>NC_133124.1:72864990-73561376 GCF_048418815.1 Hemitrygon akajei
CAGTGAGTCCGGTGTACTTCTACATCATCCCAATATCAGTGAGAACGGTGTACGTCTACATCATCCTGATATCAGTGAGAACGGTGTACGTCTACATCATCCCGATATCATTGAGCCCTGTGAACTTCTACATCATCCCGAAATCAGTGAGCCCATTGTACGTCTACATCATCCCGATATCAGTGAGCCCGGTGGACGTCTACATCATCCCTAAATCAGTGAGCCCGGTGTACATCTACATCATCCCGATATCAGTGAGTCCAGTGAACGTCTACATCATCCCAAAATCAGTGAGTCCGGTGTACATCAACATCATCCCGATATCAGTGAGCCCGGTGTACATCAACATCAATCCGAAATCAGTGAGCCCGTTGTACATCTACATCATCCCTATATCCGAGAGCCCTGTGTATGTCTACATCATCCCGATATCAGTGTGCCCGGTGTACATCTACATCATCCCGATATCAGTGAGTCCGGTGTACATCAACATCATCCTGATATCAGTGAGCCCGGTGTACATCTGCATCGTCCCGATATCAGTGAGCCCGTGTACATCTACAACATCCCGATATCAGTGAGCCCATGTGCGTCTACATCATCCCGAAATCAGTGAGCCCGGCGTACGTCTACATCATCCCGATATCAGTGAGCTCGGTTTACATCAACGTCATCCCGAAATCAGTGAGCTCTGTGTCCATCTACATCATCCCGATATCAGTGAGTCCGGTGTACATCAACATCATCCCGATATCAGTGTGCCCGGTGTACGTCTACATCATCCGGATATCAGTGAGCCCGGTGTACGTCCACATCTTCCCGATATCAGTGAGCCTGTTGTAGGTTTACATCATCCCAATATCAGTGAGACCTGTGTACGTCTACATCATCCCGACACCAGTGAGTCCGGTGTACTTCTACATCATCCCAATATCAGTGAGAACGGTGTACGTCTACATCATCCTGATATCAGTGAGAACGGTGTACGTCTACATCATCCCGATATCATTGAGCCCTGTGAACTTCTACATCATCCCGAAATCAGTGAGCCCATTGTACGTCTACATCATCCCGATATCAGTGAGACCGGTGTACGTGTACATGATCACGAAATCAGTGAGCCCGGTGTACGTCTACATCAGCTCGATATCAGTGAGCCCAGTGTCCGTCTACATCATCCCTACATCAGTGAGACCGGTGTACGTCTACATCATCCTGATATCAGTGAGCCCGTTGTACATCTGCATCATCCCGGTATCAATGAGCCCAGTGTACGTCTACATCATCCCGATATCAGTGAGTCCAGTTTACACCAACATCATCCCGATATCAGTGAGCCTGGTGTACATCAACATCATCCCGATATCAGTGAGTCCGGTGTACATCTACATCATCCCAATATCAGTGAGGCCCGTGTACATCTACATCATCCCGACATCAGTGATCCCGGTGTACATCTACATCATCCCGATATCATTGAGCCCCGTGTACATCTACATCATCCCGATGTCAGTGAACCCGGTGTACATCTATAGAATTCCCGATATCAGTGAGCCCGGTGTACATCTACAGTATCCCCGATATCAGTGAACCCGTTGTACATCTACAGTATCCCCGATATCAGTGAGCCCGGTGTACATCTACATGATCCCGATATCAGTGAGCCCGGTGTACATCTACATCATCCCGATATCAGTGAGACCGGTGTACGTCTACATCATCCGGATATCAGTGAGCACGGTGTATCTCAACATCATCCCGAAATCAGTGAGCACGGTGTACGTCTACATCATCCCGATATCAGTGAGATCGGTGTGTATCTACATCATCCCGATATCAGTGAGCCCGGTGTACATCTACATCATCCCGATATCAGTGAGATCGGTGTGTATCTACATCATCCCGATATCAGTGAGCCCAGTGTACATCTGCAACATCCCGATATCAGTGATCCCGTTGTACGTCTATATCATCCCGATATCAGTGAGCTCGGTGTACATCTACATCATTCCGATATCAGTGAGCCCAGTGTACATCTACATCATCCGGATATTAGTGATTCTGGTGTACCTGTACAACATTCTGATATCAGTGAGCCCGGTGTACGTCTACATCATCCCGATATCAGTGAGCTCAGTGAACGTCTACATCATCCCGATATTAGTGAGTCTGGTTTACATCAACATCATCCCGATATCAGTGAGCCCAGTGTACGTCTACATCATCCCGATATCAGTGAGGCTCGTGTACATTTACAACATCCCGATATCAGTGAGCCCGGTGTACATCTACATCATCCCGATGTCAGTGAGCCCGGTGTACCTCGACATCATCCGGATATCAGTGAGCACGGTGTATCTCAACATCAACCCGATATCAGTGAGCCCTGTGTATGTCTACATCATCCCAATATCAGTGAGCCCAGTGTACATCTGCAACATCCCGATATCAGTGATCCCGGTGTACGTCTATATCATCCCGATATCAGTGAGCCCAGTGTACCTCAATGTCATCCCGATATCAGTGAGTACGGTGTACATCTACATCTTTCCGATATCAGTGAGCCTGGTGTACATCTACATCATCCCGATATCAGTGAGCCCGGTGTACATCTACATCATCCCAATTTCAGTGAGAACGGTGTACGTCTACATCTTCCCGATATCAGTGAGTCCGGTGTACTTCTACATCATCCCAATATCAGTGAGAACGGTGTATGTCTATATCATCCCGATATCATTGAGCCCTGTGAACTTCTACATCATCCCGAAATCAGTGAGCCCGGTGTACATCTACATCATCCCGATATCAGTGAGCCCATTGTACGTCTACATCATCCCGATATCAGTGAGCCCGGTGGACGTCTACATCATCCCGAAATCAGTGAGTCCGGTGTACATCAACATCATCCCGATATCAGTGAGCCCGGTGTACATCCACATCATCCCGATATCAGTGAGCCCGGTGTACATCAACATCAATCCGAAATCAGTGAGCCCGTTGTACATCTACATCATCCCTATATCAGTGAGCACGGTGTATGTCTACATCATCCCGATATCAGTGAGTCCGGTTTAAGTCAACATCATCCTGATATCAGTGAGCCCGGTGTACGTCTACATCATCCCGATATCAGTGAGTCCGGTGTACATCAACATCATCCTGATATCAATGAGCCCAGTGTACGTCTACATCATCCCGATATCAGTGAGTCCAGTTTACACCAACATCATCCCGATATCAGTGAGCCCGGTGTACATCAACATCATCCCGATATCAGTGAGTCCGGTGTACATCTACATCATCCCAATATCAGTGAGGCCCGTGTACATCTACATCATCCCGACATCAGTGATCCCGGTGTACATCTACATCATCCCGATATCATTGAGCCCCGTGTACATCTACATCATCCCGATGTCAGTGAACCCGGTGTACATCTACATCATCCCGATGTCAGTGAGCCCGGTGTACCTCGACATCATCCGGATATCAGTGAGCACGGTGTATCTCAACATCAACCCGATATCAGTGAGCCCTGTGTATGTCTACATCATCCCAATATCAGTGAGCCCAGTGTACATCTGCAACATCCCGATATCAGTGATCCCGGTGTACGTCTATATCATCCCGATATCAGTGAGCCCAGTGTACCTCAATGTCATCCCGATATCAGTGAGTACGGTGTACATCTACATCTTTCCGATATCAGTGAGCCTGGTGTACATCTACATCATCCCGATATCAGTGAGCCCGGTGTACATCTACATCATCCCAATTTCAGTGAGAACGGTGTACGTCTACATCTTCCCGATATCAGTGAGTCCGGTGTACTTCTACATCATCCCAATATCAGTGAGAACGGTGTATGTCTACATCATCCCGATATCATTGAGCCCTGTGAACTTCTACATCATCCCGAAATCAGTGAGCCCGGTGTACATCTACATCATCCCGATATCAGTGAGCCCATTGTACGTCTACATCATCCCGATATCAGTGAGCCCGGTGGACGTCTACATCATCCCGAAATCAGTGAGTCCGGTGTACATCAACATCATCCCGATATCAGTGAGCCCGGTGTACATCCACATCATCCCGATATCAGTGAGCCCGGTGTACATCAACATCAATCCGAAATCAGTGAGCCCGTTGTACATCTACATCATCCCTATATCAGTGAGCACGGTGTATGTCTACATCATCCCGATATCAGTGAGTCCGGTTTAAGTCAACATCATCCTGATATCAGTGAGCCCGGTGTACGTCTACATCATCCCGATATCAGTGAGTCCGGTGTACATCAACATCATCCTGATATCAGTGAGCCCGGTGTTTCTCTACATCATCCCGATATCAGTGAGTCCGGTGTACATCAACATCATCCTGATATCAGTGAGCCGGGTGTACATCTGCATCGTCCCGATATCAGTGAGCCCGTGTACATCTACAACATCCCGATATCAGTGAGCCCATGTGCGTCTACATCATCCCGAAATCAGTGAGCCCGGCGTACGTCTACATCATCCCGATATCAGTGAGCTCGGTTTACATCAACGTCATCCCGAAATCAGTGAGCTCTGTGTCCATCTACATCATCCCGATATCAGTGAGTCCGGTGTACATCAACATCATCCCGATATCAGTGATCCCGGTGTACGTCTACATCATCCGGATATCAGTGAGCCCGGTGTACGTCCACATCTTCCCGATATCAGTGAGCCTGTTGTAGGTTTACATCATCCCAATATCAGTGAGACCTGTGTACGTCTACATCATCCCGACACCAGTGAGTCCGGTGTACTTCTACATCATCCCAATATCAGTGAGAACGGTGTACGTCTACATCATCCTGATATCAGTGAGAACGGTGTACGTCTACATCATCCCGATATCATTGAGCCCTGTGAACTTCTACATCATCCCGAAATCAGTGAGACCATTGTACGTCTACATCATCCCGATATCAGTGAGCCCGGTGGACGTCTACATCATCCCTAAATCAGTGAGCCCGGTGTACATCTACATCATCCCGATATCAGTGAGTCCAGTGAACGTCTACATCATCCCAAAATCAGTGAGTCCGGTGTACATCAACATCATCCCGATATCAGTGAGCCCGGTGTACATCAACATCAATCCGAAATCAGTGAGCCCGTTGTACATCTACATCATCCCTATATCCGAGAGCCCTGTGTATGTCTACATCATCCCGATATCAGTGTGCCCGGTGTACATCTACATCATCCCGATATCAGTGAGTCCGGTGTACATCAACATCATCCTGATATCAGTGAGCCCGGTGTACATCTGCATCGTCCCGATATCAGTGAGCCCGTGTACATCTACAACATCCCGATATCAGTGAGCCCATGTGCGTCTACATCATCCCGAAATCAGTGAGCCCGGCGTACGTCTACATCATCCCGATATCAGTGAGCTCGGTTTACATCAACGTCATCCCGAAATCAGTGAGCTCTGTGTCCATCTACATCATCCCGATATCAGTGAGTCCGGTGTACATCAACATCATCCCGATATCAGTGTGCCCGGTGTACGTCTACATCATCCGGATATCAGTGAGCCCGGTGTACGTCCACATCTTCCCGATATCAGTGAGCCTGTTGTAGGTTTACATCATCCCAATATCAGTGAGACCTGTGTACGTCTACATCATCCCGACACCAGTGAGTCCGGTGTACTTCTACATCATCCCAATATCAGTGAGAACGGTGTACGTCTACATCATCCTGATATCAGTGAGAACGGTGTACGTCTACATCATCCCGATATCATTGAGCCCTGTGAACTTCTACATCATCCCGAAATCAGTGAGCCCATTGTACGTCTACATCATCCCGATATCAGTGAGACCGGTGTACGTGTACATGATCACGAAATCAGTGAGCCCGGTGTACGTCTACATCAGCTCGATATCAGTGAGCCCAGTGTCCGTCTACATCATCCCTACATCAGTGAGACCGGTGTACGTCTACATCATCCTGATATCAGTGAGCCCGTTGTACATCTGCATCATCCCGATATCAATGAGCCCAGTGTACGTCTACATCATCCCGATATCAGTGAGTCCAGTTTACACCAACATCATCCCGATATCAGTGAGCCTGGTGTACATCAACATCATCCCGATATCAGTGAGTCCGGTGTACATCTACATCATCCCAATATCAGTGAGGCCCGTGTACATCTACATCATCCCGACATCAGTGATCCCGGTGTACATCTACATCATCCCGATATCATTGAGCCCCGTGTACATCTACATCATCCCGATGTCAGTGAACCCGGTGTACATCTATAGAATTCCCGATATCAGTGAGCCCGGTGTACATCTACAGTATCCCCGATATCAGTGAACCCGTTGTACATCTACAGTATCCCCGATATCAGTGAGCCCGGTGTACATCTACATGATCCCGATATCAGTGAGCCCGGTGTACATCTACATCATCCCGATATCAGTGAGACCGGTGTACGTCTACATCATCCGGATATCAGTGAGCACGGTGTATCTCAACATCATCCCGAAATCAGTGAGCACGGTGTACGTCTACATCATCCCGATATCAGTGAGATCGGTGTGTATCTACATCATCCCGATATCAGTGAGCCCGGTGTACATCTACATCATCCCGATATCAGTGAGCCCAGTGTACATCTGCAACATCCCGATATCAGTGATCCCGTTGTACGTCTATATCATCCCGATATCAGTGAGCTCGGTGTACATCTACATCATTCCGATATCAGTGAGCCCAGTGTACATCTACATCATCCAGATATTAGTGATTCTGGTGTACCTGTACAACATTCTGATATCAGTGAGCCCGGTGTACGTCTACATCATCCCGATATCAGTGAGCTCAGTGAACGTCTACATCATCCCGATATTAGTGAGTCTGGTTTACATCAACATCATCCCGATATCAGTGAGCCCAGTGTACGTCTACATCATCCCGATATCAGTGAGGCCCGTGTACATTTACAACATCCCGATATCAGTGAGCCCGGTGTACATCTACATCATCCCGATGTCAGTGAGCCCGGTGTACCTCGACATCATCCGAATATCAGTGAGCACGGTGTATCTCAACATCAACCCGATATCAGTGAGCCCTGTGTATGTCTACATCATCCCAATATCAGTGAGCCCAGTGTACATCTGCAACATCCCGATATCAGTGATCCCGGTGTACGTCTATATCATCCCGATATCAGTGAGCCCAGTGTACCTCAATGTCATCCCGATATCAGTGAGTACGGTGTACATCTACATCTTTCCGATATCAGTGAGCCTGGTGTACATCTACATCATCCCGATATCAGTGAGCCCGGTGTACATCTACATCATCCCAATTTCAGTGAGAACGGTGTACGTCTACATCTTCCCGATATCAGTGAGTCCGGTGTACTTCTACATCATCCCAATATCAGTGAGAACGGTGTATGTCTACATCATCCCGATATCATTGAGCCCTGTGAACTTCTACATCATCCCGAAATCAGTGAGCCCGGTGTACATCTACATCATCCCGATATCAGTGAGCCCATTGTACGTCTACATCATCCCGATATCAGTGAGCCCGGTGGACGTCTACATCATCCCGAAATCAGTGAGTCCGGTGTACATCAACATCATCCCGATATCAGTGAGCCCGGTGTACATCCACATCATCCCGATATCAGTGAGCCCGGTGTACATCAACATCAATCCGAAATCAGTGAGCCCGTTGTACATCTACATCATCCCTATATCAGTGAGCACGGTGTATGTCTACATCATCCCGATATCAGTGAGTCCGGTTTAAGTCAACATCATCCTGATATCAGTGAGCCCGGTGTACGTCTACATCATCCCGATATCAGTGAGTCCGGTGTACATCAACATCATCCTGATATCAGTGAGCCCGGTGTTTCTCTACATCATCCCGATATCAGTGAGTCCGGTGTACATCAACATCATCCTGATATCAGTGAGCCGGGTGTACATCTGCATCGTCCCGATATCAGTGAGCCCGTGTACATCTACAACATCCCGATATCAGTGAGCCCATGTGCGTCTACATCATCCCGAAATCAGTGAGCCCGGCGTACGTCTACATCATCCCGATATCAGTGAGCTCGGTTTACATCAACGTCATCCCGAAATCAGTGAGCTCTGTGTCCATCTACATCATCCCGATATCAGTGAGTCCGGTGTACATCAACATCATCCCGATATCAGTGATCCCGGTGTACGTCTACATCATCCGGATATCAGTGAGCCCGGTGTACGTCCACATCTTCCCGATATCAGTGAGCCTGTTGTAGGTTTACATCATCCCAATATCAGTGAGACCTGTGTACGTCTACATCATCCCGACACCAGTGAGTCCGGTGTACTTCTACATCATCCCAATATCAGTGAGAACGGTGTACGTCTACATCATCCTGATATCAGTGAGAACGGTGTACGTCTACATCATCCCGATATCATTGAGCCCTGTGAACTTCTACATCATCCCGAAATCAGTGAGACCATTGTACGTCTACATCATCCCGATATCAGTGAGCCCGGTGGACGTCTACATCATCCCTAAATCAGTGAGCCCGGTGTACATCTACATCATCCCGATATCAGTGAGTCCAGTGAACGTCTACATCATCCCAAAATCAGTGAGTCCGGTGTACATCAACATCATCCCGATATCAGTGAGCCCGGTGTACATCAACATCAATCCGAAATCAGTGAGCCCGTTGTACATCTACATCATCCCTATATCCGAGAGCCCTGTGTATGTCTACATCATCCCGATATCAGTGTGCCCGGTGTACATCTACATCATCCCGATATCAGTGAGTCCGGTGTACATCAACATCATCCTGATATCAGTGAGCCCGGTGTACATCTGCATCGTCCCGATATCAGTGAGCCCGTGTACATCTACAACATCCCGATATCAGTGAGCCCATGTGCGTCTACATCATCCCGAAATCAGTGAGCCCGGCGTACGTCTACATCATCCCGATATCAGTGAGCTCGGTTTACATCAACGTCATCCCGAAATCAGTGAGCTCTGTGTCCATCTACATCATCCCGATATCAGTGAGTCCGGTGTACATCAACATCATCCCGATATCAGTGTGCCCGGTGTACGTCTACATCATCCGGATATCAGTGAGCCCGGTGTACGTCCACATCTTCCCGATATCAGTGAGCCTGTTGTAGGTTTACATCATCCCAATATCAGTGAGACCTGTGTACGTCTACATCATCCCGACACCAGTGAGTCCGGTGTACTTCTACATCATCCCAATATCAGTGAGAACGGTGTACGTCTACATCATCCTGATATCAGTGAGAACGGTGTACGTCTACATCATCCCGATATCATTGAGCCCTGTGAACTTCTACATCATCCCGAAATCAGTGAGCCCATTGTACGTCTACATCATCCCGATATCAGTGAGACCGGTGTACGTGTACATGATCACGAAATCAGTGAGCCCGGTGTACGTCTACATCAGCTCGATATCAGTGAGCCCAGTGTCCGTCTACATCATCCCTACATCAGTGAGACCGGTGTACGTCTACATCATCCTGATATCAGTGAGCCCGTTGTACATCTGCATCATCCCGATATCAATGAGCCCAGTGTACGTCTACATCATCCCGATATCAGTGAGTCCAGTTTACACCAACATCATCCCGATATCAGTGAGCCTGGTGTACATCAACATCATCCCGATATCAGTGAGTCCGGTGTACATCTACATCATCCCAATATCAGTGAGGCCCGTGTACATCTACATCATCCCGACATCAGTGATCCCGGTGTACATCTACATCATCCCGATATCATTGAGCCCCGTGTACATCTACATCATCCCGATGTCAGTGAACCCGGTGTACATCTATAGAATTCCCGATATCAGTGAGCCCGGTGTACATCTACAGTATCCCCGATATCAGTGAACCCGTTGTACATCTACAGTATCCCCGATATCAGTGAGCCCGGTGTACATCTACATGATCCCGATATCAGTGAGCCCGGTGTACATCTACATCATCCCGATATCAGTGAGACCGGTGTACGTCTACATCATCCGGATATCAGTGAGCACGGTGTATCTCAACATCATCCCGAAATCAGTGAGCACGGTGTACGTCTACATCATCCCGATATCAGTGAGATCGGTGTGTATCTACATCATCCCGATATCAGTGAGCCCGGTGTACATCTACATCATCCCGATATCAGTGAGCCCAGTGTACATCTGCAACATCCCGATATCAGTGATCCCGTTGTACGTCTATATCATCCCGATATCAGTGAGCTCGGTGTACATCTACATCATTCCGATATCAGTGAGCCCAGTGTACATCTACATCATCCGGATATTAGTGATTCTGGTGTACCTGTACAACATTCTGATATCAGTGAGCCCGGTGTACGTCTACATCATCCCGATATCAGTGAGCTCAGTGAACGTCTACATCATCCCGATATTAGTGAGTCTGGTTTACATCAACATCATCCCGATATCAGTGAGCCCAGTGTACGTCTACATCATCCCGATATCAGTGAGGCCCGTGTACATTTACAACATCCCGATATCAGTGAGCCCGGTGTACATCTACATCATCCCGATGTCAGTGAGCCCGGTGTACCTCGACATCATCCGAATATCAGTGAGCACGGTGTATCTCAACATCAACCCGATATCAGTGAGCCCTGTGTATGTCTACATCATCCCAATATCAGTGAGCCCAGTGTACATCTGCAACATCCCGATATCAGTGATCCCGGTGTACGTCTATATCATCCCGATATCAGTGAGCCCAGTGTACCTCAATGTCATCCCGATATCAGTGAGTACGGTGTACATCTACATCTTTCCGATATCAGTGAGCCTGGTGTACATCTACATCATCCCGATATCAGTGAGCCCGGTGTACATCTACATCATCCCAATTTCAGTGAGAACGGTGTACGTCTACATCTTCCCGATATCAGTGAGTCCGGTGTACTTCTACATCATCCCAATATCAGTGAGAACGGTGTATGTCTATATCATCCCGATATCATTGAGCCCTGTGAACTTCTACATCATCCCGAAATCAGTGAGCCCGGTGTACATCTACATCATCCCGATATCAGTGAGCCCATTGTACGTCTACATCATCCCGATATCAGTGAGCCCGGTGTACATCTACATCATCCCAATTTCAGTGAGAACGGTGTACGTCTACATCTTCCCGATATCAGTGAGTCCGGTGTACTTCTACATCATCCCAATATCAGTGAGAACGGTGTATGTCTACATCATCCCGATATCATTGAGCCCTGTGAACTTCTACATCATCCCGAAATCAGTGAGCCCGGTGTACATCTACATCATCCCGATATCAGTGAGCCCATTGTACGTCTACATCATCCCGATATCAGTGAGCCCGGTGGACGTCTACATCATCCCGAAATCAGTGAGTCCGGTGTACATCAACATCATCCCGATATCAGTGAGCCCGGTGTACATCCACATCATCCCGATATCAGTGAGCCCGGTGTACATCAACATCAATCCGAAATCAGTGAGCCCGTTGTACATCTACATCATCCCTATATCAGTGAGCACGGTGTATGTCTACATCATCCCGATATCAGTGAGTCCGGTTTAAGTCAACATCATCCTGATATCAGTGAGCCCGGTGTACGTCTACATCATCCCGATATCAGTGAGTCCGGTGTACATCAACATCATCCTGATATCAGTGAGCCCGGTGTTTCTCTACATCATCCCGATATCAGTGAGTCCGGTGTACATCAACATCATCCTGATATCAGTGAGCCCGGTGTACATCTGCATCGTCCCGATATCAGTGAGCCCGTGTACATCTACAACATCCCGATATCAGTGAGCCCATGTGCGTCTACATCATCCCGAAATCAGTGAGCCCGGCGTACGTCTACATCATCCCGATATCAGTGAGCTCGGTTTACATCAACGTCATCCCGAAATCAGTGAGCTCTGTGTCCATCTACATCATCCCGATATCAGTGAGTCCGGTGTACATCAACATCATCCCGATATCAGTGAGCCCGGTGTACGTCTACATCATCCGGATATCAGTGAGCCCGGTGTACGTCCACATCTTCCCGATATCAGTGAGCCTGTTGTAGGTTTACATCATCCCAATATCAGTGAGACCTGTGTACGTCTACATCATCCCGACACCAGTGAGTCCGGTGTACTTCTACATCATCCCAATATCAGTGAGAACGGTGTACGTCTACATCATCCTGATATCAGTGAGAACGGTGTACGTCTACATCATCCCGATATCATTGAGCCCTGTGAACTTCTACATCATCCCGAAATCAGTGAGCCCATTGTACGTCTACATCATCCCGATATCAGTGAGCCCGGTGGACGTCTACATCATCCCTAAATCAGTGAGCCCGGTGTACATCTACATCATCCCGATATCAGTGAGTCCAGTGAACGTCTACATCATCCCAAAATCAGTGAGTCCGGTGTACATCAACATCATCCCGATATCAGTGAGCCCGGTGTACATCAACATCAATCCGAAATCAGTGAGCCCGTTGTACATCTACATCATCCCTATATCCGAGAGCCCTGTGTATGTCTACATCATCCCGATATCAGTGTGCCCGGTGTACATCTACATCATCCCGATATCAGTGAGTCCGGTGTACATCAACATCATCCTGATATCAGTGAGCCCGGTGTACATCTGCATCGTCCCGATATCAGTGAGCCCGTGTACATCTACAACATCCCGATATCAGTGAGCCCATGTGCGTCTACATCATCCCGAAATCAGTGAGCCCGGCGTACGTCTACATCATCCCGATATCAGTGAGCTCGGTTTACATCAACGTCATCCCGAAATCAGTGAGCTCTGTGTCCATCTACATCATCCCGATATCAGTGAGTCCGGTGTACATCAACATCATCCCGATATCAGTGTGCCCGGTGTACGTCTACATCATCCGGATATCAGTGAGCCCGGTGTACGTCCACATCTTCCCGATATCAGTGAGCCTGTTGTAGGTTTACATCATCCCAATATCAGTGAGACCTGTGTACGTCTACATCATCCCGACACCAGTGAGTCCGGTGTACTTCTACATCATCCCAATATCAGTGAGAACGGTGTACGTCTACATCATCCTGATATCAGTGAGAACGGTGTACGTCTACATCATCCCGATATCATTGAGCCCTGTGAACTTCTACATCATCCCGAAATCAGTGAGCCCATTGTACGTCTACATCATCCCGATATCAGTGAGACCGGTGTACGTGTACATGATCACGAAATCAGTGAGCCCGGTGTACGTCTACATCAGCTCGATATCAGTGAGCCCAGTGTCCGTCTACATCATCCCTACATCAGTGAGACCGGTGTACGTCTACATCATCCTGATATCAGTGAGCCCGTTGTACATCTGCATCATCCCGGTATCAATGAGCCCAGTGTACGTCTACATCATCCCGATATCAGTGAGTCCAGTTTACACCAACATCATCCCGATATCAGTGAGCCTGGTGTACATCAACATCATCCCGATATCAGTGAGTCCGGTGTACATCTACATCATCCCAATATCAGTGAGGCCCGTGTACATCTACATCATCCCGACATCAGTGATCCCGGTGTACATCTACATCATCCCGATATCATTGAGCCCCGTGTACATCTACATCATCCCGATGTCAGTGAACCCGGTGTACATCTATAGAATTCCCGATATCAGTGAGCCCGGTGTACATCTACAGTATCCCCGATATCAGTGAACCCGTTGTACATCTACAGTATCCCCGATATCAGTGAGCCCGGTGTACATCTACATGATCCCGATATCAGTGAGCCCGGTGTACATCTACATCATCCCGATATCAGTGAGACCGGTGTACGTCTACATCATCCGGATATCAGTGAGCACGGTGTATCTCAACATCATCCCGAAATCAGTGAGCACGGTGTACGTCTACACCATCCCGATATCAGTGAGATCGGTGTGTATCTACATCATCCCGATATCAGTGAGCCCGGTGTACATCTACATCATCCCGATATCAGTGAGCCCAGTGTACATCTGCAACATCCCGATATCAGTGATCCCGTTGTACGTCTATATCATCCCGATATCAGTGAGCTCGGTGTACATCTACATCATTCCGATATCAGTGAGCCCAGTGTACATCTACATCATCCGGATATTAGTGATTCTGGTGTACCTGTACAACATTCTGATATCAGTGAGCCCGGTGTACGTCTACATCATCCCGATATCAGTGAGCTCAGTGAACGTCTACATCATCCCGATATTAGTGAGTCTGGTTTACATCAACATCATCCCGATATCAGTGAGCCCAGTGTACGTCTACATCATCCCGATATCAGTGAGGCCCGTGTACATTTACAACATCCCGATATCAGTGAGCCCGGTGTACATCTACATCATCCCGATGTCAGTGAGCCCGGTGTACCTCGACATCATCCGGATATCAGTGAGCACGGTGTATCTCAACATCAACCCGATATCAGTGAGCCCTGTGTATGTCTACATCATCCCAATATCAGTGAGCCCAGTGTACATCTGCAACATCCCGATATCAGTGATCCCGGTGTACGTCTATATCATCCCGATATCAGTGAGCCCAGTGTACCTCAATGTCATCCCGATATCAGTGAGTACGGTGTACATCTACATCTTTCCGATATCAGTGAGCCTGGTGTACATCTACATCATCCCGATATCAGTGAGCCCGGTGTACATCTACATCATCCCAATTTCAGTGAGAACGATGTACGTCTACATCTTCCCGATATCAGTGAGTCCGGTGTACTTCTACATCATCCCAATATCAGTGAGAACGGTGTATGTCTATATCATCCCGATATCATTGAGCCCTGTGAACTTCTACATCATCCCGAAATCAGTGAGCCCGGTGTACATCTACATCATCCCGATATCAGTGAGCCCATTGTACGTCTACATCATCCCGATATCAGTGAGCCCGGTGGACGTCTACATCATTCCGAAATCAGTGAGTCCGGTGTACATCAACATCATCCCGATATCAGTGAGCCCGGTGTACATCCACATCATCCCGATATCAGTGAGCCCGGTGTACATCAACATCAATCCGAAATCAGTGAGCCCGTTGTACATCTACATCATCCCTATATCAGTGAGCACGGTGTATGTCTACATCATCCCGATATCAGTGAGTCCGGTTTAAGTCAACATCATCCTGATATCAGTGAGCCCGGTGTACGTCTACATCATCCCGATATCAGTGAGTCCGGTGTACATCAACATCATCCTGATATCAGTGAGCCCGGTGTATCTCTACATCATCCCGATATCAGTGAGTCCGGTGTACATCAACATCATCCTGATATCAGTGAGCCCGGTGTACATCTGCATCGTCCCGATATCAGTGAGCCCGTGTACATCTACAACATCCCGATATCAGTGAGCCCATGTGCGTCTACATCATCCCGAAATCAGTGAGCCCGGCGTACGTCTACATCATCCCGATATCAGTGAGCTCGGTTTACATCAACGTCATCCCGAAATCAGTGAGCTCTGTGTCCATCTACATCATCCCGATATCAGTGAGTCCAGTGTACATCAACATCATCCCGATATCAGTGAGCCCGGTGTACGTCTACATCATCCGGATATCAGTGAGCCCGGTGTACGTCCACATCTTCCCGATATCAGTGAGCCTGTTGTAGGTTTACATCATCCCAATATCAGTGAGACCTGTGTACGTCTACATCATCCCGACACCAGTGAGTCCGGTGTACTTCTACATCATCCCAATATCAGTGAGAACGGTGTACGTCTACATCATCCTGATATCAGTGAGAACGGTGTACGTCTACATCATCCCGATATCATTGAGCCCTGTGAACTTCTACATCATCCCGAAATCAGTGAGCCCATTGTACGTCTACATCGTCCCGATATCAGTGAGCCCGGTGGACGTCTACATCATCCCTAAATCAGTGAGCCCGGTGTACATCTACATCATCCCGATATCAGTGAGTCCAGTGAACGTCTACATCATCCCAAAATCAGTGAGTCCGGTGTACATCAACATCATCCCGATATCAGTGAGCCCGGTGTACATCAACATCAATCCGAAATCAGTGAGCCCGTTGTACATCTACATCATCCCTATATCCGAGAGCCCTGTGTATGTCTACATCATCCCGATATCAGTGTGCCCGGTGTACATCTACATCATCCCGATATCAGTGAGTCCGGTGTACATCAACATCATCCCGATATCAGTGAGCCCGGTGTACATCTACATCATCCCGATATCATTGAGCCCTGTCTACGTCTACATCATCCCGATATCAGTGAGTCCGGTGTACATCAACATCATCCCGATATCAGTGAGCCCGGTGTACATCTGCATCATCCCGATATCAGTGAGCCCGTGTACATCTACAACATCCCGATATCAGTGAGCTCATGTACGTCTACATCATCACGATATCAATGAGACAGTGTGCGTCTACATCATCCCGAAATCAGTGATCCCGGCGTACGTCTACATCATCCCAATATCAGTGAGCTCGGTTTACATCAACGTCATCCCGAAATCAGTGAGCTCTGTGTCCATCTACATCATCCCGATATCAGTGAGTCCGGTGTACGTCTACATCATCCGGATAACAGTGAGCCCGGTGTACGTCCACATCTTCCCGATATCAGTGAGCCTGTTGTAGGTTTACATCATCCCAATATCAGTGAGACCAGTGTACGTCTACATCATCCCGATATCAGTGAGCCCGGTGTACGTCTACATCATCCCGATATCAGTGAACCCGGTGTACATCTACATCATCCCGATATCAGTGAACCCGGTGTACATCTACATCATCCCGATATCAGTGAGCCCAGTGTATATCTACATCATCCCGCTATCAGTGAGCCCAGTGTACGTCTACATCATCCCTATATCAGTGAGCCCGGTGTACGTCTACATCATCCCGATCTCAGTGAGCCCAGTGTACGTCTATATCATCCCTTATCATTGAGCCCTGTGTCCATCTACATCATCCCGATATCAGTGAGTCCGGTGTACGTCTACATCATCCGGATAACAGTGAGCCCGGTGTACGTCCACATCTTCCCGATATCAGTGAGCCTGTTGTAGGTTTACATCATCCCAATATCAGTGAGACCAGTGTACGTCTACATCATCCCGATATCAGTGAGACCGGTGTACGTCTACATCATCCCGATATCAGTGAACCCGGTGTACATCTACATCATCCCGATATCAGTGAACCCGGTGTACATCTACATCATCCCGATATCAGTGAGCCCAGTGTATATCTACATCATCCCGCTATCAGTGAGCCCAGTGTACGTCTACATCATCCCTATATCAGTGAGCCCAGTGTACGTCTACATCATCCCGATCTCAGTGAGCCCAGTGTACGTCTATATCATCCCTTATCATTGAGCCCTGTGTACGTCTACATCATCCCGATATCAGTGAGCCCAGTGTACATCAACATCTTCCCGATATCAGTGAGTCCGGTGTACGTCTACATCATCCCGATATCAGTGAGTCCGGTGTATGTCTCCATCATCCCGATATCAGTGAGTCCGGTGTACATCAACATCATCCCGATATCAGTGAGCCCGGTGTATGTCTACATCATCCCGATATCTGTGAGCCCTGTGTACATCTATATCATCCCTATATCAGTGAGCCCGGTGTACATCTATATCATCCCGATATCAGTGAGTCCGGTGTACATCTACATCATCCCGATATCAGTGAGTCCAGTGAACGTCTACATCATCCCGAAATCAATGAGTCCGGTGTACATCAACATCAATCCGAAATCAGTGAGCCCGTTGTACATCTACATCATCCCTATATCAGTGAGCCCGGTGTACATCTACATCACCCGATATCAGTGAGCCCGGTGTACCTCGACATCATCCGGATATCAGTGAGCACGGTGTATCTCAACATCAACCCGATATCAGTGAGCCCTGTGTATGTCTACATTATCCCAATATCAGTGAGCCCAGTGTACGTCTGCAACATCCCGATATCAGTGAGCCCGGTGTACATCTACATCATCCCAATTTCAGTGAGAACGGTGTACGTCTACATCTTCCCGATATCAGTGAGTCCGGTGTACTTCTACATCATCCCAATATCAGTGAGAACGGTGTATGTCTACATCATCCCGATATCATTGAGCCCTGTGAACTTCTACATCATCCCGAAATCAGTGAGCCCGGTGTACATCTACATCATCCCGATATCAGTGAGCCCATTGTACGTCTACATCATCCCGATATCAGTGAGCCCGGTGGACGTCTACATCATCCCGAAATCAGTGAGTCCGGTGTACATCAACATCATCCCGATATCAGTGAGCCCGGTGTACATCCACATCATCCCGATATCAGTGAGCCCGGTGTACATCAACATCAATCCGAAATCAGTGAGCCCGTTGTACATCTACATCATCCCTATATCAGTGAGCACGGTGTATGTCTACATCATCCCGATATCAGTGAGTCCGGTTTAAGTCAACATCATCCTGATATCAGTGAGCCCGGTGTACGTCTACATCATCCCGATATCAGTGAGTCCGGTGTACATCAACATCATCCTGATATCAGTGAGCCCGGTGTATCTCTACATCATCCCGATATCAGTGAGTCCGGTGTACATCAACATCATCCTGATATCAGTGAGCCCGGTGTACATCTGCATCGTCCCGATATCAGTGAGCCCGTGTACATCTACAACATCCCGATATCAGTGAGCCCATGTGCGTCTACATCATCCCGAAATCAGTGAGCCCGGCGTACGTCTACATCATCCCGATATCAGTGAGCTCGGTTTACATCAACGTCATCCCGAAATCAGTGAGCTCTGTGTCCATCTACATCATCCCGATATCAGTGAGTCCGGTGTACATCAACATCATCCCGATATCAGTGAGCCCGGTGTACGTCTACATCATCCGGATATCAGTGAGCCCGGTGTACGTCCACATCTTCCCGATATCAGTGAGCCTGTTGTAGGTTTACATCATCCCAATATCAGTGAGACCTGTGTACGTCTACATCATCCCGACACCAGTGAGTCCGGTGTACTTCTACATCATCCCAATATCAGTGAGAACGGTGTACGTCTACATCATCCTGATATCAGTGAGAACGGTGTACGTCTACATCATCCCGATATCATTGAGCCCTGTGAACTTCTACATCATCCCGAAATAAGTGAGCCCATTGTACGTCTACATCATCCCGATATCAATGAGACAGTGTGCGTCTACATCATCCCGAAATCAGTGATCCCGGCGTACGTCTACATCATCCCAATATCAGTGAGCTCGGTTTACATCAACGTCATCCCGAAATCAGTGAGCTCTGTGTCCATCTACATCATCCCGATATCAGTGAGTCCGGTGTACGTCTACATCATCCGGATAACAGTGAGCCCGGTGTACGTCCACATCTTCCCGATATCAGTGAGCCTGTTGTAGGTTTACATCATCCCAATATCAGTGAGACCAGTGTACGTCTACATCATCCCGATATCAGTGAGCCCGGTGTACGTCTATATCATCCCGATATCAGTGAGCCCAGTGTACCTCAATGTCATCCCGATATCAGTGAGTACGGTGTACATCTACATCTTTCCGATATCAGTGAGCCTGGTGTACATCTACATCATCCCGATATCAGTGAGCCCGGTGTACATCTACATCATCCCAATTTCAGTGAGAACGATGTACGTCTACATCTTCCCGATATCAGTGAGTCCGGTGTACTTCTACATCATCCCAATATCAGTGAGAACGGTGTATGTCTATATCATCCCGATATCATTGAGCCCTGTGAACTTCTACATCATCCCGAAATCAGTGAGCCCGGTGTACATCTACATCATCCCGATATCAGTGAGCCCATTGTACGTCTACATCATCCCGATATCAGTGAGCCCGGTGGACGTCTACATCATTCCGAAATCAGTGAGTCCGGTGTACATCAACATCATCCCGATATCAGTGAGCCCGGTGTACATCCACATCATCCCGATATCAGTGAGCCCGGTGTACATCAACATCAATCCGAAATCAGTGAGCCCGTTGTACATCTACATCATCCCTATATCAGTGAGCACGGTGTATGTCTACATCATCCCGATATCAGTGAGTCCGGTTTAAGTCAACATCATCCTGATATCAGTGAGCCCGGTGTACGTCTACATCATCCCGATATCAGTGAGTCCGGTGTACATCAACATCATCCTGATATCAGTGAGCCCGGTGTATCTCTACATCATCCCGATATCAGTGAGTCCGGTGTACATCAACATCATCCTGATATCAGTGAGCCCGGTGTACATCTGCATCGTCCCGATATCAGTGAGCCCGTGTACATCTACAACATCCCGATATCAGTGAGCCCATGTGCGTCTACATCATCCCGAAATCAGTGAGCCCGGCGTACGTCTACATCATCCCGATATCAGTGAGCTCGGTTTATATCAACGTCATCCCGAAATCAGTGAGCTCTGTGCCCATCTACATCATCCCGATATCAGTGAGTCCAGTGTACATCAACATCATCCCGATATCAGTGAGCCCGGTGTACGTCTACATCATCCGGATATCAGTGAGCCCGGTGTACGTCCACATCTTCCCGATATCAGTGAGCCTGTTGTAGGTTTACATCATCCCAATATCAGTGAGACCTGTGTACGTCTACATCATCCCGACACCAGTGAGTCCGGTGTACTTCTACATCATCCCAATATCAGTGAGAACGGTGTACGTCTACATCATCCTGATATCAGTGAGAACGGTGTACGTCTACATCATCCCGATATCATTGAGCCCTGTGAACTTCTACATCATCCCGAAATCAGTGAGCCCATTGTACGTCTACATCGTCCCGATATCAGTGAGCCCGGTGGACGTCTACATCATCCCTAAATCAGTGAGCCCGGTGTACATCTACATCATCCCGATATCAGTGAGTCCAGTGAACGTCTACATCATCCCGAAATCAGTGAGTCCGGTGTACATCAACATCATCCCGATATCAGTGAGCCCGGTGTACATCAACATCAATCCGAAATCAGTGAGCCCGTTGTACATCTACATCATCCCTATATCCGAGAGCCCTGTGTATGTCTACATCATCCCGATATCAGTGTGCCCGGTGTACATCTACATCATCCCGATATCAGTGAGTCCGGTGTACATCAACATCATCCCGATATCAGTGAGCCCGGTGTACATCTACATCATCCCGATATCATTGAGCCCTGTCTACGTCTACATCATCCCGATATCAGTGAGTCCGGTGTACATCAACATCATCCCGATATCAGTGAGCCCGGTGTACATCTGCATCATCCCGATATCAGTGAGCCTGTGTACATCTACAACATCCCGATATCAGTGAGCTCATGTACGTCTACATCATCACGATATCAATGAGACAGTGTGCGTCTACATCATCCCGAAATCAGTGATCCCGGCGTACGTCTACATCATCCCAATATCAGTGAGCTCGGTTTACATCAACGTCATCCCGAAATCAGTGAGCTCTGTGTCCATCTACATCATCCCGATATCAGTGAGTCCGGTGTACGTCTACATCATCCGGATAACAGTGAGCCCGGTGTACGTCCACATCTTCCCGATATCAGTGAGCCTGTTGTAGGTTTACATCATCCCAATATCAGTGAGACCAGTGTACGTCTACATCATCCCGATATCAGTGAGCCCGGTGTACGTCTACATCATCCCGATATCAGTGAACCCGGTGTACATCTACATCATCCCGATATCAGTGAACCCGGTGTACATCTACATCATCCCGATATCAGTGAGCCCAGTGTATATCTACATCATCCCGCTATCAGTGAGCCCAGTGTACGTCTACATCATCCCTATATCAGTGAGCCCGGTGTACGTCTACATCATCCCGATCTCAGTGAGCCCAGTGTACGTCTATATCATCCCTTATCATTGAGCCCTGTGTCCATCTACATCATCCCGATATCAGTGAGTCCGGTGTACGTCTACATCATCCGGATAACAGTGAGCCCGGTGTACGTCCACATCTTCCCGATATCAGTGAGCCTGTTGTAGGTTTACATCATCCCAATATCAGTGAGACCAGTGTACGTCTACATCATCCCGATATCAGTGAGACCGGTGTACGTCTACATCATCCCGATATCAGTGAACCCGGTGTACATCTACATCATCCCGATATCAGTGAACCCGGTGTACATCTACATCATCCCGATATCAGTGAGCCCAGTGTATATCTACATCATCCCGCTATCAGTGAGCCCAGTGTACGTCTACATCATCCCTATATCAGTGAGCCCAGTGTACGTCTACATCATCCCGATCTCAGTGAGCCCAGTGTACGTCTATATCATCCCTTATCATTGAGCCCTGTGTACGTCTACATCATCCCGATATCAGTGAGCCCAGTGTACATCAACATCTTCCCGATATCAGTGAGTCCGGTGTACGTCTACATCATCCCGATATCAGTGAGTCCGGTGTATGTCTCCATCATCCCGATATCAGTGAGTCCGGTGTACATCAACATCATCCCGATATCAGTGAGCCCGGTGTATGTCTACATCATCCCGATATCAGTGAGCCCTGTGTACATCTATATCATCCCTATATCAGTGAGCCCGGTGTACATCTACATCATCCCGATATCAGTGAGTCCAGTGAACGTCTACATCATCCCGAAATCAATGAGTCCGGTGTACATCAACATCAATCCGAAATCAGTGAGCCCGTTGTACATCTACATCATCCCTATATCAGTGAGCACGGTGTATGTCTACATCATCCCGATATCAGTGAGGCCCGTGTACATTTACAACATCCCGATATCAGTGAGCCCGGTGTACATCTACATCATCCCGATGTCAGTGAGCCCGGTGTACCTCGACATCATCCCGATATCAGTGAGTCCGGTGTATCTCAACATCAACCCGATATCAGTGAGCCCTGTGTATGTCTACATTATCCCAATATCAGTGAGCCCAGTGTACATCTGCAACATCCCGATATCAGTGAGCCCGGTGTACATCTACATCATCCCAATTTCAGTGAGAACGGTGTACGTCTACATCTTCCCGATATCAGTGAGTCCGGTGTACTTCTACATCATCCCAATATCAGTGAGAACGGTGTATGTCTACATCATCCCGATATCATTGAGCCCTGTGAACTTCTACATCATCCCGAAATCAGTGAGCCCGGTGTACATCTACATCATCCCGATATCAGTGAGCCCATTGTACGTCTACATCATCCCGATATCAGTGAGCCCGGTGGACGTCTACATCATCCCGAAATCAGTGAGTCCGGTGTACATCAACATCATCCCGATATCAGTGAGCCCGGTGTACATCCACATCATCCCGATATCAGTGAGCCCGGTGTACATCAACATCAATCCGAAATCAGTGAGCCCGTTGTACATCTACATCATCCCTATATCAGTGAGCACGGTGTATGTCTACATCATCCCGATATCAGTGAGTCCGGTTTAAGTCAACATCATCCTGATATCAGTGAGCCCGGTGTACGTCTACATCATCCCGATATCAGTGAGTCCGGTGTACATCAACATCATCCTGATATCAGTGAGCCCGGTGTATCTCTACATCATCCCGATATCAGTGAGTCCGGTGTACATCAACATCATCCTGATATCAGTGAGCCCGGTGTACATCTGCATCGTCCCGATATCAGTGAGCCCGTGTACATCTACAACATCCCGATATCAGTGAGCCCATGTGCGTCTACATCATCCCGAAATCAGTGAGCCCGGCGTACGTCTACATCATCCCGATATCAGTGAGCTCGGTTTACATCAACGTCATCCCGAAATCAGTGAGCTCTGTGTCCATCTACATCATCCCGATATCAGTGAGTCCGGTGTACATCAACATCATCCCGATATCAGTGAGCCCGGTGTACGTCTACATCATCCGGATATCAGTGAGCCCGGTGTACGTCCACATCTTCCCGATATCAGTGAGCCTGTTGTAGGTTTACATCATCCCAATATCAGTGAGACCTGTGTACGTCTACATCATCCCGACACCAGTGAGTCCGGTGTACTTCTACATCATCCCAATATCAGTGAGAACGGTGTACGTCTACATCATCCTGATATCAGTGAGAACGGTGTACGTCTACATCATCCCGATATCATTGAGCCCTGTGAACTTCTACATCATCCCGAAATAAGTGAGCCCATTGTACGTCTACATCATCCCGATATCAATGAGACAGTGTGCGTCTACATCATCCCGAAATCAGTGATCCCGGCGTACGTCTACATCATCCCAATATCAGTGAGCTCGGTTTACATCAACGTCATCCCGAAATCAGTGAGCTCTGTGTCCATCTACATCATCCCGATATCAGTGAGTCCGGTGTACGTCTACATCATCCGGATAACAGTGAGCCCGGTGTACGTCCACATCTTCCCGATATCAGTGAGCCTGTTGTAGGTTTACATCATCCCAATATCAGTGAGACCAGTGTACGTCTACATCATCCCGATATCAGTGAGCCCGGTGTACGTCTACATCATCCCGATATCAGTGAACCCGGTGTACATCTACATCATCCCGATATCAGTGAACCCGGTGTACATCTACATCATCCCGATATCAGTGAGCCCAGTGTATATCTACATCATCCCGCTATCAGTGAGCCCAGTGTACGTCTACATCATCCCTATATCAGTGAGCCCGGTGTACGTCTACATCATCCCGATCTCAGTGAGCCCAGTGTACGTCTATATCATCCCTTATCATTGAGCCCTGTGTCCATCTACATCATCCCGATATCAGTGAGTCCGGTGTACGTCTACATCATCCGGATAACAGTGAGCCCGGTGTACGTCCACATCTTCCCGATATCAGTGAGCCTGTTGTAGGTTTACATCATCCCAATATCAGTGAGACCAGTGTACGTCTACATCATCCCGATATCAGTGAGACCGGTGTACGTCTACATCATCCCGATATCAGTGAACCCGGTGTACATCTACATCATCCCGATATCAGTGAACCCGGTGTACATCTACATCATCCCGATATCAGTGAGCCCAGTGTATATCTACATCATCCCGCTATCAGTGAGCCCAGTGTACGTCTACATCATCCCTATATCAGTGAGCCCAGTGTACGTCTACATCATCCCGATCTCAGTGAGCCCAGTGTACGTCTATATCATCCCTTATCATTGAGCCCTGTGTACGTCTACATCATCCCGATATCAGTGAGCCCAGTGTACATCAACATCTTCCCGATATCAGTGAGTCCGGTGTACGTCTACATCATCCCGATATCAGTGAGTCCGGTGTATGTCTCCATCATCCCGATATCAGTGAGTCCGGTGTACATCAACATCATCCCGATATCAGTGAGCCCGGTGTATGTCTACATCATCCCGATATCAGTGAGCCCTGTGTACATCTATATCATCCCTATATCAGTGAGCCCGGTGTACATCTATATCATCCCGATATCAGTGAGTCCGGTGTACATCTACATCATCCCGATATCAGTGAGTCCAGTGAACGTCTACATCATCCCGAAATCAATGAGTCCGGTGTACATCAACATCAATCCGAAATCAGTGAGCCCGTTGTACATCTACATCATCCCTATATCAGTGAGCACGGTGTATGTCTACATCATCCCGATATCAGTGAGGCCCGTGTACATTTACAACATCCCGATATCAGTGAGCCCGGTGTACATCTACATCATCCCGATGTCAGTGAGCCCGGTGTACCTCGACATCATCCGGATATCAGTGAGCACGGTGTATCTCAACATCAACCCGATATCAGTGAGCCCTGTGTATGTCTACATTATCCCAATATCAGTGAGCCCAGTGTACATCTGCAACATCCCGATATCAGTGAGCCCGGTGTACATCTACATCATCCCAATTTCAGTGAGAACGGTGTACGTCTACATCTTCCCGATATCAGTGAGTCCGGTGTACTTCTACATCATCCCAATATCAGTGAGAACGGTGTATGTCTACATCATCCCGATATCATTGAGCCCTGTGAACTTCTACATCATCCCGAAATCAGTGAGCCCGGTGTACATCTACATCATCCCGATATCAGTGAGCCCATTGTACGTCTACATCATCCCGATATCAGTGAGCCCGGTGGACGTCTACATCATCCCGAAATCAGTGAGTCCGGTGTACATCAACATCATCCCGATATCAGTGAGCCCGGTGTACATGCACATCATCCCGATATCAGTGAGCCCGGTGTACATCAACATCAATCCGAAATCAGTGAGCCCGTTGTACATCTACATCATCCCTATATCAGTGAGCACGGTGTATGTCTACATCATCCCGATATCAGTGAGTCCGGTTTAAGTCAACATCATCCTGATATCAGTGAGCCCGGTGTACGTCTACATCATCCCGATATCAGTGAGTCCGGTGTACATCAACATCATCCTGATATCAGTGAGCCCGGTGTATCTCTACATCATCCCGATATCAGTGAGTCCGGTGTACATCAACATCATCCTGATATCAGTGAGCCCGGTGTACATCTGCATCGTCCCGATATCAGTGAGCCCGTGTACATCTACAACATCCCGATATCAGTGAGCCCATGTGCGTCTACATCATCCCGAAATCAGTGAGCCCGGCGTACGTCTACATCATCCCGATATCAGTGAGCTCGGTTTACATCAACGTCATCCCGAAATCAGTGAGCTCTGTGTCCATCTACATCATCCCGATATCAGTGAGTCCGGTGTACATCAACATCATCCCGATATCAGTGAGCCCGGTGTACGTCTACATCATCCGGATATCAGTGAGCCCGGTGTACGTCCACATCTTCCCGATATCAGTGAGCCTGTTGTAGGTTTACATCATCCCAATATCAGTGAGACCTGTGTACGTCTACATCATCCCGACACCAGTGAGTCCGGTGTACTTCTACATCATCCCAATATCAGTGAGAACGGTGTACGTCTACATCATCCTGATATCAGTGAGAACGGTGTACGTCTACATCATCCCGATATCATTGAGCCCTGTGAACTTCTACATCATCCCGAAATAAGTGAGCCCATTGTACGTCTACATCATCCCGATATCAGTGAGCCCGGTGGACGTCTACATCATCCCTAAATCAGTGAGCCCGGTGTACATCTACATCATCCCGATATCAGTGAGTCCAGTGAACGTCTACATCATCCCGAAATCAGTGAGTCCGGTGTACATCATCATCATCCCGATATCATTGAGCCCTGTCTACGTCTACATCATCGAGATATCAGTGAGTCCGGTGTACATCAACATCATCCCGATATCAGTGAGCCCGGTGTACATCTACATCATCCCGATATCATTGAGCCCTGTCTACGTCTACATCATCGCGATATCAGTGAGTCCGGTGTACATCAACATCATCCCGATATCAGTGAGCCCGGTGTACATCTGCATCATCCCGATATCATTGAGCCCTGTCTACGTCTACATCATCGCGATATCAGTGAGTCCGGTGTACATCAACATCATCCCGATATCAGTGAGCCCGGTGTACATCTGCATCATCCCGATATCAGTGAGCCCGTGTACATCTACAACATCCCGATATCAGTGAGCTCATGTACGTCTACATCATCACGATATCAATGAGACAGTGTGCGTCTACATCATCCCGAAATCAGTGATCCCGGCGTACGTCTACATCATCCCGATATCAGTGAGCTCGGTTTACATCAACATCATCCCGAAATCAGTGAGCTCTGTGTCCATCTACATCATCCCGATATCAGTGAGTCCGGTGTACGTCTACATCATCCGGATAACAGTGAGCCCGGTGTACGTCCACATCTTCCCGATATCAGTGAGCCTGTTGTAGGTTTACATCATCCCAATATCAGTGAGACCAGTGTACGTCTACATCATCCCGATATCAGTGAGCCCGGTGTACGTCTACATCATCCCGATATCAGTGAACCCGGTGTACATCTACATCATCCCGATATCAGTGAACCCCGTGTACATCTACATCATCCCGATATCAGTGAGCCCAGTGTATATCTACATCATCCCGCTATCAGTGAGCCCAGTGTACGTCTACATCATCCCTATATCAGTGAGCCCGGTGTACGTCTACATCATCCCGATCTCAGTGAGCCCAGTGTACGTCTATATCATCCCTTATCATTGAGCCCTGTGTCCATCTACATCATCCCGATATCAGTGAGTCCGGTGTACGTCTACATCATCCGGATAACAGTGAGCCCGGTGTACGTCCACATCTTCCCGATATCAGTGAGCCTGTTGTAGGTTTACATCATCCCAATATCAGTGAGACCAGTGTACGTCTACATCATCCCGATATCAGTGAGCCCGGTGTACGTCTACATCATCCCGATATCAGTGAACCCGGTGTACATCTACATCATCCCGATATCAGTGAACCCGGTGTACATCTACATCATCCCGATATCAGTGAGCCCAGTGTATATCTACATCATCCCGCTATCAGTGAGCCCAGTGTACGTCTACATCATCCCTATATCAGTGAGCCCGGTGTACGTCTACATCATCCCGATCTCAGTGAGCCCAGTGTACGTCTATATCATCCCTTATCATTGAGCCCTGTGTACGTCTACATCATCCCGATATCAGTGAGCCCAGTGTACATCAACATCTTCCCGATATCAGTGAGTCCGGTGTACGTCTACATCATCCCGATATCAGTGAGTCCGGTGTATGTCTCCATCATCCCGATATCAGTGAGTCCGGTGTACATCAACATCATCCCGATATCAGTGAGCCCGGTGTATGTCTACATCATCCCGATATCAGTGAGCCCTGTGTACATCTATATCATCCCTATATCAGTGAGCCCGGTGTACATCTATATCATCCCGATATCAGTGAGTCCGGTGTACATCTACATCATCCCGATATCAGTGAGTCCAGTGAACGTCTACATCATCCCGAAATCAATGAGTCCGGTGTACATCAACATCAATCCGAAATCAGTGAGCCCGTTGTACATCTACATCATCCCTATATCAGTGAGCACGGTGTATGTCTACATCATCCCGATATCAGTGAGCCCTGTGTACATCTATATCATCCCGATATCAGTGAGCCCGGGTTACATCTACATCATCGCGATATCAGTGAGCCCGGAGTCCATCTACATCATCCCGATATCAGTGACCCCGGTGTACATCTACATCATCCCGATATCAATGAGCCCATTGTACGTCTACATCATCCCGATATCAGTGAGCCCGGTGGACGTCTACATCATCCCTGATATCAGTGAGCCCGGTGTACATCTACATCATCCCGATATCAGTGAGTCCAGTGAACGTCTACATCATCCCGAAATCAGTGAGTCCGGTGTACATCAACATCAATCCGAAATCAGTGAGCCCGTTGTACATCTACATCATCCCTATATCAGTGAGCACGGTGTATGTCTACATCATCCCGATATCAGTGAGTCCGGTTTAATTCAACATCATCCTGATATCAGTGAGCCCGGCGTACGTCTACATCATCCCGATATCATTGAGCCCTGTGTACGTCTACATCATCGCAATATCAGTGAGTCCGGTGTACATCAACATCATCCCGATATCAGTGAGCCCGGTGTACATCTGCATCATCCCGATATCAGTGAGCCCGTGTACATCTACAACATCCCGATATCAGTGAGCTCGGTTTACATCAACGTCATCCCGAAATCAGTGAGCTCTGTGTCCATCTACATCATCCCGATATCAGTGAGTCCGGTGTACATCAACATCATCCCGATATCAGTGAGCCCGGTGTACGTCTACATCATCCGGATATCAGTGAGCCCGGTGTACGTCCACATCTTCCCGATATCAGTGAGCCTGTTGTAGGTTTACATCATCCCAATATCAGTGAGACCTGTGTACGTCTACATCATCCCGACACCAGTGAGTCCGGTGTACTTCTACATCATCCCAATATCAGTGAGAACGGTGTACGTCTACATCATCCTGATATCAGTGAGAACGGTGTACGTCTACATCATCCCGATATCATTGAGCCCTGTGAACTTCTACATCATCCCGAAATCAGTGAGCCCATTGTACGTCTACATCATCCCGATATCAGTGAGCCCGGTGGACGTCTACATCATCCCTAAATCAGTGAGCCCGGTGTACATCTACATCATCCCGATATCAGTGAGTCCAGTGAACGTCTACATCATCCCGAAATCAGTGAGTCCGGTGTACATCAACATCATCCCGATATCAGTGAGCCCGGTGTACATCAACATCAATCCGAAATCAGTGAGCCCGTTGTACATCTACATCATCCCTATATCCGAGAGCCCTGTGTATGTCTACATCATCCCGATATCAGTGTGCCCGGTGTACATCTACATCATCCCGATATCAGTGAGTCCGGTGTACATCAACATCATCCCGATATCAGTGAGACTCGTGTACATCTACATCATCCCGATATCAGTGAGCCCGGTTTACATCTACAGTATCCCCGATATCAGTGAACCCAGTGTACATCTACAGTATCCCCGATATCAGTGAGCCCGGTGTACATCTACATCATCCCGATATCAGTGAGCCCGGTGTACGTCTACATCATCCCGATATCAGTGAGCCCGGTGTACATCTACATCATCCCGAAATCAGTGAGACTGGTACATGTCTACATCATCCCGATATCAGTGAGCCCGGTGTACATCTACATCATCCCGATATCATTGAGCCCTGTCTACGTCTACATCATCGCGATATCAGTGAGTCCGGTGTACATCAACATCATCCCGATATCAGTGAGCCCGGTGTACATCTGCATCATCCCGATATCATTGAGCCCTGTCTACGTCTACATCATCGCGATATCAGTGAGTCCGGTGTACATCAACATCATCCCGATATCAGTGAGCCCGGTGTACATCTGCATCATCCCGATATCAGTGAGCCCGTGTACATCTACAACATCCCGATATCAGTGAGCTCATGTACGTCTACATCATCACGATATCAATGAGACAGTGTGCGTCTACATCATCCCGAAATCAGTGATCCCGGCGTACGTCTACATCATCCCGATATCAGTGAGCTCGGTTTACATCAACGTCATCCCGAAATCAGTGAGCTCTGTGTCCATCTACATCATCCCGATATCAGTGAGTCCGGTGTACGTCTACATCATCCGGATAACAGTGAGCCCGGTGTACGTCCACATCTTCCCGATATCAGTGAGCCTGTTGTAGGTTTACATCATCCCAATATCAGTGAGACCAGTGTACGTCTACATCATCCCGATATCAGTGAGCCCGGTGTACGTCTACATCATCCCGATATCAGTGAACCCGGTGTACATCTACATCATCCCGATATCAGTGAACCCCGTGTACATCTACATCATCCCGATATCAGTGAGCCCAGTGTATATCTACATCATCCCGCTATCAGTGAGCCCAGTGTACGTCTACATCATCCCTATATCAGTGAGCCCGGTGTACGTCTACATCATCCCGATCTCAGTGAGCCCAGTGTACGTCTATATCATCCCTTATCATTGAGCCCTGTGTCCATCTACATCATCCCGATATCAGTGAGTCCGGTGTACGTCTACATCATCCGGATAACAGTGAGCCCGGTGTACGTCCACATCTTCCCGATATCAGTGAGCCTGTTGTAGGTTTACATCATCCCAATATCAGTGAGACCAGTGTACGTCTACATCATCCCGATATCAGTGAGCCCGGTGTACGTCTACATCATCCCGATATCAGTGAACCCGGTGTACATCTACATCATCCCGATATCAGTGAACCCGGTGTACATCTACATCATCCCGATATCAGTGAGCCCAGTGTATATCTACATCATCCCGCTATCAGTGAGCCCAGTGTACGTCTACATCATCCCTATATCAGTGAGCCCGGTGTACGTCTACATCATCCCGATCTCAGTGAGCCCAGTGTACGTCTATATCATCCCTTATCATTGAGCCCTGTGTACGTCTACATCATCCCGATATCAGTGAGCCCAGTGTACATCAACATCTTCCCGATATCAGTGAGTCCGGTGTACGTCTACATCATCCCGATATCAGTGAGTCCGGTGTATGTCTCCATCATCCCGATATCAGTGAGTCCGGTGTACATCAACATCATCCCGATATCAGTGAGCCCGGTGTATGTCTACATCATCCCGATATCAGTGAGCCCTGTGTACATCTATATCATCCCTATATCAGTGAGCCCGGTGTACATCTATATCATCCCGATATCAGTGAGTCCGGTGTACATCTACATCATCCCGATATCAGTGAGTCCAGTGAACGTCTACATCATCCCGAAATCAATGAGTCCGGTGTACATCAACATCAATCCGAAATCAGTGAGCCCGTTGTACATCTACATCATCCCTATATCAGTGAGCACGGTGTATGTCTACATCATCCCGATATCAGTGAGCCCTGTGTACATCTATATCATCCCGATATCAGTGAGCCCGGGTTACATCTACATCATCGCGATATCAATGAGCCCGGAGTCCATCTACATCATCCCGATATCAGTGACCCCGGTGTACATCTACATCATCCCGATATCAATGAGCCCATTGTACGTCTACATCATCCCGATATCAGTGAGCCCGGTGGACGTCTACATCATCCCTGATATCAGTGAGCCCGGTGTACATCTACATCATCCCGATATCAGTGAGTCCAGTGAACGTCTACATCATCCCGAAATCAGTGAGTCCGGTGTACATCAACATCAATCCGAAATCAGTGAGCCCGTTGTACATCTACATCATCCCTATATCAGTGAGCACGGTGTATGTCTACATCATCCCGATATCAGTGAGTCCGGTTTAATTCAACATCATCCTGATATCAGTAAGCCCGGCGTACGTCTACATCATCCCGATATCATTGAGCCCTGTGTACGTCTACATCATCGCAATATCAGTGAGTCCGGTGTACATCAACATCATCCCGATATCAGTGAGCCCGGTGTACATCTGCATCATCCCGATATCAGTGAGCCCGTGTACATCTACAACATCCCGATATCAGTGAGCTCGGTTTACATCAACGTCATCCCGAAATCAGTGAGCTCTGTGTCCATCTACATCATCCCGATATCAGTGAGTCCGGTGTACATCAACATCATCCCGATATCAGTGAGCCCGGTGTACGTCTACATCATCCCGATATCAGTGAGCCCTGTGTACATCTATATCATCCCGATATCAGTGAGCCCGGGTTACATCTACATCATCGCGATATCAGTGAGCCCGGAGTCCATCTACATCATCCCGATATCAGTGAGCCCTGTGAACGTCTACATCATCCCGAAATCAGTGAGCCCGTTGTACATCTACGTCATCCCAATTTCAGTGAGAACGATGTACGTCTACATCATCCCGATATCATTGAGCCCTGTGAACTTCTACATCATCCCGAAATCAGTGAGCCCGGTGTACATCTACATCATCCCGATATCAGTGAGCCCATTGTACATCTACATCATCCCGATATCAGTGAGTCCAGTGAACGTCTACATCATCCCTAAATCAGTGAGTCCGGTGTACATCAACATCAATCCGAAATCAGTGAGCCCGTTGTACATCTACATCATCCCTATATCAGTGAGCACGGTGTATGTCTACATCATCCCGATATCAGTGAGTCCGGTTTAAGTCAACATCATCCTGATATCAGTGAGCCCGGCGTACGTCTACATCATCCCGATATCATTGAGCCCTGTGTACGTCTACATCATCGCAATATCAGTGAGTCCGGTGTACATCAACATCATCCCGATATCAGTGAGCTCGGTTTACATCAACGTCATCCCGAAATCAGTGAGCTCTGTGTCCGTCTATATCATCCCGATATCAGGGAGCCCGGTGTACATCTACATCATCCCAATATCAGTGAGACCAGTGTACATCTACATCATCCCGATATCAGTGAACCCGGTGTACATCTACATCATCCCGATATCAGTGAACCCGGTGTACATCTACATCATCCCGATATCAGTGAGCCCAGTGTATATCTACATCATCCCACTATCAGTGAGCCCAGTGTATATCTACATCATCCCTATATCAGTGAGCCCGGTGTACGTCTACATCATCCCGATATCAGTGAGCCCGGTGTAGTACACGATGGTAATACAAGAGAGTGCTGAGAAAGTGTTATAATTACAGGGCAGCCGGACAATGGGTACAGGGATCAGGTCATAGGATATAGTAAATAACAGAAACAGGGCCTCCAGCCCATGATACTCTGCCGAACTAGTTAAGCTAGTTCTGTCTAATCCCTTCTGCCCACACATGGACAAAATCACCCCATTCCCTGCGCATTTACGGGACATCCCTGTCTAAGAGCCCGTTAATGACATTTTCCATATCTGCCTGGAAAGGGATACCAGCTGTCTTTTCTGCCTTTGCCTCTTATAGTTTGAAAACTTTTTTAAAATGATAATGAAGTTGATTGAGAAATCAAAGGTTCAGCGTTATCATTCAAGAGGTCTATTCAAATCGAGTTTTCTTAGGTTCCTGTAGTCAGATTTGAACTCATGTTTCGGACCAATAATGCAGAAAGTTAACTACAATGCCGCCACTGCTGAACTACCCCAAGTGTTTCATGAAGTCGAGGTTTATGAGGATGTTGCCAGGGCCAAAAGGCCTAAGCTATAGGGAGACATTAGCCAAGCTAGGCCTTCATCCCTTGGAATGTATAAAAATGAGGGGTATCTTTATAGAAGTGTTTAAATTAATGAGGGGCAGAGAAAAGGCAGATGGTTTCCACAGGGTAGGGGAGTCCAAAGCTATGGGCATTGGTTTAGGATGTAAGGGAAAAGATTTAAAAGGGACCTGAGGAGCAGAGGGTGCTGAGTATATGGAACGAACTGCCAGCGGACGTGGGTGAAGCGGGTACAATAGTGCCATTTAAGAAGCACTTTGATAGGTACACGGAGAGTTGGAGTTCAGAGGGATATGGGCCAAACTCAGGAAATTGGGACAGGCAGGGTGGACACTGTGGTCATCATGGACTGGTTGTGCTGAAGATGCTGTTTTGCTCTATGTTTCTATGACTCTTGGTTTGGATGAGCTTTAATCCGGTTTAATATCAAACCAGGCACAAGAGTTTCAACCAACACAGAAGGGCGCTGGAAGAATTCAGTGGGTCAGGCAGCACCTCTGGATGGAAATGGACAGTTGATGTTTTGGGTCAAGACCCTTCACCTGAAAAGTCGACTGTCCATTTCCCCCTCGGACACTGCCTGAGCTCTATCTGCTCCTTTCATATTTTGCTCCAGATTTCCAACATTTGCAGTCTCTCGTGTCTACGAGGTTGAAAATCCTCTCCTGCACCTACTTTGATTCTATCTACACTATCAACCCCCACCCCATTTTGTAATGTTAAGACCCTGCCTTATGCTAATTTAATTCATATGACTTCATAGCTTATCCTACTGGTCAGTCAAGGCAAATGATTTAAGAGACCTGACATTATTTTTCTTGGAACAGAGTAGCTGTTTCAGTGGAATATATTAAATATTAGACACCAAACAAGACTATTTCAGCTGACATTTAAAAAAAAAGAAACACATTTTAGTTAAATAGGTCCCTTGAGATTACAGGAGAAAAACTGATAATTATATTAAATATACATAAACAGTGATTGTATGTTTACGCAAGGAGATTGTTATAAAAACCTGATTTAGTACTCATTGTTGTTGAACTCTTTTAAAGGCATCCCCTGTGGAATCCAATTTAATGACACGTTAGGATGAAAGATGTCATGCAGTTTTCTTCCATATTTAATTAAGTTTCCTTTTCTTTGAAAAAAAGCACAAGACAATAACAAATAGCTCAGGAAAGTAAGGGAGGGCTTCGAAACATCAGCAAGACCTTGTCATGTGTTGTGCTACAGACACGATACAAGATATGCACAAGTGTCTGTTACTGGGGAATTTCAAACCCTAGGGACTCTATTACCAGAATCTTCATCGCTTACTAATAAAAATTAGAAACTGAAATTAGAAAACAAAGCAATTAAAGACCACCAGAGATTTAAAGAAAGAAATTCTGCTTTTTGCTCACATTACAAAATGATAACCAGGAGATGGGCTGAGAGCTGAGAGCCATTGAGGAACATTGTTAACCCTTTCCCCCACACCCACGCTCTGGCTTGCTGCACAGGCTGGTTTGTCTGAGCTTTGTGCTTCTGGAGTAATGAATGTATCAGTACAAGAAACAAGGTATAAGGAGAAAAAAGAACTACAGTAACAGAAGTTGGTGCAGGGCATTTGGCCCTTCACAAAACATAGAACAGTACAGCACAGGAACAGGCCCTTCAGCCCACTATTTCTGTGCTGAACACAATGCTGTTATTAAACTAAACCTATTTGCCCAGACATGATCCATATCCTTCCATTTCCTTTATGTTCAGGTGCCTACCAAAAAGCCTCTTAAACATCACTATTGTTTCTGCTTCCACCCCTCTCAGTGTGAGGAAACTTGTCCCACACAGGTTTAAATGTCCCCCCCCCTTTCACCTTAAAGCTATACCCTCTGATATTTCTACCCTGGGAAAAAGATTATGACCATCTACCATATTTGTACATCTCATAATTTTAAGTATTTCTATTAGGTCTCCTCTCAGCATCCACACACCAGAGAAAACAACTGAACTTTGTCCAAACTCTCCTTGTAGTTAATGTTCTCTATCCAGGCCCTTCTGCAACCTCTCCAAAACCTCCATATGCTTCCTGAAATGGGACAACCAGAAATGTATGTAATGCTCCAAGTGCAACCTGACCAAAGTTTTATACAGCAGCAACCCGACCTCTTGACTCTCGTGTTCAATGCCTGACTGATGAAGGCAAGCATGCCATACACCTTCTTTACCTCCCTGTCTACGTGTGTTGCTGCATCCAGGATATGGGTTTGAACTTCTTGCATCAGTCAATACAATCGTGGCTGAATCTCTTTCTCAGGACCATAATCCTCTACAGCCCTCATATCATCTGGTGTTTCGTGTCTAGAATTCCAAGAGTTCACCATCTTCTGAGTGAAGACATTTCTCTTCATTGTATTTGGAAATGTGCCTTGATATTGTGACAAGGTTCTTAAATCACAGACAGAGATCATTTAGCCCCTTTAATGGGTCAGTGATTCTATCCCACACGGACTTTTCCCATCTTCCCCACCATCATACCTCCCTCTCTCTCTTATGTGTTTATCTAGCCTCCATTTAACTTCTTTCTCCCACATTGTTGCCTATTTCATAAGAACATAAAAAATAAGAGCAGGAGTAGGCCATCTGGCCTGTTGAGCCTGCCTTGCTTGGTAAGGAGACCAGAACTGCACACAGTACTCCAGGTGTGGCCTCACCAGTACCCTGTACAGTTGCAGCATAACCTCCCAGCTCTTAAATTCAATCCCTCTAGCAATGAAAACCAACATTCCATTTGCCTTCTTGATTGCCTGTTGCACCTGCAAACCAACCTTTTGTGACCCATGCACAAGCATTCCCAAGTCCTTCTGCACAGCAGCAAGCTGCAATATTTTTACCATTTAAATAACTATCTGATATTCCATTTTTCCTTTCAAAGTGGATGACTTTGCATTTACCAACATTTTACTCCATCTGCCAGACCCACTCACTTAACCTGTCTATATCTCTCTGTAGACTCTCAGTATCCTCTGCATAATTTGCTTTTCCACTCAATTTAGTATCATCAGCAAACTTGGATACACTACACTCGGTCCCTCCTCCACATCGTTAATGTATACTGTGAATAGTTGTGGGCCCAGCACTGACCCCTGTGGCACACCATTCACCACTGATCGCCAACCAGAGAAACACCCATGTATCCCAACACTGCTTTCTGTTGGTAAACCAATTCTCTATCCATGCTAATACATCACTCCCAACTCTATGCATCCTTATCTTATGGAAAAGTCTTTTATGTGGCACCTTATTGAATGCTTTCTGGAAATCCAAGTAAATAACATCCAACTGTTCCTCTCTATTCAATGTGCTTGTTATATCCTCAAAGAACTCCGGTAAATCTGTCAAACAGGATCTGCCTTTGCTGAATCCATGGTGCATCTGCTGATTGATCCATTTCCTTCCAGATGCCTTGCTAATTCCATTTTAAGGATAGCTTCAAGCATTTTTCCAACTACCGATGTTAAATTAACTGGCCTATGGTTACCTGCCTTCTGCCTACATCCTTTTTCGACCAAAGGCATGACATTCACCTTCTTCCAATCTGCTGGGACCTGCCCAGAGTCCAGTGAATTTTCGTAAATTATCACCAAGTCCTCGACTATAACTCCTGCCATTTATTTCAGTACCCTGAGATGCATTCCATCAGGACCAGGGGACTTGTCCATCTTCAGGCCCACAAGTTTGCTCTTTAGTGATAGCTATTGTATCAAAATCCTCACCTTCCATCACATCCACAGCATCTCTCTTTGGCATGTCAGATGTGTCCCGCACCATGAAGACCAACACAAAATAGTCATTCAAAGCCTCTGCCATTTCCTCATTACCCAATATCAATTCCCCTTTCTCATCTTCCAAGGGACCTATGTTCACTTTAGCCACCCTTTTCCACTTTATATAATTATAAAAACTTTTACTATCCATTTTTATATTTTGTACTAATTTATTTTCATAATCCAGCTTCCTTTTCTTCATTGCTTGCTTAGTGGTTCTTTGTTGCTTTTTAAAGTTTTTCCAATCTTCCAGTTTCTCACTACACTTGGTGACTTTGTAAGCACGAGCTTTTAGTTTGATGCCTTCCTTTATTTCCTTAATTATCCATGGCTGGCTCTCCCCACCCTTACTGTCCTTGTTTTTAACTGGAATATACTTTGTTGAACACCATGAAAAATCTTTTTGAAAGTCTTTAATCGTTCCTCAACCATATAGTGTTTTTTCCCACCAGTGATTTTTTTCCCTTTACCATTCCTAATCTCTACCCAGATGGATTCAACATTCTGCTCCTTAGATCTCATATCATCTCTCACTATCACCCTGATCTCATCCTTAACTAAGAGTGCTACCCCACCTTACTTACCTTCCTGCCTATCCTTCCATATTACCTGATATTCCTGGATATTTAATTCCCAGTCCTTTCCACCCTGCAACCGCGTTTCTGTAGTGGCCACTAAAACATACCCCTTTATACTGATCTGTGCCACAAGTTCACAAATTACGAATACCACAGGTATTCAGATACACTCATTGTGTCTTCTAAGTCTAGTAATCTTTGTCTCTTATGCATTTGACTTTTCTGCACTTCACCCTTACTTTTCCCCTTTTAACTTTAGTTTTTACTTTATCTTTACCCACACTTTACTCTTCTACTTTATCCATACTTCTGCAATCAGTTGAACCCACCCCACTGCTATTTAGTTTAAAGCCCTATCCACAACCCTAGTTATGTGATTCAAACCTTGCTTTTACTATGCTACCAACTCCCATGGTTATCTTTACCACCCTGTCTCCTGCAAAAATGCTATTCCTTTTCCTCAGTGTCTTCGCCTCCACCACATCTGTTCCCAGGATGAAGCTTTCCTTTCCAGGACATCAGAGGTGTCACCTTCTTCAGAGAATGGGGCTCTCCTTCCTCCACCATTGATGCTGCCCTCACCCACATCTCCTCCATTTCCCGAACATCCGTACTCACCTCATCGTCCCACCATCTTAGCAGCGATAACGTTTCTTGTGTCCTTACCTGCCACCCATGAACATCACATCCAACACATCTGCAACTTCCACCATCTCCAGAGTGACTCTACCACTCCCCTCTCTCTCTGCTTTCCATAGGGATCGTTCCCTCTGTGACTCACTTGTCTATTCGTCCCTCCCAGCACTTAGCCCTGCAAGCAGCCTAAGTGCCCATTCACCTCCTCCCTCACCTCTGTTCATGGTCCTAAATAGTCCTTCCAGGTGAGACACCACATCATCTGCAAATTTATTGTCTCTTGTGCTCCTGATGTATCCCGTCATAAATTGGGGGACTGTTTTGTCAAGCGCCTCCACTCCATCCGCCAAAAGTGGAACTTCCCAGTGGAGAAACATTTTAATTCCCATTCCCATCTTCATTCTGATATGTTGGTCTATAGCCTCCACGTGCCAGGATGAGAAGGAACATCTGATGGCATGAATATTGATTTCTTCTTCCAGGAAATATTATTCCCTCCCCTTCCCTCTTCTTCTGTTACCCACTCGAGTCACTTACCTCTTCTCACCTGCCTATCAGCTCCTCCCTGGTCTCCTCCTCCTTCCCCTTTTCCTATAGTCCACTCTCCTCTCTTATCAGATTCCTTCCTCTCCAGCCCTTTATCTTTCCAACTCATCCGGCTTCACCTATCACCTTCTAGCTATTCTCCTCCGTTCCCCCTGATCTTTTTAATCTAGTATCTTTCCCCCTTCCTTTCCAGTACTGAAGAAGAGTCTTGGCTCAAACTTTCAGCTACTTATTCATTTCTACAGAAGCTGTTTGACCTACTGAGTTCCTCCAGCATTTTGTGTGTGTTACTGCTTCTCTGCATAGAAGTGAGCTCCATATTCCCACCTCTCCCTATGGACTGAGCTCCACATTCCCCCCTCTCCCTATGGACTGAGCGCCACATTCCCACCTCTCCCTGTGGGAATGAGCTCCACAATCCCCCCTCTCCCTATGGACTGAGCTCCACATTCCCACCTCTCCCTGTGGGAGTGAGCTCCACATTCCCACCTCTCCCTGTGGGAGTGAGCTCCACATTCCCCCCTCTCCCTATGGACTGAGCTCCACATTCCCACCTCTCCCTGTGGGAGTGCGCTCCACATTCCCACCTCTCCCTATGGACTGAGCTCCACATTCCCACTGCTCCCCGTGGGAGTGAGCTCCACATTCCCACCTCTCCCCGTGGGAGTGAGCTCCACATTCCCACCTCTCCCCGTGGGAGTGAGCTCCACATTCCCACCTCTCCCTATGGACTGAGCTCCACATTCCCACTGCTCCCCGTGGGAGTGAGCTCCACATTCCCACCTCTCCCCGTGGGAGTGAGCTCCACATTCCCACCTCTCCCTATGGACTGAGCTCCACATTCCCACTGCTCCCTGTGGGAGTGAGCTCCACATTCCCACCTCTCCCTGTGGGAGTGAGCTCCACATTCCCACCTCTCCCTGTGGGAGTGAGCTCCACATTCCCCCTCTCCCTATGGACTGAGCTCCACATTCCCACCTCTACCTGTGGGAGTGCGCTCCACATTCCCACCTCTCCCTATGGACTGAGCTCCACATTCCCACCTCTCCCCGTGGGAGTGAGCTCCACATTCCCACCTCTCCCCGTGGGAGTGAGCTCCACATTCCCACCTCTCCCCATGGGAGTGCGCTCCACATTCCCACCTCTCCCCTAGGAGTGAGCTCCACATTCTCACCTCTCCCCATGGGAGTGAGCTCCACATTCCCCCCCTCTCCCTGTGGGAGTGTGCTCCACATTCCCACCTCTCCCCGTGGGAGTGGGCTCCACATTCCCACCTCTCCCCGTGGGAGTGAGCTCCACATTCCCACCACTCCCCGTGGGAGTGAGCTCCACATTCCCACCTCTCCCTATGGACTGAGCTCCACATTCCCACCTCTCCCTGTGGGAGTGAGCTCCACATTCCCACCTCTCCCCATGGGAGTGAGCTCCACATTCCCACCTCTCCCTGTGGGAGTGAGCTCCATGTTCCCCCCTCTCCCCATGGGACTGAGCTCCACATTCCCACCTCTCCCCGTGGGATTGAGCTCCACATTTCCACCTCTCCCCGTGGGAGTGAGCTCCACATTCCCACCTCTCCCCGTGGGAGTGAGCTCCATGTTCCCCCCTCTCCCCGTGGGACTGAGCTCCACATTCCCACCTCTCCCCGTGGGAGTGGGCTCCACATTCCCACCTCTCCCCGTGGGAGTGAGCTCCACATTCTCACCTCTCCTCATGGGAGAGAGCTCCACATTCCCACCTCTCCCTGTGGGAGAGAGCTCCACATTCCCACCTCTCCCTATGGACTGAGCTCCACATTCCCACCTCTCCCCGTGGGAATGAGCTCCATGTTCCCCCCTCTCCCCGTGGGAGTGAGCTCCACATTCCCACCTCTCCCCGTGGGAGTGCGCTCCACATTCCCACCTCTCCCCGTGGGAGTGAGCTCCACATTCCCACCTCTCCCCATGGGAGTGCGCTCCACATTCCCACCTCTCCCTATGGGAGTGCGCTCCACATTCCCACCTCTCCCTGTGGGAGTGAGCTCCACATTCCCACCTCTCCCTTTGGGAGTGCGCTCCACATTCCCACCTCTCCCCGTGGGAGTGGGCTCCACATTCCCACCTCTCCCCGTGGGAGTGAGCTCCACATTCCCACCTCTCCCTGTGGGAGTGCGCTCCACATTCCCACCTCTCCCTATGGACTGAGCTCCACATTCCCACCTCTCCCTATGGACTGAGCTCCACATTCCCACCTCTCCCCGTGGGAGTGAGCTCCACATTCCCACTTCTTCCCGTGGGAGTGCGCTCCACATTCCCACCTCTCCCCTAGGAGTGAGCTCCACATTCTCACCTCTCCCCATGGGAGTGAGCTCCACATTCCCCCCTCTCCCTGTGGGAGTGTGCTCCACATTCCCACCTCTCCCCGTGGGAGTGGGCTCCACATTCCCACCTCTCCCCGTGGGAGTGAGCTCCACATTCCCACCTCTCCCCGTGGGAGTGAGCTCCACATTCCCACCTCTCCCTATGGACTGAGCTCCACATTCCCACCTCTCCCTGTGGGAGTGAGCTCCACATTCCCACCTCTCCCCATGGGAGTGAGCTCCACATTCCCACCTCTCCCTGTGGGAGTGAGCTCCATGTTCCCCCCTCTCCCCATGGGACTGAGCTCCACATTCCCACCTCTCCCCGTGGGATTGAGCTCCACATTTCCACCTCTCCCCGTGGGAGTGAGCTCCACATTCCCACCTCTCCCCGTGGGAGTGAGCTCCATGTTCCCCCCTCTCCCCGTGGGACTGAGCTCCACATTCCCACCTCTCCCCGTGGGAGTGGGCTCCACATTCCCACCTCTCCCCGTGGGAGTGAGCTCCACATTCTCACCTCTCCCCGTGGGAGAGAGCTCCACATTCCCACCTCTCCCTGTGGGAGAGAGCTCCACATTCCCACCTCTCCCTATGGACTGAGCTCCACATTCCCACCTCTCCCCGTGGGAATGAGCTCCATGTTCCCCCCTCTCCCCGTGGGAGTGAGCTCCACATTCCCACCTCTCCCCGTGGGAGTGCGCTCCACATTCCCACCTCTCCCCGTGGGAGTGAGCTCCACATTCCCACCTCTCCCCATGGGAGTGCGCTCCACATTCCCACCTCTCCCTATGGGAGTGCGCTCCACATTCCCACCTCTCCCTGTGGGAGTGAGCTCCACATTCCCACCTCTCCCTTTGGGAGTGCGCTCCACATTCCCACCTCTCCCCGTGGGAGTGGGCTCCACATTCCCACCTCTCCCCGTGGGAGTGAGCTCCACATTCCCACCTCTCCCTGTGGGAGTGCGCTCCACATTCCCACCTCTCCCTATGGACTGAGCTCCACATTCCCACCTCTCCCTGTGGGAGTGAGCTCCACATTCCCACCTCTCCCCGTGGGAGTGAGCTCCACATTCCCACCTCTCCCCGTGGGAGTGCGCTCCACATTCCCACCTCTCCCCGTGGGAGTGAGCTCCACATTCCCACCTCTCCCCGTGGGAGTGAGCTCCACATTCCCACCTCTCCCCGTGGGAGTGCGCTCCACATTCCCACCTCTCCCTATGGACTGAGCTCCACATTCCCACCTCTCCCCGTGGGAGTGAGCTCCACTTTCCCACCTCTCCCCGTGGGAGTGAGCTCCACATTCCCACCTCTCCCTGTGGGAGTGCGCTCCACATTCCCACCTCTCCCTATGGACTGAGCTCCACATTCCCACCTCTCCCTGTGGGAGTGAGCTCCACATTCCCACCTCTCCCCGTGGGAGTGCGCTCCACATTCCCACCTCTCCCCGTGGGAGTGAGCTCCACGTTCCCACCTCTCCCCGTGGGAGTGAGCTCCATGTTCCCACCTCTCCCCATAGGAGTGAGCTCCACATTCCCCACCTCTCCCTATGGAGTTCTTCCAGTCTTTTGTATGTTGCTCCAAATTCCAACATCTGCAGTCTCTTCTGTCTCCTGTCTCTTTCCTGTCCCCACTGCCCTCCTTCCATCCCATCGCTGACTTCACACTGAGCATGTTCCAGACTTTGGGATTCTCTGCTGCCATGGGCTTAGGCAATGAGAGCAGCGCCTTGGGGGTGGGGGCATAGAGGTTCCAGGCACTGATTCCTGCCCTGGGTGAGGGACTCTTGCTCCTGACAGAAAACTGTCCACCGCTTGCCCATATGGAGGCTGCGTCTCACTCCAGAGGCCCTCACCACCAGTGAGGAACCTACTAATGTAACCTCACTAGATGGCCATTGTACTTTGTTGGGCATCTTTCAGTGCAGTAGATGGTGAAGAAAATGTTGGTCTGCCTCATAACCATGAACTGGCTTCCCAACTCTGATTTGGACAACAAACTTCAATATATCACCGGAGAAAGCACGCTAGCTGGATGCAGAGTGGCTTGGTACAGCAACTGCTCTGCCCATAAGCACAGGAAATTGCAGAGAGCTGTGGACACAGCCCAGGACATCATGCCTCCACTCCATGGACTCCGTCTACAGTTCCCACTGTTTTGGTAAAACAACCAGAATAATCAAAGAACCTTCCCCACGCCCCCCCCCCCCCACCATCCTGGCATTTCTCTCTTCTCAGAATGTACCAGAGCTTGAGAGCATATACCATCAGACTCACGAACAGTTTCTACTCTGCTGCTATCAGCCTGTGGAACAAGCTAAATGATGAACTCTTGATCTCCCAATCCAGCCTTTGCACTTTACTTCTTTACCCATTTTTTTGTACTTTCTCTGTAACCGTAAACACTTTATTCTGCATTCTGCTTCCTTTTTACTCCCTTCATGTACTTCTGTACGGAATAATCTCACTGGATGGCACGCAAACAAAACCTTCTCACAGTATCTCCGTGTATGTGACAGTAATAAACTAGTCCTAATTATAATCCCTCTCACTGCCTTTCTCCATATTCTTGTACATTGGTCTCCCAACAAGAATCTCTCACAGCTAATCAGCAAACAAATAGTTTCTTTGTCCTCCTATTGGGCGATGGTTGTCTAAGCCTGTTTCACCCCTGTTTTTGTCACATTCTCAGTTCAACACACCGATGAGACTGATGAAGCTTTGCCTTGGTTGATGTCGTCTCTGGGTGCCAGTGAGGACTGAGGCCTGGTGATTAACATCCAGTTCCTGGTGAGGGGTGAGGGGTGAGGACTGAGGCCTGGTGATTAACATCCAGTTCCTGGTGAGGGGTGAGGACTGAGGCCTGCTGATTAACATCCAGTTCCTGGTGAGGGGTGAGGACTGAGGCCTGCTGATTAACATCCAGCTCCTGGTGAGGGGTGAGGACTGTGGCCTGCTGATTAACATCCAGTCCCAGGTGAGGGGTGAGGACTGCGGCCTGGTGATTAACATCCAGTCCCAGGTGAGGGGTGAGGACTGAGGCCTGCTGATTAACATCCAGTTCCTGGTGAGGGGTGAGGACTGCGGCCTGGTGATTAACATCCAGTTCCTGGTGAGGGGTGAGGACTGTGGCCTGGTGATTAACATCCAGTTCCTGGTGAGGGGTGAGGACTGCGGCCTGGTGATTAACATCCAGTTCCTGGTGAGGGGTGAGGACTGTGGCCTGGCGATTAACATCCAGTTCCTGGTGAGGGGTGAGGACTGCAGCCTGGTGATTAACATCCAGTTCCTGGTGAGGGGTGAGGACTGTGGCCTGGTGATTAACATCCACTCCATTTTCATCCTGGAGGACTGAGGTGATTGCATTTCTCTTGGTGATAAAATATTACAGTAAAGGGTTAATGCCATGCCAATATAATTTTAGTTCTGGAAAACACAACTGAACTTATGTTTTTATAATAAATTTCTACCAGTCCCATCCAATTCTCACACGTCACCAAGAATTGTTCAACAAATCCTCGGTGAAACCACAGTGCAAAATGTAAAGTATTTGGCTCCTTTTGTTGCAAAATGATTCTCAATAATAAAACTTTATAATAAAGCATTAAGTTACTTGTTTAAGATTTATCTCAGATTAAAATATGTAGAAACGGGGAACATAGCTCTTGGTCTAATGTACGTATATGTAAAACTATACTCCAACCTCATCTCTTGTGGGTTTATCCAGTTTCGCCTAAAATCCCTCTCTCCTATTCACTTCAAGCTCTCCCCATGGGAGTGAGCTCCACATTCCCCCCTCTCCCTATGGGAGTGCGCTCCACATTCCCACATCTCCCTGTGGGAGTGAACTCCACATTCCCACCTCTCCCTGTGGGAGTGAGCTCCACATTCCCACCTCACCGCGTGGGAGTGAGCTCCACATTCCCACCTCTCCCCCTGGGAGTGAGCTCCACATTCCCACCTCTCCCCATGGGAGAGAGCTCCACATTCCCACCTCTCCCTCTGGGAGTGGGCTCTACATTCCCACCTCTCCCCATAGGAGTGAGCTCCACATTCCCACCTCTCCCCGTGGGAGGGAGCTCCACATTCCCACCTCTCCCCGTGGGAGAGAGCTCCACATTCCCACCTCTCCCAGTGGGAGAGAGCTCCACATTCCCACCTCTCCCCGTGGGAGAGAGCTCCACATTCCCACCTCTCCCCGTGGGAGTGAGCTCCACATTCCCCCCTCTCCCCGTGGGAGTGAGCTCCACATTCCCACCTCTCCCCGTAGGAGTGAGTTCCACATTCCCACCTCTCCCTGTGGGAGTGAGATCCACATTCCCACCTCTCCCTGTGGGAGTGAGTTCCACATTCCCACCTCTCCCCATAGGAGTGAGCTCCACATTCTCACCTCTCCCTGTGGGAGTGAGCTCAACATTCCCACCTCTCCCCGTGGGAGTGAGCTCCACATTCCCCCCTCTCCCCATAGGAGTGAGCTCCACATTCCCACCTCTCCCCTTGGAGTGGGCTCTAAATCCCACCTTTCCCCGTGGGAGTGAGCTCCAAATTCCCACCTCTCCCCGTGGGAGTGGACTGTACATTCCCACCTTTCCCCGTGGGAGTGAGATCCACATTCCCACCTCTCACCGTGGGAGTGGGCTCTACATTCCCAACTTTCCCCGTGGGAGTGAGCCCCACATTCCCACCTCTCCCCCTGGGAGTGGGCTCTACATTCCCACCTCTCCCTGTGGGAGAGTGCTCCACATTCCCACCTCTCCCCTGGGAGTGAGTTCCACATTCCCACCTCTCCTCGTGGGAGTGAGCTCCACATTCCCACCTCTCCCCGTGGGAGTGAGTTCCACGTTCCCACCTCCCCCCGTGGGAGTGAGTTCCACGTTCCCACCTCTCCCCGTGGGAGTGAGCCCCACATTCCCACCTCTCCCCGTGGGAGTGAGTTCCACGTTCCCACCTCTCCCCGTGGGAGTGATCCCCACATTCCCACCTCTCCCCGTGCGAGTGAGCTCCACATTCCCACCTCTCCCCGTGGGAGTGCGCTCCACATTCCCACCTCTCCCCGTAGGAGTGCGCTCCACATTCCCCCCTCTCCCCATGGGAGTGAACTCCAAACTCCCCCATCTCCCCATGGGAGAGAGCTTCACATTCCCACCTCTCCCCGTGGGAGTGAGCTCCACATTCCCACCTCTCCCCATAGGAGTGAGCTCCACATTCCCACCTCTCCCCGTGGGAGTGAGTTCCACATTCCCACTTCTCCCCATAGGAGTGAGCTCCACATTCCCACCTCTCCCCGTGGGAGAGAGCTCCAGATTCCCACCTCTCCCCATAGGAGTGAGCTCCACATTCCCACCTCTCCCCATAGGAGAGAGCTCCACATTCCCAACTCTCCCCCTGGGAGTGGGCTCTAAATCCCACCTCTCCCCATGGGAGTGCGCTCCACATTCCCACCTCTCCCTGTGGGAGTGCGCTCCACATTCCCACCTCTCCCCGTGGGAGTGGGCTCTACATTCCCACCTTTCCCCGTGGGAGTGAGTTCCACATTCCCACCTCTCCCCGTGGGAGTGAGCTCCACATTCCCACCTCTCCCCGTGGGAGTGAGTTCCACGTTCCCACCTCCCCCCGTGGGAGTGAGTTCCACGTTCCCACCTCTCCCCATAGGAGTGAGCACCACATTCCCACCTCTCCCTGTGGGAGTGAGTTCCATGTACCCACCTCTCCCCATAGGAGTGAGCTCCACATTCCCACCTCTCCCCATAGGAGTGAGCTCCACATTCCCAACTCTCCCCGTGGGAGTGAGCTCCACATTCCCACCTCTCCCCGTGGGTGGGAGCTCCACCTTCCCACCTCTCCCCGTGGGAGTGAGTTCCGCATTCCCACCTCTCCCCATGGGAGTGAGCTCCACATTCCCACCTCTCCCCGTGGGAGTGAGTTCCATATTCCCACCTCTCCCCATGGGAGAAAGCTCCACATTCCCACCTCTCCCCGTGGGAGTGAGCTCCACATTCCCACCTCTCCCCCTGGGAGAGAGCTCCACATTCCCACCTCTCCCCGTGGGAATGAGCTCCACATTCCCACCTCTCCCCGTGGGAGTGCGCTCCACATTCCCACCTCTCCCCAGAGGAGTGAGCTCCACATTCCCACCTCTCCCCGTGGGAGTGAGCTCCACATTCCCACCTCTCCCCGTAGGAGAGAGCTCCACATTCCCACCTCTCCCCGTGGGAGTGAGCTCCACATTCCCACCTCTCCCCGTGGGAGTGAGCTCCACATTCCCACCTCTCCCCGTGGGAGTGAGTTCCACATTCCCACCTCTCCCCATGGGAGTGCGCTCCACATTCCCACCTCTCCCCGTGGGAGTGAGCTCCACATTCCCACCTCTCCCCCTGGGAGAGAGCTCCACATTCCCACCTCTCCCCGTGGGAATGAGCTCCACATTCCCACCTCTCCCCGTGGGAGTGAGTTCCACATTCCCACCTCTCCCCATAGGAGTGAGCTCCACATTCCCACCTCTCCCCGTGGGAGTGAGCTCCACATTCCCACCTCTCCCCGTAGGAGAGAGCTCCACATTCCCACCTCTCCCCGTGGGAGTGAGCTCCACATTCCCACCTCTCCCCGTGGGAGAGAGCTCCACATTCCCACCTCTCCCCGTGGGAGTGAGCCCCACATTCCCACCTCTCCCCGTGGGAGTGAGCCCCACATTCCCACCTCTCCCCGTGGGAGTGAGCCCCACATTCCCACCTCTCCCCCTGGGAGTGAGCTCCACATTCCCACCTCTCACCATAGGAGTGCGCTCCACATTCCCACCTCTCCCCATAGGAGTGAGCTCCACATTCCCAACTCTCCCCCTGGGAGTGGGCTCTAAATCCCACCTCTCCCCATGGGAGAAAGCTCCACATTCCCACCTCTCCCCCATGGGAGTGCGCTCCACATTCCCACCTCTCCCCGTGGGAGTGAGCTCCACATTCCCACCTCTCCCCCTGGGAGAGAGCTCCACATTCCCACCTCTCCCCGTGGGAATGAGCTCCACATTCCCACCTCTCCCCGTGGGAGTGAGTTCCACATTCCCACCTCTCCCCGTGGGAGTGAGTTCCACATTCCCACCTCTCCCCATAGGAGTGAGCTCCACATTCCCACCTCTCCCCGTGGGAGAGAGCTCCACATTCCCACCTCTCCCTGTGGGAGTGAGCTCCACATTTCCCCTTCTCCCCGTAGGAGAGAGCCTCACATTCCCACCTCTCCCTGTGGGAGTGAGCTCCACATTCCCCCTTCTTCCCGTGGGAGTGAGCTCCACCTTCCCACCTCTACCCGTGGGAGAGAGCTCCATGTTCCCACCTCTTCCCGTGGGAGTGAGCTCCACATTACTTCAGCATAATGTTGTGTGCTGAAGATCCCGTTTCTTTACTCAACATTCTGGGCTCCTCTCCCATCCCTGCTTCTTCCATTTTGTGGCTGCCTCTGTTGCCCAAGTTAGTATTTCCTTTCTTCTCAATATTCAGAGTATTTTTTCTCTTATGGAGATTTCTAGAAGGTTTTACCAGGTTATTACAAGTTCTGTTTTTGAGCAAGACAAAAGGAAATGTGCAACATCTTGTTTATTTAAGTCCTGCCTAACGCAACCATGATCACTGTACCACAGCAGTTGAGAAATGTAAAGTAACTTTCACTGATATCCAAAGTCTAGTCCAGTGACCGAGTGTGAAATATCCAAGCTTTCCAATAACTCCAAAATAAGTGGGAAGGCATATTGGACTTCGCATCTGAATGGTTGGGTGGGTGAAGACTTGGCAAAGGCAGTTTTAGTGTAGGAAAGTGTGAATTTATGGTGTAGACTTTTTAGGGACAGTCAACACAGCCTTGTGTGGGGGAGACCTGTCTTACAAACCTGTCTGAGAATTTTGTGGAGGTGCTGAAGGTGATTGATGAAGGTAGATAAATGTATGTTATCTTTATGGACTTTAGTGAAGTATTTGACAAGGTCTTTTGATGAAGGCTGATGCAGAAGATTAAGTCACATGGAATTCACAGTGAGTTGTTAGATTAGACTTAAAGCTGCCCTGGCCATAGCAGACAGAGGATTCTGGTGGAAGGGTTTTTATCTGACTGGAAGTTTGTGACAAGTGGTGTTCTTCAAGTTTGGAACCTCTGCTATTTTTGACTCGCACAACCTGCAACTTCTTATTCTGGCTTCTGTCCATTTTCTTTTCAATCCTGATAAAGTATCTTAGCCTGAAACTTTGACTGTTTATTTCTCTCCATAGATGCTACCTGGCCTGCTGAATTCATCCAGCATTTTGTGTGTGTTGCTCAAGAATTTCAGTATCTGTGGAGTCCTGTTGTGCTTGGAGTTTTTGATGTCTTCGACTGTACTGCTGCTACAAAACGACACATTCCATGCCATATGTCAGTGATAATAAACCTGATGCTGATTCTCCCCAGACTCCACCCATCACTTACACACAAGGGACAATTTACAGCAGCTAGTTTACCCACTGATCTGCATATCTTCAGGACTACCTGGAGATAACCCACACCCACACAGAGAGAACCTGGGAACTCCACACAGACAGTGCCAGAGACCGAAAGCAAACCTGGGCCTTCAATGCTACGAAGCAGCAGCAAATCTCACCACACCACTGGAGGAGAGCGGGTGGAAAGGGGAGGTGGCCAAGTCCAAGATCCCAAACACCCTCGACGCAGACAATTCACAGGGAAGCAAAAAATATTTATTGATGCATGGGTTTATTTCTTAATATGAACACAGTAATTCCAGTAAAATCCAGGTTCAGACAGCAGAATAAACACGAAGAACTGTTATGGTTAAGCATCATTTAATTGACTGAAAGTTTGGTCGTATTGAATCCTGCCAAAGAAAGTTTAAACTCAAGAATTTCCTGGTGTTGTCTCATTTGAGATGCTGATGTTTGTTATACATTATATCTATCACAAGAATGGCAATGTTACTGGCAAAGTGGCAAGGGCCACAGTTAAAGTTCATGTTTCTTGGGGAAGCCAGCTTTTCACTGGCAAAGGGGGGCAGTAAGATAATGTATGTGTAACACTTTATACATACTATATATAGTACATATCCCCACACACACACACACACTCAAACACACAGGGAATCTGTATGTTGGCTTAAACAACATGAAAAAAAAATCAATATTTTGACGAAGTGAGTGCTATTTTATATTATAATACAATTTTCCTTCTGTTCTCTCCAGAAATGTCCGTCTTTGAAAGCTTCCTCGTAAAAGGGGCAAGGAGGTTGTCCACCCTCGGTAATGCATTCTTCCTAGAGCACGATGCCAAGTCTTGACATTAACTGCTGTGCTGTGTCATTGCGTGGTTCTGTAATGACAGAAAGGATGTTGGTGATCAACTTGCCCAATGCATAAGTAGTTTAGACCATAAGACTGCAAGTTATAAGAGCAAAATGAGGTCGTTCAGCCCATCAGTTCTTCATGGCCATTTTAATTATGGTAGATTTTTTTTAACCCATTCTCCCACTTTCTCTATGTAATCTTTAACTCGCATTTCAGTCAAAAACCTATCAATCTCTGCCTTAAGTACATTGAATGACTTGGCTTCCACAGATCTCTGTGGCAATGAATCCCACAGATTCGCCACCATCTGGCTGAAGAATTTCATCCACATCTCAGTTTTAAATGGATATTCCTTTATTCTGAGGCTGTTGCCTTGGATTCAAGACTCTCCTATTAATGGAAACATCCTTTACATCTCCACTTTATCTTGGCCTTTCAGTATCTCGGAGATTTCAATGAGATTTCCTCCCTCATTCTTCTGAGCTGTGTCGAGTACAGGCCAAAGACATCTATTGCCTCTCGTACATTAAGCCTTTAATTTTCGGATGGTCCTTGTGAACCTCCTCTGGACTCTCTCCAGGGCTAACACATCATTCCTTAGACACAGAGCCCAAAACTACTTTAAATATCAAAATGCCGCCTGACTCGTGCATTATAAAGGCTCAGCAGTACATCTTGGCAATTATATTTTAGTGCTGTTATAATGAATGCTAACATTGCATTTGCCTTCCCTACTACCAACTAAGTCTGCAATTTAATTTTAAGGGAAACCTGAACAGGGTCCCCCGAGTGCCTTTGCACCTTTGATTTCTCCCCATTTAGAAAATACACTATTCTTCCAGACAAATTGCATGATCCCACACTTCCCTGCACTTTATTCCACCTGCCACTTCTTTAGGCACTATCCTAATCACAAAGCAATCCGTTTCTCCATCCAGATGATCAATATATAAAGATGTAAATTTGTGATGCCAACATTTGGGTGTCTGCAGTGAGTTAGCAGTGATGATGTACTGTTGGAAGTATCCTGAGTGGTTGTATCATGGTCTGGCATGACAATTTGAATGTGCAGGAACATGAGAAGCTGCTCAGAGTAGTGGACTGAGCCTAATACATCCTTCCCCACCATTGATACTCTTTTCAGGAGGTGCTGCCTGGCTTGCTGAGTTCCTCCAGCATTTGTGTGTGTTGTTCAAGAACAGCTACTTCCCTTCAATCATCCACACTTGAACCAACTGACACAGCCTTAATCACTACCTCGGTATAGCATCACTATGACCATTTTGACCAGTTTGCACAAAAATAGATTTTTAGAATTCTAATCGTGTTCTTTTTTGTAAAATTGTGCAAATTCATGTTTTTCTTCTGAATGCTGCTTATCCGATGCTGCTGCAAGTAAGTTTTTTACTGCACCCGTGCAGACACATAATTAACATACGACAATGAACTCAACTTTGATCTTGACACTGGTGGCCTCCCTCAAGGAGCTGCAGTGACCTGGACTTGTGGACCTTAGCACTGGGGACAACATAAGTGTCTTGCTGTCAGCCCAAGATCTTGACCCTGCCCAGGTTGCTGGTGTAATGAAGAGGTTCATGCTACAGTATACAATGCAGGGAGGAGACAACTGTGCTCACTGCTCAGAGGTGACTGGACACGGCTGGGATCTTGCTGTAATTAGCATTCAGTTGTGCTCACCAGCAGATGGAGCACCAATTTTCAGCAAGACAGGACCCTCAGGGACAGGGAAGCCCTTAGTCTCACTCCAAGCCTTGTTACTAACTCAGGGCCAATTGGAGCCTGCAGAGCCTCTACTTCCCACATTCAATGTTAACACAAGCCACGTAGGAACAGGTCCCAGAACGTAGACAATACACTGGACAAACCATTCAGCCCATGATGCTGTGCTAAACTTGGTGCCAACTTATGCTAAATGTGCTCCTCGTGTATCATCCATATCCCTCCCTTCCCTTCATATTCATGTGTCTATCCAAAAGCCTCTATCAAGTTGCCTTCTTCTACCACCACCTCTGATAACCTCTTCCAGGCACCTACAACTCTTCGCAGAAAAAATCTTGTCACTCGTCTTTAAACTACCCCCGCCCCCCGTAACCTTAAAAGCATAACCTCTGGTGTTGACATTTCTACTCTGGGGAAAAGATTCTGACTGTCTACCCTATTTGTGCCTCTCGTAATTTTTAATAAGTTGATCTGCTCTCCCTTCAGCCTTTGACACTCCAGGGAGAACAACTCAAGTTTTTCTGACCTTTCTTTATAGCTCATAGCAGGAAGCACACATTTAAAGCGTGAGGTGTTAAGCCCAAAGGAGGTGTGTGTGTGTGTGTGGGGGGGGTTTTACACAGAGTGTGGTGGATGCCTGGAACACTCTGTGATGGAGGAGAATACAATTGAGTCATTTCAGAGGTTCTTGGATAGACACATTAATGGGCAGAGAACGGAGTGACATGGACATGGTGTAGGAATAAGGGGTTAGTTTAGTTAGGTGTTTAATTAGATTGGAACAACATTTTGTGTTGAAGGGCCTGTCCTATGCTGTACTGTTCTGTGTTGGACTGTTCCCTGCTTTCTTCCAGAGTGCATGCCACACACCTCTTATCTCCCCGCTCCCTTCCTTTCCCCAAGTAGCCAGCATCACATCACTTTCCCATCCTACGAGGTAGCAGAAATGCTTGCCCCCTCTACACTCTGCTGGAGTAATGGTCAAGGCTTATGAAGCACTGGGGGTATAGTGGTTTAGTGGTGAAGGTACTGGCCCAGCGGCCAGAGTCCTGGACTAGCATTTAAACCCCACCACAGCAGCAGAAGTTAATCTCAAATCATTCAGTAAATCAGCAATAAAAATACATCTCAGAAACAGTAAACATTAAACTAGAGGAACAACTCCTCATTGTACCTGGGTAATCTATAACCCAATGGCGTCAGCACTGAATTCTCCAATTTCAATAACCTACTCCCACTCTGTCTCTTTTCTTTCTCCTCCTCCTCATCTACCCAGGTCCTCCTACACCACCTACCCCCATCACTCTGTATTTGTCCCCTCCTCCACCCATTCCATCTGCCCATCACCTAAACATTCAAACCCACTGGACCCCTTCCCTTACCCCCACTCTTCCCATCTGCCTCAGAGCCTCCTTAATTTGGTTCCATGCACTACCTTCCTCTCCTATAGATTCCACCATCTGTCAGCCCCACCCTTCACCTTCCAGCCTCTATCACTATTCCTGCTCTCCCCTCCTCCATCTGCCTATCACCCCTCATCACCTGAATCCATCTATCACTTGCCACCTCTTGCTCTGCCCGATCCTCACCTCTTTATAGTAACTGCCCTTTATCTTTCAGTACAGACGGAGGTTTCTGACCTGCCCATTTCCCCCCACAGATGCTGCCTGACCAGCTGAGTTCCTCCAGCAGTTTGTGTGCTTCTCCAGATTCCAGCATCTGCAGTCTTATGTCAACATTAGGCTACAACTTTGGGTAAAAACCCATCCAATTCACTGATATTCTTCATGAAGAGAAACTGCTGTCCTCACCTAGATTATATTTATATATATATTATATTTAACTCCAGATCTATCAATGTGTTTAAATCTTAACTGCCTCTTTACTTTGGGGTAATTAGAGACAGACAATAAATGCTTCAATGTCAGTCATGTCCGTACCTTGTGAACTAATACGTTTAGAAATTAATTTCTAATTTCTGCTGTGTTTTATGGGGGACACGGAGTCCAATTTGCATCCTGCTTTAACCTTTTATTTAAAACAATTTAAATCTGCTGACTCTCCAGTATACCCTGCCCACTCTCTGGATAAGTCGCTGACACATTATTCAAACAATAAGTTCATTATTTAACTGTGTGAAATATTTTACAAGGTTCAAAATATAACTGCAAATGGCCAACTTTAGCACAACAGCTTGTGATTCCTGGTTAACTCTCACAAGCCTGGTGATTGTGAAGAAGCTTTGGGAATGGAATGTAATTCCCGATTGTTTTACGTCTGATAGTTTCTGCTTTCACAGGCAGGTTTGCTGTGGTTACTCCACCCTTTCCACCAGGACACTGTCTCTTCTCCACCCCACTTCCCATTGGGCAGAATACAAAAGCCTGAAATCACATACCACCATGCTCAACAGCAACTTCTTCCTCGTTGTTGTCAAACTGTTGCAAGGTTCCTTAGTATGATAAGATAGAACCTTGACATACAATCTACCTCATTATGACCTTGGACCCTATTGGCTGCCTGCACTGTACTTTCGATGAAACTTTTAACACTTTTTTCTCCATTCCGTTATTGCTTTCCCCTTGTACTACCTCAAAGTACTGATCTCTCTGGTATTCTATCCATCTATATGAAGATTCAGAAGTCTGAAAGCAGATCTCACCAGGTACAAGAGCAGCTTCTATCCTGCTGCTATCAGACACTTGAAATGTCCCCTCATATGCAAAAAGATACTCTTGATCTCTCAATTGTAGCCCTTGCACTTTATCTGTACTTTATTAGCAGTGATCTTTCAAGAATCACTAAATTCTGTCATGGTTCCGGGAGACTGGAAAATTGCAAATGTCACTCCACTGTTCAGGGAGAGTGGCAGAAGAAAAGAAACTATAGGCCATTAAGTATGACCTCAGAGGTTGGGAAGATGAGTCAATGATTAAGGATGAGCTTTCAGGGTACTTGAGGCACATGATAAAATAGGCCGTAGTCAGCATGGTTTCCACAAGGGAAAATCTTGCCCGACAAATCTATTGGAATTCTTTGAAGAAATAACAAGCAGGATAGATAAAGGAGAATCGATTCATGTTGTGTACTTGGATTTTCAGAAGACCTTTCACAAGGTACCACACATGAGGCTGCTTAACAAGCTATGAGCCCATGGTATTACAGGAAGGATGTTAGCATGGATAAAGCAGTGACTGATTGGCAGGAGGCAAAGAGGAGGAATAAAGAAAGCACTTGCTGGTTGGCTTCCAGTGACTAGTGGTTTCCACAGGGGTCTGTGTTGGAACCAATTCTTTTCACATTTAATGCCAATGATTTGGATGACAGAGTTGATGGCTTTTTTGCAAAGTTTGCAGATGATATGAAGATAGGTGGAGGAGCAGTTAGGCTTGAGGAAGTAGAGAGGCTACAGAAGGACTTAGATAGATTAAGAGAATGGGCAAATAAATCGCAGATGGAATACAGTGATGGGAAGTGTATGGTCATGCACTTTGGAAGAAGAAATTAAAGGGTTGACTATTTTCTAAATGGAGAGAAAATAAAAAAAAACTGAGGTGCAAAGGTCTTGTGAGACCTTGTGCAGGATTCCCTACAGGTTACTTGCTGGTTGAGTCAGATACAAGGTTAGCATTCATTTCAAGAGAACTAGAATATAAAAGCAAGGATGTAATGTTGAGACTTTATAAAGCACTAGTGAGGCCTCACTTGGAGCATTGTGAGTGGTTTTGGGCTCCTTATCTTAGAAACGATATGTTTAAACTGGAGAGGGTTCAAAGGAAGTTCACAAAAATGATTCCAGGATTGAATGGCTTTGTCATATGAAGAGTGTTTGCTGGCTCTGGGCCTGTATTCACTGAAATTCAGAAGAATGAAGGATGACCTCATTGAAACCTATCGAATGGTGAAAGGCCTTGATAGAATGTGTGTGGAGAGGATGTTTATGGTGGGAGAGTCTAAGACCAGAGGACACAGCCTCAGAATAGAGTGGCATCCTTTTAGAATGGAAATGATGAGGAATTTCTTTAGCCAGAGAGTGGCGACTCTGTGGAATTCTTTGCCACAGGCAGCTGTGGAAACTAAATCTTTACGTATACCTAAGACGGAGATTGATAGATTCTGGATTGGCCAGGGCATGAAGGGATATGGAGAGCAGGCGGGAGACTGGGGCTGAGAGGAAAAATGAACCAGTCATGATGAAGTGATGGAGCAGACTCAATGGGCCAAGTAGCTTAATTCTGCTCCTATATCTTATGGTCTTACAGTCTGCCTGCACAGTACTTTCTCTGTAACTGTAACACTATATTCCACATTCAGTTACTATTGCTATGTATTTATGTACGTATAGATTCATCTGTATGGATTGGAACACAAACAAGAGCTTACCTCTGTACCTTGCTCCGTGTGGCAATAATAAACCAATTATCTATTAGCAACTCCTTCCAACCCTATCATGTCTCACACAAAGGCAGCAGGCACAAGCGAACACCACCACTTCAGGTTCCCCCGCAAATCACTCACTATGCAGGCTGGGAAAAATATTACCATTCCTTCACCATCACTGGGTCTAAATCCTGGAATTCCCTTCCCAACAGTACTGTAGCAACACACTCATTAAAGTCATCCCAGGAATGAAAGGCTTAACGTATGTCTATGTTTAGGGCGAAAGTGGAAAGATTTAGAAGGGTTGTGAGGAGAAACTTTTTTCATGCAGGGATTTGTGATTATATGGAATGAGCTGCCAGTGGAAGTGGTTGAGGCAGGGACAACAGTATCATTTAAGAAGCACTTGGAAAGGAACATGGAGGGGAGCGGTTAAGAAGGACATGGGCTGAAGGCAGGAATTCGGGACTCGCTGGGTGTGCACCATGGTCAGCATGGACTGTTTGGGCTGAAGGGCCTGAATCCACGCTGTATCGTTCGGACTATATGAAGACCATTTTATCTCTCTGAGCCTGTACACAATGGAATTTAGAGGATGAAGGGGGAGCACTTTGGAATCCATTGGAAACATGGAGAGGATGTTTCGATTAGGAGGAGAGCAAGTCTCAGAATAAAGAGATGTCCCTTTAGAGCTGAGATGAGGAGGAATTTCTTCAGTGGTGAATCGGTGCAATTTATTCCACAGAAGGGTGTGGAGGCCAAGTCACTGGGTATATTTAAACAGAAATTGATAGGTTCTTGATTGGTAAAGGGTTGGGGGTTACAGGAAGAAGGAGGGAGAACAGGGTCAGAAATCAGCTATGATTGAACAGCAAAGTAGACTCATTGGGCCAAGCAGCCCAATTCTGCTCCTATAACTTATTACCTCGTTTTTTTACTGAGGTCCAGTGTGGAATAGGCCCTCCTGCTCCTTCAAGCCACACCACCCAGCGATCTCCCGATTTAATTCTAGCCTGTTCACGGGACGAATTGTAATGACCGATTAACCTACTAACCGGTACATCTTTGGAATGTGGGAGGAAACAGGAGCAGCTGGAGGAAACCTGCCCACTCACAGGAAAAACGTACCAATTCCTGACAGAAAGCCGCGGGTGTGTTGGGTCACAGGGGTTAATAGGGTCATTGGTTCGAGAAGGCAGCTCACCCCCACTTTTGCATGGGGCAGTTAGAGATTGGCAATAAATGCTGGTCCTATCAGTGATGCCCAGATCATTAACATGAATAAAGGAACCCTACAAACTGTCTCCTTGAGGCAGTGTTCTGAATGAGATTTTCAGATTCTGGTCTGATATCTGCTCTAGCTTCAGACACATATCACTATGTTGTACAATCACAATTCCTGATCAGACCATCTTAGGGCTTGATTTGGATGGTCCCTGTTATATGTAGGAAGACTCCTTGTGGATCACACACTTATCCATTGTTTTCCATTGCTATACGAAGGGGTCTTGGGGTCCACATCCATAGCTCCCTGAAAGTGGCTGCACAGGTTGATAGGGTGGTAAAGAAGGCATTTTGAGTGCTTGCGATTATTAGTCAAGGTGCTGAGTTCAAAAGCAAGGAAGTTACATTGCAACTTTATAAAACTCTGGTCAGACCACATCTGGAGTATTCTCATCACAGGAAAGATACGGAGGATTTGGAGAGGCTGCAGGATTAGCTTAGATTAGAGGGCATGACCTATAAGGAGAGGTTGGACGAATTTGGGTAGTTTTCTCTGGAACGGCATAAGCTGACGGGAGATCTGATGGAGGTTTATAAGATTAATGGAGTAGACAGGCAGTGCAATTTTCCTATGGTTGAAATGTTAAACATCAGAGGGTGGGCATTTAAGGTGAGAAGGGGTAAGCTCAGGGGAGATGTGCAAGACAAGCTTTTTTATAGAGAGAGTGGAGAGAGCCTGGAATGTGGTGCTGGGAGGTGGTGGAGGCAAAAATGTTTAAGAGGCTCTTAAAAATGACAGGCTGGGTAACGCACAACGTGAGCCCTGGGTGCACAACCAGTGAACAACTGCTTTATACCTTGCTGTTTGCTGCATGATACTCTGTGTCTGGGCCACGTGAGAAAGAATCTGATCATTCATACAGCAGCTACAGAGTGTGTGTGTGTGTGTGTGTATGTATGTGTGCATGTGTGTGTGAGTGTGTGTGAGTGTATGTATGTGTGCGTGTGTGTGTGAGTGTATGTGAGTGTATGTATGTGTATGCGTGCCTGTACCTGTGCATGCATGCATGTGATCTGTGGTCAGACGTGTCTCCTGCTGTTTTCTTTCACTGTGTCACAATACAATTCCGCATTCTGCTTGTCACCAGATATCAACCACTTCAGCTGCTCAACCACAAAGCCGCTTTACTTCCAGCAGGATCGTCGCTTCTCGAATTGTCAGGCAGATACAGCTTTGACCAGCACTGATCATTGAGAACTGTTAAAGGTTGCTGGTGTGTGCACAGCTGTGCGTGTGTTTTCACAAGGGAGTGGGTGCATGTTTAAATGTGCACACTCACAGGTCTGTGAACACGTGTATAATTGTACCTGTGAGTGTGTGCATGGCTGGCTGTGTGGTGGGGATTTTTGCGTCTATGCATTTTTGGGTGTGCATGTCTGTATATTTGCGGGTATGTATATATGTGTACTTGCATGTCACTACACGTGGCTGATGGGTATGTGTATGCATATGAGTCTGTTTGGGTGTATGCATTGTCAGTGTGCTTGTTTAAATATGTGTGCATACCTATATGTGTATGTACGTGTGTGTGTTGTGTGTGTAGGTACATCAATATATGTGAAATTTATTTATATATCAATATATTCATGCGTGTGTGCGTGCTGTACATAGTGTGTGTGTTTACGTACAGTATTTATATCTATGTACAGGTTCCTTAAGGTTGTCATAGGTAGGGGTGGGGTAGTGTGGATAAGCTTCCACTGCCTATTAAATGCACCAAGTGGTTTGCATCTCAAACAGCCTCCGAAAAGCAAGTCCAGCTCCTGGCCTGCACGTGTGGCTTAGCTAACTAGCCCAATGGAACTGTTTTTACTGACAGGAGAAGGGGCAAAGTGGGTAACTGGTGCCATAAAACCAGTCGCTTCGGGCAGACGTGGCTCACCACCCGTGGCTGGCAGGAGGAGAACTCCGATCTCAAACCTCCGCTGCCTTGCGACCGCACCCACTCATGGGGAAGGATTCGGGAGTAAACCGGAGCTGGAGTCCATAAGGCAGTCCTACATTGAGTTCAACGCTGACTGGCAACTCCTGCGACGCCACTGGTGCCAAGCTCTATCGGTCTCTGCTGTTCATTTGGATCCATCAGCTGCACGGAGACGGGGGAGGCTGCTGCACGGGGAACAGCTTTCCTCCGCATCGGACTGCCCTGGTCAGCATATCAGGTAGACAGCTAGGCTGCAACGTCCATGCTCAACCCTGACCAATAGATGGCTTCATCTGTGTACATGTATGTGCATGTTTATGTATGTGTGTGTGTATATATATGCATATATGTGTGTGTTCGAGGCAGGGTAGATGTGTTTCTGCATGTGTGTATCGCATGCGCACACTTGCACGTGTGTGTATGTGACTGTGAGCATGAGTGTGTCCATGTTTGTGTTTGTGTGTATGTGTATGCATGTGTATGTGCCTGGGTGAGAACGTGTTTTGTATGTGTGTGCATGAGTGTGTGTGATTGTGTACCTGCGTGAGTGAGTGAGTGAGTGTGTGTGTGTGTGTATGTGTGTGTGTGTGTGTGTGTGTCTCTGTCTCTCTCTCTCTCTCTCTCTGTGCGTGTATGTATGTATGTGCTTGTACATACAGGGACATTTGAAAGCTGACTCTGGAAATGCCTGCAAGTTCTGTGTGTTATCTTTAGCCCAGCAGCAAAGGAAAAAGCTTCTTTAAATGTGTCTGCCTGTTTCCCTGAGGCGAGGGGAGACATCCCTGCAGTGGGCAATGGAAGGACAGAAGCTGTAGTCTTATTAATGAATGCGGACTATTATGAGACTGCCTGACTCCTTCAATACTCCCAGAAGCATATTCCGTACGTGACTAAAAATGCCAGAATATTGACACAAAGCAAGCCCTGCTCCTCTAAGGAGAATTACTCCTTGGATATAATGTAGGCTCATAACAGCTATTAGAGTACTAAATAAACTCCTGTGAGGATAGCACTACATATACTGCATTCTGTCTTTCTCACAACATTAGGAGAACTTCCTTCTAAAGGCATTCTCAAGGACAGCATTCAAAGGGCTTTAGCTCGAAGTCGACATGAGTGGGATTGCTGTCAGTCTTTGGTACATTGCCGATCGTCTCTCGTTTCCAATCAATGCCAACAGTTCCGCAGCAAGGTTTATTTTATTTCCAGAATTCATCTCACTGGAGCTGGAATGCCAATTAACAATTACTTCGCTAGAGAAAAAGCTGTGGCATTAAATGAAAAAGGTGGGGTGAAAATCAGATAAATCAGGAGGTTTAGCATCCTGCAGTCCAGCCATCCAAGGCTACAGACAAAATAAACACTGCAATCCATCGCAAATAGCCAAGCACCGGAGCTGCTTCCCTGAGCTCAGGGCTGTAGTCAATGGGGAGTTTCTGACTTAGACGGCAGAAAAACCTGCATCTTAAATGGGATCAATGGATGTGTGCAGCTGCTGAGGATCACCACTACATTTTCCTACGCCTGCCTTCAACCGTTTCCTCTGGAGACTTCTGACTCCTCCCTCTGCCGTTTTCTCGCTGGGAGCTCCTGAATCCCACTGAGGCCATTTGGCCCGTCAGGTCATTTAACCTCGGCTGGCTTCTTTCAGCCCCATTCTCCTGCCTTCTCCCCGTAACCCTTACCAAGCACTGTATTTGTTAACGACTGGATACCGAATATACTCCAGTCACTGCTGTCATGAAGGAAACCTGGATGTCCACTTACTCCCAGCAGGATCCTGTTATAATCACACAGCATGAATGAGGACAGACGACCTTGGGGTATAGGAGCAGAATTAGATTATTTGGCCTATTCAGGCTGCTCTGCCACTCTATCATGGCTGATTTATTTTCCCTCTCAACCCCATTCTCCTGCCTTCTCTCCATAACTTTTGAAGGCTTACTAATCAAGAACCTGTCAGCCTCTGCTTTAAACATACTCAGTGACTTGGTTTTTACAGATGTCCATGGCAATGAATTTCACAAATTCACCACCCTTCCTGAAAACAAATTTCACGGTGATATTAAACCTGATTCTGGTTCTCTGGCTATATAAATTCCTCCTTATCTCTATTCTAAAGGGACATCCTTCCATCCTGAGGCTGTGCCCTCTGGTCCTAGACTCTCCACTATTGAAACATCGTCTCCATGTCGATTCTAACTAGACCTTTCAATATTCAGAAGGTTTCAATGCAATCCCCACTCATTCTTCTAAACTCTGGTAAGTACAAGCCCAGAGCCATCAAACACTTCTCATACATTAACCTTTTTATTCCCAGTATTATTCTTGTAAAAGAATCCTCTCCAGTGCTAGCATATCATTCTTAGTTATAAGACCCAAAACTGTTCACAATAATCCAGGTGTAAGTAATTCAGTGACGCGGGTGAACAAATAGTTAAAATTAGTAATGTCAGCTAACTGTGCATTTTGTAGTGACATTGAGGTACACAGCATAGGAATAGGCCCTTCAACCACACCAAACATGATTTCCATCTAAGCTAGTCCCAGTTGCCCATGTTTGGCCTATATCTCTCTGAACCTTTTCTATCCATTTGTCTGTCCAAATGTTTTTTTTAAGTGTTGTAACTCTACCACTTTCTCTGGTGGCTCATTTGATATACCCACCCTCTGTGTGAAAAACTTCCTCCTCCCATTCTCAACCTGCTCCTCATATCTAATATCAAAAAGGAAAATCAGCATTCAGCGTGAGGAGGGATAGTATTGACAAATCACTCAGGATGGAAGATGACCTGCGCCTACCCCTATTCTGTTGGTTTCTTGGAATATGGCATCATAGAACATGGAACAGTACAACCCAGTACAGGCTTTTCGGCCCACTATGATGTGCCAATGTTTGACCTATTCCACGATCAGTCCAACCCTTCCATCTCACATGCACCTCCACTTTTCTTTCATCCATGTACTTATCTATGAGTCTCTTAAATGTCCCTATTGTATCAACCTCTACCACTACCTCCGCCAGTGTATCTCCGCTAAATTTTCCTCCACAAACCTTAAACAGATTACTGCCCTGGGAAAAAAGACACTGGCTGTTCCCTCTATCAATGCCTCTTATTATGCGACCTGCCCAAGGATAACAGGTAGATTTAGCCCTCAATCAGCCTGCCAGATCAGTGGCTTCAGTTAGCCCATCATTCCAATTAACCGAGAAGATTTTGTGGGAGGTTATGTCAAGATTCAAAGGACTGAGGTTGGACCAAACCACAGAACTATGCCCTCTTCCGCTCTCTGTATGGAAACACTGGAGAAGGTTCAGCAGAGATTCCAAAATAAGGAAACAGAACTCCCTGAAAGGCTCAACAGCCAGCAACTCTGTCCTCTGATAAGATCTGGTGGAGGTCTTTCAAACCATAGCATCTGTAGAAAATTTAAGAATACACAGAACATAGAACAGTACAGCACAGGAAGAGGCCCTTAGGCTCAGCAGGTCTGTGTCAACCATGATGCTTATCTAAACACTCCCATCCACCTCTGTGTGGCCTTCATATCCCACTCCTGCCTGTTCATATGTCTGTCTAAATCCTCTTTGGTAAATTAGTGAACACAGGAGATTCTACAGATACTGGAAATCTTGAGGAACTCAGCAGGTCAGGCAGTATTTATGGAGAGGAATAAACAGTTGACGTTTCGGGCCGAGACCCTTCCTCGGGAGTGGAAAGGCCTTTCTAGCCGACTGGTTATCCCATTCCATAGATGCTGCCTGGTTCTTCCAGCACTTTGTGTGTATTGGTAAATTGGTAATCGGTTTATCATTGTCAATGCAATGATGTACAGTGGAAAGGTTTTCGACTTCTCAACAGATCATTCCATACACAAGTTCATCAAGGCAATAAAAAAGGAAAACAGAATGCAGGAAACAGGAAACATTTATAGAGGAAGTTCAGTGCAAGGAAAGAAATAAAGAGCAATAGCCACGCGTGGTAGATTGTGGAGTCAAGATCCCAACTTATCAGGATCTGTTCAAAATTGTTATAACAATGGTACGGAAGCTGTCTGGTGGCCTGTGCGTTCGGGTATTTGTATCTTCAACCCAATGGGAGAGGGTGAAGAGAGAATGTCCGAGGTGGGTAAGCTCTGGCTGCTTTACCAAGACATGGAGCAGTGTAGACAGAGGACATGGTGGGGGAAGGGGCTGTATCTGCATCATTTTCTGTAAAAAGCTTGCCCCATAGATCTCAATTAATCTCCCCCCCCACCTTAAATGCATGTCCTCTAGTATTTGACATTTTTAACTATCTTTGCCTCCTACAACACGTCACAATGTTCTCCAAGTAGTGTGGTGTGACCCATCAAACTTATCTGATTCTCACTAATGTTAGACCACTGGAGACAGGAACCTGAGAAGGACATTCAGCTCCTGAATGATGGACGTGGAAGACCATGGATGATATACCAACTCAGTGTTGCTTCCTAGAATAACCCCATATTCACTGAGTAATTTAATGTTTAAAGATCTGTCAATCTGTCTTGATTCCATCCAGTGACTGCACTTCCACAGCCCCCTTAGGAAGAGAATTCCAAAGATTCTGGTTGAAGACATTTCCTTCCCTTTGTCCGGAATGTTAGCTCCTCCTTCTGAGCCTCGGACCACTGGTTCGAGATACCCCACGTGGGGGGTCTATCTACCCTGTCAAACCTCTTCAGGTTCAAAGTGATCACCTTACTTTCTGTTAAACCCAAGAACTTAGGCCACATCTGTGAGAAAAGCAACAGAGGTAACATTTCAGGTCAAATACTCTTTGTCAGAATTGGAAAAGAATGTAAAGAAATCCCTTTAACAACTCCTTCTCAGATCTGAGAAAGGAGCTTTAGCCTGAGACATTAACTCTGCTTCTTCCTCCACTGATGCTGCCTGATCTGCTGAGTGTTTTCAGCATTTTCTGTCACTATTTTATATTTCCTGCATTGCAATTGTTATATTTTGTTATTTTCAGGAGACTTCAGGTCCAAACTAGTCAACCTCTCTTCAGACAAAAAACAACACACCGTCCCAGGAATCAGTCAGGCAGCTCTAAAGTGACCTCCATTCCTCCCTATTGAACTGCCCCCGAGCACCATAGACGGACTCTTGACCTCACAATCCACCTCTTTATGACTTTACATCTTACTATCTGCCTGCACTACACTTCCTCTGTCGCTGTTACACTTTATTCTGTATTCTATTATTGTTTTACCTTCAATGCACTGTGTAATGAATGACCTCCTCTGGATCCTCTACAATGCCAGCACATCCTTCCTTAAACATGGAACCCAAAACTGCTCACAATTCTCCAAATATGGTCTGGCCAATGCCTTAAAACTCCTCAGCATTAATCCTTGCTTTTAATTCCCGTTTTATGAGATGAGTGCTTTCTTACTTTTGAATCAATCTGCAAGTTAATTTTATTTGCTTTGAATGTTGGAACGATGTAGACAGCAGAACTGAAAGACATTTTACCTCTCCTCCACCAGTCATCCGCTTTTTCCTCTCCATCGATGCTGTCCGACCTGCTGAGTTTCTCTAGCATTTTGTGTTGCTGCTCTGGATTTCCAGCATGTACAGAATCTTTGAGACTTTATAAGGCATTGGTCAGACTACATTTGGAGCACTGTGAGCACTTTTGGGCCCATACCTAAGAAAGGATGTGCTGGCATTGGAGAGGGTCCACAGGAGATTTACAAGAATGAGCCTGGGAATGAAAGGGTTAATGAATAAAGAGCATTTGATGGCTCTGGGCCTGTACTTATTGGAGTTTAGAGAATGAGGGGAGATCATATTGAAACCTACTGAATATTGAATGCCTAGACAGAGTGGATATTTCCAATGGTGGCAGAATCTAGGACAAGAGGACACAACCTCAGAATACGAGAATATCTCTGTAGAACAGAAATGAGATATTTCTTTAGCCAGAGGGTGCTGAATCTGTGGAATTCATTGCCACAGATGCTTGGTGGCCAAGTCACTAGATATATTTAAAGCAAAGGTTGATAGCTTTATGATTAGTAAAAGCATCAAAGGTTATGGGGAGAAGGAAGGAGAATGACCATAAGACCATAGGACATAGGAGGAGAATTGGGCCATTCAGCCCATCGAATCTGCTCAGCCATTCCATCATGACTGATCCCAGATCCCAATCATCTGCCTTCTCGCCATATCCTTTGATGCCCTAACCGATCAGGAAATGATCAACTTCTGCCTTAAATATATCCATGGACTTGGCCTCATTGCAGTCCATGGCAGAGATGGTGTTGAGGGGGAAAATAAATCAACCATGATGGAATGACAGAGCAGACTCAATGGGCCGAATGGCCTAATTTGCTCCAATGTTTGATGGTCTTAAGCTCTCTTGTGTCTCCATGTGCTCTGTGAGTTACCTACCCAGTCCAGAGGCATTAAGGAATTAGCTGGGTTAACACTGAAGGGTTGTGCACACACCCATCAACAAAGACATACTCTGTGCTGGAAGCTCTCAGCCATTTCCATTTCTGGGAGATAATGTGCAGTGTTTCAAGGTATAAATCAGAGCGTGTGGGGTGAGGGAATGCTGGGGGTAGAGGAAACCAATTCTTCTTGAAGCATTTGAGCAGCACTTTGCCTGTTTAAGAGATCTGTGCTCAATAATGGGTGTTGTAGAAGTCATTAAACCTAATGGAGCCTGTTCTTTTTCTGTTCAGTAATGTGGCTTAACAGTGCACCAGGGGGTTCCTGACTAGCAAATTTATGTAGTTTAATAGTCTTAACTGACATTAATCAACTAACTGTTTTGTGATGTTCCTGCAGCAGTGAGCAGTAAAGCTTCTAATGTTTGTATTGTTGTGATCACAGAAACACCAAATCGTTGGTATTGCAGAGAATTGTACAGATGTTGCTGATTGGTTGAAGTAACTACATGCAATTGAACCAAATGCTCAGAGACTAAGCAAAGTTGAAGGTAGTTGTGAAGAAGAGGCGATGAGTGATTGAAGAAGGTCCTTCTCCTTTGTGCTTTGCTGATTTCCCTTTGCCTTGTTATTGGATGCTCTCAGCTACTGTACCTATTCTCTGGACTCTGTAATCTCTTCTCCGGACTTGCCTCGTCTCTCTTCTCCCTCAGTGTCATTATGTCCATCTCTAGCATGCCCTCTGGCAGCTTGTTCCATACATCTAACTCCCCCTGTGTGAAAAAGTTTCCCCTCAGTTTTCCTATGAATATTTCCCCTCTCACCTTAAACCCATGCCTCTTAGTTTTAGACTCCGTGGTTACCCTGGGGAAACGACTGTCATCAATTAACCTTACCTACATCCCCATGATTTTATAAATCTCTATAAGATTACTACTCGGCCTCCTATACTGCAGGAAAAATAGCCAGTGTCTCCTTATCACTCAATTCTCCTTTCCTGGTAATATTCTCGTAAATCTTTTTGGGTAGGGGTAGGTGCTTGACGGTCAGCATATTCGAGGTGGGCCCAAAGGCCTGTTTCTTTGCCGCATGAGTCCATGAGGATTATGTGAATGCTGGAACTGTGGTGATAGTGGGAATCAATAGAGAGGGGTGGGGGGAGGCTGAAGTGGTGCAAAAAGGCTGGCACAGAGCCAATGGGCCAAATAGCCTTGGCTTGCACTTTGTAAAGATGTTGTAAGAAGAAACTTCTTCACTTGGATGGTGGTACGAGTGTGGAATGAACTGCCTGTGAAATTGTAACACTTGAGAGAAGTTTGGATAGGTAGATGGATGGGAGGGGTAACCAGTGTAAGTAGCTGGGACTAGGTTGTCATGGACTAGATGGGCTGAAGAGCCTGTTTCCATGCTGAATGATTCTATGATTCTAAGATGTACTGCTTCTCCTCCTGCTAGCATGAGAACAGGAATTTATAACCCTGTCTAGTGACCTGAATTCACATTGCAAAGAAGACGACAAGCTCAAGGGAAAAAGAATAATCCCAACTTTGGAAAACACTGCTAGGAACTTCTGACAGATTATATACTCTCTTGCTCTGCTACACAATTTGTCACAGCGCCCGGCGGAGTGTGCTGGGCTGCTGAGTGGAGCTGGTGTGCACCTGTACACATCAGCCGTGTAGTTGGGATGTCTAATGGTGTAACAGCCATTCAAAGAAGGAAAAACAAATCGAAGGAAACTCCTGCAAGCAGAGGAAATATCAACTGGTGTGGAACTGTGGCTGAGGGGAAAATGATCAGCTTCAGTTAGTGTTGTGTCCACCTGAAATAATTCCCCTTTACTACGTACATCAATAAACGTAGATGCAAAATGAGGCCATTTGGGCCATCAAGTTTGTTCTGCCGTTGCATCATGGCTGATTTATTCTCTTTCTCAGCCCACCTTTTGACACTTCTACTAATCAAGAACCTCAACCTCCTCTTTAAACCAAAGTTTACCAAATAACTTGGCATCCACAGCCCTCTATGGCAATGAATTTTACAGATTCACTCTCTGGCTAAAGAAATTCCTCCTTAACTCTGTTCTAAAGGGATGTCCTACTATTGTGTGGCTGTGCCCCTGGCCTGAGACTCTCACACTGTACACCCACTCTATCTAGGACTTCCAATATTCGGTATGCTTGAATGAGATTCCCCCACTGACCACGTGGCAGCTCTCTTTTGTCTGCAAGGTGCTCATTCAGAGGATCGAGGGCTTGCTATGGTTCAAGAGGCCTATTGGCCCATTCTAACACTTAGCAAAACAATCTGATCCATTCCAATATCCCTATCTCAAAAGCTTGTGAGTCTACGGGGCTCTTTCCCCCTCAAAGGGCAAACTTGGTAAACTGTTTATTGTTGCCACATGCACCAAGGTAGAGTACAAAACTTCATTTTTCATTACATCAGTATATTGAGGAAGTACAGGGGAAAGTCGATAACCGAAAGCAGTGTTACGGAGAAAATGCAGTGCAGGCAGACCATAAGGTACAAGGCCATGACAAGGTAGACTGAGAGATTAAGAGTCCAGGTTTAACATACAAGACATCTATTCAATAGTCTTATAACACTGGGATAGAAGCTGTCCTTGAGCCTGGTGGCATGTGCTTTCAGGCTTTTGTATCTTCTTACCTGTGAGGGGGGAGAAGGGAGAATGACCCGGATGGGGTGGGCAGGTGTCTGATCAGAGGCAGTGAGAAGACCACGGAGTGGGGGAGAGGCTGATTTTGGTGACGTGCTGAGCTGCATCCACAGCTCCCTGCAGTTGGTTGTAGCCACCAATTGCCGTACCAAGCCCTGATGCATCTGGACAGGATGAAGAGGGGCTGCACCCTCCAGCAGGGTGTTGTGAGCAGGAGTTTCGGATTTCTTTTTAATACACATGTTGATACACTCTTAATGAAGGTGACTGTGGGTTGGAGGGAGTGAAGAGAACAGTGTACCACCATGGAGTCATTACAGCAAAGAACAGGTCCTGTGATGAAGCTGGCTCCCTAAGCTAGTCCCATTAGCCTCAAGTTTCCACATCTCACCTCCAACAACCTACACCACTCCTCAGACAGAGAGGTTTGCCAATTCTGACCCCACAAAGGAAACTGTGTTGGTGGAGAGGAGGTAGAGGGTGCACAGGGCTCAGGGAGTTACAGAGTTACGGTTCCCTTTGGCCTAACGTGTCCATGCCATCCTGAGCTGGTCCCACTTCCCTGCAGTATGCTCATGTCCCCCTAAAACAGACCAGCTTGGGGACCTTTTGGTTAATGGCAGGGGTCCATGGCATAAAAAAGGTTGGGAACCCCAGCTCTAAAGTATTTCATTGCATGCACCTATCCAATTGTAACTGCCTCTACCACTTGCCCCTAAAAAAATCCCCTTTAAATCTTTCCCTTCTCACCTTAAATCTGTGCCTTCTAGTCTTAGGCTTTTCTGCCCAGGAAAAAGACTGTGACTATTACTTTATCTTTCTCCCTCGGGATTTTATCAAATTCTATGAGATCACCCCTCAACTTCCTCCACTTCAGGGAACACAGTGTCCACAGTGTCCTCTCCAGTGTCCACAGCCCTCCAGTCAAGGCAACATCCTTGTAAGCCTTTTCTGCATCCTTTCCAGCTTAGATTGGATCAGCCCTCATGGTGGAGTGGGTTTAATAGACTGAGTGGTATCTGATCTGTATGCTTCTGTACACTTTCCTCATCCCTCCCCTCATTCATTTCATCCTGAGAGCCTCCTTTGAGTGCCCCCCAACCGGCATGGAGGCTCCTGCCCGCCTCGGCTTCTTACTGAACACAGCCCATGTGGACATCAGTGTATCTTGCAGAAGGTTCTGTGTAAGGCTTGCATGAGTCCTGGCTTTCTGTGGAATGCTTGTCACCACACTATAGGAAGGATGTCATTGAACCAGAAAAGATGGGAGAAAGATTCACAAGGATGTTGCTGGGACCTTGTAGAGGTTTATATAATCATTCAGGGTAGAGATAAGTTGGGTGGTCACAGTCCTTTCCCAAGTGTAGGGGAGCCTCAAACTAAGGTGAGAGGGGAAAACTTAAAGGGGCCTGAGAGGTAAACTTCTCACATAGACTGTGGTGGGTATATGGAATTGGCTGTCAGAGAAAGCAGAAGAGGTGGGTACAATTACAACATCTAAAAGATATTTGGATGAGTACATAGATAGGAAAGATTTCAAGGGATATGGGCCAAACAGAGGCAAATGGGACCATCTCAGAAAGGCACCATGGTCAGCATAAACAGGTTGGGCTGAAGGCTCTGTTTCTTTGCTGTATATCTCTGTGACTCTGAGTGATGCCATAGCACCTCAGTTTAACATCTGTGCAATTCGTGTGCAGGATGTGTTATGTAAGGAGTAAATTCAGTGACATTCCCCTCCAACACATGCAGTGCATGATCCCAGAGGCACTGAGAGGCCCTCAGTGCACAGCTGTTGAGTGAGCTTCCTCTTAGATGTGTCTCCATCTCAGCCGGGACTAAACTTCAGAAAAGAAATCCTCAGATTAACCTGCTTTGTCTCATCCCCAGTTTAGGAATTACACTGAGGTAATGGGATCTTCTTCCCAACAGGCAAAGTCAAAGAGCTGAAATTGTCCGGAATCCAAACCAATTCAAAGTAAGCCAATCCCAATCAACCCAATTCAATTTTATCAAACCAAATGTAACAGAATATACTATTACAGTTACAGAGAAAGTACAGTGCAGGCAGACAATAAGTTGCAAGGCCAAAACCAGGTGGATTGTGAAGTAGAATTCAAGCTAACACAAGCCAAGCCCGTCTAATCCAATCCAATCACAGTTATTTCTTTTTATCCCTTGTTGCTGTCACAACAGGTTAAGTAATCATAATACAGAGCAATAACTGAATCTGAAGAAAACCAATCAAGGCCCAACCAGGAGACAGCACCTTGACCAAACCAATCTCTTTATGTACTGCTAATGTGAGTGAGGATCCTCATGGATACTTGGAAGGGGAAGCAGAAAGATGAGTTAGTTTGCAGATGACACAAACGTTGGTTGGTGTTGGATAGTGGCAAGGTTTGTCATGAGTTACAGGATAATAGACAGGATGCAGAACTGGAGAAGTGGCAAATGGAATTCAATCCTGAGAAGTGTGAAGTGGAAGGTAAGGTAGAGTACAGGGTTAATAGCAGGATTTTTAGCAGAGCTGAGGAACAGAAGGATCTTGGGGTTCATATAACATAGATCCCTCAAAGCTGACATGTAGGTCAACAGGGTGGTTAAGAAGGTGTATTGTGTGTTGGCTTTCATTAGTCGGGGAACTAAGTTCAAGAACTGCAAGGTAATGTTGCAGCTCTGTAAAACCCTGCTTTGACCACACGTGGAATATTGTGTTCAGTTCTCATCACCCCATTATAGGAAGGATGTGTAAGCTTCCTATAGAGAGGGTGCAGAGTAGATTTACCAGGATGCCGTCTGGATCTGACTCCTATCTCACGAGGAAAGACTGAGTGAGATAGAACTTTTCTCTTTGAAATGATGGAGGTGAGAGGTGATTTGATAGAAATGTTTGAGAAGATAAGATGTGTAGTTAGAGTGACGGCCAATGTCTTTTCCCCATGGCGACAGTAGCCAATACAACAGGACATACTTTGAAGGTGAGCAGAGAAAAGCTTAGGGGAGATGTCAGAGGAGGGTTTGTTTACACAGAGAGTGGTGGTTGCCTAGAATGCAGCGCTGAAGGTGTTGGTAGAGGGACATTTAAGAGACTCTTGGATAGGCATATGGATGTATGAGAAATGGAGGGTTATGACTGTGTAGAAGGGAAGTGTTAGATTAATTGCGAGTTGATTTATATAGGTTGAACAACACCATGGGCTGTACTGTGCTTTATTCTATATTATGATCTCATTCCTAGGACGAAGACATTGCAAGAAACTTGTAAATTAGTAACTTGATTTATTATTGCCACATCCACTGATGCACAGTGAAAAACTGGTCTTGCATACAGGTACAATAGTCAGTCCCCGAGAAAGCAGGTAGCTACATTTTTCTGGGAAACTCGGTAGTGCAGCAGTTAAGCCACAGAGCAGGTATCCAAAGAACTTGCCTACTGATCCGGAGTTCAAATCCCGCCACTGCAACTGGGGAATTCAAGTAATAAACTAATTTAAATTCAATTAATTAAATAAATCGACAATAAAAAGCGAGTGACCATGAAACTAAAGGGCTGTTGCAAAAACCCATCTAGTTCACTGATGTCCTTCAGGGATGAAAATTTTCCTGATGCAGTCTGATCCACAGGTGACTCCCAAGCCCACCAATGTGGGTAACCCGCTAGTGCCCTTTTAAATAGTTCCTCAATCCTCTTAGGCCAGGGGCAATTAGGGACAGACAATTGATGCCTGTCCACATTGAACTTGAATGAAAAACCCTGGGAAGGAACCTCATCAGAATTGTGGGCAGCAGAGGTCTATCACAGTGCTGGAGACCTGAGTTCGATCCTGACATCCAGTGCAGCATCTCCTTATGACCACATGTTTTCCTTTATACGTTCCTGTTTCCTCACATTTCCCAAACGTGCAAGGACTGGTGGGTTAATTGGCAGCTGTAAATTACCCCTGATATGTCGGTGAGTGCAGAGCGCTGCACAGGAACAATAAAACGGGAGAAAACAAATGGTATGCATAACTTGGAGGTTGCTGCTCAGTATCACGTTGCTATTACAACCCATGGCGTCAGAGTTCAGAGTTCAATCCCAGCATCCTTTGTAAGAACTCTGTACCTCCTCCCTGTGAAATGTGTGGGCTTTCTTCCAGTGCTCTGGTTTCCTCCCACTGTCCAAAGATGTACCAGATGGTTAATGGTTCACTGTAAATTGTCCTGCAATTGGGTCAGGGTTAAATCTGGTGGTGTCACTGGTTACTGTGTGGTGCGGTTCAAAGGGCTGGTAGGGCCTTTTCCGCATTGTATTTCTAAATAAAATTTGGATTCAATGGGCTGAAGGGCCTGTTTTCATGTTGTACCTCACCATGACCCTGAGCAATGGTGAGGTTTATCGGGATGCAACTATCAGAAGAGAGTGGACACACTTGTGTTGATTTCTCTGGAGCAATCGAGGCTGATAGGAGACCTGATACAGGTTTATAAAATTATAAGATGCAGAGGTAGACAGCTGGAAATTTCCCCCCAGAGTGGAAAGGTCAGAGTAGAGAATATAGTTTTAACTTGAAAGGGGACTGTTTAAGAAAAATGTGCAGGAGCAGTTTGACACAGAGTGATGGGTTCCTGGTATGGTGGTGGAAGCACAGCTGGCATCATGCTCAGCAGAGACATTGTGGGCCAGAGAGCCTGTTCCTGCTCCTGTGCCGCACTCTTCTATGTTCTGAAGTGAGGTGCAGGAGGGAGAAGGTTATTATCATGGCAGAGGTCACAAATTGGTCAATCATCAAAGCAAGGACAGTGTCAGGAAATGTAGAAGAGGCTTAACCCAAAAGCAGAGTGGCGGAAACGATTCAGCAATGACGATAACTTTAATAATAGACTGCAAGAATAACACGCCTCGAACGGCCACAAAATAAAAGAGAACAGATACTAAACTTGCAGGTAGCAAGGTAACTGAAGGCTAGGAGCAACTGGTTGAGGAGTGATCCAAGTTTGCCAATGAGTACTGGGTTTAAATAGGCTGCAGGTGACAAGTGGAAACAAGTGGCAGGTGACAGCTGGGTGGAGACTGGGAGGAGCCTGCAATTGCAGGTTTGACAGGGCCTCACCCCCACAGCGGCCCCCCCAGTGGCCCAGGATGACGTGGGTGGGTTCAGTGGAACACCTCAATGAGTGATGGATCCAAGATGGAACTAGACCGTACCCAAGATCTCTCCTCTGGGCTGTAGCTTCCCAGGTACTACACATTCTGTCCATTAAGATGTGAATACATCAACTGGCGTACCACGTACACTGGGCACCGTAGGTTGCGGAGATGCAGCTCAGCTGGATTGGGTGGTCCATGGGCAACAGGCTTGTGGCTGGACATATGGAATGTAGGTGTGATCCTGAGGGATAGTGGCAGCTAGAGAAGATGAGTGAGTGGATTGATGCCTTGGCTGTTCATTGGTCTGTGGATGATAGCCAGAGGACAAACTCACTGAGGTGCAGAGGAAGGAACAGAAGGATCACCAGACACAGGAGTTAATTGTGGGTCCTGGTCCGATACAATGTTCTGGGGGAAGCCGTGGAGATGAACTGCATGTTTGGGAACCAGGTCTGCAGTCTCAGTGGCTGACGGAAGTTTGAAGAGAGCAATGAAGCGAACGGACTTCAAGAACCTGTCCATCACTGTCATGATCCCCGTGGCCCCATCAGAAAGTGGCAAACCCACAATGAAATCTATGGTAATGTGGGACCACAGGTTTTGAGGGACCAACAGGGTCGGCAAGAGCTCAGAGGGCTACTGGTTGGAGGAATTGGACTGGACACTTTGAGGGCAGGCAGCAACAAATTGATGTGATCATGGTGGCCCACCAGAACCAGTATCACAGAAAGTCCATCTGGACATGGATGGACAGAGAGGAGTGAGAAGTGAGCCCACTGGAGTGCCTCAGAGCATGGCTGCCAGCACATATATATGGTTGCCAGGTGAGAGGTCTGGAGGTGGCTTGTGCTGTAGGCCCTAGTGGATCTGGTTCTCAATGTCCCAGATGATTGGGTGAGGATCTGGGAGGACAGAATGATGGGCTGAGGGTCAGTCTCTGTTTAATCTGAGTCTAATTGTCGTGGCAGGGTGTTTGCCTTAGTGTTCTTGGAGCTGGGTCAGTAGGAGGTGGTGAAGTTGAATCGTTTGAAGAAGAGGGCCCAGCGAGCCTGATGTGGATTAAGTTGGCAGGTCTGTTGTATGGATATGAGTTTCTGGTGGTCAGTCCAGATCAGGAAGGGCTCAGTGTTTCCCATTAGCCAACGTCTCCAATCCTCCAAGGCCCACTTAATGGCAAGTAGCTCCCTGGCCCCTACTCCATACTGGCGCTGTGTACAGTTGAATTTGCACAAGAAGAAGGCACAAGGGTGTGTCCTCCCATCCAGTCCTTGTTGGGAGAGAATGGCCCTGGTACCCAGACCAGACACATTCACCTCTACCACAAAAGGGGTTCATATGGTGCAGAGTAGTGAAGTGCCTCCAGCTCCTTGAAGGTGTGGTATGTGGCAGCAGACAAGGGTATCGGTGAGGCAGGTGAGAGGATCGCAAATTGGCTGTTTCTGATGAACCACCAGTAGAAGTTGGAGAAGGCTGAGAAGCATTGTAGCTTTTTGAGGGAGCATGGTCAGGGCTATTCAATGATGACACATACTTTCTCTGGGTCCTTCCTGGGTCTTGGGGTAAAAGGACGTAACCCAGGAAGGAAATAACTGGGGAGAAGAACTGGCATTTTTCTAACTTGCAGTACAGTTGTTTTTCGAGGAAATGCTGAAGGATGTGATCTTGGGGGTCCTTGGAGAAGATGAGGATGTTGTTGAAGTAGACGAACACGTACATACCTGTGCAGCATATCTCAGTGGGTCTCGTTGATGAAGGCTTGGTAAATGACTGGAAGTTGGAAAGGCATCACCAATTATTTGTAGAGGCCAGTGGGTGTTATGAATGCCGTCTTCCACTCATTCACCTGGCAGATGTGGATCAGATTGTATGCACTCCATAGATCCAGTTGGTGACAAACCGGTTCTCGTGGAATGCTTTGAATGTGCTGTCCGTCAAGAGGAGAGGGTAGCTGTTCTTAATGGTGATTTTGTTGAATCCACAGTGGTCGATGCAGGGACAGAGACCCCCATTTTTCTCCTTAACAGAGAAGAATCCTGAACTGGCAGGAGACTAGGACAGTCAAAAGAAGCCATACTGTAATGATTCAGTGATGTAGTCATTCATGGCTTGAGTCTCAGGACGGGAGAGAGAACAGACAGCCTCAGGGGAGGGGGGGCAGTGGGGCAGCCCGGAGGGGGTTAATTACATAGTCGTGTGTGGTCTGTGCCTTCCTGTTTACTGAAAGTCATGGTATTCTTGTGGGAATTTACTGAGGTCTAGGGTTACCTCCATCTTCATGGATTTGTGGGGTGAGGTCAACAGAGGTTGGAAACAGGTGGTCCAGCAGGTGGCCTCCAACTCAGCAGAGAACTAGATGACCAGGTGACGTGAGGTCCTGAGTGGATGACCAGGTGACGTGAGGAGCATTGGGTGAGTCAGTCTGCAGGAACTAGATGGACTTGCAGTGCTCTCCAATGCTCATGTGCAGAGGCCATGTGCGTGCTCTGAACATCCCAGGTCCCAAGGAATACCCGTCAATGGCCATGGTACAGAAGGGGTAAGAGGTAGGCTTGGCAGGGAGTCGAAACCGTACACACAACGTCTGGTCCAGAAAGCTGTCTGCTGAGATGGAATCTACCAGAGCAGCCTGTGTGTGTAGAGCCGTCGGGCTGTGGAGGAGGAGAGAGAGAGAATTGGGCTATGGTGGTGGAACGAGGAGCCGTGTGGACCTTACCAGACAGAAGGCCAGTCGTCTGTACCTGGTGGTGCCGTTTCCCAGACACAGTGGGTTTTTGATGCATGGGTGATGGGCACAAGTTAATTCTCCACCGACGCTCACACTCTTGGAGAGTTAAGGTGCTCCTTCTAAATGCATGGGTTCTGTAGGCATTGATAATGGTGGTCCTGCAGCCTGAAATTGTTCTGTGAATTGAACTGGGGTTCTGTAGTGCCGTTCCATGAGATGCTAGTGAATTCAGAGGGCCAGAGTGCTGAGGATTTCGAGGTTGGTGGGTATCTCCTGGGTAGACAATTTGTCTTTCAAGTGCTCCGAGAGGCTGTGATGGTAATGTGCCAGCGGCACTCTGCTGTGAGGGTCCTGAATTCCATCGTGTGACCCTTCACTGAAGGTGAGCCTTTACACAGGCGATGTATTCTGTCAGCTGTCCCCTTTCATTTCCCAGATGGTTGAAAACCCAATGCATCTCAGCGGTGAATTCCTCATATTAATTGCAGGTGGTGGTTTTATTGAGCCAGTTTGTGGTGGCCCAGGTTAGAGTTTGCCCAATCAAGAGGGTGATGATGAATGCAATCTTGGCCTGGTCAGTAGAATACAGAGATGGCTGGAATCGAAATGTAAGATGCACTAGGACAGGAAGTTGCGACATTGGGTCGGGGATCCATCAAAACATCAGGGCACTGGAATTTGGGGCTCAGCGGGAGGAAGTTGATTGTCACAGGGTTGCTGGTGCAAGATGAAGAGCAGGAAGAGAGAGACAAGCAAATGGTCAATGGTTTCTTGCAACTTCTGGATTGTGTGCTCATGTCGAAGAACGACCTCCTTTAGGCAAGCAAAATCTGCTGGGTCAATTGCTGTTTCACTCATGCTGTCAGGAGATGTAGAGGAGGCTTGATGCAAAAGCAGGGCAGCAGAGCCAATTCAGTGATAAGTTTAATAATAGACTGCAAAATAACAAGCCATGAGGGGCCAAAAAATAAGCGAGAACAGATACTAAATTCACAGGTAACAAGGTAACTGAAGACTAGGAGTTCAGCTGAGGTTGGCTGGTTCATATGTGAACAAAGATTGTTGATGAGCGCTGGGTTTAAATAGGCTGCTGGTCATGAGTGGAAACAAGTGGCAGGTGACTCCTATTAGCTGGGTGGAGGATGGGAGGAGCCTGCGTATGTAGACTGGACAATGTGTGGAGATGAGAAACAGTTTATATAAGATGAGATCTGGGTCACACCTACAAGGGAGGTGAAAAGTTCAATGGGAACTTTCTAAATGAATCCTTGCATGGATTTGTAGGGCTGCAGGAAGAAAGCGGAGAGAGGGCCTTTCCAAGTGCTGGCAGAGATGTGGGCTGAATAACCACAACACATTCACACCCTCAGTTCTAATCAAAAAGCTCTAAATCAAAAAGCTCTGGACCCTTGACTTCCTCACCGGGAGATCACAGTCTGTACCGATCGGAAATAACATCTCCTCCTCACTGGCACATGTCAGGGATGCATGCGTAGGCCACTGATCTGCTCTCTCTACACACGCAACTGTGTGGCCAGACGCAGCTCAAGCACCATCTATAAGTTTGCCAATGACACAACTATTGTTGGCAAAATTTCAGATTATGACGAGGAGGAATGCAGGAACAAGCCAGATCAATTGGTTGAGTGGTGTTGCTGTAACAACCTTGCACTCAAGGTCAAGAAGACCAGGGAATTGATTGTGGACTTCAGGAAAGGTAATTCGAGGGAACGCACACCTGCCCTCATTGAGTGATAAGCAATGGAAAGAGTGAGCAGTTTTAAGTTCCTGGGTGTCAACATGTCTGAGGATCTCACATGGTCCCAACATATTGATGTAATTACGAAGAAGGCACAGGCAGCTGCTACATCTCATTAGAAGATTGAAGAGAATTAGGATGTCACCAAAGATGCTTGCAAATATCTATAAATGCACCATGGAGAGCATTCTAACTGGTGGCATCACCGGCTGGCACGGAGGGGCCACTGCACAGGATTGGAAAAAGTTGTAGAAAGTTATAAACGTTGCCAGCTTTATCATCGGCACTAGCCTCTCCAGCGTCCAGGATACCTTCAAATGGCAATGCCTCAGAAAGGTAGCATTCATCATTGAGGACCCCATCATCCCCTTCTCATTGCTACCATCAAGGAGGAGGTACAGGCACCTGAAGACAAACACTCACGAATAGCTTCTTCTTCTCCACCATCAGATTTCTGAATGGACAATGAATCTACGAACACTTCCTCAGTAATTTTTTCTTCTCTTTTTCCACTAATTATTTTACTTAGTTTTTATATACAGTACTTTTTGTTGTAATTTATAGTTTTGATTACTATGCATTGCATAATACTGCTGCCACAAGATTTTGGTGGTATTAAACCTGCTTCTGGTTCTGGTTCTCCTCTGGCACAGAGCGATGTTCTATTGTTTCCACTTTTACGTAGGGTTTCCAAATCAAAACAACCAGCTCCATCCAGGGAAAAACCTCTTTCTGTCTCCTAGTTCTTCTCTTAGTGTCCAGAATTTGTGCGTGTTCAGGAATGAGGATTGGAGTGTCTCCAGTGCAGAAATGACTTAATCCTTGCTGCTTCTGCTTTCCAGAGTACTGGAAAGGGTCCTGGGGATTTATCTGAGTGGATCCTGGGATGAGGGTAGATCAGGGCACAGACCATTTTCTCTTCGCCCCTCTCCCATTCAAGTGAAGATACAGAAGTCTAAAAGCAATATCACCAGCCTCAAGCTCAGCTTCTATCCCACTGTCCCCTACCGTGATAAGATGGACTCCTGACCTCACAATCTTTTTCGTTATGGCCTTGCCATGGTCCATCTGCACTGTGACACTTTATTCTGCATTATTGCTTTCTCTTGTACTATCTCAATGTATTGAAGTGATGAAATGATTGGTCTGCATGGCACATGGAAGTTTTTCACTGTATCTCAGTACATGTGACAATAATTACCAATGAGCAGTTGTAGAAGGCTGAGGGGAGATTTGATGCAAGTGTATACAATGTGGTCAGAGTGGATGCGATGGGGTGTCCAGGGATCCAGGATGAGAGGCCACAGGTAGAAAGAGGAAGAGGGATTTCACAGTGAGTGTGGTGATAAGCACACCATACTCGGTTATCCTGAACAACACACACAAAATGTTGAGTTCTTCCAGCATTTTGTGTATGTTGAGGTAAGGAGATGATTCCTTCCGGCAGCAAGTAGTTGGAGTCCGGAAAACGCTGCCTGCAGATGTGGTGGAGCCCAGTCCCATCGTGGAAGACAAGAAAAAAAATGGATAAATATATAGAAAAGGATAAGTTGTTAATCTATTGAGGAAGGGCCAAGGCTTGGAGCTGGTGGCTGGTTCTGATATCAATACTGTACTGGTCTATGACTCTAGGAATCTATCACCTGCCCCACTCTCCATGCTCCCTTTCACCCTTTGTCCCATGCCCCTCCATATCTCACCCCTCTCTGTGCTCCCTCCTACTCTGTGTTCTGTGCCTTGCTCACCCCCTTCCCCTTGAACCACAGGATTAATTATAGACACACTGAGGAATTCTTAAATGGATCTTGCTGAGTGAGGCAGATTCACTTCTGCCGTTTGCAAAGAGCAGGGAGGGGTCGGTGAGTTTAATGATCTGATGCCCCCCCCATATTGTTCATGAGGTAAGGTGGGGAGGACTGGAACCACTCTCCCTCCCCACTTTGCAGCCGTGGATCACACACAGAGTGCCAGTATTACCTCGCCCGCTTCTTCCCTCTTTAAATTGCAAACACTTTCACAATGTGACTGTGCGAATTTCTGGCACATTCCACCATCTGGGCAGGTTTAACGTCCCAGACTAATAAAACAGAACAAAAGCAATCTCTCCAGAGTGTTCACCAACAAAGATACCAGCTGCCCCGGTCAGGCAAAGGCACGCGGACACTCTGTGTTACAGAGAACATCATTAACAGGAGCACCGTGTCCCAATTTCCATCTATAATCCAACCAGTTTTCCCAGTGAAAGAACGCTTGCTCCACAGACCCAGTTCTTCCACCCTAATATGAATTTATTGCGCACATTTTTACAGGAGCAGCAGGAATAAAGATTAGAATGGAAAATGAAATGTTGGCGCATGTGTCAATGGGATGGGGTTTAATAGTGGTTGGAACCAAAGGGAGCGAAGACAAGCTATGTTAATAACAATGTGTCTAGAGTAAGTAAAGACCTTTAGAATCTGTTTCCTCATTACAGATAAGGGAGGGCCACTGACCCAAAATACTAACCGGCACTCTCCACAGATGCTGTCTGACCGGCTGAGTGTTTCTGCCATTTTAGAACAAAGTACAGCACAGGAACACACCCTTCAGCCCACCATGTCTGTGCTAATCATGATGCCAAACTAAAGTACGTCTTTTCTGCTTGCACACGACCCATGTCCCTCCACTCTCTTGCATATTCTTGAGTCTAACAGCAACTTAAACAATATTATATCTGCCTCCACCACCTCCCCTGGCAGTCCATTCTCAGCCCCCACTCTGCTCTGTGTGGAAAAAAACTTGGTTTATACATCTCCTTTAAAATTTACCCCTCTCACCTTAAACACATTTGGGAAAAGCATCCTAAATCTACCCCTCCTGAGTATAGCTATCCTGAGAATAAGATGATAAAAGTGGACATCCGATGCCTTTTTCCCAGAGCAGAAATGACCAATACAAGACAGCATAATTTTAATGATTGGAGGTGGGGGCGGGGTTGTCAGAGGTTATGTTTTTTACACAATGGGTGCATGGAACATACCGTCAGGAGTTTGGCAGTGGCAGATATAGTAGGGGCATTTAGAAGGCACATTGATGAAAGAGAAATGGAGGGCTATGTGGGAGGGAATTGGAATCAGGTTTATTATCACCGGTATATGTCATGACAGTTGTTAACTTTAAGGCAGCAGTACAGTGCAATACATGACAAATAAACCAAATACAAACTGAATTACAGTTAAGTACATGTATATTAAATAGTTAAATTAAGATAATTTGTGAAAAATGGAGAAGGGTTAGATTATGTTGGAGAAGGTTGGCACAACATCGTGGGCTGAAAGACCTGCACTGCGGTGTGCTGATCTGTGTTCCATGTTCTACATCATATCTAAGCCTCTCATGATTTTATACATTTCTATCTGACACTCCAGATAAAACAGTCTGCGTTGGTCCAACCTCTCCTCATAGCTCCCACACTCTGATTCAGGCAGCATCCCGGTAAACCTCTTCTGCACCCTCTCCAGAGCAAATTAATACTAAGATTTATTCATAATTACTTATGTCATGTGAAATTTGTTTTATACTGCTGCAATGTGGCTTCCTATTATACTCCATGCTACAAGCAATGAAAGCAACTATACCTAAGCCTTCTTTACCACTCTAACTACCTGTGTGGCCAAGTCTGTTTTTATTTCAGGTTTTCAGCATCTGCAGATTTTTTTGGACCTTGTACCTCAGTCCTAACCCTCGACGGGAATGCAGGCTCCCAGTACTGAGATCATTGGTGACTGTGATCACAGTCATAAAGTCTCACAGCGCGGATATAGACCATTCAGCCCACTATATCCATGCTGACTATTAAGTACCCATTCATACTAATCCCATTTACCAGCACTTGTTCCACAGCTTTCTGTCCCTTGGTATTTCAAGTTCTCCTCAGGATACTTCCTAAATGACAAGGAGTTTTCTGCCTCCACCTTCAGGCAGTGCACACCTGATTCTAACCTCCCTTGGGAGATTGTTGTGAAGCTAAGTACAGGTAAATCTGTTTATTATTGCCACATATACCAGGTTACAGTGAATAAACTTTGTTTTGCATGCTGGCCAGGCAGATTATTTCATTACAACAGTGCATTGAGGTAGTACAAGGGAAAGTAATAACAGAATGCAGAATGAAGTGTCACGGTTACAGAGAGAGTTTGGTGCAGGCAGACAATAAGCTGCAAGGGGATAGTGAGGTAGACTATGAGACCAAGAGTCTTATAACAGTGGGACAGAGGCTGTCCTTGCATCTGGTGGTACATGCTTTCAGACTTTTGTATCTTCTGCTCGATGGGAGGGAGAGGAGAAAATGTTTTGGGTGGGTGGGATCTTATTATGATCGCACCAACTGCAGACACTTTATTTCCCCCTCCACCCCCCATGAGGATTATGTGAGTCTTTCTTAGGATTCCATTCCCCTAAATCATCCGTAAGTCAGGAATACAGCCATGATCCAAGTTCCAGCCTGGCAGCAGATACTTAGAGCCCTGCAGCAACCGACAAATTTGCCCAGCCCACCTCCCAGATGGTCAGATGTATGTACACAAATCGTACCTAAGCCCTGCGTAGGGAAACTGGGGATGATCTGTATCACTGCAGGTTGGAAAAGTTAGCAGGGTGTTTGTGGAAAATGTGTTAGTGAGGAAATTCTGTCCAATTGTTTGCTGAAACTTTGGTTAAACATCAATCAAGTTTGTCCATTTTATTACTGCAGCACAGATCCCCAGGGCACCCACCAGTTAATAATGATCAACCTCTTTACCAAGGCTCCCTATGGCCTTGTTGGTTAGGCTCCTAGATACTGTTTAACGGAGATATCTGACTGCATAAAAAGCAAGGTTTACAAGGCCAAATCCTGCAATCTAGGACCAGTTATAGAATCATACAGCCCAATTCATCCATGCCAATTATGCTGCCCACTATGCAAATTCCATTTACCTGCATTGGACCCACATCCCTCTAAACCTTTCCTATCCATGAACCTGTCCACATGTCCTTTAAACATTGAAATGGTTCAGTTTCTACTACATTCTATATTCCCATGGCTTGTTCCATGGGTCCACCATCCTCCCTGTGAAAACATTGCCCCTCTGGTCCCCTTTAAATCATTCCTCTCTCACCATAAACCTACACCCTCTAGTTTTAGATTCCTCTATCTCGGACCATTGACCTTATCTATCACTTTAAACCTACACCTTCTAGTTTTAGATAACCCTACCTCAGGAAAAGCTTATGACCATTGACCTTATCCATCACTTTAAACCTACACCCTCTAGTTTTAGAATCCCCTACCTGGGGACCATTTACCTTATCTATCACTTTAACAGTTTCTATCCTGCAGTTATTGAATGGGTCCCTAGTGCAATAAGACACATTCTTCACCTCACAATCTACCCCATTATGACCCTGTACCTTGCTGCCTTCCTGCGCTGCACTTCCTCTGTAACTGTTACACTTTATTCTGCAATGCTGTTATTTTTCCCTTGCCCCACCTCAATGCACTGTTGCAATGGATGCACCGAACCAATTTATCCACTCAGTGAATCAAAGAGATAGAGTACTACAGCACTGAACCAGCTACTCTGGCCCACTTAGTCCATGCTGGCCTGGTCTGCCTAGTCCCACCCGAACCATATCCTTCTTATTCATGGACCTTCTGTTAAATGTTGCAATTGAACCTGCCCACTTCCACTGGCAGCTCGTTCCACACTCACACCACCTTCTGACTGAAGAAGATCCCCCCCCCCAGATTCTTAAATATTTCACCTTTCTCCCTTAACCTATGACCTCTAATTCTATTCTCACCCAGCCGGAGGGGAAGAAGCCTGCATCCGTTCACCCTAACTAAAATTTTGTATATCTCTATAAGATCACCCCTCATTCTCCTGCGCCCCAGGGGATAAAGTCCCAAACCATTCAACCTTTCCCTATAATTCAGGTGCTCAAATCCCAGCAATGTCCTTCAAGTTTATTGATACCTTTCTCGTACCCAAGTGAGCAGAACTGCACACACTACTCCAAATCTGTCCTCACCAACATCTTACACAGCTCCTGCACTCAGTGCCCTGATTTATTAAGGGCAAGATGGCAAAAGCTCTCTTTGCAATCCTTATCTACCCATGATACCACTTTCAAGGAATTATGGACCTGTACCTTTGTTCTACTGCATGATTTGAAAGCCACTATAAAGTCACCCCTCACCCTTCTGCATTTCAAGGAAAACTGTCCCAGACTATCCAGCCTCTCCTTATAACTCAAGCTCAACAATCCAGGAAACATCCTTGTGAATCTGTTCTAGCTTAAACACGTTGTTCCGATAGCGTGCTGACCAGAACTGCACACAGTGTTCCAGCTGTGCTCTCTCCTTAAACATTTTCTTTGTCTTTCCATCCAAGTGTGCACAATTGTGCAAGGTGAATACCACTCTGCAAGAGTGTATACCCTACTCTCTGAACCCCACTCACTACAACACATCCCGAACTGATGACCTCTTATGATCCCAGATCCTTGTCAGCATCTGGCTATCAGCCACTCTTATTTTCAAAGGGTCGGTTTGGAAGATCATCACTCACAGCTTCTTGTGCTCTTTGCTATCTAATTATTCTTAGGTCATTGTATTCCTAGATGTGGTCAAAATCTTGGCTGCAACACGGTGAAAATAAAAGTCTTGGAAAAAAAAGCTGCATGAGAGAAGTGAGTCAGGGGAGGTCAACGGAGACAAGTATTTTCAAAGTTAATTAATATGGGACTGTGAGGGTTCGTGTCAAAGACCTGGTGCAGCTCAGGAGTGACTGAGCGGTAATGATAAGAGAAGTCCTGGAGGGAATCCTACCTGGGGTGAGAGACTAACAATAGAACACCCAAGAGCGCAGTGATGGCAGAAAGTCACCAGCTGATTTTTGAGAGAAAAGCAAGCCACATTCAAAAGGATAAGTTGGGAAGAAAAAAGATACCAAAGAAGGCTAGAAAAAGAACACTTACCTGACCTTTACAGAGGGGACAACATCCTAGACTTATACAGCTCAGAAACAGGCCTTTCAGCCCAACTCATCCATGCTGTCTGTCTGAGCTAGTCCCAAATGGCTCATATCCCTCTGCTATCTATGTATCTGTCTGAATGTCTTTTAAATGTTGTAATTGTACCCACCTCTACCACTTCTTCTGGCAGCTCTCTCCCTCTGTATGAAAAACTTGCACCTCAGGTCTCTTTTAAAACTTTCCCCTTTCACCTCTTACACCACCTCTGGTTATAGACTTCTTATCCTGGTGGAAAAGCCTCCTATGATTTTATAAACGTCTGTAAGATCACTCCTGCCAGTTAGACTGGCATTAAAGTTGGCATAGACATTGTGGGCCAGAGGGCTTGTTCCTGTGCTGAATCGCTCTAGTGCATTCATAGTTCAGCACTTCACAGCCCTTTCACCACAATGCTTTGCTGATCTCGGAGCCAATTCATATTAAATGTCCTCCCCCTGTGTCTCATCCATTGTCTTCATGTTCATGTGCTTATGTAAAAGCCCTTTGAGGGTGTTGGCCTGCTTTTGTACACGGCACCTTTACCCTCACATCAATATTCTCCCCTTCCTTTTCATGCTCAGCACCTTCATCCTCTCTGCCAACACCCCTCTGTCCCAGAGACACTTCCACTAACATGTCACTCTCTCGTGTGGAGCTATAAGAAACCACAAGCTGAGACAGAATGTGAGAGCGGGGATGAGAGAGGGAGAGAAAGAGAGATTGCACGTGTGTGGGTGTGTGTGAGAGAGGGAGAGAAAGGGGCAGAGAGAGAGAGGGAGGGAGAAGATTACAAAATGGTTAGAGACATGGTGTCTGTGTGAGTGGGGGGGAGTGAGAGAGATTGCACTTAGCAGTGGCAAAAGAGATGGCGTGTGTATGTGTGAGAGAGAGAGAGAGAGAGAGAGAGAGAGAGAAAGGGACAGAGGAAGAGGTAGATTACAAAGTAGTGAGAAAGAGAGATGATGTGTGTGTGTGTGTGAGAGAGAGAGGGGCAGATTACAAAGTAGTGAGAGAGATGTGTGTGTGTTTGTGAGAGAGAGAGAGAGGGAAAGGGACAGAGAGAGGCAGATTATGAAGTAGTGAGAAAGAGAGGTGTGATTTCACGTGTGTGTTTGTGTGTGAGAGAGAGGGGGAAGGAGGGACAGAGCAAGCAAGATGAAGGAGTGAGAAAGACATTGTGTGTGTTTGTGCATGAGAGAGACAGGTAGAGAGATATTAACCAGTGAGAAACAGAGAGTGTGATTGTGACAGTGTGTGTAAGAGAGAAAGAGAGAGCTGGGGAGGAAGACTGGGAGAGGATCATTGTTCCAAGTGCTCGTGTGGATTTGAACCTCGCTCCTCTGCTCAATGAAGAGCTGCTTTTATCGCAGATCATTAACTCGTGGCGTTAATGTGCAATGCAGCCTTGCTTGTTATTCACTAGACAAGCCTTGAAGCTGCTGGTCTGAGCCCAGTGCCATGTTCAAAGTAATCTGTAAGTTCCACAAACAACCACAGCACAGCACTCATCCTTTAGAGGAGCCAGAACAGTGTGATGGGCAGAATGGCCTCCCCACAGTCAGGCTGAGCCCCTCTGCGTTCTGTAGCTCTGGGGGAATTAGTTGTGCAGGCTCTGCGCTGGAGGAAAGATCCCTAATCTCAGGAGAGAGCTCCCACATTTAGCAGGAATCAGAAGCCACACTCAGTCAATTTGCTCTGTTCTTGAGCAGAGCGTACTCCGCTCCAGTCACGCTCAGTGAAGTTGTGATTTATGGGCCGTTTTTGAGTGCTGTATTTTATGCAGCATATTTCGAAGAGAAGCAGGGAACCAGGATGCATCTCCCAATCAGCCTCCATTGGATACTTTGATTACCCCATTCTCTGTCTGACGGATGCATCAAAACCATCACAGCTTCCCCTATAGGCTTTTCCGAGTGATGGCAAATGGCAGCCCTGAAGGAAGTCTTCAGAGGCCGAGTAGTACATATATTAATGTCTTTCCAGCAATGTCAACCTCTGCAGTCTGTTATTACAACACAGCATGCCAGAGCTATAAAACTGTATAATGTTGCCTTTATCTCTCTCTCTTCCCCACCCTCTTTCTTTTCCCCTCTCTCTTTCACTTTCTATCACTCTCTCACATACTCTTTCTCTTTTTCATTCCCTTTCACTTTCTCCCCATTCATTCTCTTCCATCCCTCCTTTCTTTCTCTCCCCACTATTTCTCTCACTCCTCCTCTTCCTCTTGCTCTCACAGCCAGTCCTCCTCTATTTCCCTTCCTTTCTTCCCATCTCTCTCTCTCCTTCCATCTCTTGCTCCCTCTCTCTCTTGCTCTCTCCCTCTTCCACTCCTTTGCTTGCTCCCTCTCATTCACTCTCTTCCTTCTCTTTCATGCTCTCCCCATTTCTCTCCCTCTCTCACACACAATTTTGCTCTCCTCATCTCCCTTTTTCACTCCCCCCTTCTCTTTTTCCCTCCTGCCTCCCACATTTTCACTCTTTCTCTCTTCCACTTTCCCTCTTTCTCACACCCTTTCTCTATCCTCTGTTCCTCCTTTCACATTCATCTGCCCATGCTTGCCCCAAATCTTCTAAACAAGTCCTCTCCATCTACTTGTCCAAGTGTCTTTAACGTTGTCAACGTACCTGCTGCGACCACTTCCTCTGGTCGCTCAACTGCTTCAGCTGCCCATCACCCACCTCACCTCAGCAAAATGTTTCACAGGAGTGTTACCAGACAGAACTCATCTCCAGCTACAGCACTGGCCAAGAACTCAGTCATGTGGGATAGTTTGTCAACAGGGAGGGAGGTCACAGGTTGACGGAGAGAATTCCCAACCTTGGGAGGTTATAATCTCTCTGTTATGCTACAACTCAAATGCTCCCTGGGTACCAAATTGCGTATATTCACACAGAAGGAGGATATTCAGCCCATCAGGTCTGTGTTGGTTCTCAGTATAACCCCATTCCTCCTCTTCTCCTCCCTCTATCCCTGCAACATCTCTCTCTCACATGTCCATCAACATCCCCTGATCCACCTATCTCCCATCTCCACTAGGGATAACCTACACAAGCCAATTCCATCTTTGGGATGAGGGACAGAACCTCCGCATGATCACCGGAAAAACACTCAAACTCACATAGAGAGCACTTGAGGTCAGGATCGAATCTGGGTTTCTGGAGCTACCCTCTGCCACACCGTGCCATCCAGGAATAGACCACGCAGGATAAAAACTAAATTAAGAGACCGCAGGAAAGTCATATGCTTCATGTGGTACAAGACATTAAAAGCTCTCACAGAGTGCAGGAACAGTGACACCAGTCCTGTCATTCATCCCCCAGCACCCAGGGCATGCCCTCTTCTCACTGTTACCATCAGGTAGGAGATACAGAAGCCTGAAGGCACACACTCACTCAGTGATTCAGGAACAGCTTCCCCTCTGCCATCCAATTCCTAAATGAACATTGAACCCATGAAAATACTACCTCATTACTTCTTATTTTGTTTTTCTGCACTACTTATTTAACAATTATTGTGTGTGCGTGTGTCAGTGTGTGTGTGTGTGTATGTGAGTGTGTGTGTGTGTGTATGTGTGTGTGTGTGTGTGTGTGTGTGTGTATGTGAGTGTGTGTGTGTGTATGTGTGTGTGTGTGTGTGTGTGTGTGTATGTGAGTGTGTGTGTGTGTGTGTGTGTGTGTGTGTGTGTGTGTGTGTGTGTGTGTGTGTGTGTGTGTATGTATGTGTGTGTGTGTGTGTATGTGTGTGTGTGTGTGTGTGTCAGTGTGTGTGTGTGTGTATGTGAGTGTGTGTGTGTGTGTGTGTGTGTCAGTGTGTGTGTGTGTGTGTGTATGTGAGTGTGTGTGTGTGTGTATGTGTGTGTGTGTGTGTGTGTGTGTGTGAGTGTGTGTGTGTGTGTGTGTGTGTGGTTACTGTAGTTCATAGTTTTTTTCTATATTGCATTGTGCTGGTGCCACAGATTTCACAACATCTGCCAGTGATATTAAACCTGATTCTGATGGTTCAGTTGTTCACGTCGGGGTCACCAATTATCATGGGCTGAGTGTGGGCCAGTGGGACGAGGTGAGTGTAAGTGTTGGCACGGACTAGAAGGGCCGAGATGGCCTGTTTCCATGCTGTAATTGTTATATGGTTATAGACAATAGACAGTAGGTGCAGGAGTAGGCCATTCAGCCCTTCTAGCCAGCACTGCCACTCACTGTGATCATGGCTGATCATCCACAATCAGTACCCCGTTCCTGCCCCCTCCCCATACCCCTTGACCCCGCTATCTATAAGAGCTCTATCTAACTCTCTCTTGAATGCATCCAGAGGCTTGGCCTCCACTGCCTTCTGGGGCAGAGCATTCCACATATCCACCACTCTCTGGGTGAAAAAGTTTTTTCCGCATCTCTGTTCTAAATGGCCTACCCCTTATTCTTAAACTGTGGCCTCTAGTTCTGGACTCACCCATCAGCGGGAACATGCTTCCTGCCTCCAGCGTGTCCAATCCCTTAATAATCTTATATGTTTCAATCAGATCCTCTCTCATCCTTCTAAATTCCAGTGTATACAAGCCCAGTCGCTCCAATCTTTCAACATATGACAGTCCTGCCATTCCGGAAATTAACCTTGTGAACCTACGCTGCACTCCCTCAATAGCAAGACTGTCCTTCCTCAAATTTGGAGACCAAAACTGCACACAATACTGCAGGTGGGGTCTCACCAGGGCCCTGTACAGCTGCAGAAGGACCTCTTTACTCCTATACTCAATTCCTCTTGTTATGAAGGCCAGCATGCCATTAGCTTTCTTCACTGCCTGCTGTACCTGCATGCTTGCTTTCATTGACTGATGTACAAGAACCATGTGCCCTAATTTTGCCCACTAATCTCCTATGTGGGACTTTATCAAAAGCTTTCTGCAAGTCCAGGTACACTACATCGACTGGCTCTCCCTTGTCCATTTTCATAGTTACATCCTCAAAAAACTCCAGAAGATTAGTCAAGCATGATTTTCCCTTCATAAATCCATGCTGACTCGGACTGATCCTTCTACTGCTATCCAAATGTGTCATAATTTCCTCTTTTATAATTGACTCCAGCATCTTTCCCACCACTGACATCAGGCTAACCGGTCTATAATTCCCTGTTTTCTCTATCCCTCCTTTCTTGAAAAGTGGGACAACATTAGCCACCCTCCAATCAGCAGGAACTGTTCCTGAATCTATAGAACATTGGAAAATGATTACCAATGCGTCCACGATTTCTAGAGCCACCTCTTTAAGTACCCTGGGATGCAGACCATCAGGTCCTGGGGACTTATCAGCCTTCAGACTCAACAGTCTATCCAACACCGTTTCTTGCCTAATATAAATTTCCTTCAGTTCATCCTTTACCCTAGTTCCTTTGGCCACTATTACATCTGGGAGATTGTTTGTGTCTTCCCTAGTGAAGACAGATCCAAAGTACCTGTTCAACTCATCTGCCATTTCCTTGTTACCCATAATAATATGGTCTCTGGGAGTGTACTGTGCACAAACCAGTTACTGCACAACTACACATCAAATAGTACTTCATTGGACAGAAAGAGCTGCAGTAGGTGCTATGGAAATGGAGTGTGTTCCGGCCTTACAGGGGTAGATAGATTTCTGGATATCAGACAATGGAGGAAGGGGATGGGTGCAGGGAAGTGGCACTGTGTTAGATCAGATGGTGCCAGAGTGTGGTGATTCTCTCTGAGCTGTTCTTGGTAGGTCTATTCATTCACCGTAGGCCTCATGCCTCACAGCTTGGTATGGCCAAGAAATTGCAGAGTAGTGCACACATCACGGAAACCCACCTCCCTTCTAATAACTCCATCTACAGTTCCCACAAACTTGGGAGTACAGTTAAGAAGGGGGACGCCTCACGTCTTAATAAGCTGGTAAGGAAGGCGGGCTCTGTCGTGGGCAAAGTATTGGAGAGTATAACATCGGTAGCAGAGCGAAGGGCGCTGAGTAGGCTACGGTCAATTACGGAAAACCCTGCACATCCTCTACATAGCACCATCCAGAGACAGAGAAGCAGTTTCAGCGACAGGTTGCTATCGATGCAATGCTCCTCAGACAGGATGAAGAGATCATTACTCCCCAATGCCATTAGGCTTTACAATTCAACCGCCAGGAGTAAGATATGTTAAAGTGCCGGGGTTAGGACTCAATGTATTTAAGTAAACTACTTAAGAACTTTTTAAAAGCTATTATTAATGCTTTTTGAGAGGGTGATTTTAGATGCATATCATATTTTTACTGAGTTAAGTATTGTATGTAATTAGTTTTGCTACAATAAGTGTATGGGACATTGGAAAAAAAGTTGAATTTCCCCATGGGGATGAATAAAGTATCTATCTATCTAACATAATCAAGGTCTGCCCCAGCCCAGTCATTCTCTCTTCTTTCCTTTCATTTCCTAGACTAAAGGTTGAGACCATGTTCCACCGAGTTCAATGACAACAACTTCTCCAGTTATCAGACTTCTCAATGGACTTCCTATATGCTAAAGATGAACTCTCAATCTCTTAGTCAACCTCATTGTGACTCCTCCTCTTTTATTTGTCTGCCTGCACTACTTTTCGTCTGTAACTGTAACACTATTCTGAATTATGTTTTCCTTTTTCTAACTCAATGCACTTATGAATGGAATGCTCTGTCTGGATGGAGACCAGTTCACTGTATTTAGGTGTGTGACAGAGTAATAAACTAATTGCCATGACAAATGAATAGAAAAAGCAAGCACACGGGGCTGAATGGCACTCTCCTGCCTTTGCTTGGTCTCCTTTTGCCTTGGATGTCTCTTTCACCCGTATAAGCTGAGTTAATCAGTCAAGATCTAAGTCATGTTTATTCTGGTACGCACAGGTACATGGATGCACAGGTGCAATTCAAAATCTACTTGTAGTCGCATCACAGGCATATAGTTCAAAGTTCAAAATACATTTATTATCCGAGTACGTATGTGTTACCATATCTTATCTTGAGGTTCAGTTTCTTGGGGGCGTTTACAGGAACAAAGAAATACAATTGATTTTTATGAAAATCTATACACAAACAAAGACTGACAAACAACCAATGTGCAGAAGAATACAAACTGTGCAAAAATAATACCAAGAAGCTGCAGTCACAAGAAAAAGAAACATAAATTATGTATAGTTTTTACAAGAAAAATGTTAGAATCAAAAAAGACAGTCTACTTTTGTGCGAAGTGATCGAAGTGGTCATAGTGTTGCTAAACTGAATTCTGTGGTTAAGTACATCTGTATACCTGCTCATTAACGCAAATATCTAATCAGCCAATCAAGTGGCAGCAACTCAATGCACAAAAGTATGCAGACATAGTCAAGAGGTTCAGTTGTTCAGACCAAACATCAGAATGGGGAAGAAATGTGATCTCAGTGACTTTGACCGTGGAATGATTGTTGGTGTCAGTTGGGGTGGTCTCAGAAACTCCTGGGATTTTCATTCACAACAGTTTCCAGAGTTTTACAGAAAATAGGGCAAAAAACAAAAAAACATTCAGTGAGCAGCAGTTCTGTGGGTGAAGACAGAGAGGAATGGCCAGATTGATTCAAGCTGGCTGGAAGATGGCAGTGACTTTAAAAACCGTGTGTTACAACAAACGTGTGCAGAAGAGATCTCTGAACACACAAATGCTGAACCTTGAGGTATATGAGCTACAGTATCAGAAGACCATGAACATACCCTCAGTGGTCACTTTATTAGGTACAGGAGGTTCCTGCTAACGTGGCCACTGACTGTAGTTTTGTTCAGGGTGACAGAACTGCATCAGGAAGCAGGGCTTACGTTTCCCTATTAACACCTGCACCAGTGATGTTGAACTGCACTTAATGCAATTTTGCTAAACTGTTTAAAGATGGGACACTGAAGTTGCCCCTCAGTCCCTTGAGTCCTGACATCCCCATAAAGCTCTCTGTACTCTTTCAAGCACTCTTCCTATAACAGAATGATCAAAATTGCAAATAATACTCCAAGTATGGCCCCACCAACACCTTGTACACCATATGCACCAGGCTGACTGTATGTCACCCGAGGCCCAGATTTGTTTACATACTGATGTCACGGACTGAGTTGTGCAGTTGGTTGTTTGTCTGTTGTGGGTCTCTGTAGTGCTGGTGCACCGGCATGGGGGGGGGGGGGGGTTAAGGGGGAGAAAAATTAATAAAAACAAAAGTCACCTAAAAATCTCAACAGGTCAGGCAGCTTCTGTGGGGAGAGAAATGTTCCATGTGAATGTCCCTTGGTTAGAACTAAGCTGATCTGAAATATTAATCCTGTTTCTCCCTCCACAGATGCTGCCTGACCAGCAGAGTGTTTCCAGTGTTTGGTGATTTTATTTTAAATGTGTAGTATTATACCTTCTGGTCGTAGTTCATTGATAGGCCGTGATTTCTGTTCCTATGTTGTCTACCTGAGATCCCATTAGGACTATTTCTGTGCTGTCTACTCTAATCCTGAAGATATTCATCACCTAATCTTGCAACTTCTCAGAATTGGGAACAAATATTCTAGGCGGGATCCAAACCTGAAGAAAGATCTCTGGTGGGTCAAAGAAATTGAGTCATAGAGCCATACAGCACAAGAACAGTTCTTTTGACACAACTGTCCATAGCAATAGATACACAACAAAGTACAAACATTCAGCATTTAGAAGACAATAATACAAATTAAAATGTGATTAATACTGTCTATAAAAGACAATTCCCTGGGAAGCCCACACTCCCCGAAATCCCCCACTGTGCCCATCGTAACCGCATGCTCCCTCTCCAAGGACAGTAGGGTATGAGGTTATCTTCAGAAAGGGGGCAGGCAGTCGGCCCAGGCAGAGCCCTCTACTTTCTGCCGCCTAGACCTGTGAATGGCACCTTGGCCAGGCCCCAGAGATCCTCCTCACTCCCCACCCCCACCGTACTGGGTGCCCGTATATGAGGATCGCGGGGCTGAAGTGCAGCCAGAGCCTGAGCAGCCCTTCAGAAACTCAAACAGGGGCTGCAACCTCTCACACTGACTCCTCCTGCCCACACAATGGACGAGTGGACGGGGTGTCAGTGAACCTGTGTTGTCCGGTACTGCCCGATGCAACACCTCCCACCCCAGGTCCCCAATGTGCAGGGAAGGACCCCTGTGGAAAGAGACTTCCACTAGAGACCCCCTCCGCTGCCAGATGGTAACAGACCACCAGGGCGAGTCCGGTCGGCAGACGAAGGCGAGGAAGTGAAAGGTGTGCGGGAGCAGACTGTACAAGAAACACTTTGGAGCGTCACCGATGGGCACGGTGGGCCTCGCCGCGAGACGGATCACGTTGTGCGGGACCCTCTCCCACGGGGTGTCGCGAGGCCTGGGTCTGATGAGCACTCCCGGCCCACCAGGTGGCGGTGCAGCCGGAAACTCTCCACTCCCCCGAGCCCCCTTGACACCCACCGTGATGGGGAGGGGGACCAGTCCCCCTCACAGCTAGAGCACCGTCCCACCGCCACAAGAGCAGCCTGTCTGGATGTGAGTAGACCTCAGACCCTCAGAAGCGAGGCAGTTCCCTCAAAGTGGTGCTATCCACTGTAAACCATGTTCCCTCCTGCAGGCAGTGCCCACAGCAGAGAGAGTGTCACCAGCACCTCGGAGGCTGCTCACTGTACAGGTGTCCCCGAGGTGCACACGGACACCAATGAGGGACCGCCCTCTCAGGACTGCAGCAGAGACCCAGTGCCTCTTGTTGCCCCAGAAGAAACCCACCAGCCTCTCTGGGTGCTGGAGACAAAAGAAGTGGGTGGGACTGACACAATCAGTCGGTACCTGATCATCGAAGCGACCAGCTGATTTATAACTAATGCCCTTCCTCGAAATGAGATTGCACGACGGAGGCCAGGCCAGCATTGCAGCCGGGCAGAGATATTTGCCTCCAAATCCCGCCAGTTCTCTAGCCAGGCCCCCTCCGCTGAGCTCAGGTAGACCCCCAAGTAGAGGGGTTGTGCGGTGCTCCACACAAAGGGTTTCAACCCCGACCCACCAAGAGGCCTATTCACTTTCCACAGTTGACCCTTGCAGAGGAAGTGGCCAACAAGATCTGTTGGCAGTCTTGCATCCTCTGCAAGTCAGCAGGCCGGTGACAATGAGAAGGATGTCATTGTACTTACCCTCCCACAGTGAGATACACCCTCAGTACTGCCCCTCCCACAGTGAGATACACCCTCAGTACTGCCCCTCCCACAGTGAGGTACACCCTCAGTACTGTCCCTCCCACAGTGAGATACACCCTCAGTACTGCCCCTCCCACAGTGAGATACACCCTCAGTTACTGTCCCTCCCACAGTGAGGTACACCCTCAGTACAGCCCCTCCCACAGTGATACACCCTCAGTACTGCCCCTCCCACAGTGAGATACACCCTCAGTACTGTCCCTCCCACAGTGAGATACACCCTCAGTTACTGCCCCTCCCACAGTGAGATACACCCTCAGTTACTGTCCCTCCCACAGTGAGATACACCCTCAGTACTGTCCCTCCCACAGTGAGATACACCCTCAGTTACTGCCCCTCCCACAGTGAGATACACCCTCAGTACTGCCCCTCCCGCAGTGAGATACACCCTCAGTTACTGTCCCTCCCACAGTGAGATACACCCTCAGTACTGCCCCTCCCACAGTGAGATACCCCCTCAGTACTGCCCCTCCCGCAGTGAGGTACATCCTCAGTACTGCCCCTCCCACAGTGAGGTACACCCTCAGTTACTGCCCCTCCCACAGTGAGATACACCCTCAGTACTGCCCCTCCCGCAGTGAGGTACATCCTCAGTACTGCCCCTCCCACAGTGAGGTACACCCTCAGTACTGCCCCTCCCGCAGTGAGATACCCCCTCAGTACTTACCCTCCCAAAGTGAGATACACCCTCAGTACTGTCCCTCTCACAGTGAGATACACCCTCAGTTACTGCCCCTCCCACAGTGAGGTACACCCTCAGTACTGCCCCTCCCGCAGTGAGGTACACCCTCAGTACTGTCCCTCTCACAGTGAGATACACCCTCAGTTACTGCCCCTCCCACAGTGAGATACACCCTCAGTACTGCCCCTCCCGCAGTGAGGTACACCCTCAGTTACTGCCCCTCCCACAGTGAGATACACCCTCAGTTACTGCCCCTCCCACAGTGAGATACACCCTCAGTACTGCCCCTCCCACAGTGAGATACACCCTCAGTTACTGCCCCTCCCACAGTGAGATACACCCTCAGTACTGCCCCTCCCACAGTGAGATACACCCTCAGTACTGCCCCTCCCGCAGTGAGGTACACCCTCAGTTACTGCCCCTCCCGCAGTGAGGTACACCCTCAGTTACTGCCCCTCCCACAGTGAGATACACCCTCAGTACTGCCCCTCCCGCAGTGAGATACACCCTCAGTTACTGCCCCTCCCGCAGTGAGGTACACCCTCAGTACTGCCCCTCCCACAGTGAGATACACCCTCAGTTACTGCCCCTCCCGCAGTGAGGTACACCCTCAGTTACTGCCCCTCCCACAGTGAGGTACACCCTCAGTACTGCCCCTCCCACAGTGAGATACACCCTCAGTTACTGCCCCTCCCACAGTGAGGTACATCCTCAGTACTGCCCCTCCCACAGTGAGATACACCCTCAGTTACTGCCCCTCCCACAGTGAGGTACACCCTCAGTTACTGCCCCTCCCGCAGTGAGGTACATCCTCAGTACTGCCCCTCCCACAGTGAGATACACCCTCAGTTACTGCCCCTCCCACAGTGAGGTACACCCTCAGTTACTGCCCCTCCCGCAGTGAGGTACATCCTCAGTACTGCCCCTCCCACAGTGAGATACACCCTCAGTTACTGCCCCTCCCGCAGTGAGGTACACCCTCAGTTACTGCCCCTCCCGCAGTGTGCAGCTCCCTTAGTGTGACGCCCCCTCAGTACCGTACAGACAGCGTCATGCCCCCTCAGTACCGTACAGAGAGTGTGACGCCCCCTCAGTACCGTACAGAATGAGTGACGCCCCCTCAGTACCGTACAGAGAGTGTGACGCCCCCTCAGTACCGTACAGAGAGTGTGACGCCCTCTCAGTGACGTACAGAGAGCGTGATGCCCCCTCAGTACCATACAGAGAGCGTGACGCCCCCTCAGTACCGTACAGAATGTGTGACGCCCCCTCAGTACCGTACAGAGAGCGTGACGCCCCCTCAGTACCGTACAGAGAGTGTGACGCCCCCTCAGTAGCGTACAGAGAGCGTGATGCCCCCTCAGTACCGTACAGAATGTGTGATGCCCCCTCAGTACCGTACAGAGAGCGTGATGCCCCCTCAGTACCGTAGAGAGCGTGACACCCCCTCAGTACCGTACAGAGAGTGTGACACCCCCTCAGTACCGTACAGAATGTGTGACGCCCCCTCAGTAGCGTACAGAGAGCGTGACGCCCCCTCAGTACCGTACAGAATGTGTGACACCCCCTCAGTACCGTACAGAGAGTGTGACGCCCCCTCAGTACTGTACAGACAGCGTGACGCCCCCTCAGTACCGTACAGAATGTGTGACACCCCCTCAGTACCGTACAGACAGCGTGATGCCCCCTCAGTACCGTACAGAATGAGTGACGCCCCCTCAGTACCGTACAGAATGTGTGACACCCCCTCAGTACCGTACAGAGAGTGTGACGCCCCCTCAGTACTGTACAGACAGCGTGACGCCCCCTCAGTACCGTACAGAATGTGTGACACCCCCTCAGTACCGTACAGACAGCGTGATGCCCCCTCAGTACCGTACAGAATGAGTGACGCCCCCTCAGTACCGTACAGAGAGTGTGACGCCCCCTCAGTACCGTACAGAGAGTGTGATGCCCCCTCAGTACTGTACAGAGAGTGTGACGCCCCCTCAGTACCGTACAGACAGCGTGATGCCCCCTCAGTACCGTACAGAATGAGTGACGCCCCCTCAGTACCGTACAGAGAGTGTGACGCCCCCTCAGTACCGTACAGAGAGTGTGATGCCCCCTCAGTACTGTACAGAGAGTGTGACGCCCCCTCAGTACCGTACAGAGAGTGTGACGCCCTCTCAGTGACGTACAGAGAGCGTGACGCCCCCTCAGTACCGTACAGAATGTGTGACACCCCCTCAGTACCGTACAGAGAGCGTGACGCCCCCTCAGTAGCGTACAGGAAAAGTGACGCCCCCTCAGTACCGTACAGAGAGTGTGACGCCCCCTCAGTAGCGTACAGGAAAAGTGACGCCCCCTCAGTACCGTACAGAGAGTGTGACACCCCCTCAGTACCGTACAGAGAGCGTGACACCCCCTCAGTACCGTACAGAATGTGTGACACCCCCTCAGTACCGTACAGAGAGTGTGACGCCCCCTCAGTAGCGTACAGACAGCGTGACGCCCCCTCAGTACCGTACAGAATGAGTGACGCCCCCTCAGTACCGTACAGAGAGCGTGATGCCCCCCTCAGTACCGTAGAGAGCGTGACACCCCCTCAGTACCGTACAGAATGTGTGACGCCCCCTCAGTACCGTACAGAGAGCGTGACGCCCCCTCAGTACCATACAGAGAGCGTGACGCCCCCTCAGTACCGTACAGAATGTGTGACACCCCCTCAGTACCGTACAGAGAGCGTGACGCCCCCTCAGTACCGTACAGAGAGTGTGACGCCCCCTCAGTACCGTACAGAGAGTGTGACGCCCCCTCAGTAGCGTACAGAGAGTGTGACGCCCCCTCAGTACCGTACAGAGAGTGTGACGCCCCCTCAGTAGCGTACAGGAAAAGTGACGCCCCCTCAGTACCGTACAGAGAGTGTGACGCCCCCTCAGTACCGTACAGAGAGTGTGATGCCCCCTCAGTACCGTACAGAGAGTGTGACGCCCCCTCAGTAGCGTACAGGAAAAGTGACGCCCCCTCAGTACTGTACAGACAGCGTGACGCCCCCTCAGTACCGTACAGAATGTGTGACACCCCCTCAGTACCGTACAGAGAGTGTGACACCCCCTCAGTACCGTACAGAATGAGTGACGCCCCCTCAGTACCGTACAGAATGTGTGACACCCCCTCAGTACCGTACAGAGAGTGTGACGCCCCCTCAGTAGCGTACAGAGAGTGTGACGCCCCCTCAGTACCGTACAGAGAGTGTGACGCCCCCTCAGTACCGTACAGAGAGTGTGACGCCCCCTCAGTACCGTACAGGGTAGAACCAGCCTGGGTTATGTACCCAGACTATGGACTGGAAGCTCACTATCCCTCGAGGGAGAAGAGGGCATTGTACATACTGGGCCCAGCCCAACAGAACACTGTTAATTGCCCTCTGTAAGTGCACCTTAGAAAGCTGTATAGATCAGGCTTTAAGAAGTCTCATAAAGTGATGACGTTGTTTTGCAATGTGTTTGCAATTGCCTCATTTCCTTGCTGCTGTTCTCTGCTCAGAACTCCTCGCCCTGAGGTGTGAACAAAGCTGTGGTCTAACAGGCTTTGAAGCAATTTTTTCTCCTCTCTCTGCACTACGAGGATTGTAAATATCATTCTCTGCGGGATTAGCAATCCCATGATATGAATTATCTGGCGCTGGTATCTCCCACCCCCAGCTTGATAAATACTACACACTGTGACAATGCATGCCCCCTCCTTGTGCCAGCTCATTCCCCTTGAATCAGAATGCTTTAAACAGAATTGCAGAACTGATTAGGCTGCAACCATTTCAAAAATATTCTCACAGATGCAATAACCCCCGCCCGTGTTCAGCTAGAGCTTCAGTAGAACGTGTTTTTGAAGTTGTATTGTTAACCATATCCTCGAAGTGTTCCGTTCCATGGGCCTTGGTCCTCCATGTCCATAACCTTCTCCATCCCTGCTGTTCTCCCCTCATTCTCCTCTCCTCCAGTTCACCCTCTTGCTTTTCACTGCTTCAGCTTTCACCTTTTGCATTTTCTTTACCGACTTCGGAATCGCCAGCATTTATTACCCATCCCCGAAAGGAGTTTCTATTTCCTGCCCGTGAACGTGAGGATTTCCTCCCGGTGCTCCAGTTTCAGCCCACATTCCAAAGGTGTGCTGATCGTAAATTGTGCTGTGACTAGGCTGGGGCTGAATAGGTGAGTTTCTGGGTGCCATGGCTCTTTGGGATGGGAGGGCCTCTTCCACATGGCATCTGTAAATGCAATAAAATGACTGCCTCTTGAGAAGGCAGTGCTGAGTTGCCTTCTTGAAACGTTACCCTCATTCTGGTGAGTCGGAATCAGAATCAGGTTTATTATCACAGGCATATGTTGTGGAAATTTGCTGTTTTGCTGTTACCATAAATTACCAAGGTAAGTAACTAGTGCACAAGACGCACTAGTGTTCATGGGCTCAGGGATCATTCTGAAATCTGACGGCAGAAGGAAAAAAGGCCGTTCCTATGTCCCACAGTGCTTTCAATCATAGTTATATAGTCATACAGCATGGAAAGAAAGGCTTTTCAAACCAACTGGTCCTTGCTGACCAGTCCAGGGTTCCCACCTAAACTAGTTCCATTTGTTTGCATTTGGCCCAGATCCCGCTAAACCTTTCTTATTCATGCACCTGTCCAAGTGCCTTTGTAAATGCTGTTTTAGTTATGGAATCATATCGCACAAAAACAGGCTCTTCGGCCCATTAAGTTTGTACCGACCATTTAGGCCGATCCTACACGAATCCTGTTTGATTCTCACCACATTCCCACCCACTGCCCCCAGGTTCCACCACCCACTGCAACACTTGGGCCAATTTTCAAAAGCCAGTCACATCTTTGGGATGTGGTAGAAACCACAAGGTGTCAGGGAGAACATGCAAGCTCCACACAGACAGCACCGAAGATCAGGATTGATCCTGGTTCTCTAGAGCTGTACGGCAGCATCTCGCCCAGCCACTCTTCAGGGGGTAGTTCCAGGACCTGGTCAATCGATGGTGATGCTACAGCAATACATCTCCAAGTCAGGATCATGTATGATTTGGAGGTTTTGAACTCTGGGCCTCTTTCCCTTCATCTCAGCAGCTTGCTGGTGCCCAACAGTATTTCCAAAGAGTTAAATGGGTCAACTTCTGAAGCAGGCAGTCTTGCCCCCTCCTTCTCTGATCGCTGACGACCACCAGCCATTCTGAAGTTCTTGAGTCAGCCGGCGGAGGGTACTAATAGACCAATGGCCAGGGAGCTACACAGGTCATTGTGCAACCCTTCATGATCTGTATGCCACAACCAAGAAAACACATTGGCCCCTCCACTTCCTCAGAAAGCTACGGAAACTCGGCATGTCCCCGGTGACCCTCACCAGTGTTAAAGATGCAGCACTGAAAGCATCCTATTTGGATGCTTCACAGATTGGTATAGCAACTGCCCAAGGAATGGCAGAGAGTTGTGAACACAGCTCAGCACATCACGGAAACCACTGATTCCATCTACAGTTCCTGGCTCCTTCTGTAAAGCAGCAAAGACCCCTCCCACCTGGTCATTCTCTCTTCTTGATCCTCCTTTTGTGCACAAGATACAAAAACCAGAGAACACATTCCACCAGTCCCAAGGACAGCTTCTGTACTCCTCTGTTCATCAAGAGCAACTCTTGTACAATAAAGATGAACTCTCGATCTCCCAGTCTACTTCGTCACGGCCCCTGCACGTTATTTGTCTATGTGCACTGCACTTGCTCTGTAACTGTAACACTATAATCTACACTCTGTTTTCCTTTTACTACCTCAGTGTTCATTTAATCGTTCCTTATGTGCCATGTCGTATGACATGGGCAATCAAGGTCTTTCCGTGACCATGACTGGACTTGGCAAATTTTACTACAGAAGTGGTTTGCTATTGCCTTCTTCTGGGCAGTGTCTTTAGAAGCTGGGTGACTCCAGCCATTATCAATAATCTTCAGATATTTTCTGCCTGGCATAAGTGGTCAAATGGTCACTTAACCAGAACTTGTGATACGCACCAGCTGCTCATACGACCATCCACCTCCTGCCCCCATGGCTTCACATGACCTGATCGGGAGTCGGGGGGGGGGGGGGGGGTGGTGGCTAAGCAGGTACTGCAGGGGCAACCTGCAGGCTAGCAGAGGGAAGGAATGCCTTACACTTCCCCTGGTAGAGATGTACCTCCATCCCACCACCCACAGGTACACCCGGTGTACTGCTGTATAAAATGATCTGTCTGGGTGACATGCAAAACATTTCAGTGCACCTGGGTACATGTGGCAATAGAAAATCAATTACCAATACCAGTACTGCTTCTTCATGTTACTGGTACTCGATGCCTCGGCTGATGTGCTTGCAGTGGTTAAACGACCAGACTAGTAATCCAGAGGAGTCTGCCTACCCACCCAGAACACGTGACAGTGATAGCCTGATAGAGTAGATGTGGAGAGGACGTTTCCAGTGGGCGGAGTGTCTAGGACCAGAGGGCACAGGCTCAGAATTCAAGGACATCCATTTAAATGAGAGATGAGGAGAACTTCTTTGGCCAGCAGGTGGTGATTCTGTGGAATTAATTGCTACAGATGGCTGTGGAGACTAAGTTATTGGGGATATTTAAAGTAGAGGTTGATAGGTTCTTGCAAAGTAAGGGTGTCAAAGGTTATGGAGAGAAGGCAGAGAATGGGGTTGAGTGGGAAACACCTTAACAATGATCAAATAGCACTGCATACTCCATGGCCTGGATGGCCTAATTCTGTTCAAACAGTCTGAAGCCCAGAGTTCAAATACCACCACAGCATTAAATTCAATTAATGAAATAGTCTAGAATGTTAACAAAGGCACAGTCAGTAGTATGGACCACAATAGGGGGAAGATATGGAGAGGTTTGGGGCGCAGGTAACTGAAGTCAAAGCCACCAATGGCAGGTCGATAGGATCCACTGTGATAAATCCCGGGATCTAGTAGAACCCTGAGTCAAGTTGCCGGGAAGATGGTGCTGCTGCAAGAGCAGGGATGGATGACCCACACCGGCTCTGTCATGAGTGAAGCACAGTTAGACAGGCTTACCTGCAACTCTGTTTGGAAGAAGAATTTCTGTGGGCACTGTGAGCAGTCATATATCTTGTCTTCTTGTCCGTGGGCAGAGAAGATGTGTTGCTGTAACTTGTTTGCCTGGACGAAGGCTGCAGAGACAGGACAGTGAGAGTGGCTGATGAATCCAGTGGAGAGGATGTGTTCACGTAAGGGGCACACAGAAATACACACACACACGCGCACGCACGCACGCACACACACACACGCACACGCACACGCACGCACGCACACACACACACACACACACAAATACACTCACATAAAATCACAAATGCACAACTACAAACACACACACTTCTGTACATACTTATAAGCACACACATATACACACACACAGCAGACGCAGTCACATACTGTACACACTCAGTTTCAACAAACATAGTTTCAGACATGGACAAGTATACACCCTCACACGTGCTAACACTAATCAAATACAGGCACACAGACAGAACACACACATGTATGTACACACACTGCATGCTCACATCACTCACACATGTTCATACACCCACTTGCATTCACACACACGTGCACATAAACTGAACAATGTGTTCAGTTTTGACCATCCTACTACAGGAAAATGCCATGAAGCTGGGAAGAGTCCTACCATGAGATTTACCAGAATGCTACCAGTACTCGATTTATAAGGAGTGGTTGGACAGGTTAAGATTTTATTCCTTGGATGTGATTATACAGAAGTATATAAAATCATGAGGGGCAAAGAAAGGGGGAATGCACACCATCTTTTTTCCTGGTTTGGGGAATTGAGAACAAGGGGGCACAGGTTTAAGGTGAGCGAGGAGAGATTTAGTAGGAACCTGAGGGACAACTTTTCCACCCAAAAGGTAGTCCATATAAGGAATAAGCTGCCAGAGAAGGCAGATGAGGCAGTAACATTAGCAATATTTAAAGGACATTTGAATAGATGCATGTATCTGAGTCAAAGTCAAAATGCACAGGTCCATGTATGCACAGGTGCAATGAAAAACTTCCTTGTAGCAGCACAAAGGCATAGCATCAGATAAGCAGCATACACAAGGAAAAGGTACAGTAAATTAAACAAAAATGATTCCATGGCTAAAACTATACTTAAAATGCACCTGAACAGGTACAAGGATAGGAAAAGTTTAGAGGTATATGGACCCAATTGGTCTAGCTTAGGTGGGCATCTTGGTTGATGTGAACCAGTTAGGCCAAAGGCCTGCTTCTGTCTGTATGACTCCATGACTCTGAAGATCCCAGCAGGGGTAGTTTGTCTCTAATTCCGTGAAGTTTCTTGGGAACAGGAATTAACTCACACACTTCAATGTAGCCTCATCCTCTCTCAGCTGAAGATAGCTGGGTGAGCAGGGAGCTATGCTAGAATCTTGACCTCAAAGTTTACCTCATCGTGACCTCTCACTGTCTACCTGCACTGCAGTTTCTCTAACATTCTGCTATTGCTTTTGCTTATACTATCTCAAAGCACTGTTGTAATGGAATGTTCAGTGTGAAATGTATGCTAGACAGGGTTTCCACTGTACCTTGAAACAGGTGACAATAACAAACCAATTAGCAATTTTAAAAAATATTTATAAGTTATTTATCAGCTTTCAAAAGATCCAGAATTCCTATTCTTCAATGCTTTTCTGGAGGCTGGGCCTTTAATTAATGTTTAATTTTGCTGTTTGGTCTCCCCTCCTCCAATAAGCCTCATCCGTCTTTTAGTAATGATTCAGTGTGTTCTACCTTTGTAGGTCACAGTGCACCAAATATCCTTCAAAAAATCTCTTTTCCCAACCCAAACACTGCCTGTGGCATAAACTGTTCAATTATTAATGGCGTGTCTCTCTGGTAAACATCTCTTCACTTTACTGAGGCCTTGCTCGTAGTCATTAAAATTGAAACCATCAGTGCTGCATGGCTTGCTGTCAAAGGCGAGCTGTCCAGGCCAGGGGTCTTCTGTGGGGCTCGTGCCATGGGATCTTCCCCTTCTTTCTGCCCTCCATCGCCTCCGCTCTCCTCATTAGCGGGATATTCAGTCTGAGGGAACAGGGAGATGTTCTGACAGAATCTCCACTGTGCTGGTCAGACTTCCACCAGCTGGAGATACGTGGCAGGGTGCCCCCATCCCCATCCCTTCCCACTTCACAGCTCTAAGTGAATTGGGCAAAAACTGATGGACTGGGGATGGGGGTTGGCCGCCGGAGATGGGGCTGGTGGGCAAAAATCACTGGCAAATGCAGATTTTTTAAATTTCATTCAGGATTACACCACCTGCATTTCTATAGCACCTTCCACCTTCTAGTGAAAAAACAGGACTCCTTACAGCTAGCGAAGTCATTCTGAAGCAGCATAATGTGTAAATAAAAATTGGTACATAGAATACATAACACAGAACATAAAAAAAGATAAAAGAACACAGAAACATAGAACATAAAACACACAGAACATACAGCACAACACACAGAATACGGAACATACAGCACAGCACATAGAACACAGAACACGGAACATAGAGCACAGCACACACTACACAGAACACGGAACATAGACCACAGCACACAGAACATGGAACATAGAGCACAGCACTTAGAACATAGAGCACAGCACATAGAACACAGAACACAGAACATAGAGCACAGCACATAGAACACAGAACACGGAACATAGAGCACAGCACATAGAACATAGAGCACAGCACATAGAACACAGAACACAGAACACGGAACATAGAGCACAGCACATAGAACACAGAACATAGAGCACAGCACATAGAACACAGAACACGGAACATACAGCACAGCACACAGAACACGGAACATAGAGCACAGCACACAGAACACGGAACATAGAGCACAGCACATAGAACATAAAGCACAGCACATAGAACACGGAACATAGAGCACAACACATAGAACACAGAACACAGAACACGGAACATAGAGCACAGCACATAGAACACAGAACATAGAGAACAGCACACAGAACACAGAACATAGAGCACAGCACACGGAACACAGAACACAACATAGAGCACAGCACATAGAACACAGAACACAGAACATAGAGCACAGCACAGAGAACACAAAACACGGATCATAGAGCACAGCACATAGAACACAGAACATAGAGCACAGCACATAGAACACAGCACACAGAACACAGAACATGGAACACAGAGCACAGCACACAGAACACGGAACATAGAGCACAGCACACAGAACATGGAACACAGAACATGGAGCACAGCACATGGAACACAGAACACAGAACATGGAGCACAGCACACAGAACACAGAACACAGAGCACAGCACACAGAACACAGAACACAGAACACAGAACACAGAGCACAGAGCACAGCACACAGAACACAGAACATGGAACATAGAACAAGTACAGCACCTGAACTGGAAAACGCATGCACATTTTTTTTCAAAGACCCCAGCTGATTAGGTGGCGCACTCTGTTTACTGTATATCCACACACATAGGGTTGCAGAGATGGCTGGGTTAGGATATAGATCGTAAAGTGTACAGGCACAGGTCCTTCAGCCCACTGTCTGTGCTGACCCTGATGCCAACCCAACGAATTCCATCTGCCTATGCATGATCCATCACTCCCTGTCTGTTCATGTGTTTGTCGAAATGACTTTTAAATGCCACTATTCTATCTGCTTCCAGCATTCCAGGTACCTGTCATCCTCTGTGCAAAAAACACAGCCCACATATCTCCTTTAAATTTTCTCCCTCTCAGCTTAAACGTGAGCCCTCTAATGTCTGATATTTCCATCCTGGGAAAAAGATTCTGACTGCCCACCCTGTCTATATCTCATCATATTACGAATTTCTCTCAGGTCTTCCCTCAGCCTCTGACACTTCAGAGAAAACAACCCAAGCTTGTCTAACCCCTGCCTGTAGTTAATACTCTCAAATCCAGGCAGCATCCTGATGAACTTGTCCTGCAACCTCTGCAAAGCCTCCTGGGATGGGCTAACCAAAACTCTGCAATTTGGATTAAACAATTTTTTTATGCAACTGCAACATGACTTCTTCTGTCTTATACTCGGAGCCCAACCAATCAAAACAAGCATGCTGCGAGCCTTTTTTACCACGCTGCCTTCTTGTGTTTCCACTTTCAGGACGGTATGGTCCCCAAGAGACTTCTGTACATCAGGGTTCTGCCATTTGCTGTCTGCTTTCTCATGACATTTGGCCTCCCAAAGCACAACACCTGACATATACTTGGCTTAAACTCCATTGGCTATTTCTTCATTATGAAGGATTTGAGTGTGTGGATACTCTGCAGAAACCAGGATGGTTCTCCTTGAAACAGAGAAGGTGGTGAGGAGATCTAACAGAGATCTAAAAGGTATAGAAAAGGTGGATAGAGATAAATTAATCATCTGAAAACTTGAGAGAGTCGATGAGGTTGGTGCTTTAGAGGCTATGGAAGTGTTGGGAAGGGCACTGGGTGAGTATTTGAAAGGAAAAGATTTGGCGGGAGTGAGGAGAGGATGAGGAGTAAGAATGGCTGTGTTGTTCCTACACTGACCTAGTACAGATTTGACGGGTGGAGCAGTCTCATGTAATCTAAACAAGACCACAGGCTGTAAGCATCCACCTGAGTACAAGTTCAGAGCCATACCTTCATGGAGTCAGGGTATCTAGAAAAGTGGCAGGCAGGCAAATTCAGAGCAAAAAGCAAAAAGAGCCACTTTTCAACATAATTGTATAAGGGCTAAGAGTGTTGTAAAAACAAGCCTGAAGGCTTTGTCTGTCAATGCGAGGAGCATTCGTAACAAGGTGGATGAATTGAATGTGCAGATAGTTATTAATGAATATGATATAGTTGGGATCACAAAGACATGGCTCCAGGGTGACCAAGGATGGGAGCTCAACATCCAGGGATATTCAATATTCAGGAGGATAGACAGGAAAGAAAAGGAGGTGGGGTAGCATTGCTGGTTAGAGAGGAGATTAACGCAATAGAAAGGAAGGACATTAGCCTGGAGGATGTGGAATCGATATGGGTAGAGCTGCATAACACTAAGGGGCAGAAAATGCTGGTGGGAGTTGTGTACAGGCCACCTAACAGTAGTAGTGAGGTTGGGGATGGCATTAAACAGGAAATTAGAAATGCGTGCAATAAAGGAACAGTAGTTATAATGGGTGACTTCAATCTACATATATATTGGGTGAACCAAATTGGTAAGGGTGCTGAGGAAGAGGATTTCTTGGAATGTATTGCGGGATGATTTTCTGAACCAACATGTCGAGGAACCAACTAGAGAGCAGGCCATTCTAGTTTGGGTATTGAGCAATGAGGAAGGGTTAGTTAGCAATCTTGTCATGCGAGGCCCCTTGGTTAAGAGTGACCATAGTATGGTGGAATTCTTCATTAAGATGGAGAGTGACATAGTTAATTCAGAAACAAAGGTTCTGAACTTAAAGAAGGGTAACTTTGAAGGTATAAATCCCCAGGGCCAGATGGTCTGCATCCCAGAGTGCTTAAGGAAATAGCCCAAGAAATAGTGGATGCATTAGTGATAATTTTTCAAAACTTCTTTGATTCTGGATTAGTTCCTGAGGATTGAAGGGTGGCTAATGTAACCCCACTTTTTAAAAAAGGAGGGAGAGAGAAACCGGGGAATTATAGACCGGTTAGTCTGACATCGGTGGTGGGGAAAATGCTAGAGTTGGTTATCAAAGATGTGATAACACCACATTTGGAAAGAGGTGAAATCATTGGACAAAGTCAGCATGGATTTGTGAAAGGAAAATCATGTCTGACGAATCTTACAGAATTTTTTGAAGATGTAACTAGTAGAGTGGAATGGGGAGAGCCAGTGGATGTGGTATATTTAGATTTTCAAAAGCTTTTGACAAAGTCCCACACAGGAGATTAGTGTGCAAACTTAAAGCACACAGTATTGGGGGAATGGTATTGATGTGGATAGAGAATTGTTTGGCAGACAGGAAGCAAAGAGTGGAGTAAACGGGACCTTTTCAGAATGGCAGGCAGTGACTAGTGGGGTACCGCAAGGCTCAGTGCTGGGACCCCAGTTGTTTACAATATATATTAATGATTTGACGAGGGAATTAAATGCAGCATCTCCAAGTTTGCGGATGACCTGAAGCTGGGTGGCGGTGTTAGCTGTGAGGAGGATGCTAAGAGGATGCAGGGTGACTTGGATAGGTTAGGTGAGGGGGCAAATTCATGGCAGATGCAATTTAATGAGGATAAAATGTGAGGTTATCCACTTTGGTTGCACGAACAGGACAACAGATTATTATCTGAATGGTGGCCGATTTAGGAAAAGGGGAGGTGCAACGAGACCTGGGTGTCATTGTACACCAGTCATTGAAGGTGGGCATGCAGGTACAGCAGGCGGTGAAAAAGGCAAATGGTATGTTGGCATTCATAGCAAAAGGATTTGAGTACAGGAGCAAGGAGGTTCTACTGCAGTTGTACAAGGCCTTGGTGAGACCGCACCTAGAGTATTGTGTGCAGTTTTGGTCCCCTAATCTGAGGAAAGACATTCTTGCCATAGAGGGAGTACAGAGAAGGTTCACCAGATTGATTCCTGGGATGGCAGGACTTTCATATGAAGAAAGACTGGATCGACTAGGCTTATACTCACTGGAATTTAGAAGATTGAGGGGGGATCTTATTGAAACGTATAAAATTCTAAAGGGATTGGACAGGCTAGATGCAGGAAGATTATTTCCAATGTTGGGGAAGTCCAGAACGAGGGGTCACAGTTTAAGGATAAAGAGGAAGCCTTTTAGGACCAAGATGAGGAAAAACTTCTTCACACAGAGAGTGGTGAATCTGTGGAACTCTCTGCCACAGGAAACAGTTGAGGCCAGTTCATTGGCTATATTTAAGAGGAAGTTAGATATGGCACTTGTGGCTAAAGGGATCAGGGGGGTATGGAGAGAAAGCAGGTACAGGGTTCTGAGTTGGATGATCAGCCATGATCATACTGAATGCCGGTGCAGGCTCGAAGGGCCAAATGGCCTACTCCTGCACCTATTTTCTATGTTTCTATGTGTGCCACTGCTCCAGTTGGGGTTTGGAGCACCTCCCATTTGCAGCAAAAGATGGCTGTGGGCATCATTAATCTCCCCACCAGAATTTTATTGAAGTTAGCATCACAAGTTCTTCCCGAGCTCAGTTTGTGGCACCAACTCCTTTCTCAACCCACTGAGCCAGACTGTACCGATAGCTAAACTAGACACTCCTTCAGAGAGAGAGGAGAGAGGAGAGAGAGAGAGAGAGAGAGAGAGAGAGAGAGAGAGAGAGAGAGAGGAGAGAGAGAGAGAGAGAGAGAGAGAGAGAGAGAGAGAGAGAGAGTGTGTTTGTGTGTGTGTGTGTGTTGCAGATGTTTATAGAGACAGGGAGGTGTGCAGGGACCAGAGGGGATTTACAGAGATGGGGAAGGTTGTAGGGGTTGGAGATGTTTATAGAGACAGGAGGTGTGCAGGGACCAGAGGGGATTTACAGAGACAGGGAGGTGTGCAGGGACCAGAGGGGAATTACAGAGATGGGGAGGGTTGTAGGGGTTGGAGATGTTTATAGAGACAGGGAGGTGTGCAGGGACCAGAGGGGATTTACAGAGTTGGGGAGGGTTGTAGGGGTTGGAGATGTTTATAGAGACAGGGAGGTGTGCAGGGACCAGAGGGGATTTACAGAGTTGGGGAGGGTTGTAGGGGTTGGAGATGTTTACAGAGACAGGGAGGTGTGCAGGGACCAGGGGGGATTTACAGAGACAGGGAGGGTTGTAGGGGTTGGAGATGTTTATAGAGACAGGGAGGTGTGTAGAGACCAGAGGGGATTTACAGAGGTGGGGAGGGTTGTAGGAGTTGGAGATGTTTATAGAGACAGGGAGAGGTATAGGAGCAGGACAGTGTTGTAGAGACAGTGAAGGGTGTAGGGGCTGGTGTTTAGAGGTAGGGAGGTGTGCAGGGACCAGAGGGGATTTACAGAGGTGGGGAGGGTTGTAGGGGTCAGAGATGTTTTACATAGACAGGGAGGGGTGGAGAGTGTTACAGAGAGCCATGGATGTAGGGGCTGGAGAGGGTTACAGAGACAGGGACAGGTGTAAGGGCAGGAAGGCCTTACAGAGACTTGGAGGGATTGGGAGCTGGACAGATTTATAGGGCCCATGCCTTCTCCCAGAGAATTATCCCATCAATCACATTCCTACCCCTCTCCCTGGATCCATGCACTTCCTTCTCTTCCCCCCTCCTACCAACTATTTGCCACCAGCTTACACAAGGGCTAATTAACCAACCCACCCACCTTTGGAATGTGGGTGGAAACTGGAGCACCCAAGGGAGACCCACATAATCGCAGGGAGAACGTGCAAAGCCCACAAACCCTCCCCTTCCTGGGACTCCTTTCCCCCATGCCCCCTTGCTGAGCCCAGAGCCCCTACCTGTGAAGCAGACGGGGCATTTAAAGGTGCCCCCCATGCCTTCGAAGCTGTGTTCAATGAGGTGACACTGGAGCTTGGCAGGAGAATCAAAGGTCTGGCTGCATAGCTTGCACTCGTGGCTCAGGCCTTCCTCTAGAGGAGAAATGGAGAAGATTGTGAATACAGACGTCTGCTCATTGGCCAGCAGGCCACTCGGTGAATCGCAGGGTTATTCTTTGTGTCAGTAAGTAGCTCTCACCACCAAAATAATCCACGCCGATGATTTTGATTTTGATTTATGGTTCATTGACCACTTACAAATCTGACGGCAGAGAGGAGGAAGTTTCTAAAATGCTGAGAGTTGGTCAGATGAGTGACAGAACATTTTAAAATCATGTCCTTAATGTTTAAGTTCCATTTGATTGACAGTTGGTCAGCTAGTTCCTACTACAGACCAACTTATGGAAAGAATAATTAAAACATTGAAAGCTACCTAGAATAATAAAGTAACACGACGCAGAACCAGGGCCTCTAGTCCAACTCGTCTTGTCCATGCCCATGTTTGGCCCGTTTCCCTCTAATGTACCTGCCCGAGTGTCTTCAAAATGCTGTGAACGTACCATCCTCAACCACTTTCTCAAGCAGCTTGTTCCCTAAATGCACCGCCCTCTGGGTGACAGAAGTTACCCCTCAGATCCCCTTTAAGTCTTTCCCCTCTCACCTTTAACCTATGCCACCTAGAATCAGACTCAGAATCAGGTTTGTTATCAATATCCTACATCACTTGAAATCTGCAGTTCTGTGGCAGCGGTACAATGAAAAGACATAAAATTAGTATAAATTACAAGATGAATAAATAGAACAAAAAGAAGCAGGAATAACGTGGTAGTGTTCATGGACCACAGTATAGGGGAAGAAGTTGTTTTTAGTTCCCTGTCCTTGGGAAAAAGACTAAGTGCATTCATCCTATCTATCCTATCATATTTTTTACACCCCTTTAAAGGTCACCCCTCATTCTCCTTTGCTCCAAGAGATAAAGTTCCTGCTTGCCCAACCTCTCCCAATGATTTCAGGTTAAATATATGTGAAGAATCTTTGCTAAGCAAAAACACAGCTGACACAAGACTGCTTTGTCTGTAAAGAGCTTTCAACAACAAAGCACTGATGACTATGATGCCTATTGATTATAAAACGTGTGATGGGTTCACATAGTGATCCTATTAAAGTAGCACATCAAAGCTGCTGCAGAAAGGAACTGGTGCTTGTAGGCAGCTCCTGATGTCTGACTTGATTTCCTTTAAATCACAGGCTCTGCAGAGAACTCTCCTGCACTGTGCCATCCCACACACGTCCAGCAGCCTCACCACCGGTATTCACAACGTACTCGCCGAATTGAACAGATAGCATCATTTCATTCTCACTCCACACGGTCCGGGGATCAGAAATTAAATCTGTTCAAATTTCCTTATCAACCCGTGACAGCTTTCTGAAGGAAGATGTCTCTGCTCTTGCCTCCCTATTACCCACCCTCCTCAAATGAGACTGGAAGCAATTATCAGCGTCCTCAGACTGCAGACTTATTGACGATACTCATCACAAACAGTGACAAGTTTAGGGAGAAAAATCACATACTGAAAGTAAGATTGAAATGACAGTGAGGTGTGGAGGATGATGTGGGAGGGAGGGTCTTACAGTCAAGAGGTAAAATAAAACCACAACATAAAGAATGCAAACAGGGCAGGAGATTAAAATCTGGCCTAGGGCTACTTCGAACAGAAACTGTGCAGAACACCTCTGGATTTCAGTGTCAGTTTTCCAGGTTCTCTTCACCTCAGCTGCCAAGGGCCTGTTCACAAATGACAAATCTCAGCCATGTTCTCCCTCAGTATCACCCCTTCCACATGGTGAGACATCCCCTCAGTACTGCCCCTCCCACAGTGTGACCCTCTCTCAGTACTGCCCCCTCACAGTGTGACCCTCCCTCAGTACTGTCCCTCCCACAGTTTGACACTCCCTCAGTACTGTCCCTTCCACATGGTGAGACATCCCCTCAGTACTGCCCCTCCCACAGTGTGACCCTCTCTCAGTACTGCCCCCCATAGTGTAACCCCCCTCAGTACTGCCCCCCACAGTGTGACACTCCCTCAGTACTGCCCCCCACAGTGTAACCCCCCTCAGTACTGTCCCCCCACAGTGTGACACTCCCTCAGTACTGCCCCCCCAGTGTGACCCTCCGTCAGTACTGTCCCTCCCACAGTGTGACACTCCCTGAGTACTGCCCCCCATAGTGTAACCCCCCTCAGTACTGCCCCCCCACAGTGTGACACTCCCTCAGTACTGCCCCCACAGTGTAACCCCCCTCAGTACTGTCCCACCACAGTGTGACACTCCCTCAGTACTGTCCCTCCCAGTGTGACACTCCCTCAGTACTGCCCCCCCACAGTGTAACCCCCCTCAGTACTGCCCCCCCACAGTGTAACCTTCCCAGTACTGCCACACAGACAGTGTGACTCTCCCTCAGTACTGTCCCTCCCACAGTGTGACACTCACGTAGTACTTCCCTACCCACAGTGTGGTATTCCCTCAGTACTGCCCTTTCCACAGTGTGACACCCCCCTCAGTATTACCCCTCCCATATTAGCCACAGCATCTATTTGCTTGAACATCTTCGGAACTGGAAGTTCACAACCATCTCCATTTCAGTGCGATTGATACAAATGGGTGTGTGCTCCGTCCACCAGACTTCCTGAAGTCAATGATCAGCCTTTATAGTTTTGCGAACATCGATGGAAAGGTTGTTGTTCTTACATTGATGGAATCCAAGTACATAACATCTACCTGTTCTCCTTTATCTACCCTGCGGGGTGAACTCCCTATTCGAGCCACAGCACACACTGATAGTTTTCCCAAGCTCTGTGTCACAAAAGGGAAGTGGCAAATTGAAATTCTCTCACCTAAATGCTACAGAATCCCAGGACTCAGTTGAACATTTGGAGCTGAGAGGGAGTGAATGAAATCGAGTGATGATGCTTTGGGCTTTGAGACTCCCAGAGAACTCTGCAAAGAGTTGTGGACACAGCTCGGAGCATCACTCAAGGTATGGTAGCAGTTAGTGTGACGCTGTTATAGACTGGCGCATTCTGGAGATCAGATTTCAATCCTGGCCCAGTCTGTTCTGTAAGGCGTCTCAGTATGTCCTTCCCACAGAATGCATGGGTTTTCCCTGGGTTGTTCTGGGCTCCTTCCACAGTCCAAAGAGGTACCAGCTAGGTTAACTGGTCATTGTAAATTGTCCCTGATTAAGTTATGATTAATTGGGGTTGTGGGGTTTCTAGGGCAGCAGGGCTCGAAGGCTGGAAAGGCCTACTCCGCACTGCATCGCTAAATCAAATCAAAATCACGAAAACCAGCCTCCCCTCTCTGGACTCCCTCTATACTTTTCACTGCCTCTTTAAAGCAGCCAGCATCAGCCAACGCCCCGCCCGCCTTGAACATCCTCTCTTCTCCCCTCTTCCCTCTTCCATCAGACAGAAGATGCAAATGCCTGAAAGCACCAGGCTCAAGGACAACTTCTATCCTGCTGCTATCAGACTCTTGGACAGACCTCTCATACGATAAGATGCACTCTTGGCCTCACAATCTACTTTGTTATGAAATTGCACCTGTTGACCATGAAGCATTATTGCAGGAAAGCTGCATCCATCATCAAGGACCCCCATCACCCAGGTCATGCTCTCTTCTCACTACCGCCATCAGGAAGAAAGTACAGGAGCCTCAGGACTCACACCACCAGGCTCAGGAGCAGTTATTACCCCTCAGCCATCAGGCTCTTGAGCTAAAGGGGATAACTTCACTCATCTTCACTTGCTCCATCATTGAAATGTTCCCACAAACTATGGACTCACCTTCAAGGACTCTTCATCTCATGTTCTTGATATTTATAGATTATTTGTATATTATTATTTCTTTTTTATATTTGCATAATTTGTTGTATTTTACACACTGGTTGAATGCTTAGTTTGGTGAGATCTTTCATTAATTCTACTATGGTTATTATTCTATTATAGACTTATTGAATATGCCTATAAGAAAATGAATCTGTATATGGTGATATATATGTACTGTACTTCAATAATATAATAAGCCAATACCAATACTAAAAAATGGCCTGATAGCATTGGATTGCAGATCAGTCACAAAATCATTCTTTTGTCTCATATTTCCCATTTTGTTCCCTGTCTGTAAATGTTCAAACTGTTTTTGATATTACATTTGAAAAGCTGTCAGTATACAAGTCTTTTAAACACAGGCAGTCATTGTAAATGTTAAAGCAAGATTTTGAAATAAGCAGACCTGCTCACCGCAGGCTTAATTGTTGACATAAGGTTGCACCTTCCTTCAAATGTTTGTGAATATTTGACATTCCTCTAATTTTGGTCCAAGTCAGGTTAATTCCCCTTGTGGCACTCAGTATGTTGTGGAGAGCTCCTCCACTGTAACCTCAGTCCATGCAGCTGTAGATTAGATAGTTGGAGGGAGATGGTGTGGACCGGGGGAAGCTGCACAGGGCAGAGGGACCCAGCGCAGACACAGGAGACTACAGATGCTGGAACTTGAGGCCAAAACCAAAATGCAGGAGGAACTCAGCAGGTTAAGCAGCAACTGACGGGGGCAAGGGAACTGCTGACCTTTTCGATGCAGGGTTTCAACCCGAAACTTTGACTATTCCTATCCCCCACAAATGCAGCTTGGTGCACACTTATTGGAGTTCAGACAATTGAAAACTGACTTTATTAAACCTTCCAAGATTCTGCAGGAGGAGGGTAAGGGAATGTTCTCCCCAGTGAAGTGATGTAGGCCAAAGAGGCAGAGGTTTAGTGCAAAGGGGTCGCTCTTTCCAGATGGAGAAGAAGAGGTAGAATTGGCATTTTCTCCCTGGGAGACTTGTGCAGATGGAGTCATGGAATGTGATCAAGGTTGTGGGGAACTTACATGTCCATGGGGAGCTGGGGATTACAAGGAATAAGGAGAGAGATAGAGCTGAGACCAAGCCCAGAGTGGTTGCATTCCTGGTGAACGATGGAGCATGGAATCTGAGTGTCCAACCCTTATCCTGCTTCTTATATTGTCATCTTTCTAATGAAACTCTTTTCTCTTTCCTAAATGAGGCAGCAAAATATGTTGATTGGATGTGGACGAGGTGTAAGTTTCACCAACAATTTGTCCTGGTCCTACCACTATGGCTAAGAAAGCTTACCAGCGTCTCTATCTAATCAGAAGTTAGCATGTCCCTGATGACCCTCACCAATTTTTACAGATATAGAAAGCATTCCAGCCTTGTGCATCATGGCTTGCTATGGTAATCGCTCGGCCCGTGACCGTAAGAAACTACAGAGAGTTGTGGACATGGCTCAGTACATCATGGAAAGCATCTTCCCCTCTATCTACATTTCTCACTGCCTCAGTAAAGCAGCCAGCATAATCAAAGGCTCACCCACCCCAGACATTCTCTCTTCTCCACCCTCCCATCAGGCAGTAGAAAATTCTGAAAGCACGTACCACCAGGGTCAAGGACAGCGTCTATCTCACTCTAATCACACTCCCTCATACGCTAAAAGATTACTTCTTGATCTCTCAATCTACCTCATCGCAGCCCATGCACTTTATATGTTTAACTGCACCAAACCTTCCCTGTAACTGTAACAGTATATTCTACATTCCCTTTTCTTTTGTATTACCTTGAGGCAGGTATGTATGGAATGATTTGTCTGGATGCCACACAAAAGTTTTTCATTGTATCTCAGTAAATGCAACAATAATAAACCGGTCCAATATTGCCTCTGGTCACATAATTTTCATATCAATTCTGGTTTTCTTTTGCCCTAAACTTTCCTTGTTAAAGTGGCCAAAAGGTCAGGGTAAGACCATACAATCTCTCCCACTGCCTTCAAACACTCAGGAATTCTTTAGACTGAAACTCTGACAGAGCTAACGGTACATGGTGCTCGCTGTCAGGAAATACACAGAGTATATTTTGTTTTTCTTGACAGTATTAGCTGTGCAGCATTAGTCTGTCAGCTTTAAAAAATATAGAGACAGCAGCAGTCTGTACGGTCCAGAGCATTTACAACCCGTTCTCCTACAAGTCACGTTACACCAGAGCATAGAATCAGGACAGAGACACAACCTGGCCCTTCACCTGTAACCAGCCTGTTGGTCTAGATATCCAGGATAGCCATACAACCCCCCCCTCCATATCAAGTTGGTTGGTAGGAAGGACAGCAATGTTAGCATTCATTAAAGAGGACTAGAATATAGAAAAAGGATGTAATGCTGAAGATTTATAAGACATTGGTCAAACGGCACTTAAGAGTATTGTGAGTAGTTCTGGGCTCCACATCTGAGAAAGAATGTACTGGCATTGGAGAGGATCCAGAGGAGGTTAACGGGAATGATCCCAGAAATGAAAAGGTTAACATATGAGGAACCTTTGATGGCTCTGAGCTTGTTCTTGCTGGAGTTTAAAAAAATGAGGGGGATTTCATTGAAAACTGCCAAATATTGAAAGGTCTCAGAATGGAGGGACATTCCTTTAGAACTGAGATGAGGAGGAATTTCTTTAGCTAGAGAGTGATGAATCTGTGGAGGCCAAGTCATTTGGTACATTTAAATCGGAGGTTAATAGGTTCTTAGTCGGGGCATCAAAGGTTATGGGGGAAAGGCAGGAACATAGGACTGAGGGGGGATAATAAATCAGCCATAACTGAATGGCAGAGTAGAATCGATGGACTGAGCAGCCTAATTCTGCTTCTATGTGTTACGGTCTTTTGGTAACCTCTCCCTTCTCTTGTAATAGCCCTTTGAGATCAGGAAGACTTAAAGAGTGCTCAGTCACAGGCTCTTCCTGATTTCCATCGCTCTGCTGTTAATGGCAAAGGCTCCAATAAACCTTCACTGGAAGCCCATCCTGAAATCTTGTTGATTTTCTACCTCTTTCTTACAACCTTCCTGTCACCTCGGCTGGGGTCAGACTAGAGTCAGTGAGCACAGAAACAGGTTGTTTATCCCACTAAGTTCATGCCCATCATCAAACAAACACTTACATGGCTCATACACTAATCCCATTTTATTCCCCCCAGATTTTACCAGTTATTCGTACCTGGGGGCAGTTTATAGTGGCTAATTAACCCAGAAATCCGTGTATCTTTGGGGTGTGGGAGGAAACCAGGGCACTTGGGGAAATGAATGCGGTCACGGGGAGAACGTGCAAACTCCACATGAAGGACTGGCGATCAGGGCTGAACCTGGATTAATGGAGCTGGGAGCCAGCTAACAGGATCACTGTGACGGGAAACAGCCTTGGATAAAGGTCAGACCGAGCTTGCCTTCTACCACAGAAACACTTCTCTGGTAGCTGAGCTTCGACAATATACCAGAAGCTTGACACCATCCACAACGGCACTTCATCCACCACCTGAAACTCCACTCAATTTATTTAGCAACACTGCTGGAATGTACAGCAGCATCCACAGGAACTGTGTAAACACAAGTTGCTGCTGCATTGATCACAAGAGTGAGTGAGAGAGTTATCAGTAGCAGACACCCTAGTCTGGAGATGTGAGGATCAGGGAAGAGGTGGCAGGATCAGCCAAGGGCAGACGGAGAGTACAACACCATGGTGTAGTGCTTGTACTGCGTTGAAATTCATGGTCTGCCTGCATTGTCAATACTTCGCAATTGTTCTGTACAACTCGATGGGGATTAGAGCAGAGCTGTGTCGAGAAAGGAATACAAATAATGGAGAAAGATTCTGCTCTTTTCCTCTCTCTCCTTTCTGATGCCATCAGGTGATCTTAATCTGCTTCAATAACTGGGTTAGGGAATACACAATAATTCTTGTTACTTGACAAGAAGTATATTTGGTTTTATCGTTCTGCATCACAAGTAGAAATCAACAAAAGTTAACACTGGAGGCTATTCAGCCCCTCAAGTCTGGCCCACTACTCTATGCTCATTCCTAGGAATGTTGCTGGCAGTGGAAGCAGATACGATAGTGATGAGACAGACACAGGGAATGCAGGGATATGGGTCATGCGCAGGCAGGCAGAAGGGATTAATTTAACTTGCTGTTTTGTGCAGCACAAACGTTGCGGGCCAAAGGCCATGATGTTATAACCATCACTACTTAGCCATGACATTGCATTTATCAGGATTAAGTTTCATCTGCCATTTTACCAACTGATCAATATCATTCTGTAGTCTAAGACTTGCCTCCCACTTTCAACAATGTCACTAATTTCATGCCCTCTGCAATTTATGAATCACATCTCCTATACTCATGTCCAATTTGTTAATGTGTATAATAAACAGTAAGTGTCCCAGCACTGATTCCTGTGGTGCACCGCTGGCCACAGGCGTCCACCATCGCCCATCACCTTGTCAATATTGGATTTAATTTGCCTAGGATCCCATGGACTCAAATCTCTTGGGCCATTCTTCCACGTGGGACCCTGTTAAAGGCCTCACTAAGTCCACACAGACTACATAAACCACACTGCCTACTAACAGAACATTCTGTTACCTCTTGAAAAAATTCAGTCAAATAAATTGGTCAGGCAGGATCTTCTTTTCAGAAAGCCACACTAATTACCTGATTACTCCCTGTGTGTCCTACTCACACCTGGGGGCAATTTACAGCAAGCAACCAATGTAGAAGAAAGAAGACAGAAGAGTGCAGGACTGATTGCTTACCCTGTTCCTGCCTCAGTTTTACAAACTTCAATCAAGCCTCACCTCAGCCTCCACTGCTCCAGAGAATTCTACCCAAGTGTATCCACCCTCTCGTGTCCTCTCATCCAGGCAGCATTTTGCACCCTCTCCAAAGCCTCTTTGTCCTTCTTGTAACGGGACCACCAGAAATACACAGAATTCTACCAGACTGCTCATTTCTGGGATATGCGAGGAAACTGAATCAGCTACTTGGGGAAAATGGATTAACTCTACGCAGACAGCACCAGCACCGCTCGGTTCTCTGGAACCACGAAGTGTCAATTCTAGTTGCTGGGCCATTGTGCTGACTTAAGTTGTTCAGGGGCAATTACAGATGTCTTCATCAGTAATATATGTATCAAAACAGCCGTACAAACCCTGGTCAGTCCACAGCGTTGAACAACCAACTCTTCACATATTGGGAGCGATGTCAATCAAAATATAAGGGATAGCAGATGTTGGAACCTGGAGCCACAAACAACCAGCTAGGGGAATTTAGGATGATAGAAACATCCTCCACCATCACCTACCACCCTGTCGATACTGGATCGACAATTTTGCCAATGTTCGAATGTGAAGCAACAGACTTCCAGCTAGACAGCCGAGCAGCATCTGTGGAGGGAAATTGATGTCATTTCAGATGGAAGGTCCCGACATGAAATGTTGACTACTCATTTCCCTCCACAGACGTGGCCTGACCCATTGGGTTCCTCCAGCAGATGGTGTATTGGGCAAGATGTCAAGACTTTTGAGGAGGGAGAAGAAGAGTCAAGAGACTGCAGCGATGGGGAGAATAGTTGAGGAGGGCTGTGAGAAGAATCCGCAGCAGAAAGAGAGTTATGGTGGTGAATAGGACTGAGAGTCAACACAAGAGCAGCTGCAGCCCATCATGGGAGAACAGTGGGGAGCTCAGTGAGGTAGCAAGGAGCGGGACACAAAGGGATTTCAGAGATGTGGGATGGTTAACGAGTGTATGGAGTAGATCCGGGCGGCCGGGGAGATGAGAGTGGAGTGGGAGTAGGTAAGACTGAGTCAACAGAATAGATGGATAGAGGGCAGAGTGTGGAGATTGGCTGGGTAGGAGGGAGAGCAGGGACATTTGGCAGGTGGGCAATATAATCCTGGAACTAGGATATTCAGAAAACTGACAATATCAGCCTGTTATGACTCAAGGGAACAGGCATTTAATATCTGCAGAAAAGCTTCTGCTTAGATTCCAGGGGAAGCAGCTGAACAGATGCATAAGATCCTTTAGACCACCAATGGCCTCATTAGCAGCAGTCTCCATCCAACATCCCGACAGGTAGAGGCCAGGTTCCTTTGGAAGGCCAATAGCTCTCATCCAGGGATGGCTTTACAGGATTAGACAAACTTTATTTGTCACATGTATATCAAAGTATGAAAACATACCATGAAATGCACTGTTTGTGTCAACAACCAAGACAGTCCGAGATGTGGTGGGGGCAGCCTGCAAGTGTTGCTACGCTTCCGGTGCCAACATAGCATGCCCACAACTTACTAAACTTCACTAAGTATATGTCTTTGGAATGTGGGAGGAAATCAGAGCTTCTGGAGGAAACCCACATGATCACGAGGAGAACATACAAACTCCTTAAAGACAGCGGTGAGAACCGAATCCCGATCATTGGCACTGTGAAGCGTTACGCTATCTGCTATGCTCCTCATATGCACACAGCCAGCTCTGTGACCATCTAGAAAGGGGCTGAGCCCTCTGACCCTTAGGTGCCCGGAGTTTAGAACAAAAAGACCTGGGCCTTGTATCTTGGACACGCCTGCAAAGACATCATTTACATCACTTACACTGAACAGAAAACATCGATGAGGCTGCATTTGGAATATTGTGTTTGGTGTCTTGGTCACTCTGCAACAGGAAAGATAACATTAAACTGGAAAGAGTGTAAGGGAGATTTATGAGGATGTTGCCAGGATTCAAAGGATAAAGTTCTGGAGAGAATTTGAGCATGTTGGGTCTGTTTTCATTGGAGCTCAAGAGAATAATGGATACTCTTATAAGGGTCAAGAACTAGAGGGGACACATTTAAGGTGAGAGGGGAGAGATTTAATAGGAAACTGAGGGGCAATCCTTTCACCTATAAAGTGGTAAGTAAATGGAACAAGCTGCCAGAGGAAGCAGCTGAGGCAAGTACTTTGACAACACATAAAAGGCATGTGAACAGGTCCATGGACAGGAAAGGTACAGTTATGAGCCAAACATGGGCAACTGGGACTAGCTTTAGGTGTGAAGCTTGGTTGTGATGGACTAGTTTGCCAAAGGGCCCGTTTCTGTGCTGTAATACTAGAAGATTTTGCTAATTTCCTTGTCTGGCCGATTAAGTGACAACAAACCAGAGACTGTTAATACACAGGGAAAAGGACTGCAAGAAGAAAATGATAGGAAGTCTGAACAATGAGATGTTCAGATATGGCCGTTGGGGATTCCTCAGTCCCATGTCTGGGCAGAGGGCAGTCACGGGAACAGAAAGAGCTAGTCAATTTCCGCTACGTTCTTGCATCCACTGAGAGCAGGCCAAGTCCAACAAGAGTCACAAGGCATCACTGGCTTTCTGGGACAAAGGCCAAGGAGGAGCACTGGTAAATCCTTTAACTGTTTCCTTTCCCTTGGAGAAGCGGAAAGCCAGGCAAGTTGTCACACTGAATGACAGGTTGCAACAGCTTGTTTGTGGGGTTGTCAAGGAAATATTGATGCTTCAGGCACTTTCTGGCTTTTAATCATCCTGGCTCCTACACCCTTTGGCCCATACACATCTTCATGTCTCAGTAACCCCCTTTAGCCTCTATACGCCTCCTTGCTTCTGTATCCCCTTCTGATCCCTACACCCCTCCCTATCTTTGTAACCCTTCTTCTCCTTACACCTTTCACTATCATTGTAAACTCCTCCAGCCTCTATGCACCCCCCGTCTCCGTAACCCTTTGCATCCTCAGCATGCCTCCCTATTTCGCTCCAGCCCCTTAAACTTGCCCCTTCATTTAAACTGATCATTGCTGATCTTTTATCTCAGCCCCATTCTCCTGCACTAACCATTAACATGCCTTTACTAGAGCTGAGACATGTCTGCCAGTCTCCATCATGGTTACACTCAGTTACTGCACACCCACAGGCCACCTTGGGGAGAACCTTCCATAGATTCACCAGAAATCTCTGGCCTGAATGGTGACCATAAGACTCAGGAGCAGAATTAGGCCATTCAGCCCATCGAGACTGCTCAGTGATCTGATCATGGCAGATTTATTTTCCTTTTTAATCCCATTCTTCTGTCTTCTCTCCATAACCTTTAACAAATCAAGAACCTATCAAACTCTGCTTTAAATATACCCAATGACTTGGCCTCCACAGCTGTCTGTGGCAATGAGTTCCATAGATTTAGAACCCCCTGGAGAAATTCCTCCTCATCTCTGTACTGAAGGGATATACTTCTATTCTGAGGCTTTGCCCTCTGGTCCAAAACTCTTTCACTATAGGAAACATCCTCTCGACATCCACTTTATCTAGGCCTTTCAATATTTGCTAGGTTTCAGTGAGCTCCACACCTCATTCTTCTAAACTCCAGTGAGTACAGGCTCAGAGCCAGCAAACATTCCTTAGAGGTTAACCCTTTCATTCCCAGGATTATTTTTGTAAACCTCTTCTGGACTTCTTTCAATGCCAGCAGATCTTTTCTTAGATATGAAGCCAATACTCCAAATGTGGTACGTCTAATGCCTTTACAGTCTCACCATTACATCCTTGCTTTTATATTCTAGTCCTCTGGAAATTAATGCTAACATTGCATTTGTCTTTCTTACCGATGCCTCAACCTTTGGGGAATCCTGCACTAGGACTCCTATTTCTGAATTTGCTCCCTGTTTAGAAAATAGTCTATGCATTTATTCCTTCTACCAGTGTACATGACCATGCATTTTCCTAAACTGTATTCCATCTGCCACCTTTTTGCCCATTCCCCTAATCTGACCAAGTCCTTTTGCAGATTCTCTGCTTCCTCAACACAGTCTGCCCCTTCACCAGCTTCGTATTGACTGCAAAGCTGGCCACAAAAGCATCACTTCCGTCATTCAGATCATTAACATACAATGTGAAAAGCAGAGGACCCAACACAGACCCCTGTGGAACACCACTAATCATCCACATTCAACCAGAAAAAGGTTCCCTTTGCCTTCTGCCACTCAGGCAAGAACAGCCCTTTTACAAACACTGTGACTACTGATTCTAGACACCCCAGCCAGTAGGAAATGGAATCCTGCATTTCCTTGACGAGCCTGTGAGGAATTCAAAGAGGTCATCGTTCATTCTTCTAAACTCCAGTGAGGAGTTCGGCCTAGTCTTCTTGACCACACAGCAAACAGTCACCACACCCCAACTAGCTGAGCTCTTTGTGACACACTTCATGAATTGCCATTCCATTCCCCTGTTCATGGATCTTATGTAGATAGTGAGACCAAATCTGCATGCAATGTCCCAGGTCTGTTCTCAACAGGGCAATGACTATTTTGTCTTCTCAGGCACATAAATCCTCTTGGACTAAAGCAAGTGGATTTGTGTGCTGGAGAACACAAATCCCAGTGCACCACTTGTTTGCTCTAACTACGTTAACTTTCAGTGGATTGTACACGTGGATGCCAAGTTCATTTTGAACACCAGTGTCTTTCAGTTGCCTATTATTCTAAAGACATCAATTTTTCTATTTTTCCCAGGAAGCTATTGACACCTGAGTGGGACTCTGCCCCAGAACCCAAACTAACATCACTTCACAATCCCAACTCTCCCTGTGGGAGTGTGTTACACATTCTCAATGTTCCCTGTAACCTAACTGAGCAACTATCTTATATTAATAAATGTATGAGGAATGTGTGATGTCTTTGGGATGTTATAAGGTGTTGGCTATACCCATTTAGGATATTTTGAGCAATTTTGGGTCCAGAGGAATTTCATGAGAATGATCCCAGGAATGAAAGGCTTAACATTTGCGAAGTGTTTGATGTTTCTGGGATGTTTCTATGCTATTCATCACTGGGAGAGAGGGTACAGCCTCAGGCTAAAGGAGCATCCTTCTAGAACTGAAATAGGGAGGAATTTTTACAGCCAGAGGGTGGTTAAATTGTGGAATTTATTGCAAAAGAGAGATGTGGAGGCCAAGTCACTGGGTGTATTTGAGGCAGAGTTTAATACTGTGGGTCTTTGATGGGTAAGGGGGTTAGAGGTTACAGGAGTAGGCAGGAGAATGGGGTTTAGAAAAATATCAGCTCTAAGTGAATAGCAGAGCAGACTCGATGGGCTAAATAGCCTAATTCTGCTCCTATATCTTATGGTCTAACTCTAGATCTGATCACCCCTGGTGGAACTGTCTTCTCTGATTTCTAATGCATGACAGAACCTGCCATTCATTGCTGTTGTCAATCCCTCCTGTTATAATTAAGTTGGTGTCAAGTTCTTGCATTGAACTGTCACTTTTCCGAACTTTCAACTCTTTATCAAAGAAACAGTCAGTGGGCCATCACTCCAGAGACACTGTCAACAATCAGCATAAATATCCTTTTATCTCATGCATGTAGACAGCTCAACAGTCTACCAATAAAGAAAGCAAAATCATTTCAACATGTTCCGTAATTGTCACCGACTCCCAGTAGATCACTGCTGTTAATTCTCGATTTAATCGCAACACAACAACGTTGTACCATTGGGGGACAGACTATGAAATGTTAGTAGCAAAGACCACTCTCTCTTCCCAACATGTTTGACTGGCAGCTTGAGTTTCCCACCCACCTCAATCTCTCTGCCCTCGTGACTGTGGGAAGCAGTCTTGGCCCAGGAGTCAGAGCCTCTCATTTCTTTTATGAAGGGGTCCCTTGGGCTCAAGGATTACTTACTTTCATCAGTTCAGAAGGGGAGGGAGGGGCCTCATAGAAATGTTCTGAATACTGAAAGGTCTGAATAGAGTGGACGTGGAGAGGATGTTTCCATTACTAGAAGATTTGAGGGCACAGCCTCAGAGTAAAGGGACGTTCCTTTATGAATGAGATGAGGAATTACTTCAACTCAAGGTTGGAGGGTCTGAGGAATTCATTGTCACGGAGGGCTGTGGAGGCCAAGTCATTGTGCAAATTTAAGGCAGCGACTGAAAGGTTCTTGATTGTTAAGGGGGTTAAAGGTTATAGGGAGAAAGTGGGAGAATGGGGTTGAGAAAAAAATCAGTTATGATTGAAAGGTGGAACGGACTCAGACTAATTCTGCTCCTATATCTCAGAGTCTTTTGGTTTTCTTGATTCTGAGGTTTGTGTGGGAGTCACAGATTGCAAAGATGGGCAGTAGGTAACTGACTGGGTAGTTTATGAGGGGGTTCATCATTTCAGATGGGATTGTCCATGCCCCCAGTTATGGTTCTTCATCCCATCCACAATACTCCTTCTCTGCTTTGACTGGTCATGGACCAGAATTCCCAGGACTCAGTGCAGATAGAGGCATTGAGCATAGAACAATGCATAACAATACAGGCTATTCAGCCCACAATGATGTGCTGACCTTTTAACCTACTCCAGGATCAATCAAACACATCCCCCCCACACAGCCACCCGTTTTTCTTTCATCCATATTTTTATCTAAGAGTCTCTTAAATGTCCCTAAATCACCCCCAGCAGTGTTTTGCACACCTCCACCACTCTCTATGTAGAAGACCTTTCTCTGACATCCCCCTGTAAAGTCTTTGAGTCATATAGTCATAGCCCAACTTATCCATGCTAACCAAGGAGTCCAACTAAGCCAGACCCATTTGCCCTCATTTGACCCATTATCCCTCAAAACCTTTCCTATCTACGTACCTGTCCAAAATGCCTTTTAAATGTTGTTACTATACCTGCCTCAACCGCGACTTCTGGCATCTCATTTCACATTATTAACCACCCTCTGTGTGAAAAAGTTACCCCTCAGGTTCCTATTAAATCTCCTCCCTCTCACCTTAAACCTAAGCCATCTAGTTCTTGATTCCCTATCCCCAGGGAAAAAAAACGGAGTAAATTCTCTGCCTTTCTGTAATTTCTCCCTCCTTCCTCCTTCTCTGTTCTTCCATTCCCCATTCTGGTTGCCCTCTCACCCTTTCTCCTCATCTGCATATCGCCTCCCTTTGGCTCCTCCTCCTCCTCCATTACTTCCATGGTCTATTCTCCTCTCCTATTAGATTGCTTCTTCTTCAGCCCTTTACATTTTCCACCTATCTCCTCCCAGTTTCTTCATTCCCCCTTGCCTACCCATCCACTACCCCATCACCTGGTGTCCACCTATCAGCAGCCAGCTTGTAATCCTCCCCCTTCCCCACCTTCTCATTCTGGCTTCTACCCTCTTCCTTTCCAGTCCTGATGAAGGGTCTCGGCCCAGAATGTCAACTGTTTATTTCTCTTCATAGATGCTGCCTGGCCTGCTGAGTTCCTTTAGCATTTTTAGTGTGCTGCAATCATCCTATTTATGCCCCTCATGTTTTTGTACACCTCTATAAGATCATCCCTCAGTCTCCCGAACTCCAAGGAATAAAGTCCCAGACTGCCCAACTTCTCCTTATAGACCCTTGACTCGGGGCAACCTTTCCATAAGACTAGTGCATTCGTTTAGGGAAATTTAGAGCAGCACATCCTTAAATCTTTTCAAAGTAATACACAAATCACTGGAGGAACTGAGTGGGTCGGGCAGCATCTGTGAAGGGAAATGGATTGTTGATGTTTCAAGTTGGGACCCTTCATCTGGTTTGAATGATAGAGGGGAGGTAGTCAGTATAAAGAGGTGAGGGTGAAGGGGAAGCTAGAGGGTGATGAATGGATCCAGGTGAGAAGGGGTGATAGACAGATTGAGGAGGGAGAGTGGAAATAGTGACAGAGGCTGGGAGATGAGAGGTGGAGATGATGGAGAACTGCAAATGGTGGAATCTGATAGAAGAGGAAGGTACTGCATGAAACCAAATAATGGAGGTAGGGAGGACAAATGGGAACAGTGGGGGGTGGAGACCCATTGAGAGAAGTGTGTAGATGATGGGCAGATGGAGTGGGTGAAAGAGGGGAAAGAAACAGGGCGATGGGGATTGGAAGGTTATGGGAGGAACTAGAAGATCAGGAGGAGAGAGAGAGAACAGGGACAGAGGGGAAGCAGGTTACTGGAAGGTGGTGAATTCAATGCTCATACTGTTGGGTTGTAGACTAATCTGTTTGCCTGGGAATAACAAAGCTCAGAAAGAGCATCTGTTTCAGGAGTCTGGATGAGGCCTGTGAGCAAAGTGGCTGTCCAGTAGAGCAGGTGGACAGTAACCAGGGTCCCCTGGAATGAGGCCCACGAGCAAAGTGGTTGTCCAGTAGAGCAGGTGGACAGTAACCAGGGTCCCCTGGAATGAGGCCCACGAGCAAAGTGGTTGTCCAGTAGAGCAGGTGGACAGTAACCAGGGTCCCCTGGAATGAGGCCCACGAGCAAAGTGGCTGTCCAGTAGAGTAACCAAGATCCCAGTGCTGGGGATCTCAGCCTTTGGTTTATGGTTCACTGACCCCTGCAGTGAAGCTGCATAAAACTACAAGGACCCAATGGGGGGGCGATTTGAGGGGACATGGGCTCCTGGTACAGAGTCAGAGAGTCGTACAAATCCCACCCCGCTGAAGCCCTCTGCACTTTGGCATTTCCAGTCGATATAAGAGAACATGCTCGCACTCAGTGTCAGCAAGACCAAGGAGCTGATTGCATACTCTTGGAAAGGGGAAGTCACGAGAATACACACCGGTCTTCACTGAGGGGTTATCAGTGGAAAGTGTGCGCAGCTTCAAGTACATCTCAGAGGATCTATCCTGTCACCAAAATATTGATGCTCTCACAAAGAAGGTGGCAACAGTCGGATAGCCGTTGAATGCCATTCCCACTCCTTTCTCCACCCCAACCCCTCTGTAGCACCTCTACCCTGGAGTAATGAGGGGCCAGTCCTGTGCTCCCCTTGGCCACGTCTCTGTAGAACAGAGAGCCAAATTGCCTCATTCTGTGCTGCACATGTCAAGCAAAGCACTACCATTTCAGATATTTTCCTTTGCTGATCTGTGATCAGGAATGTGCAGACTGCTGAGGCAGATTTAATGTGAGCGGTTGAATGGGAATGGAATAGGTATTGAAAGGAAAGGTAGGTGTGAGAAAGAGCAGGGCTGGTGATTTATAAGAGAGTGCTTTCAAACAGGCTCAGGAGGGTGAATATCCTTTTCCTTGGCGACAAGATTCACTCCTATTTTATATTAAAAACTTATATAAAAACACAATTGGAACAATCCAGAGGAATAATTCAGTCTCAAAGGGTTAACATAATAGTTCTTTAATTTAGCAGAATTAATACTGTTGTGTACAGCAATGTGAAAAGCAATTGCACCTTCTATTTTTTTACTCAAGAGCAGAGCCACAAATGCCAGGGAGTGGAACGAGTTGTCTCGTAGCGAGGCAGAGGCTGTGTTAAGCACTGCTTTGATAAGCATTAAGCATTCCCTGAACACAGCACTATTGCAGTGCTCCAGAAATGGAAGACACTGTTGGGCCTCACTGGTCTCATGCTGGAACAGGTACTCAAGTGGTGCACAGCAAATGTAGATGGCAGGAGGGGGGAAAAGGACGCAATGCAAATAGGATGTGTCAACTGCTCTGCGTGGGGATAAGGCTCCTTCGCAGCCAACCTGGAATAGGGGGAAATGCTCCTATTAGTCTGAGGAGGAAAAGCCTTATATCACTCAGTCAGAGTGCCAGGACTCGAGGGACTGGGTTATAGGGAGAGGGACGGGCTGGGGCTTTATTTCCTCAGAGAATGAGGGGCGATTGAAGTAGAAAACTGAAAAGGCCACAAAGAATTTGCATTTGAAATAACTGGTGCACACCGGTAGACTAGTTAAAGCAGATCCATCTGAGCATGAATTTGGTATGGCTTTTACAATCTCAGTTGATGAGATTACCAGTAAAACTGCATTTTGATAACAGAACGGTGGCGCAGAAAGACTTAATTAAGTAAAAGACTAGGTCCTGATTACAGAAAAAATGATTATCCACAGGTGGAACAGCAAATCCAATTTCCTATTACAAGAAGGAGTGTATGCTTTAACAGACATGAGGTTCCTGGAACTTGATGTTGTCACTGCTACATTCCATGTCTCTACTAACTCTAGGCTTTGTCTGTGGTTCCATTACTACATTGGCACAATCCATATCCATATTTACTAGTTATTTCTCCGACAACAGAGACCTTATAGAGGTGGATAAGATTGGTAAACTGATTCATTATTGTCACGTGTGCCAAGGTATTGTGAAAAACAGTCCATACAGATCACTTCATTACAAATCTGCACTGAGGTAAACAACAGCAGAATGCAGAATGTTGGGTTACAGAGAGAGTGCAGTGCGGGTAGACAATATGGTGCAAGTTCATAATGACATAGATCGTGAGGTCAAGATCTACCTTACTGTACAACTAGGAGAGGTTGGATGAAGTTCAGTTGTTTTCCCTGGAGTGACAGAGGCAGAGGTGAGTACTGATACCAGTTTATAAGATTATGAAAGGAATAGAGACAATAGACAGCAGGTATCTTCTTGCCAAAGTCGAAATGTCTAATACTAGTGGGCATGCATTTAGGAAAGATGGGTTAAGTTCAATGGAGATGTGCAGGAATAGTTTTATTTTACTCAAGAGTAGGGGTGCCTGACGTGTGCTGCCAGGAATGCTGCTGGAAGTAAAGATGTTTAAGAGGCTTTTAGATAGGCAGATGAATGTGCAGGGAATGAAGGGATATGGACATTGTGTAGGCAGAAGGGATTAATTTAATTAGGAGTTAATTACTAGTTTAATTAGTTCAGCACAACATCGTGAGACAGAGGGCCTGTTCCTGTACTGTGTTGTTCTATGTTCTAAAACACCGCAGTGTGGGATGGAGAGTGTTACACCTCTTGGTGAACACAAAAAGATCCAAAGGCACTATCTTAAGAAGTGTCCCAGCTAATATTCGTCTCTTAAAGAACATCACTGAAATTGATATCCTGGTCTAATTTTACTTCTGACAGCTTGCTGTGTATACTTCTGCTATCATGTTTCACAGCAGGGAAAGCTTCAAAATGTAGAGATACGGAAAAGTTTGGAGAGAATGGATGTGGAGAGGATGTTTCCATCAGTAGAAGAGCCTAGGACCAGAGACCACAGGCTCAGAATAAAGACATGTCCCTTTAGAACTGAGATGAGGAAGAATTTCTTCAGACAATGGGTGGTGATTCTGTGGAATTCATTGTCATGGAGGGCTGAGGAGGTCAAATCATCTGGTGTATTTAAAGCGGAGGTTGATAGGTTATTGATTGATAAGGGTGTTAAAGGGTTACAGGGAGAAAGAGGATAAATGATTGACAAACTATCGGCCATGATTGAATGGCAGAGCAGTCTTGATAGGCCGAATAGTCTAATTCTGCTCCTATATCTTATGGTAAAGTGCCCAGTGGAGGCTGCAAAGTGCCAGAGGAATGCACATTTTCCTCTGCTGTTAACTCTCCAGCATCCTATCTTTCACTAGTGAGACTTGGAACCTAATCTCATTGAGTTTTTGCCAGGACATTTTTTTAACTGTAGCTCGGGTCTAGACACCTCTAATTACAAATGTCTTGTGCCAAAGAGGTTGACAGGCAGCAATTAACACCTAACACACTGCTGGAGACTTGTTTCCACGTTTATCAATGTGACTTATCTTTTGGTGGTTTCAGCTCTTGCTCACGTTCAAATGCAAAATATGCCAGATCCATCCAACAAGACAGGTGGACGACAGAAAACCTTGCACCCACGCTTGGGGAGACACACATGTCTTGCACCCACACTTGGGGAGACACACATGTCTTGCACCCACGCTTGGGGAGACACACACGTCTGCCACAGTAGGACAGGCAGACGACAGGAAACCTTGCACCCACGCTTGGGGAGACACACACGTCGGCCACAGTAGGACAGGCAGACGACAGAAAACCTTGCACCCACGCTTGGGGAGACACACACGTATTGCACCCACGCTTGGGGAGACACACACGTCTGCCACAGTAGGACAGGCAGACGACAGAAAACCTTGCACCCACGCTTGGGGAGACACACACGTCTGCCACAGTAGGACAGACAGACGACAGGAAACCTTGCACCCACGCTTGGGGAGACACACACGTCTGCCACAGTAGGACAGGCAGACGACAGAAAACCTTGCACCCACGCTTGGGGAGACACACACGTCTGCCACAGTAGGACAGACAGACGACAGGAAACCTTGCACCCACGCTTGGGGAGACACACACGTCTGCCACAGTAGGACAGGCAGACGACAGGAAACCTTGCACCCACGCTTGGGGAGACACACACGTCTGCCACAGTAGGACAGGCAGACGACAGAAAACCTTGCACCCACGTTTGGGGAGACACACACGTCTGCCACAGTAGGACAGGCAGACGACAGGAAACCTTGCACCCACGCTTGGGGAGACACAAACGTCTTGCACCTATGCTTGGGGAGACACACACGTCTGCCACAGTAGGACAGGCAGACGACAGAAAACCTTGCACCCACGCTTGGGGAGACACACACGTATTGCACCCACGCTTGGGGAGACACACACGTCTGCCACAGTAGGACAGGCAGACGACAGAAAACCTTGCACCCACGCTTGGGGAGACACACACGTCTGCCACAGTAGGACAGACAGACGACAGGAAACCTTGCACCCACGCTTGGGGAGACACACACGTCTGCCACAGTAGGACAGACAGACGACAGGAAACCTTGCACCCACGCTTGGGGAGACACACACGTCTGCCACAGTAGGACAGGCAGACGACAGGAAACCTTGCACCCACGCTTGGGGAGACACACACGTCTGCCACAGTAGGACAGGCAGACGACAGAAAACCTTGCACCCACGCTTGGGGAGACACACACGTCTGCCACAGTAGGACAGACAGACGACAGGAAACCTTGCACCCACGCTTGGGGAGACACACACGTCTGCCACAGTAGGACAGACAGACGACAGGAAACCTTGCACCCACGCTTGGGGAGACACACATGTCTTGCACCCACGCTTGGGGAGACACACACGTCTGCCACAGTAGGACAGACAGACGACAGGAAACCTTGCACCCACGCTTGGGGAGACACACACGTCTGCCACAGTAGGACAGACAGACGACAGGAAACCTTGCACCCACGCTTGGGGAGACACACACGTCTGCCACAGTAGGACAGGCAGACGACAGGAAACCTTGCACCCACGCTTGGGGAGACACACACGTCTGCCACAGTAGGACAGGCAGACGACAGAAAACCTTGCACCCACGTTTGGGGAGACACACACGTCTGCCACAGTAGGACAGGCAGACGACAGGAAACCTTGCACCCACGCTTGGGGAGACACAAACGTCTTGCACCTATGCTTGGGGAGACACACACGTCTGCCACAGTAGGACAGGCAGACGACAGATAACCTTGCACCCACGCTTGGGGAGACACACACGTCTGCCACAGTAGGACAGGCAGACGACAGAAAACCTTGCACCCACGTTTGGGGAGACACACACGTCTGCCACAGTAGGACAGGCAGACGACAGGAAACCTTGCACCCACGCTTGGGGAGACACAAACGTCTTGCACCCACGCTTGGGGAGACACACACGTCTGCCACAGTAGGACAGGCAGACGACAGGAAACCTTGCACCCACGCTTGGGGAGACACACACGTCTTGCACCCACGCTTGGGGAGACACACACGTCTGCCACAGTAGGACAGGCAGATGACAGAAAACCTTGCACCCACGCTTGGGGAGACACACACGTCTGCTACACCAAACACAGGCCCCAGGTCCAGGCTTCCACACTGATCTCTAAATTAGGCCCCATGCACAAATTGAAAGTTCACAGCCCGCTTCAGACCTTTGATAACCTTGTTCGATGTGAGAAAATCAGACAGCTTGTGCATGTTGAAGTTTAGTAGACTGAGAGGAGACTTGATCGAAAGTCATGATCTGGAAGGGTTGTGACAGAGGATACTTAAAATGCAGAGAGCCCTGGGCACAGAGCAGCACATCTAAACATCTCACTGCCTTGGTAAAGCAGCCAGCAGAATTAGACTATTTGGCCTATCGAGACTGCTCCACCATTCAATCATGGCCGATAGTTTGTCAATCATTCTTCCTCTTTCTCCCTGTAACCCTTTAATACCCTTATCAATCAACAGTCAACCTCCGCTTTAAATACACCCAAAGACCTGATCCTCACTAAATATTCTCTCTTCTGTCCCCTTCCTTTGGGAAGAAGGTACAAAAGACCGAGAGGATGTCCAATGGGTCTCAAGAAAGCGTCTATCCCAATGTATTAAGACTACTCAACAAGATGGCCCCTTGACCTCCCCGTCTACCTCATTATGACCTTGCAGCTTATCCTCTGCCTGGACTGTACTTGCTCTCTAACTGTAACAGTTTAGTGTGCTTTCTGAAATTGTTTTACCTTGTTCTTCCTGAACTTATGAACAATATGCAAAACGAGTCTTTCACTGTACTTTGGTGCATGTGATAATGATAAACTAATTTACCGATTTTCAAATGTAATTTTTTTCCTCTTGTAGGAGAACCAAAACCTAGGGTTACTGTTTAAATTAGGGACTCGTACACTTGAGATAAGATGCTTCCTCAAAGTCAAGAGGCCAGTGGAAGTCAAGGCTTTGACTATCCTTAAGGCCGTTGTACTCTATCAGGTGGGTGATAAATTATCAGAAAGAGGAGTCAAGGATGCGTTCAGATAACCCATAATCTTATTGAATGGGGGAGAAGGGTTAAGTACGGCTACTCTTGCTCCTAATCTGTGTTGTATTCCCTTCAACACTCTGTGTTGGATGCCTGGAGTGCTCTGCCTGGGGTGGTGGTGGAACGAATACAACTCCGATGTTAAAGAGGCTGTTAGATAGGGACATGAATGTGCAGGTAATGGAAGGCTATGGACATTGTGTAGGCATAAGGAATTAGTTTAAAAAGGTGTTTATTTGATTACTAGTCTGGCATGCACTGTGGCCCAAGGGCCTATTTCTGTGCTGTATTCTTTTATGTTCTACCAAAAAATTTCTGAAGTATCTGACTTGCAGAAATGCTTTTGAGATGTGCAAGGCATCGAAGGAATGTAATCCTTGCCTTTCAATCCCACCTCACGCTACCTACAACACCTCTGACGAGAAGGACTCACCCTTCCCATCTGCCTCTTCCTAACCTAAACTCCATCCCCAAACCTCTCTATGTTCCTCCTCATTCCCTTCGCTTTTTAACTTCCCTCTCTACATCGAGATCAAAAACAAAACTGCCAAAGCTGGCAATTTGAAACAGGAAATGGATAATGCAGGAAACACTCAGTGGTCAGGCTGCATCTGTGGAGACAGAAGTACTTAATGTTAATTGCTTCTCTCTCCACAGCAGCTCCCTGACTTGCTGAAAAATTTCCAACATTTGCTCCTGTACTTTTCTCTCTAAACCTTTTGCATTCTTACCAAAGGTGCTTCCCTTTATGCTATCACAGGCATACCCTTTCACTCTCCCTGCCCCCCTCCCTTTCCCTGAAACTTACCTTTAACCTTTACTCTTTTCTGGGTTCTTTTGTAAGTTCACTGATCTGAAACATGAGCTTTGTTTCACTCTTCACAGATGCTGCCTGACCCACTGAGTAGCTTCAGCAACTTTCATTTATTTGGTCCATTATGAGCCAGAATTGTGGAGAATGAATGGAAAGATCCCACACAAGAAATAAGATGACTTGCTAGATGGGAATTAACATCCCTAATATAATTCAATTTACAAGAAGATGTAGGTAATATTTGTTATCAACTTCCTAAACACAGAAGCATAATGTGAAAAAGTTGCTCCTTGGTCTCATTTCAATTTTTTCCCTCTGAACTTAAACCTATGCTCTATATTCATTTACCCTATCTATGCCCCTGACACACCTCTATAAGATCACCTCTCGGTCTCCTACACTCCAAGGAGAACAGTTCAGCCTATTCAGCCTCTCCTTTTAACTTAAGTCCTCCATTCCCAGTAACATCCTTCAGAATCTCTTTTAAATCTCCCCAGTTTAATGACATCCTTCCAATAGTGAGGTGACCACAACTGCGCACACTACTCCATTGAACCATAGATCCACAGAACATTACAGCACAGAAACAGGCCTTTTGGCCCTTCTTGGCTGTGCCAAATCATTTTTCTGCCTAGTCCCAGTGACCTGCACCTGGACCATATCCCTCCATACCCCTCTCATCCATGTACCTGTCCAAGTTTCTCAAGTGTAGTTTCACCAACTTCTTGCACAGCTGCAACTTGATGCCCCATCTCTTGTACTCAGTATGCTGATCAATGAAGACACATGTGCCAAAAGACTTCTTCACCACCTTATCTGTGCTGCCACTTTTGGTACCTGCACCCCTAGATCTATCTCTGTTTTCCAACAATTCTCAGAGACTAGCCATTTACCGTGCAAGTCCTGCCTTGGTTTGACTTCACAAACTGGAACTCCTCACACTTGTCTGAGTTAAATTCCACCAGCCATTCTTTGGCCCAGTTCCTCAGTGGATTTAGACCCGATTGTAAATCTCAGACAATCTTCTTCAATGTCCACTACACCACATCAGTGTCAGTCACAACTTACTAACCACACCCTCTACATTCTGATCCAATTCAATAATACAGATGACAAAACACAGGGGGCCCTGCACTGGTTACAGGTCTCCACCAACACTTCCTGGCCTTTTCCTCTAAACCATCGAGGAGAGGACCATGGATTAAGCCAACAATCTGTTGGTAATGGATGCATCAGTTAAACTTGGATGAGAGGGAAGGAGGGCATGGAGGAAGTCTTAATGAGTAGAAACTCCCAGCAGAGTGAAGTCGATGAAACCACAAGCACCTGGGGTACTGATGAAAAGAGGCAGTAATATTTTTGCCAGGAGTTTTGGAAACAAGCCCTGTTCTAAAGTGATACTAAAGAGCCAGTGGATTCCGGCTCCAAAGCATCGTCCCTGAGCCCTGGTTAAATATTTAGTGAAATTTGTCAGGCAGTAGACAGGCTTTTCTTTCCTTGGCAACGATGTGAGGGTCCTTGCCCAGGGCTGATGTCACTGGTAGAGGGAGCAGGTGGACTGAACAAAGGGGGGGGAGGGGGGAGGTGGGTGCTGCATTTAGAATGCGGAGGTCTGGGGCATAAAGCGGACGAGGGAGAAACCTCTAATGTGTCTGTACTTTCTTCCAAGACAAAGGATCATTTTGGATGAAGAATTTATCATGGCATATCCAGAAATTATTCCTTAATAGAAAATCACCTCCCATGGTACATGCCAGTGTTAAGGATAGGCATCCAAACCACAGCCAGGAGGTCCCTCACTCGGCACAGGACTGACGGCATTAGCATCATCTGATGTCAGTCAAGTTAATCATAAAATCCGTTGATCTAGCAGAGGCATCAGAATGAGAGGGAGGGAGAGAGGGGAGGTGGGGGGGAGAGAGAGAGAGAGAGAGGAGAGAAAGGGAGAGGGAGAGAGAGAATAAGAGAGACAGAGAGAGAATGAAAGAAGAGAGGGGGAGAGAGAGAGAGAGAGGGGGAGAGAAAGGGAGAGAGAGAGGGGGAGAGAGAGAGGGAGGGAGAGAAAGGGAGAGGGAGAGAGAGAGAGTAAGAAAGACAGAGAGAATGAAAGAAGAGAGAGAGAGAGGGAGAGAGAAGTAAACAGTGAGAGAGACCAGGGAAGAAAATAGTAAAGAGGTATGGGTCCAATGTTCCCTTTAATTTTTTTACAGTTGCGCAGACCAACCATTGCTCTGTGCAGGAAATTTCTACATGGCCTGAAAATTGCATGGCACTTGTGTAATACGCACACTATGAATATTTAGAATGAAAATTGAAAAATCACATACCTTCGATTTTATTTATTAATTAAAGGGATAATGAAATACAGTACAGCGAAGAAAATCTTCCACGTTTTGTTAACTTTATCCTGTCTGTCTTTATTCCAGCTGAGCGGCAACAAATACTATGTGCACGGGAGCATTTCAGTTTCTGCGATGCTGTGCACAACACAGCTTAGAGAGAACACTGTATGGGTGGAGGAGAGATAGATGGGGAGAGATAGATGGGGAGAGATAGATGGGGAGAGATAGATGGGGAGGGATAGATGGGGAGAGATAGATGGGGAGAGATAGATGAGGAGGGATAGATGGGGAGGGATAGATGGGGAGGGATAGATGGGGAGGGATAGATGGGGAGAGATAGATGGGGAGGGATAGATGGGGAGAGATAGATGGGGAGAGATAGATGGGGAGAGATAGATGGGGAGGGATAGATGGGGAGAGATAGATGGGGAGAGATAGATGGGGAGAGATAGATGAGGAGGGATAGATGGGGAGAGATAGATGGGGAGAGATAGATGGGGAGGAATAGATGGGGAGGAATAGATGGGGAGAGATAGATGGGGAGAGATAGATGGGGAGGGATAGATGGGGAGGGATAGATGGGGAGAGATAGATGGGGAGGGATAGATGGGGAGGGATAGATGGGGAGAGATAGATGGGGAGGGATAGATGGGGAGAGATAGATGGGGAGGGATAGATGGGGAGGGATAGATGGGGAGAGATGCAAGGAGTGCAAAAGAAAGAGAAGTAGGCAAGATGGTGAAGAAGGCATTTAGCACATTCGCCTTCATCGCTCAGAGCATAGAAGACAGAGAAAGATGGGACAGGAGGAAGAGAGAGAAGAGGAACAAGTAGGAAAGGAGGAGAGAGATAGAGGAGGACAAGTTATAGGCAGAGAGGAGGATCAGGAATCCTTTTTATCTGGAATGTACAATTTTCAAAAATGTGATCTGTTGTTTTCCAACCTGCCTCTTGCTGATAACTGGGCTGGTGAAGCCTAATCCAAAACAGTTCCTTTACTTTTGACTAATGCAGCTTGACTACAGTCAATTCGCCTCATAAAGCACACTTAACTCTCATTTGATTTTAAATCGTTATTTTACACCATTAACCAACTAAAAAGAAAATAATCATTGTTTGCACAGCAAGACTGGTGTGATGTACCGTGGCATTCACCTGAAGGTGGGGAGTCACGTGTACACAGATGGGACCTCAAACGCCATGCTGCATCTGTTACTCTGGGTTTAGAGTTCAGAACAGGCCAATCTGCCCCTTTTTTCTACTCTCCCACTCCTCCATCTCTCATGTTACCCACTCTGTTCCTCTCTTCTTCATGTGTCTAACAGTTATTCCCTTAAACCCCTCTCTGCTGATCACCTCAGACCCTTTGGTACTGAGCCCCACATTCCAACTGCTCTTTGTAGGAAGGAGCTCCACATTCCCACCTCTCCCCGTGGGAGTGAGCTCCACATTCCCACCTCTCCCCATGGGAGTGAGCTCCATATTCCCACCTCTCCCCGTGGGAGTGAGCTCCACATTCTCACCTCTCCCCGTGGGAGTGAGCCCCACATTCCAACTGCTCTTTGTAGGAAGGAGCTCCATATTCCCACCTCTCCCCGTGGGAGTGAGCTCCACATTTCCACCTCTCCCCCTGGGAGTGAGCTCCACATTCCCACCTCTCCCCGTGGGAGTGAGCTCCACATTCCCACCTCTCCCCCTGGGAGTGAGCTCCACATTCCCACCTCTCCCCGTGGGAGTGAGCCCCACATTCCAACTGCTCCTTGTAGGAAGGAGCTCCATATTCCCACCTCTCCCCGTGGGAGTGAGCTCCACATTCCCACCTCTCCCCGTGGGAGAGAGCTCCACATTCCCACCTCTCCCCCTGGGAGTGAGCTCCACATTCCCACCTCTCCCCGTGGGAGTGAGCTCCACATTCCCACCTCTCCCCCTGGGAGTGAGCTCCACATTCCCACCTCTCCCCGTGGGAGTGAGCCCCACATTCCAACTGCTCTTTGTAGGAAGGAGCTCCATATTCCCACCTCTCCCCGTGGGAGTGAGCTCCACATTCCCACCTCTCCCCGTGGGAGAGAGCTCCACATTCCCACCTCTCCCCGTGGGAGTGAGCTCCACATTCCCACCTCTCCCCGTGGGAGAGAGCTCCACATTCCCACCTCTCCCCGTGGGAGTGAGCTCCACATTCCCACCTCTCCCCCTGGGAGTGAGCTCCACATTCCCACCTCTCCCCGTGGGAGTGAGCTCCACATTCCCACCTTACCCCGTGGGAGAGAGCTCCACATTCCCCCCTCTCCCCGTGGGAGTGAGCTCCACATTCCCACCTCTCCCCGTGGGAGTGCGCTCCACATTCCCACCTCTCCCCGTGGGAGTGAGCTCCACATTCCCACCTCTCCCCCTGGGAGTGAGCTCCACATTCCCACCTCTCCCCGTGGGAGTGAGCTCCACATTCCCACCTTACCCCGTGGGAGAGAGCTCCACATTCCCCCCTCTCCCCGTGGGAGTGAGCCCCACATTCCCACCTCTCCCCGTGGGAGTGAGCTCCACATTCCCACCTCTCCCCGTGGGAGTGAGCTCCACATTCCCCCCTCTCCCCGTGGGAGTGAGCTCCACATTCCCACCTCTCCCCGTGGGAGTGAGCTCCACTTTCCCACTTCTCAACCTATAAATTCCATTAGCAAGAAGGACAAGGGTATGAGCTGCAGGGAACACCACCACTTGCAGGTTCCCTTTCATCATCACTGGGTCTAATTTAATCTCATTATATATATCAGTGATAATTAACCTGATTCTGATAGTGATTAGTGGAATCTCCTTCACCAGAAGGTCTGCAGAGTTCTAGATGGTGGCCCATCCTAGTCTCCTCAAGGGCAATTGTGCTTTGGGGTTGAGAATTTATATTGTAGTTACATTAGAGATTGTTGAAACTGCAATTGGAATATTGTGCAAACACGAGGAAATCTGCAGATGCTAGAAATTCAAGCAACACACACAAAATGCTGGTGGAACACAGCAGGCCAGGCAGCATCTATAAGGAGAAGCACTGTTGATGTTTCGGGCCGAGACCCTTCGTCAGGACTAACTGAAAGGAAAGATAGTAAGAGATTTGAAAGTAGTGGGGGGAGGGGGAAATGCAAAATGATAGGAGAAGACCAGAGGGGGTGAGATGAAGCTAAGAGCTGGAAAGGTGATTGACGAAAGTGATACAGAGCTGGAGAAGGGAAAGGATCATGGGATGGGAGGCCTCAGGAGAAAGAAAGGAGGAGGGGGGGGAGCACCAGAGGGAGATGGAGAACAGGCAGAGTGATGGGCAGAGAGAGAGAAAAAAAAACAAACAACTAAATATGTCAGGGATGGGGTAAGAAGGGGAGGAGGGGCATTAACAGAAGTTAGAGAAGTCAATGTTCATGCCATCAGGTTGGAGGCTACCCAGCTGGTATAAAAGGTTTTGTTCCTCCAACCTGAGTGTGGCTTCATCTTGACAGTAGAGGAGGCCATGGATAGACATATCAGAATGGGAATGGGATGTGGAATTAAAATGTGTGGCCACTGGGAGATCCTGCTTTCTCTGGCGGACAGAGCATAGGTGTTCAGCGAAACGATCTCCCAGTCTGCGTTGGGTCTCACCAATATATAAAAGGCCACACCAGGAGCACCGGACGCAGTATACCACACCAGCCGACTCACAGGTGAAGTGACGCCTCACCTGGAAGGACTGCCTGGGGCCCTGAATGGTGGTGAGGGAGGAAGTGTAAGGGCAGGTGTTACACTTGTTCCGCTTACAAGGATAAGTGCCAGGAGGGAGATCGGTGGGAAGGGATGGGGGGGATGAATGGACAAGGGAGTCGCGTAGGGAGCGATCCCTGCGGAAAGCAGAAAGGGGGGGGAGGGAAAGATGTGCTTGGTAGTGGGATCCCTTTGGAGGTGGCGGAAGTTACGGAGAATTATACGTTGGACCTGGAGACTGGTGGGATGGTAGGTGAGGACAAGGGGAACCCTATCCTGAGTGGGGTGGCGGGCGGATGGAGTGAGGGCAGATGTGTGGGAAATGGGAGAGATGCATTTGAGAGCAGAGTTGATGGTAGAAGAAGGGAAGCCCCTTTGTTTAAAAAGGGAAGACATCTCCTTCGTCCTGGAATGAAAAGCCTCATCTTGAGAGCAGATGCGGCGGAGACGGAGGAATTGTGAGAAGGGGATAGCATTTTTGCAAGAGACAGGATGAGAAGAGGAATAGTCCAGGTAGCCGTGAGAGTCTGTAGGCTTATAGTAGATATCAGTAGATAAGCCGTCTCCAGAGATGGAGACAGAAAGATCAAGAAAGGGAAGGGAGGTGTCGGAAATGGACCAGGTAAATTTGAGAGCAGGGTGAAAGTTGGAGGCAAAGTTAATGAAGTTAACGAGCTCAGCATGCGTGCAGGAGGCAGTGCCAATGCAGTCGTCGATGACTCCCAGGTGGTTAGGGATGGGTAATAAATGCTGGCCTTACTCAAAATGCACAGATGCACCTTAATGAATAAATTTGAAAAACCGTTGTGCTATTAGCCTTGTCTTTTATATTCCCTTCTTAGTTTAACTCAGGTATATATCATGACCTTAACTGGCTGTGGCTTTAGTCCCAGTAGTCCTAGAGGCATTGGGTAATACAACATGGAAACTGGCCTTTCAGCCCAAACGGTCCATGCTGACTACAATGTCTCCCTGCTAGTCCCAGCTGCCCGTGTTTGGTCCATAACCTTCCAAACTCCACCCCACCATGTACCTATCCAAATGCCTCTTAAATGTTGCAATTACACCCACCTGTGATAGCTCGCTCGAGGTACTCACTATCCTCTATATAAAGAAGTCACCTCTCAGGTCTCATCGAAATCTCTCCTCTCTTATCTTGTATCTGCATCCTCTAGTTTAGGAATCTCTAACCCTGGGGAAGAGATGATGACCGCCCACCTTACCCATACCCCTCATGATTTTATAAACTTCTCTGAGGTCACCCCTCGAGCTCCCGTGTGGCCAGCTTTCAGTGAATTGTGCATTTGTACTCCCAGCTCATTCCCACCTGGTTTATCTGTCCAAAAAGCATCACCTCACCCTTACGTTTAAGTCTATTTGTCATTTTGTCAGCCCACCTCCCCAAATGATCAAGAACTCTTTGCAATTCATATTGGGTGTCAAGATCTCTGAGGACCTAACCTGGTCCTATCATATCAATGCAGCTATAAAGAAGCTAAGACAGCACCTATATTTCAACAGGAGTTCGAGGAGATTTGGTTTGTCAACTAAAACACTTGAAGGCTTCCACAAATGGAGAGCATTCTGATTGGCTTTGTCACTGTCTGGTATGGGGGGGAGGTGAGGAGGCTACTGCACAGGATCAAAATACGTTACAGAAACTTGTAAGATTAGTCAGCTCCATCACGGGCACCAGCCTCTGTAGTATCCAAAACATCTTCAAGCAGCAGAGTCCATCATTAAGGATCCCCAGCAGCCAGGACATGCCCTCTTCACACTGTTCCTGTCGGGTAGGAGGTACAGAAGCCCAAAATCACACACTCAGTGATTCAGGAACAGCTTCTTCCCCTCTGCCATCCAATTCCGAAAGGGACATTGAACCCATGAACACTACTCACTGCTTTTTATGTCTGTCATTTTGCTTTACTTATTTTAACTTAACTATTTAATAGACATATATACTGAATGTAACTCAGTTTTTTTCTCTATATTTATTTGCCACGTATTTCATTGTACTGCTGCCGTAAAGTCAACAAATTGCATGACATACGCTGGTGATAATAAACCTGATTAAATCTCATTCTGACTGTAATCTGCTTCACTACCAACAAGACCTCTTTGTAATCAATGACATACTTTTGAAGTGTGCTCCACACCCATTTTCTCAGAATCAGAATTCAGGTCAGAGAAATTAAGCACAGAGGCAGGCCCTTCGGCCCATTGAATGCATGCTGACCATTAACCACCATCACACTAATTTTTCATGAATCTCATTTTATTCTCCCAACATTCCCATCATTCCTCCCCCCCCCCCCCCATCAGTAGCTAGTCCTCACCTACACATTAGGGGCATTTCATAGTGGCCAATTAATCCACTGACCCCGCAGCTCTTTGGGATGTGGGGTGGAAAACCCACATGGTCACGGTATGAATGTGCAAACTCCACACAGAACCCCAGAGGATAGGACTGAACCTGTGTCTTTGCTGACTGCAAATGCATTCTGGGCACAGGGGTGCCTGGGGCAGAGGGAGAGGTGGGAACAGATACAGTCCTGGTGTTTAAGGGGCTTTTAGACACATGAATATGCCCCTGCATATTCATGGAGGGATAGGGAATATACAGAGGTGGAAGGGATTTAGTTTAATTTGGCCCTGACATTGTGGGCTGAAGGGCCTGTTCCTGAGCTGTACAGTTCTATGTTGTGAAGATAAACTATTTTTGTGATGTTGTGAATCACAATGAATAAATTTGGAACAAATTAGTTTCTCCTGTTATGAAAGGAAGGCAGTACATAGGTGGCAGGATATCGCGTTATACGGCTGCTCTGGGATATTCGATATTCACCCTGACCAGCCGGACAACATCTGGCTCTGATGAGAGTGGAGACAACATCTGCCGAAGCAGCAACAGCACGAGGTTTCAGAGGCGCTGCTGTGACGGGGGGGGGGGGGGGGGGGGAGGCATGGCAGGGAAGGTTCGGAAGGAAGCCGTGTGTTCCTTTCCTTTCCCACTGTTTAGAATTCAGGTCAGTTTCCCACCGGGAATTCTCCTCGTCTGAGCACACGATCCAAGATGTTTACAGTCCGGAGAATGTTGGATTAAACAGACGAGTTCCAAAGAAAGTGAGGATGCAGGGAAGTGGCTGGGGATGCAGCAGGACAGGGGGGAGGGGTGGCTAGAGGGGAAGGTAGAGGGGGGAATTTGGAGAGGAGGGTTGGTGCAGATAGGAGCGGGAAGGGGGAAGAGAGGTGGGGCAGGAGGAGAATGGAGGTGAGGAAAGGTGGGAGAGAGGAGAGGTGGAGAAGAAGGAACGGTGCAGGGGGAAGGATGTAGGAGAGTTGGAAGGAGGAAGGGAAATGGAGGGAGAGAAGGAGAAGAGGAGGTGGAGAAGGAACGGAGAGGTCGAGCAGAGATGTGGAAGGGGAGAAGATGGAGAGGAGAGAAGGAGGAGAGAGGAGGTGGAGAGAGAGAGAAGGGTGGAAGGATGGAGAGGAGGGAGGCGCAGAGGAGATGTGAAAAGTGGAGGGAAGGAGGTGGAGAGGAAACAGAGAGGACGAGCAGAGACCTGGATTAGAGGGGAGGAGAGGTGGGGTGAGTAGGGGAGGATGGAAGAGGTAAGGTAGAGATCTAGGCTATTGTGTGGGGAGGGGGGATAGTGAGGAAGGGAGGGGAGGTGGAGCGCACTGAAAGAATGGAGAAGAAGGGGGAGGAGGAGCAGAGTAGCTAGAAGGGTAGGGGTGGAATGATGTTAGGAAAGAGGAGGTGGAGTAAGGAGGGGAGAAAAGGAGGAGGGGAGGAGGAAAGGTGGGAGAACAGGAACGGATATAGGGGGAGGGGAATGAGGAGAGGAGGTGGAGAGAGGAGAAGTGGGAAAATAGGGGAGGCTAATACCCTGGGTTTCACTGGCAAGATCAGCATTTTCTGCCCCTCCCTAAATGCCCCTGAGGAGGTGGAGGTGAACCACCTTCTCAACTGCTGCAGTCCTTCTGGCGCCCGTGGCGTGTGGGGGGGTGTTCCAGGAACTGAACCCAGAGAAAATGAATGAGCAGCAAATTATATCTAAGTCAGGATGTTGTGTGACTGTGTGGAGATGGAGCCATCTGAAAATTAGGTCTTTCTGAGATGGTTCCAGCCTAGGTGAAAGGTCTGGACCCCAATGTCAACTGTCCAGTTCCCTCCCTAGGATACTGAGACAGATGTGGCAGAGGACCCAGTGCAGTATTCCACTGTCCCTTCCCACCCAGGAACAGTTCACCACCCACCCTTCACTTAGAATATAAAAGCAGGAGACTCACAGATGCTGGAACTCTGGAGTGACGCATACAAAATGCTGGAGGAACTCAGCAGCTCAGGCAGAATTTACGAGGTGGGGGGGGGGGATGAGGCCACTCTCAGGTTGGAGGAGCAATACCTTATATTCTGTATGCCTCCAACCTGATGGCATGACCAACAATTTCTCTAACTTCCAGTAATCTCTGCCCCTTCCCTTCTCCCCTTTTTCATTCCCCAGTCTGGTTACCCTCTTCTCCTCACCTGCCTATGATCTCCCTCTGGCTACCTTCCATGATTCAAAGCTCTCTCTCCTATTAGATTCCTTCTTCTTCAGCTCTTTACCCCTTCCACCAATCACCTTCCAGCTTCTTACTTCATCCCCCCCCCCCCACCACATCCACCCTCCTTCTCTCTCACCAATCTTCACGTTTTTCTTGGCTTATGCTCTTCCCCCACCTCCTGCCTTTTTATTCTGAACTCTGCCCTCTTCGTGATGAAGGATCTCAGCCTGAAAAGTTCCAAAATTCCCCTCCACAGATGCTGCCTGATTTGCTGAGTTCCTCCAGCATCTTGTGTATGATACTAATGCAGAGTCTTTGGCTTGGAAATAATAATAAAAAAAAACTTTTCCTTCATTATTCGGTTTTCACCTTGCCAGGAGTGGAAGGGAAAACTTTAAAGGTGCATCGAGCACAGTGGCAAGGACTCAGACTGAGAGCGCGTGCTCTCTCTGTTCCTTCACGGCTCAGGGCAATGTGCTGTTTCACTGCTCGGGCATCCTGGATTCCTTTCATTGCTGCTTCAGAGTTATTGCAAACTTCCACTTGAACAAAGGGAAAACAATCCCTGGAGTCCACAGACGAGGAGAATGGGCAAAAAGTCACCGATGGAATACAGTGTGCTGAAGTGCATGGTCTTGCACTTTGGTAGAGGGAATAAAGGTGTAGACTATTTTCTAGACGGGTAGCAAGTTCAGAAAGTAGAGGTGCAAAGGAACTTGGAAGTCCTTGTGCAGGCTTTCCTAAAGGTTAACTGGCACTTTGAGTCAGTGGTAAGGAAGGCAAATGCAATATGAGCTTTCATTTCCAGAGGACTACAATATAAAAGCAAGGATGTAATGATGAGTCTTTACAAGGCATTAGTCAGACCACATTTGGAGTATTGCGAGCAGCTGTAGACCCCATGTCTAAGAAAGGATATGCTGGCATTGGAGAGGGCCCAGAGGAGGTTTATGAAATGATCATGGGAATGGAAGGGTTAATGTATGAGGAGCATTTGATGTCTCTGGATTTGTACTCACTAGAATTGAGAAGAATAATGGGGGGATCTCACTGAAACGTACCGAATATTGAAAGGCCTAGATAGAGTGGATGTGGAGAAAAGTTTTCAATGGTGGGAGAATCCAGGACTGGAGGGCATAGCCTTAGAGCAGAAGAACGTTTCTTTAGAACAGAGAGGAGAAATTTATTTAGCCAGAGGGTGGTGAATCTGTGGAATTCATTGCCATAGACAGCTGTGGAGGCCAAGTCATTGGATGTATTTAAAGCAGAGGTGAATAGAGTGAAAATGAATCAGCCATGATCAAATGGCAAAGAGGACTTGAAGGGTTGAATGGCCTAATTCTGCACTTATATCTTATGGAATAAGACAAGTAATGAGATGGTGTGGCAGTACTGCAGAGACATAGGTTTGATCCAGATTTCAGATGCTGTCTGTGTATGTAGTTTACATCCTCCCTGTGATAAAGATCAAAAGATTAGCTACATTTGTCCCGTTCATATCCAACCCTAATGCATCTGGAGGCCACGTAGCATGCCCACAATTCACTAAACCTAACCTTACGTCTTTGGAATGTGGAAGGAAACAGGAGTACATGGAGGAAACCCACAAAGGGAGAACATAAAACTCCTTACAGGCTGCAGGGAGAATTAACCCTTGATCACTGGCACTGTAAAGTGATGCTCTAACTGTTTGGCCATCTTGCCGCCCTTTACCACTATGATACCATGACCTCATGCCCTTCCCGATGAAGGGACTCGGCCCGAACCACCCTTCCATAGATGCTGCCTCCCCTGCTGAGTTCCTCCAGCACTTTGTGTATGTTGTTCTGTGACTGCGTGGTTGCTCTGATTTCCCCTTTCACCCCATGTTTGTTGGGGCTAGTGGTTAATTGACGGCTGTAAATTGCCCTTAGTGGGTAGATGAAGGGTAGAATCTGGGGGAGGGTGGTAATTGGGAGTGTGGGGTGAATAAACTGGGGTTAATGTAGGGTCAGTGTAAATGGGTGGCTGATGGGCTAATCTTTGTATAGTATCTCTCATTGTGTAATAATGCTGGTCTGCTTCCCTCCCACATCCCAAAGATGTGCAGGTAGGTTGAATCTATAAGCTCTCCCTTGTGTTTGGTTATATGGAAAACTGGGGTGAAAATAGAAGATGGAACACAAATCATAGAACACTAAAGCACAGTAAAGGTCCTTGGGCCTGTGATGCTGCTCTGATGACTTTTCAACCAACTCTAAAATCAATCTCACCCTTCCCTCCCACTTAGTCCTTCATTTTTCTTACATCCATTATCCTAGCTACGAGTCTTGTAAATGTCTCCAGTGTATCTGCTTCTACCAAGCCAATGTGTGGAGAGCAGGATAGAGTCACAGAGTAATGCTGAATGGAAATAAGCCCTCTGGTGCAACAGGTCCATGCTAATCTCACCGTTCTCCCTACTAGTTCAACGTTCGACCCATAACCCTCCAAGCCCCTCCATCCATGTACCTATCCAACTGCCTCTTAAATATTGCAAGTGTACCCGCTTTGACCACTTCCTCTGGCAGCTCATTCCTGGTATTTCCTATCTTCTGTGCAAAGAAGTTCCCTCTCAGGTCTCTTTTAAATCGCTCCCAGTTTTGGATTCTCCAACCCTGGGGAAAAGATTAGAATTGGCTGGAGGAATTGAGCAAGTCAGGCACTATCAATGGAGGGGAATAAGCACTTGATGTTTCAGGCCAAGGTCCTTCATTAGGACTTTATATTATTTTATAAACTTCTTATGAGGTCACCTCTCAATGCCCTGCGCTCCAAGGGATAAAGATCCAGCATGGCACTCTAGTCCAGGTACCATCCTCATAAATCTCTTCTGACACTAGCTAGCTTTTCAATATCTTTCTATAAGAGGGTGAGTGTACACAATACTCCAAATGTGGTCTCATCCTTGATTTATATAACTACAACATAATACCCGTCCTCCTAAGCTCAGCGGTCTGACTGATGAAGATCGACGCGCTACTGTAGGTAAGTGTTCCCGTGTACCTGTACTTCATGTAACAGTAAACTTGGAGATCTGAGACCCAGAGAGAGAGAAATGGAGAGTTACGGGGAGATGGGGGTGAGGAGAAGAGGAAGAGAGATGGTGAGAGGGAGGAGGAGGTAGGGAAAAAGAGAGAAATAGGGAGTTGGAGAGAAAAAGGAAGGAGGAGAGAGGGAGAGATAGAGAGGAAGGGGAGAGAGAGAGGGGGGGAGAGAGAGAGAGAGATGATGACAGAGGCAGAGAGAAAGGGATATTTATAGAAAGTAACAACATGATAGACTGAGAGAGAGGGGAAAAGAGAGAAGTTATTTCTGCTAGTGAAGGCAAACCCTGGAAGAGTGTTATGGAAATGGGGACACTGGGATTCTCGTTGCCCAGCAGTATCCGGAAACTTGCTCAATTGATCATTTTTAAACCAAGATCAGTAGATGCCAGGTAACCCAATATATACAAAAGGAAAAGACAGACAAACAGTCACAGATCAGCCTAGCAGAACAAATTCAATGGGCTGAAAGGCCTACACAGTTCCTACCTTCCCATGATTACAGTGCTGGAAACAATCTCCTGCCTTAAAGCATCAGTCGTGGGCAGGGGAAATATCATTTTCAATTCTAATTCCCCCTAATTAAACTTGGCTCATTTACTGGGTTAGTTAGGAAGAGTGTTCAATTCTCGACTGCACAGATCCCCCCCAGCCGCTGTACACTGCAATAATAACATTCAGTGCTTTGGGCCGGAGACTGAGCCCACCAGAGAAATGTCCCTACTGCCGATTTTTGATCTGGCCCACACTTATCAAAAATAGTCACACATTCCTTTTGTGTGGGTCTCATTATGTGGCGATATTTTAATACACATTCTTTTTGGGAACTTAATGAGCTGAAGGAGTAGACTCCTTGCCTGCAGCAGCATTGAATAGACGTGGGTCACAGGCAGCAACTCTGGGATTCCGTCAGCTCCAAGCCCCCTCACTGTCTGTGTGAAAGATCAAGAGTTTACACGTTATTGGGAAATATTTCGTTCTTCCTTTATGCTTCACCAGAACAGCAAAACTGTTGAAAAGTGTGGCATTCTTACAATTTGATGAAGGGTCTCAGCCTGAAACATTGACTATCTATTCACCTCCATAGATGCTGCCTGTTTGCTGAGTTCCTCCAGAATTTTGTGTGTGTCGCTCAAGATTTCCAGCATCTGCAGAACCTCTTGTGTTTATGATGTACTCAGTGGGCTGAATGGCTTAATCCTGCTCTTACATATTATAGACTATGTATCTTATGGGTGAGATTGATAGAATCCTCCAAACTTCAGTGAATAGAACCTAAACTTTCTTTAGTTTAAGGATAATTAAGTTAGAGTTATACCACATGGAAACAGGCCCCTTGACCCAATCTAAATTCTTATAGTCTTTTGTTGAAGGACATTTGAAAGGGAAATATTTCCAAAAAAGACATTCACAGGGCTTTTGGAAAAGTGTAAGAGCTGGTTAACACCAGGTAACAAAGAAGAATTGCCATTTGTTCTACAGGATTGGAGTATAAAAGTACAGAATTCTAGGCCTCTGAAAGACATGTTGAAGCTGTTTAAAACTTTGGTCAGGCTGCACTTGGAGTTTGCGTTCAATTCTGGTAGCTCCACTACAGGAAGGATATGGTGGCTTTGGAGAGGGCACAGGGGAGGTTTACCCGGATGTGGCCTGGATTAGAGAGTATCAGCTGTAAGAACAAGTTGAAAAAATTTGGGTCATTTTTCTTCTGGAGCATCGAAGGCTAATTGGAGACCTGCTAGACATTTATAAAATTATAACAGGCATGATTAGGGTAGACAGACAGAATCTTTTTATCAGGGTAGAAATGTCAACAACCAGAGGGCATGCATTTAAGATGAGAGGGGGCATACTTAAAGAGAATGTGTGGGGGCCAAGGCTTTTATGCAGAGAATGGTGTGTGGGGGGAAGGTGGTTGGGTGGGGAGAGGTGAGAGGTGAAAGAGGGGGCATACTTAAAGAGAATGTGTGGGGGCCAAGGCTTTTATGCAGAGAATGGTGTGTGAGGGGTAAGGTGGTTGGGTGGGGAGAGGTGAGAGGTGAAAGAGGGGGCATACTTAAAGAGAATGTGTGGGGGCCAAGGCTTTTATGCAGAGAATGGTGTGTGAGGGGTAAGGTGGTTGGGTGGGGAGAGGTGAGAGGTGAAAGAGGGGGCATATTTAAAGAGAATGTGTGGGGGCCACGGCTTTTTTGCAGAGAATGGTGTGTGGGGGGAAGGTGGTTGGGTGGGGAGAGGTGAGAGGTGAAAGAGGTAAAGGGCCAAAGAAGAAAGGTTCTGCTAGGAGAGGACATTTGACCAACCCACCCATCTCCCCTGTCACTTGGTCTCACTTACCATCTGCCAGCTTGTAGCCCTTCCACTTCCCCCACTTTCTTATCCTGGCTCCTGTCCCCTTCCTTTCCAGTCGTGATGAAGGGTCTCGGCCCGAAATGTTTACTGGTTATACCCCTCCATAGATGCTGCCTAAGTTGCTGAGTTCTTCTAGCATTTTGTGACAGGGTGAGTATTGAGAGGATGTTCCTGCTAGTTGGTATGGAGGACAAAATCTCAAGTAAGGGACTGCCCAGTTAAAATGGAAATGGAAAATAACATTTCTCACCAGATGATGAAACTCTCTACCTGAAGACACCCCATATATCCAAAACTGGGATGGTCAGATTGTGATCTAGAGCAGCTGGAGGAACTCAGCAGGTCAAGGATTATTGATGGAGGGAAGATTTGTTTGCTTTTCAGGTTGAGACTCTTCATCAGGATGAGAGTGGAGAGGAGAGATGGACAGTATTAAGAGGAAAAGGCAGGGGTGATAAGATAGGGTAAGCTTGGTTTTATTTGTCACGTGTATATTGAAATAGCGAATCATACAGTGAAATGTGTTGTTTGTGTCAACACCAACACAGTCTGAGAATGGGCAGCCTGTAGAAGTGCTGCCATGCTCCCAGCGCCAAAAAATGCCCACAACATGAACCAATATGTCATTTAGACTGTGAGAGAAACCCAGAGCACCCAGAGGAAACCCACGCGGGTCCCGGTGAGAACATATACACTGCTTACAGACAGTGGTAGGAATTGAACCTTGATCTTCTGATTGCTGGTGCTGTAATGCGTTAGGCTAGCCGCTACCATACCGTGCCACCCATGAGACTGGTGTCCAAGGTGATTGGTGGACCCAGGATGGGTTATGAATGATGAGCAGATGGAGCGAGGAAGAGGAGGAGGAGGAGGGGTGTAGCTGGGGGTACAAGAGGCAGCTAGATGATAGATGGGAAGCAGACTAAAATGCACAAGGAGCCAGGAGAAGGCCGGGAGGGTGAGCGTTGGAGCAACTGGGAGGGGGATAAGCAGGAATACAAGGGGCTACTGGTTGGTAATCTAATATGTATGGGAGGTGATGGGAACCATCAGGGGAGAGGTGTATGGCCAATGGAACCAGGGGGTCCAGGAGGTGGAAATGGTGGACAGAACCAGAAGGAAGGATGATGGAAATGGATCTCTGTGTCTCAAGATCTTTACAATCCTGGGACTGTAGGGAAAGGGCAGCAAATTGGAGCTGGGGTCAAATTCACATCAGCCATGACTCCACCAAAGGGCAGCATGGGTTTTTTTGGACAGATGGTCAAATCCTGCTCCTATAGTTAGGTGTTAGTTGGATAGGCCAAGCCAAGATGGGCCAGAGGACCAACACTAACCCCACTTCAAGCCTGTTCAGTTTGCTGTTCTGTGGTGGGGGTTTATGCAATGAATTTCACACTGCTTTCCTCCACTCTGTGGATCTTTGTGGGCTCGCTTTTTAGGAAAGCGACACTGCAGGTTCTCGATTATGCAGAGAATGTCTGAGGGCTGATTAAATAACGGCATTACTGTGGCTTCCTCTGGGGTAGCTGCGTGACCAGCTCCCCTGTTGTGCTGTACATTCATGCTGCCATTGTTCTCTCTTCAGTGATTGTTCCCCATCTCAATCCCACCAGGGACAGAACTATTTTTTGATTAAATTAACTTATTCATGAGCAGTATGTTTCTGTTAAACTTGCACTGTAGCCATTGCAATCATTATTTATTTACTTTTAAATCTGGAACTTTTAAAGTTCATAACAGAGCACGTCCTTGGCAATGGTGGACAGCACAGGGCCATTGGCTGACCCCCATTCCATGCCTCTGTCACCTCCTGACTGAGGAATCATGGAGTCATGGATCTCCATCGTATAGAAAACAGGCCCTTCAACACAACCAAGCCAACCAGGTTGTTTCCTGTGACAGTCCCACTTGCTTGCATTTGATCCATGTCCCTCTAAATCTTTCTTCTATCCATGTACTTGGCCAAATTATACCTGCCTCAGCCACTTATTCTGGCAGCTTGATCCATATACTAATTGTCCTCTGTGTGAAAAAATTGTCTCCTGGTTCTCTTTAAATATTCTACCTCACACTTTAAACCCATGCTCCCTGGTTTTGGACTCCTCTATCCTGGGGGAAAAGATGGTGACCATTCAACTTATCTATGGTCCTCATGATTTTATAAACTTCTATAAGGTCACCCCTCACTCTCTAGAAGAAAAGGTCTAACCTATTTGGTCTTTCCTTATACATTGAGGAATCTAGTTCCAGTTATGTATTTGTAAATCTTTGTTTGCACCTTTTCCAGTTTGATGGCATCCTGGTTATAGCATGGTAACTGGAACTGGATGAAATCTCCAAGTACAGTCTTACCAATGTTTGTACAGCTGTAACATGACATTCCAACTCCTTTACTCCATATCCTAACCATTGAAGGCCAGTGTGCCAAACACCTTCTTCACAACCCTGCCTACCTGTGTCTCCACTTCAAAGAATAGACAACAGGTGCAGGAGTAGGCCATTCGGCCCTTTGAGCCAGCACCGCCATTCAATGTGATCATGGCTGATCATCCACAATCAGTAACCCATTCCTGCCTTCTCCCCATATCCCTTGACTCCGCTATCTTTAAGAGCTCTATCTAACTCTTTCTTGAAAGCATCAAGAAACTTTTCTTGAAACTACATACCTGGACCTGTAGGTCTCTCTGTTCCACAAGGCTCACCTGGACCCTAGTATTTACTGTGTGAGCCCTGCCTTGGTTTGCTTTACCAACTCTCATTTATCAGAATTAAGCTCCATCTGCCCTTTTTTGGTCCACGAGTCCAATCTCACTGTAATCTTAGATAACCTTCTTCACTGGCCACTCTGTACCGACTTCACACCCTCCAGGCTGGGCTATGCTGTGCATCACCCGGCTACTGGAATGCATCATGTCCTCATCCCCAATCACCCTGGCTCTGCTGTCCTTCCTTGGTTTGCAGTTTAACATACATCCTCTTAAAATCTTCACCATTAATTCCAATTCCCACCCTGGCCTCAACCATCCCTCTCCTAACCCCCTCTAGCCCAGGTGACACAGCTGGCAGAGGTGCTGTCCAACAGCTTCATACACCCGGCTTCCACCCTGACCTCAGCTGGAGTGTGCACCTTCTCCCTGTCACCGCCTGGGTTTCCTCGCACGTTCCAGATGTGTGGGTTGGTAGGTCAACTGGAAACGATAAAGTGGGTGAGTGGTAGAATTTTGGAGGAGTTGCTGGGAATGTGGGAGAATAGTGGGTGGCACTGTGATTAGTGCAATGCAATTACAACGCTGGTGACCCGGGTTCAATTCTACCGCTGTCGGTACATTCCCCCTGGGACCGCGCAGGATTCCTTTGGGTGCTCCCATTCCAAAGATGTCTGGTTAAGGTTCATGCATTGTGGGCATGCTAAGATGGTACTGGAAGCACGAGGACATTTGCAGGCTGCCCAGCACAATCCCCACTACTTTGATTTGACGCAAATGATACATTTCACAGTAGGTTTCAAAGTACACATGAAAACAAAACTAATAATCTAAATTGGAATTAGTGTAGGATAAACATAAATGGGAGGTTGATGATCGGCATGAACCCGGAGCTGAAGAGCTTGTGCCTGGACAATATCTATTATCCTATTCTCTTGTTTCTTCCGCATTAGAAAACGGTACTGATCTGTAAGGAGGAAAATACTAACTGACTATTTATCAGCTACTAAGCATCACCTTGACTAGTGATGTCACAATAAGTTCCACAGAGACTGCAGATACTGGAAATCTGGATCAACACATCGGAGAAACTGAGTGAGTCAGATTCCGCATTTCCACTGTCAGCTCCACATTTCTTTCTCGCATGCTGAGGGGCAAACTGATCTAAGTTTATAAAATAGACAGGCATAGACAGAGAGTCTATGGGGTCTAATACTGGAGGACATGTGTTTAACAGAGAAAGGGTGAGCTCAAAGGAGATGAGCGGGGAAAGTTTTTTACACAGAGTGGTGCATGCTTGGAACGTGCTGTCAGAGCGGTGGAGGTGTTTAAGAGGCTCTTGGACAGGCACATGAATGTACAAAAAATGGAGAGCTATGGGCCATGTGCAGGCAGAAGGGACTGGTTTAATTATTTTGGCACAGCAGTGTGGGCTGAAGGGCCTGCTCCTGTGCTGTACTGTTTTGCATTCTTCGTCCCGCTGGCAAGGACATGGATGCTTTGCTATGATAAGAGGTGCTTAATGAAGACAGGTTGTTGCTTTGCTCATTTTATCATTATCAGGATTAACTTTGAATTGTTTGCAAATTGTAATAAACCGGCTGTCCCAACTTAAAGGAAGAAATTTAGGGTAATTTGTTCTTTCCTTCAGTCCTAGAAATGGGATTTCCACAAGGATTTCCAAGGGGATTTCCTGTACATGGAGTTCTTGAAGACAATAATGAAGCCTTCTGGGTTGAAGGAATTCTGCTATAGTCATTAGTGAGTTCACTGGGGAGATGTTTTCCTCAGGGATGGGTGGGAATGTGAAGCTATCTTTGACAGGGAAAGGCAGGAACATGGAACTCACTCCCACAGGGAGAGGTGGGAATGTGGAACTTACTCCCACAGGGAGAGGTCGGAATGTGGAGCTCACTCTGACAGAGAGAGGTGGGAATGTGAGGCTCACTCCCACAGGGAGAGGTAGGAATGTGGAACTCATTCCCACAGGGAAATTGGGAATGTGGAGCTCACTCCCACAGGGATATTGGGAATGTGCAGCTCACTCCCATGGGGAGGGATTGAGGTGCACAGTTTATGAAATTGTGGAGAGATGGGTGTGACTGGAGTGGGAGGAGACTGATTTGGAACAGGCATAACAGACTAGATCAAATGATGGCCAGCAGGAGTTCTCCTGAACAGCTCTGTCTCAATTTGATTTACTGCATTTCTCATTAACTTGCTGCTCAGTCAGATATTTGAAACTCCATTTACACAGTGAGATTAGGAGCGTATTTCCTTTACACTGACTGGTCACCTGTCAACAAGAAGGTGCATTTTGATAGCACCTGTCAAGAACTGAAATTCCCATAATGCCTGGACGGACAATGACAAATACAGATCAACCAGCCAATACCAAACCACAGAAGCAGGTCTCAAAGACGAGAGAGGTAAACTTTAAGCTTGATTATCATGAAGAAAAGGGTTTATGGAGTCACAGAACAATACAGCACCGATACAGGCCCTTTGGCCCAGCTGGTCTATGCTGACCACAGTGCACACCCAGCTAGTCCCAATTTCCTGCAGTCAGCCCATATCCTTCCAAGCTCCACCTCTCCATGTACCTATCCAAATGCTTCTTAAATGATCCTATTGTACTTAACCACTTCCTCTAGCAGCTGAAGTTCGAAAGGGGTACAGGAAAGATTCACATTAGTGGAGCTGGAGGTCTTGAGTTATAAAGAGAGACTGGTCTGGGTGGGATTTTCTTTTTCCTTATAGAGGTATATAAAATCATGTGGGGCATAAGTCACATGAATAGTTGCAGTCTTTGCTCCAGAGTATGGGAGTCCAAAATTATAAACCATAGGTTAGATGGGAAAGATTTAAAAGGGACCTGAGACACAATCACTTCACAGAGGTCTATGGTTCAAGCTGCCAGGGGACATTGTGGAGATGAGCACAATAACAAGATTTAATAACATAGCATGGAAAGGAAAGGTTTAGAGGGATATTGGCCAAATACAGGGAAATTGGACTAGCTTGGGTAGACAGGTTGGCTGTCAAGGGCCTATTTCCATGCTAAATGACTCTATGACCCTCGGCAGAGTTTGAGGAGAGTGGACATCCCACAGATTTGTACGGATTAGATTACAGAGCTGGGGAGGGGTGGTGGTATTCATAATTGAGGCTGAACTCACTCTGAGAAGATGTTGCTAATTATCTCTGCACCGTTACTGAGTAAACTTTCCTTCAAGAGACCACAACACCACCAATATTCCATGTGCTGATCAATATTTTACAAAATAGTAGTGATGTCCCATCTTTTAGAGTCATAAACTAGCTGACTACGTTCCCAATTACATTCTCATCTAAATTGTTCACACAGATACAGGCAACACGCATACCCTGTCTTTAAAGAATTCTAACTTGTGAGGACAAGCAGAGAGACCGGGACAGAGTACGGGGGATTGGGAGAGAAGGACAGGTATATGGATAGCAAAGTGGGGCAAACTGGCAAGTGAATTGGGAGGAAGTAAAGGAGCTTGAAGACTCAATGTTTTAGGAACAGCTTCGTCCGCTCTACTGTCAGATTTCTGAATGGTCCATGAACCCATGAACACTACTTCACTATTACTCTTTTGTACTATTTATTTTCATTGTAACATAGTAACGTCTGTGTCTTGCAATGTACTGCTTCGACCAACAACAGTTTCATAGAATATAGTATATCCATGATTCTGGTTCTGTTCATGCAGATCACATCGTTACCAGTGAATGGCAGTAGTACAAGGTAACAGAATGCAGAATAAAGTGGAACAACTACAGAGAAAGTGCAGTGCAGTTAGGCAATAAGGGGCAAGATCATAAGGAAGAGTATTGTGAGGTTAAGAGATCAGCTTATCTTTGAATGCAGCACTTGGTCAGCATGGATGAGTTGCAGGAACAGTTTCTGTGTTGTTTAACTCTACGACTCTCTGACATGAGGGAGGTAGGATCTACATATAGAGCCAGGCCAGGAGTGTTTGCTGCATGTAGACATTCCAAAGGTTCCAAAAGAGGTCCCAGCTTTTACAGCTTAGCACTCCTGCAGAGGTCCAGCACAAACACCGATGTGGCAAGGGAGCTGTTGTATACCCAAAATCAATGTCACCATAATTTGCCCATGATATATGGGATGGAATCCAGCGAACTGCTCCCTGTCAGACTCGGCCTCAGGCCAAACTGTCAGACAAGGGCTGAAGATTCTGGCGGTACATCAGTAATTGCTGCTAAAACCTGGACTGCACTGAGTGGCGTTTCCAAATCTAGTGAAGGGACATATAATTAACCAGCGGTGTGCTGTGGACGTACAGCCCAGCTGCGCAGGAATGCGGACAGTTCAACTCTATGAGTGAATACACCCATGCTACTGTTCTGGCCGATCATCTACCTCAGCATCACTCTGTGCAAACTGCCACCCATGAACCTGCCCCCCCTGTCCTTCATATAGTCAGCACAGAGCCCTTGGGTAGAGAATTCCAAAGGTTTTCCATGCTCCGAATAAAGAGGTTTCCACTGGAATTGGAATTGGTTTATTATTTTTACATGTACCCACTCCAATACACTGAAACACTTGTCTCACACACTGACCATACAGATACCCACTCCAATAGATTGTGAAGCTTGTTTTGCACATTAATCATCTGTGCCATTTCATGACACAGTGCTATGATATGGTACAAGGTTAAACAATAATGGAATGCCGAATAAAGTGTTACAGTGGCACTGTAGGCAGACAATAAGGTGCAAGTTAATGAGGTAGATCCTGAGGTCAGGAGTCCGCCTTATCATACTAAGGAATCATTCTAAGTCTATTAACAGTGTGGTAGAAGCTTTCCTTGAGCCTGGTGGCATGTATTTTCAACCTTTTGTATCTTTTGCCCAGTGGGAAGGGTGGGAAGAAGGGAGGATGTGTGGGGCGGATATGTTCTTTGATTATGCTGGCTGCTTGACCAAGCCAGCGAGAAGTATGGACGGAGTCCATGGAGGGGAAGTTGCTTTCTGTAATTTGTTGAGCAGTGTCTACAACTCTATGTAGCTTCTGGCAGTCACTTGCTGAGCTGCTGCCATATCAAGCGAAATGTATTTGGTCAGGATGCTTTCTACAGTCCATCAGTAAAGATTGGTGAGGGCCAACGGTGACATGTTAAATTAGTTTAGCCTGCTGAGGAACCAGAGGCACTGATGTGCTTTCTTGGCCCTGGCGTCTACGTGCTTGCACCAGGACAGGCTACTGGTGATGCTTACTATTATTCTGAGATGACAGCCTTTGGTTCTTCAGGGAAAGCATTTTCCCTAATTTACCCACATTTTGGGCATCTCAATAACTTCACCTCTCATTCTTCTAAAGAATATCATCCCAGACTGCATAACCTTTGATCCTACAAAAGTCATGGTGAAGCATCTCTGCTCTCTTTATCACGTCCAATCAATGTACTGAAGAGAACTTCCTGGGACTCATTCGAAACTGTGTGCAGTTCTGGTTGCCCCATTATAGGAAGGAAGTGGAGGCTTTATAGAGGATGCAGAAGATGCTGCCTGGATTAGAGGGTACGTGCTATATGGAGAGGTTGGAAAAACCTAGATTGTTTTCTCCGGAGCGTCGGAGACTAAAGGGAGAGCTGATAGAGGTTCTAGATAGGCTGGACAGTCAGAATCTTTTTCCAAGAATGGAAGGGGGCATAAATGTCAAGTTAGAGGGAGAAAGTTCAATGGAGATGGGCAGGATGGTTTTTTTTTACACAGACAGTGCTGGATGCCTTTGAAGGGCTGTCAAGGGTGATGATGGGACAGATACAATAGTGGTGTTTAAGAGGCTGTTAGATACATGAATGTGCAAGGAATGGAAGAATGGAAGAAAAATGGAAGGTTATGGGTAGTGTGGGTTTAGTACTTTTTTTTAAGGATTATATGGGTCGGCACAACATGGAGGGCGAAGGGCCTGTACTGTGCTATAGTGTTCTATGGTTCTATGGTTCTACTGTGGACCACGTGCAGGCATTAGAGATTTGGTAGTTGCTTGGCACAGGTATTATGGTGTGTATATTGGGAACATTCTATATCTATATCTATGAAAATCGTACTGAACTCTAACAGGCCCATTTGCACCAATCCCATTTCAACCTCCCCACATTCCCATCGACTCTCCTTAATTTCCACCCCTCACCCACACACTGGGGCAGCTTTCCGCAGCCGATTAACCCACAACCCGCCCACCTTTAGGATGTGGGAGTAAACTGCAGCACCTGGGGGAAAAGCACACAGTCACAGGGAGAGCATTCAAACTCCACACAGAGAGTATTTCTGGAGCTGTGAGGCAGTGTCTCTGCTCACTGTACAACATGCAAGCTGAGAGTTCCCTGGCTCAACTCACCCCCAAGACAAGGGGCTCTCTCTCCCCACCACGCCCCATCCTGTACTTCATGGGAGAGCCATCCTGAGTCCTGGGCTCAGACTTCAGGGGTGGAGTTTGATGCCACATCTGGTCCACCCTGTTACAGCTAACACTGCCCTAATCTCTGGTTTCTGCTGGCCCACGGAAATTAACATTGAGACGCATCACACTGTGCTGTTGCATGGAGGCAGTCACAGCCCACAGCAGCCTGAACAAACGTAACCAGTCGGGCGTGAAATGACATTAATATCTCTGCAACTGAGACAATGTCTGAGCACGGGAAAGGTCAGGGGTGCACTCATTTGCAGAAGTACATTTCCAGTTGTCTGCGGTTAGCACCACGCTAAGACAGCTCTGGAAGGGAGGTAAAGAAGGTGGAAGGTGGTCTGCATATATACTGGGTGATTGCAGCAATCACTTTGAATTGGAATTGTTTTATTGTCACATGTACCGAGATGCAGTGAATAGGGTGTTCTGCATACGGTTCATACAGATCAAATGTTCACACATTACATTGAGGTAGGCCAAGGTAAAACAATCACAATGCAGAATAAAGTGTTGCAGTTACAAAGAGAGTGCATGCAGTGCAGGCAAAAAATAAGGAGCAAGGTCATAGCAAGGTAGATTGTGAGGCCAAGTGTCCAATTGATCATACCAGGGAACTATTTTTAACAACGGGACAGAAGCTGTCCTTGAGCCTGAGTGATACCAGCTTTCAGGCCTTTGTTATTTTTGTCTAATGGAAGAGGGGAGAACAGAGAATGTCCAGGGTGGGAGGGGTCTTTACTGAGGCAGAGAGAAGTATGGGCAGAATCTGTGGAGGTGAGGCTGGTTTTGGTGATGTTCTGTGAAAGATGTTGAGAAATTATGTCAGAACTTTGGAAAACAGAAGCCATTTGGCTCCTCTTGTCTACCCCACCATTTAGTATAATCTGCTGCAGACCTCTCTACTCTTCTGCTCCAGTTGTATAGAGCCTCAATTCCCTGATCTTTCAAAAATGTGTCTACGCCCTCTATACATACCTCCAGTGATCCATCTCTATAAACCTCTGGGGTTGAGATTTCCAGATGTTCACCACCCACTGTGAGAAAATGTTCCTATGTAACTCAATTTTAAAGGACAGGCCCCTTATTTCCGGATCCGCTCTCTTGTTCGTGGTTCTTCCACTAGTGGAAACATTTCAACATCTTCTTTAAAAAGCCTCCTCTTGGCCTATTGGCATTGGCATTGGTACTGGTTCCCAATATGGCACTGGAGCCTGGTGCCTTGTTGCAAGCAGCTCCCTGCAGATCCACTCATAATCATTTTAATCTAAACTCTGTCTCTGAGAATTACAATTGAGCTCACAGTCTACCTTGTAATGATCTTGCACTTTATTGTTTACCTGCACTGTGTTCTCTCAGTAGCTGTCACACATTATTCCACATTCTGCTAGTATTTTACCTTGTTCTACCTTAATGCGCTGTGCAATCATTTGATCTGTATGAACGGAGTACAAGACAAGCTTTTCTATGTATCACCATACATGTGACAATAGTAAGCCAGTCCGAACACATAGAACATAGAATAGTACAGTATGTACAGGCACTTCACTCTACTATGTTGTGCTAAACTTTTCATAGTTCAATAGTTCAACAGGTCTATTACAACCTTAAGTTCTTACTCTCCGCAGACATCCTCGAAACAAAAGAAATCTCCACCAAGCTCAATCTAATGCTTCCCTTCTGCATAACCCTTCATCTTTCTTTCATCAATATGCCTATCTGAGTCTCTTAAATTTTCCTAATGTATCTGCCTGTACACCAACCCAGCAGCACATTCCACACACCCATCACTCCCTGTGTAAAAAACCTACCTCTGACATTCCCACTATACCTTCCTCCAATACATTTCAACACCTCTTCTACAACTCCTCCCTGGGGTCTTCAATATTTCAATAAGGTTATCTCTCACTCTCCTGCACTTTAAAGAATATTGGTTGAATTTCTTTGGTGACAAGCCTATTACCCCAACTAAATCTCTTTAGCACTGTCTCAGAAACATGATTATCCACCCTTAGAAAAGGGGCCCAAAACTGTGCACAGGTTTCATTTGATATACCTACAAATCAGAACTTATTTGAGTCTCATAAGGCCCAGGAGTTCAGCATCTTTGGATCAGAATTATTGTACTTGGTCAATGCGTAGAGATTTTTCAGGTTTAAGTTACTTGAGTGGTTAAATATCATTCCCTGGACAGAGACACGGGATACAAAAATACTAAGAGCTTCAAACCACATACTACCAGGCTCAAGTACAGCTTTTATCCCACTGTTATCAACAATTGAACAGTTTCCTAGTTTAATAAGTTTTACTCTTGACCTCACAATCTACATCACTATACCCTTGCACCTTATTGCCTGCCTGCACCTCACTTTCTCTGTAACTGCAAGACTTCATTCTGCAATGCGTGTTTTTCCATTTTGTACAACCTCAATACACTTATGACTTGTCCGGGTGGCACACAAAGAAAAGTTTCTCAGTACACGTGACAATAATAAACCAGTTCCTAACTAACTGTGACAAAAACATCCCTGACAGCAGCAGTAATGTGAAATGATGCGACTCTTTGTTTCTCTGTGACTCCTGCTTGACCTAACTGCCTTCTGAAATGACCAAACACCCCACTCAGTCCATGGGTAACTAGCAACAAGAGTGGCCAATGACATCCATGCCCAATGAAAACAAAGTATATACCCACAGAAAATAAAATGATATCAAATAAATAGTTTGCTTTGGTGTTAACAGGTGGCAGATAGTGTTTGATTGCTGGCACAGACTGGACAGGCCAAAGGGCCTTTTCCATGCTGTTTGATTCTATAAACATCGGGCCAGGTACGTTCCTCAGGTGTTCACTAAAATAGATCCTATGAACCTACAGGTATAGATGAACTCTATTATCATAGCATTGTACAGAAAGTCAGAGGTCCTTTGGCTCACAATGTCTGTGCTGACCATGATGCCAAACCGATGTAACACTGTCCTTACCCCTCCATCCCCTGCCTGTTCATGTCTGCCTAAATGTCTCTTAAAAGTTGAAGTTATTTCTGCCTTTGCTACCTCCCCTGGCAGCAGATTGCAAGCACCCACCACTCTCTACATAAAAAACTTACCTCATACTCTTCCTTTAGACTTTCCTCCTCTTTATTTGACATATCCATGCTAGGAAAGACTCTGACTACACTATCTATGCATTTCACTATTTTTTAAAATTTGATATGAAGGGAGCCAATGGCATGAGCTTAGTGTAGTAAAGAGGTGAAGTCATACAGCACCGAAACAGGCCTATTGGCCCAACTGGTCCATGTTGACCAAAACGCCGAACTAAGTCAGTTCCATTTACCTGCATTTGGCCCATATCCTTCTAAACCTTTCCTATCCATCTACCTGTCCAGGTGTCTTTTAAATGTCAGTATTCTATGTGTCTCAACTACTTCTTCTGGCACTCATTCCTTATACTGTACGGACCAGCATCTGGGTGAAAAACTTACTCCTCAGGTTCATATTAAATGATACCAGAGGACAAGCTTTCAAGACTAGACAGAAATTTAAAAGTAACAGGAGGGGCAGAGAGTGGTGAGAACCAGGGGTCATGGTGGAAGCAGAATGTTTGGTGGAGTTTAAGAAGCTGTTAGACAGACACATGGGCATGAGAGGAATGGAGGGATCTGGATGATATACAGCAGGAGGACATTTAACATAACCAGTATAACATGGGTGGAACATCTGTCCACTGCTACTGTTCTGTGTTCTATGTCAATCTTTCCCCTTCTCACCTTAAACCTATGTTCAGCAGTCTGGGATTCCCCAACAGGATTAGATCTCATTGAAAGGGAGAACACGCATGAGGGACCAAATGGCTTTTGATTCCTTGGTGCACTGAGCTAGCCCTTTATCTTCTGCAATCTCACCCTCCCATGACAGTGGGACCTGTCACTCTGCTCTTTGTGATGGGGCATTACTGATGGGCCAAAACCTGCCACATTCCAAACTTTGTGAGTATCGAGTATGGCAGAGATCATACAGATCTTTCGCCTATTACTGATGCCAGAACAAGTTAATTAATCTCAGGAGGCAGATTAATCGTCACAGTTAAAAAGCACATCTAGACTCAACTCCACAAATAATCAAACAAGAAGATTAAATAGGCATTTTAGACTACATTAAGAACTCAGGCTCTTAATACTCTGTGGCAAAATAGCAATCACCATGTGGGGATACTGCAGCCGGACCCTCCTTATGGTTCATTGAGCCCTTCAGCCCAACTCATCCTTGCTGGTCAAGATGCCTATCTGTGCTAGTCCATTTTGCCCATCTTTGGCCCCTATCCCTCTAAACCACGCGGTATGGTAGCATAGCGGTTAGTATAACACTTTACAACACCAATGATTGGGGTTCAATTCCCGCCACCATCTGTAAGGAGTTTGTCCGTTCTCTCCATGACCACGTAGGTTTTCTTCTACATTTTAAAGATGATGGGTTAGTAAGTTGCGAGCACATTCTGGGACTGTGTTGGTTGTTGATGCAAATGATGTAGTTCACTGTACGTTTTGATGTAAGTTTGACAAATAAAACTAATCTTTAATCTTTAACTTTTCCTATCCTATGTCATAAAATCTGTTAAATGAATGCATACATCTTAACCTCTTCCTCTGGTAACTCATTCCACATACCCACCACACTCTGTTTGGAAAACTTGTCCCTGTGATCACCTATAAATTTTTCACCTTAAACCTATGTTATACTCTCCTAACTTGGGAAAAATGGCTGTGACTATCCATCTTATCTCTGCTACTCATGATTTTACAAAATCCTCACTTATTATTCCACAATTTGGCCTCTTACCTCTTCTCCTCACCTGCCTATCACCTTCCCCCGGTGTCCTTCCTTCTTTCCTTCATCTCATGGTCCACTCTCGTCTCCTATCAGATTCCTTCTACTCCAGCCCTTTACTTTTCCCACCTTCCTGGATTCACCTATATCACCTTCTAATTTGTCCTCCTTTCTACCCCTCATCTTTTTAGTCTTAACATTTTACTCCTTTCTCTCCCGTCGTGATGAAGGGTCTCGGCCAGAAACGTCGACTGTTTATTCATTTTTTAGAGATGCTGCCTGACCTGCTGAGTTCCTCCAGCATTTTCTGTGTGTTGCTCTGCATCTGCAGAATCTGTGTTTATAAAATCTTTATAAGATCATCCGTCAGTTTCTTTCGCTCCAGGGAAAACAGTTTCAGTCTCCAGACTCTTTATAACTCAAGCTCTCCAGTTCTTCCAACGCCCTGGTGTGCTTTTTCTGCACTTCCGGCTCGACAACCCCGTAAGAACTTTGTAGTTTTCTCTAAAATCCCCTCTTACTTTTCTAAACCCTATTTGACCCAGGGTGTGGGTTTTTGGTGTAATGTTCCATTGGCTAAGTTACTGGGCTAACAGGGATCCATGAAGTTTTAATAAATTTGACATAATTTAGTTAGAAAATTTGCAACAGAATAAAAATGTACTGGACACACCACCTGTCTCAAGAGCAGGGAAGTGTACAATCCACAGGAATCCTGGGGTAGTCCCATCTACCTGAATCAGAGGGTATGAAGTATAAGAAGAGGTGGGCCAAATTTGGGTTGCTAGAGTCATAGAGTATGACAGCTCCGAAGCAGACCCATTAGCATGTAATCCATGCCAACCAGATCTTCTGCCGAGTTCCATTACCTGCACCTGGACCATATCCCTCCGTACCAATCCAAACTTCTCTTCACTCTTACAATTGAGCCCCTATCAACCACTTCCTGCTATTCTATGATTCCATGACTCCAATTTCAGGATTCCTTCATGAATTAATTTTCCTTTCCCAGCTCCAAAGGAAATGTCTCTTTAGAACAGAGATGAGGAGGAATTTCTTTGGCCATAGTGGTGAATCTGTGGAATTCATTGCCATGGATGTGTTACAACTCTAGTCTTGGGAGACTTCCAGCTAGGGAAACAGGCAGAGTGAATCTCACCTCTCCCTGAATAAAAAACACTGGAGGAACTCAGTGGGTCAGGCATCACCTGTGGAGGAAAACCGAAGTGGAAGTGGCAAAAGATAGAACTTTATAGCACAGAACAGGCCATTCTGCTTCACAAGCATGTGCTAACTTTTTAACCTACTCCAAGATCAATCTAACCCTTCCCTCCCAAGTAGCACTCCATTTTTCTTTCATTCGTTACTGAAGAATCTCTAATGTATCAATCTCTACTACTGCCCTTGGAAACCTCCACCTCCTCGTATTACTCATTTCCACCCTAGGAAAAAGGTGCTGGCTGTTCACTCTATCTATGCCTCTTATCGTGTTATATACCTCTGTCAAGTCACCTCTCATCTTTGTTTGCTGCAAGCTGAGCTCACTCAACTTATCTTCATAGGACATGCTCTCTAATCCAGGCAGCATCCTGGTAAATCTCTTCTGCACTCTGTCTAAAGCTTCTGCATCCTACATGAGGCAACCAGAGATGAACACAATACTACAAGTGTAGTCTAACTAGAGTTTTGTAGAGCTGCAACATTACCTCATGGCTCTTGAACTCAGTCAACTGACCAAGGAAGGGCCACACATCACACACCTTCTTAACCTCCCTACCAACTTGAGTGGCAACTTAGAGGGATCTACGGACACGGACCACAAGATCCTTTGGTTCCTCCACGCTGCTGAGAATCCTGACATTAATCCTGTACTCTGCTTTCCAGTGTGTCCTTCTAAAATTCATCACTTCTCACTTTCCTGGATTGAACTTCATCTGCCACTTCTCTGCCCCATTCTGTATCCTATCAATGTCCTATTGTAACCCACAGCAACCATCTACACTATCCACAACACCACTAATGTCTATGTGATCTGCAGTCTTACTAACCCACCCTTCCATTGCCTCATCCAAGTCATGTATACAAATCACAAAAAGCAGAGGCCCCAGAACAGATTCTGGTGGTTCTTAGATGAGAGAGATATGGAGGGCTATGTCTCAGGTGAAGCTAGATGGAATGAGGCAGTGGACCAGGCTGGTATGGACTAGATGGGTCAAAAGGCCTGTTTCTGTGCTGCAGTACTCGATGACATTTAGGGTCAAAACAGATAAAAGGGAAGGCAATCAGTGTGAAGAGAAGGAGTCACAGCAATCCCCCCTCCATTTTTCAATCTGAATGCATGGTCTGGGCCTGAAACATCAACTGTCCATTTCTCTCTACAGGTGCCTCCTGACTCGCTGAGTTCCTCCAGCGCTTTGTTTGTTGCTCGAGATTCCAGCGTCGGCAGTCTCTCTTGTGTCTCCAGACTGAAATTTTGTCCTTCCGGACAGGATACGCACATCAAAGCAAAGGGCAGGATGATCATCGACAGGCAGAGGGTAACCCTGCAAGGAAACCTACTCCCCCTCTCCTGGAGACGGACATGCTCCCAACGTGTTTCCTACAGACTGAACAACCAGCATTTGTTTCCTCGAAAGCGGACCGCCCCGCCCTACATTCACCAGTGCTCCCCCCGCCCCTTTTTGTCCAACGCTGTGCTCAGCTGGGGGGAGTCGCCCTCGGCCTGGGCACAGATGCAGCCTTGGTTGACAAGGGTAACGCATGAATGGCCCTGAAAGGGCCAATTACAGTCCAGCCACTCCCCCCGGCACTCTGTGGAGAAGCTGGCAGAAGCCGGGCACAGTGTGCCAACATCCAGTGAGACTGACACTTGCCTCTGCTCCGTTAACCCTTTCCTAGGAAGGGCCCTTCCCTATTCCAGCCAGGTCTCCTCTGCCCCCTGAGCTGCGGCTCCTCTGGCTCCCCGTCCCATCAACTGATTCTGCATGCGATGGAGCTGATCCGGCACTTTACTCTGTCAATCGGTACCATGTTCACATGCAATTGCTTTATTCAGTGGAGCCAACGGAAACGACATCTGAGGGAGATCTGGGGTTAAAACCAGAGCCCGGCGGCAAGGCAGCCTGGCAGGCAGTTTGTGGGAATGAAGATTTTTGCCATCAATGTGAGCGTGCCCAGTTCCATTGACACAAACCTCCAGGCTCTTGTCTTCACCTTCAGATGAGGAGATGGAACAATCGAGCTCCCTCTGTACTCTCAATTAGAGCAGGAAAACAAGCAGCAGAGGTTTTCAGTAATTCACTCCCAGCGGAAGGTTCTTCACACCGTTTCCAGTACTGCGAGTGCTGACAGCAGCACTCCCACTGTCCCTGCCAGCCTGTCAAGAGTTACTCTCGCGCGGCATGTTGCACTGCATTGCCTCTCCGGTCACCCAAGGGGGTATCTAACACACTACTGTTGGGGCATCACAGCTGTGAGGGAGGCAGAGAGAGTCAGAGGGGCACGGGGGGGGGGAGAGAGAGAGAGAGGCAGAAAGAGAGAGGGGGAGAGAGAGAGGGGGAAAGAGAGAGACAGACAGACAGAGGGAGAGAGGTGCACGGACAGACCATGGGAGAGTGATAGGGGTGCAGGGAATGAAAGATTTACAGGGGCAAAAGTAGAGAGAAAGAGAGAGAGAGACAGAGTGGGAAAGAAACACAGAGGTAGACTGAGAGACGATGAGAGGAAGAGTGTGTGTGTGAGAGAGAGAGAGAGAGGGAGAGAGAGAGGGAGATTGGGAAATAAACACAGAGGTAGATTGAGGAAAAGACTAGGAGGATGAGAGTGTGAAAGAATAAGAGGGAGAGGGCATGAGAGAGAGGAGGGATGGACAGAGAGAAAGGAAGAAAGTGTAAGAGAGTGATAATGGGAGAGAGAGAGGGAGGAGAGAGGGCAGAGTGAGAGGCAGGAGTACAGAATCACAGTCAGATAGAAAAATGACGAAGTATTGGTGAAAGAAGTAGTTCGGAGGGAGGGGTGGAGAGAGAGAGAGAGAGAGAGAGAGAGAGAGAGAGAGAGAGAGAGAGAGAGAGAGAGAGAGAGAGCGAGTGATAGAGACAGAGAGAAAGAGAAAATAAGGGGAAATATAAGCAGCACTCTGTTCCAATTATATGAAAAGGTTCTGGGTCTCAGTCCAACAGGAGCTGCTCTACTGCAGTGTACAATTCACTAACTTCTCCAGCCACGCCAACACTTGGATTCCGGCATCTGCTGTCAAAAATTCCTGAGTGTGGTTTTCCGTACAGCTAATGAGCAAATGCTTAATGTCTAACCCTTTCAATTTAATTTGAATTTATGGAGAACTTGGATTCCAACACATGTGCACAACACTGCAACTGCTCACTCCTTTGATTACAGTGCCTGTAATCACACATTTATCACTTTCTTTCACATTCCATCCACCGGGTGATGTTGTACAATATCCACGCACAGATTGAATTCTGTAACTGCACCGCAGTGTAGAGCTAACAAGTAATACATTGTGTAAGATTGGGCAATTTCCTTCACTACAACACACAGTAATTATTTCACCTCGTAGCTCTAATTAGGACTTCAAATCTTTCTTTCATTTTTTTTCTTCCAGAAATATATTCTAGTTCTCTGATAGCTTTCTTGACTGGCTATCCCTGCACTATTTGAAATACCTGGGGCTTCGCAGAATGCCCTTCCATGATTTTATCCATCCTTATGTTGTGATCACAAGCCTCCATCATCCCACAATCATTACAGCACTGACAGAGGCCATTCAACCCATAGAATCTGTGCTAGCTGCTCATTAAGTAAATCTTCTGATTCCACTTCCCTGCTCTCTTCCTGTAGCACTACACGTACTTCTCTCTCCAATCCCAGTCGAATTCCTCATTGAAAACCTTGCCCAACTCTGATTCCACCCCTTTTCAGTCAGTTCCAGGTATTCACCCATCTCCACGTAAAAATTTTACCTCCTGCCAGATTTTCAAGCAAAGTTGTTAGGTAATTAAACCATCTGGCAGTGGGAGAGCTTCCTTCTCCCTCCCCTCTCTAAACTCTCTGTCATTTCGTCCACCACTAACAAACCCTCAACCTCCCCGCTCCAAGAACAACCCCAACTTCTCCGCACTACGATGCAGCTCTAAAGCTCAGAACCAATCCACAGTTGGATGCTCTGCACAAGATTGAGAGCAGCCCAATGGATCACACACACTGGCCTCCTCAGACTCTCTGCTTCTTGTTGCTTCAGGAAAGCAGCCAACATAATCAAAGCCCCCTCCCACCCTGGACATTCTCTCTTCTCCCCCCGACTCAAGGACATTTTCTATTCCATGGTAATCAGACTCTTGACTGAACTTCATACACTAAAAAATGAATTTTTGATCTCCCGGTCTACCACGTTGTGGCCCTCACACATTATTTGTCCACCTGTAATGCAGTTGCTCTGAAACAGTATTTCTGGTAATACTATATTTGTAACATGAAATGACTAATACAAGAGGGCATCATTTTACGGTGATTGGAGGAAAGGGATGTCAGAGGTCAGTCTTTTACACAGAGAGTGGTGAGTGTGTGGAATGCCATGCCAGGGTTGTGATAGGGGCCCTTCGATAGACACATGGGTGAGCTATGTGGGAGGGTAATGTTAGATTGATCTTGATGTGGGTTAACAGGTCGGCAGAACATTGTGGGCTGAAGGCCCTGCACTCTGCTGTACTGTTCTTTATTCTGCGTTCTGCTTTCCTTTTGTACATCGTCCATGCACTCATGTATGGAATCATCTGTCTGGATAGCACACAAACAAAAGCTTTTCACTCTATCTCAGTAATGTGACAACAATAACATTTTGCCCTCCTCAATTCCCAATGCTGTGTCTATCCCGATTTCCAATTGTGGCCAAGCCTTGGGACAACTTTTCCAACATCGCCTTCCACGCTAAGTGTTGGATATCGTCTCATGAGGCTCCTGCAAACCTCTCCTTAGGAGGATTTACTTTAACAGAACTGGTATTGTCAACTCAAGAGTTCGTATCAACTTCACAGAAATTAGTACTGCAAACACCAAGTGAGTGGGGGATAGGGAGCAGAGTGACTTCCTCCCTGTGGGCTTATGACCTGGTCAAACGGACAGGTCCCTGGGAACCGATGAACATGGTTAAGGTCATGAGATGGGGTTTGTTAAACTCAGAATGCAGAGCATGTGGGCAGATTTCCGTGATTTATACTTACAGACGTGTGTATCAGTCACATAAATCCAGTGGCAAATCTAGAAGACCTACCCAGAGAGATCAAGGAGGGGGAGCTTGCTTTTAGGGAACAAAAGTTTAAGGGTAACATGAGGGGGAATTTCTTTACTCAGAGAGTGGTAGCTGTGTGGAACGAGCTTCCAGTAGAAGTGGTAGAGGCAGGTTCGGTATTGTCATTTAAAGTAAAATTGGATAGGTATATGGACAGGAAAGGAATGGAGGGTTATGGGCTGAGTGCGGGCCAGTGGGACTAGGTGAGAGTAAGCGTTCGGCACGGACTAGAAGGGCCGAGATGGCCTATTTCTGTGCTGTAATTGTTATATGGTTATATGCTCCTACAAGGAGAAGTCAATGTAAGCGGAATAGAGGAAAGCAAACGTGTTTTTATACACGTACACGGTATGCACACACGCATAGGCACAGTCACTCTCACACACATGTAGATAGAACATACCCCAGTACACTTCCACACACAAAAGTTTGTGGTGTTTGAAGGTCTGGTGGAAGTAAGCACTAATGAGTGAGCTGTTGTTCGGTCAGACACTGCAGTGTAGCTGTAGGGGTTGAGACTTCAACCCAGGTGGCAGCGCCTGGGGTTCGGGACACAGTGTTGTTTGAGCCCTTGGTTTCAGCCAGAATCAGGTTTAATATCACCGGCGTATGTCATGAAAAGTGTTAACTTAGTGGCAACAGTGCAATGCAAAACATGATAGTATAGAAAAAATGGGCAAATCAATTACAGTAAGTATATATATGTATATTAAATAGTTAAAATAAAAATAGTGCAAAAACAGAAATAATATAAAAAAGTGAAGTAATGTTCATGGGTTTAATATCCTTTTAGGAATCGGATGGCAGAGGGGAGGAAGCTATTCCTGAATCGCTGAGTGTGTGTCTTCAAGCTTCTGCACCTCCTACCTGATGGTAACAGTGAGAAAAGGGCATGCCCTGGGTGCTGGATGTCTTTAATAATGGATGCTGCCTTCCTGAGGCAGCGCTCCTTGAAGATGTCCTGGGTACTACAGTATCCAAGGTGATGGTAAGTCCAGGCCAGTGTTCCGAGAATCCACCCCCTTGCTCCAGACTGCTCGTGTTAACCTGGTGATTTACAGCCTTGCATTAAGAGCATTTCACCTGCCTCTGTGGCTCCGCTGGCCTCTTCCCTGCACACCCCAGGGACCGAGGTGCAGAATAAAACCGTTCCACATATGGTGAAGTCAAGCTGCTCCCTGCCTGCTGTGTGCACTGTGGGGATTGCAATTTCTGCGAATCCCAGCTGGTAGTTGGTACTGGCTCTGAGCATTAGTACACCTCAGTGCTGGCTACGCTCTCACCGGCAACTACTGGCCTTGTTCATGAAAGTGTGACAACGAGGCAAATATTTCCTTCAATTCTGCAGCCTATCTCCTCAGCACCCTCCCCAGGGTGACAGGCTCATACCATCCCAGAAAAAGCCAATGCATTGGATCATCTGCCCTGGGCCTGGCACAGAGCTGTAATCAAAAGGAAAGCATTCCAGAGTCCTTATTTTCTAAGGTGTTGACATTAGTTTAGTACTGCCACATCTGCCAAGATGCAGTGAGCAGCATGTCTTGCATACTATTCATTGATTACACAATGTGTGGAGCTAGAATAAGGCAAGACAATAACAATGCAGAATAAATTGCAAAAACTCCAAAACAAATCCAATGCAGGTAAACATGAAAGTGCAAGATCATAACGAGCTAGACTGTAAAGCCAAGAGGGCACCTTATCTGACAGAAGGTCCGTTCGAGAGTCTGAAGGTGAGACAGAAGACTGGTGATATGTGCTTTCAGGCTCTTGTATTTTCTGCCCGATGGGAGCGAGGAGAGAGAAAAGATCTGGGGTGGGTGGTGTCTTTGATTACACTGGCTGCTGCACTAAGGAAGTAAGAAGTATAGACAGAGCGTGTAGAAGGGAGGCTGGCTTCTGTAATGTGCCGAGCTGTGTCCACAACTCTCTGCACTTTCTGGCAGGCACGGGTGGAGCAGTTGCCATGTTGGATCCACATAGAACGCTTTCCATGGTATAAACTGCTAAGGGTCATGACAAATTTCTTCTTACAAGGATAAGGAAGTTCACCGAACACTCTTAACTTCTACAGATAGACTCAACTATCCTGACTGGTTACGTCATGGTCTGCTACAGCAACTTGAATGCACAAATACACCAATAGTAGCATGCACAAGAGACACTGGCACAAGAAGGCAACATCCATCACCAAAAATCCTCACCACGTTGCTCACGCCAGCTTCTCACAGCTACCATTGGGCAGGAGGTAAAAAAACCTGGTTCACTTCACCAGATTCAAGAAGCTCTTTCCCCTCAACCATTGAACCAATTAGCACAATCTTAATCACTACAGCTTAGCAACACATGTCCACTTTGATCACTTTTCACTAAAATGGAGCTTGCATTTTTGGTCTAATTAAGTTCTTTCTTGTAGAAATTGAGTATAGTTTGTATTTATATTTTCTTCTGAATGCTGCTTATCTGATGCAATGTGTCTGTGATGCTGTTGTAAGTTTTTCATTGCACCTGCATATACAGGTACAGTAGAGCAAGCCTGCAGGACAGTTCTCTGCTTTTATCATACCAGAATACTAGCATACCTCCTAGCAAGGAGGCTCAATGTGTAGGCTCACAGGAGGCTGCAGAGCCATCTCCACCATGTGCACAACCTTCCCTACCATTGAGGATATGTTCAAGAGGCAACGCCTCATGAAGGCAGCATCCATCATTAACACCACAAGAATAGGAACAGAATTAAGCTACTAGATCCATCGAGTTCTCTCCGCCATTCCAAGATGGCTGATTTATTTTTCCTCTCAATCCCATCCTCCTGCCTTTTCCCCATAACTTTTGATGCCCTTACTAATCAAGAACCTATCAACCTCTGCTTTAAATATACCCATTGACTTGGCCTCCACAGCTGTCTGTGCCACTGAATTCCATAGATTCATCACTCCCTGGCTAAAAAAACCCTCCTCATCTCTGTTCTAAAGGCATATCCCTCTATTCTGAGGATGTGACTTCTGGTCCTAGACTCCCCCACTATGGGAAACATCCTCTCCACATCCACTCTATCTAGGTCTTTCAATGTTCAATTGATTTCAATAAGATTTCTCATCGTTTTTCTAATCTCCACCAATTATAGGCCCAGAGCCATCAAAATGCTCCTCATACATTAACCCTTTCATTCTGGGATCATTCTTGTGAACCTCCTCTGCATCCTCTCCAATGACAGCACATCCCGTCTCAGATGAGGTGCCCAAAACTGATCACAATACTCCAAGAGTGGTCTGACCAGTGCCTCACCACATTCAGGATGTGCCCTCTTCTCATAACTACCACTGGGGAGGGGGTACAGGAGCCAGAAAACACACACTCAGTGATTCAGGAACATCTTCTTGCCCTCCGCTCTCAGATATCTGAATGGTTCCTGATCTTACAAACACTACCTCATTATTCCTCCTTTGCACAATTTTTTTACTTTTTCATTTACTGCTGCTGCGAAATAACAAATGTCATGACATATTCCAAATCGGTACCATCTGTGACAGAATACTTGTTCTTGAATAAAACCCAGACAAGAGTGGCTTGAGGGAGATGGCCAAATCCCACAAGAGTGAGTGTGGGCGGGCAGCTTTATGACGTGCCAGGGTGTGCCTTTTCTTGAACTGCCACTGGCACTGCTTAATATACAAGGCAATAACTTGTGCTAATGTGCCATGCTTTCTCTCCTGCCCGGATGTAGAGGCAATAATCGGCTCTGCAGGGTGGTTTATACGACTCACTAATCACTCAATGCAGACAAGTGCCAAGGTCCGGAGATTATGCTGAACATAGAAAGCCTGTAGTAGAATCCACCAGTGATCTGCTTCTTCCCAACCCTTTCTTACACAGGCAACCCTCTCACTCCTCGCCCTCAGCATTCACTGCCCCCCACCTCCCTCTCCTTCTTGTTCTCTCGCATCTGACACCTGCTTCCCCACCTCTCCACAGACCGTTCTTTCAGCAGATAGGGGCGACAGGTTCCTCTTCTCGCTAGACACTTTCCCTTTGTTCTGAAGTCAACGGGAGGCCCATCTGCCTCGCTCTCTGCTGCTGACCTGCGTCACGTGAGGACGGATGTGGGGGGAGGGAGGGAGAGCCAGAATGGTCCCTGCTGAGTGCTGGGCAGACCATCCAGCTTGTAACCTGGCACAATCCAAGCCTCTCTGTGTCCTGCTTGCCAGAATTAAACTAAACCTCTTAATAGTTGCTCATCTGGGATTCTATATAAAAGGAGTCAAAGGAAGAGAGTGCTAACTGCCTACACGGAGTGAAAGCGTGGTTTACACCCCCCCCCCCCCCGCAACTCCCACTCCCCAACCCTGAGCCTTCGTGGAATGTTAACACCAGCTTCCTGTGACTTGCCTTCTCACTGGCTAGAAACGGCAGCCAATCAGAATCACTGCTGGCCCAACGTTTAGCATCAACAACTTGCATTTATGTAGTGCCTCAAGGAGAAGAATTCTAGATAAGGAAGAAGGGCTGTGTCAAACCTTTCATTACAGGGAGATTATGGAGGCTCTGGAGAGGTTGCAGAGAGGTTACCTATGCACTGTCTGGGTTAGAGGGCATGTGCTATAAGGGGCTGTTTTCTCTGGAGTCATGAAGGCTGACAGGATGTCTGACAGAAGCTTATAAGATTATGAGAGGCATCAGTAGAGGAGACAGCCAGGGTCGAAATATTCAATACTAGAGGACAGGCATATAGGTGAGAAGGGGCAAGTTCAAAGGAGAGGTGTGGGGCAACTTTCTCACACAGGGAATAGTGGGTGCCTGGAATGTGCTGTCTGGGGTGGTGGTTGACTATGATAGAGACGTTCAAGAGGCTCTTAGATAGGAAGGGAATGGAGGGGATGGATATTTTGTAGGCAGATTAGTTTAGTTAGGCATTTATTTATTAGTTTAATTAGTTGAGCACAACATTGTGGGCTGAAGGGCCTGTTCTTGTGCTACTGCTTAGTAAGCTGATGGCTGATCCTGGGACTCAACTGTTATTTCTGATCCCCAGGGTTCTTCACCAACCTCCCCCATCAGTGTCCTCAGTGACTGAGCCTGCACTGTTCATTGGATGCTGGTGTCTGCAAGCTCTCTGGGGCAGTGAATCCCAAAGATTCACCACCTCCCGTGTGAAGACACACTTCCTCACCTCAGCTCTGAATAGATGACACCTTATTCCAAAATTGTGTCCCTGGTCTTGGACACACCACACAGGGGGAAGTTCCTTGAGCATTCACCCTGTCAACTTTTGAAGTTTAATCATTTGTTCAAAGGATGCACCCCACAAAGAAAAAGAATTCCTTCTCTCTTAATGAATCAGGTGATATAGTCTTGCATCTACCTCTTCAGTATGTTTCGATGAGAATACTTTCATTAGCAGTTTGAGGAGACCAAAGACTCCTGCAAATTTCTACAGGTGGATGGCAGAGAGGATTCTGATTGGTTGACATGGAAGCTCCAATGGCCAGGATTGCAAGAGGCTGCACAGCCAGTTCTATCACAGGTACAACTCTCCCTTTCATCGAGGACATCATCAAGAGGTACCCTCACCATCTGGGACAATCTCTATTCTCTGAATTCTGTTTTCCTTTTATTACCTCAATGTCCCTTTTTGTTATATGCATTTATTTTTGTAATTTCTAATAATTTTTATGTTTTGTACTGTACTGCTGCCACAAACGGTAGCATAATGGTTAGCGATTCAGGGTTCAATTCTGCCGCTATCTATAAGGAGTCTGTACTCCCCGCGACCATGTGGGTTTCATCTGGGCCTCTGGTTTCCTCCAAAATTCCATAGATATATCTGTCAATAGGTTAATTAGTCACATGTGTGCAATTGGAACATTTTTCCGTGCCATCTCTCTCTAAATAAATAGAAACAACTAATATCACATCATCTAACTCAGTGGAAATAAACCTGATTCTGATTCTTAGTTTGGATTGGATGGCCAAACCACCTCCTTCTGTGCTATGATTCAAATTGGCACCATTACACCAGTGAACTGTTGTTTCCCATCTGCAGGTGACATGCTCCGGGATTGCGAGGATGCAGTCCCGTTCACAACCATTCCCAGTGGATCTCCTGAACGGCTGCCCCACCACTTCCCGACAGCAGGGAGTGATTCAGGAAGCACAGAGGAAACTGTACTGCACCAGATGTTTCTCCTGACCTCTGGCTGCTGGTGGCAAACTTTGTCATTGTTGGTCCCAGATGTGTCCCTGACCCATGTTTGGTCCTGTGTTCCGGATATGCCTTTGGGCCCAGCTGAAGGAGACACTGGGTGTTGCTTCCGGGAACACTTCCACATAACAAGGCCACAGCGAAGCCAAGCCATGTTTTACAAACTCTTCATGTTCATTCCAACAGATCTAACTACTTCATCAGGATAGAAGATGGGGACAGTATGTTGCAGTTGTATGTAAGTCATTATTGAGGCAGCTCTGGAGTACTGTGTATAGATTTGATCACCCTGTTACTGGTTAAACTGGAAAGAGTGAAAAAATGTTAAGAGGATGTAGCCAGGACTGGAGGGACTGAGTTATAGGGATTGTTTGGTCAGGCCAGGAGTGTAGGAAAATGAGGGACGACTTGATTGAAGTATTCAAAATGATCAGATGGATACTAACAGGGTAGGGGAGATGAAAAAATGGGGGCATAGGTTCAGTGTGAGAGGGGAGATATTGAAAAGGGACCTGAGGGCCAACTTTTCCCACATAGAAAGTAGAGAGTATATGGAACTTAATTTTGGCAGTTACAATAGTCTCATTTGGATAGATGCATGGAGGGAGGGGGCTTGGAAGGATATGGGCCAAACATAGGAAACTGGGACAAGTTGAGTGGGCCTGGACTGGTGGGTAGAAGTGCCTGTACTGTATTGTTCTGCGACTATGGTTTCATCTTAAGAGGTGTATACAATCATGAGGGGCAAATATAGTGTGAATACATGCAGTCTTTTACCCAGAGTTGGGACTCAAGCACTAGAGCTCATAGGTTTAAGGTGAGGGGAGTGATGTATTAGGAATCCAAAGGGTAACTTTTTCACACAGATAATGGTCAGTATATGGAACAATCTGCCAGAGTAAGTGGTTGAGGGAGGAACATTAACACTACTTAAAAAGAACATGGACAGGAAGGGTTTAGATGATGGGATGAGTTGGGCGGTATGGCTCTACAACTCCAATGTCAATCTCTGCTATTCTTTCTGAGGTCCACAAACCACGCTGTGTGTTAATACTTAGGGGGTTGATTTTGCCCTGAATCAAAATAGCGAGACTGAAGATCCCAACTGTGCAGTGTAATAGTGCTGGAGGATGAAAACCTCGGTGTAATTTTCCCAAGTGGAAGTGCCACTGTCAAGGTGAAGTGAACAGGGCAGGAGTGGGATTGATGTGAGCACAGACGCCAGCACAGTACCGTTGCATTGAGTAGCCAGTGTCTGTGCTGAGGCAGCAAAAGTGGAACCACAGCTTCCTAAGCTGAAGTTGTCACCAGCAGGGTCAGAGAGTCACACGGCATGGAAATGGGCCATTTGGCCCAAATCATCTATGCCAACCAATAGCTCTATCTAAGCTTGCTCCGTTTCATCTATTTCACTAGTGGTTTGTACTGGTCCGACCACGTTGCTGTCACGGCCGACAAAGCTCACCAATGCCTCTACTTCTTCAGGACACTAAAGTCATTATGCATGTCCCTATAATATCTTACCATTTTTTACTGATGCAGTACAGAAAGCATTCTATCTGGATTCATCATGGCTTAGAATGGCAACCACTTTCCCTGTGACTGCAAGACACTGCAGAGAGCTGTGGACCGTACGTAGCTGAGCTTTATAGAAACCTCTGTGGTATCTGTCCACACTTCTCTCTGCCCCCTCAGTAAAGCAGCCAACATAATCAAAGACCCTTCCCACCCCAGACATTCGCTCTTCTCCCCCCACCCACCCCCATCAGGCAGAATATACAAAAGCCTAAAACAGGCTCAAAACCCATTTCTAGCGGGCTGTTGTAAGAGTAGTAAATGGTTCCCTAATATAATAAGTTGGTCTCTTGATCTCACAATCTACCTTGTTCTGATCTTGCCTGCACTGCTCTTTCTCTCGAGCTTTCACACTGCACTGTCATTGTTCTACCTGAATGCACAGATCTGATCTGTATGAACCGTACACAAGGTAAGCCTTTCACTGTGTCTTGGTCATGTGACAGCAATATATTAAACAAGCCATTTACTTCACACACAAAATGCTGGAGGAACTCAGCAAGTCAGGCAGCACCTATGGGGGGAAATAAACCGTCAACGTTTCAGGTTTAGTTCCTTCATCAGGATGATAAAGGAAGGGGGCAGAAGCCAGAAGTAGCTGAAGGGAGGAAGAGGAGGAGGAGTACAAACTGGCTGGCAATAGGTGAAATCAGATGAGGGTGTGTTGGAGAGGAGAGATGCTGCGAGAAGCTGGGAGATGATAGGTGGAAGAGGTAAAGGACTGAGAAAGAAGGGATCTGACAGCAGAAGAGAATGGACCGTGAAAGGAAGGAAAGGAGGAAGGGAACTGGAAAGAGGTGAAGAGAAGCGGTGAGGGGAATCAGAATGGGGAATGGAAAGAGAAAGAAGGGGGAGGGGGAGAAATTAAAGGAGTTTAGACAAATTGATGTTCATGAAATCAGGTTGGAAGCTACCCAGATGGAATATGAGGTGTTCTATTTGCTTGTGTTTGGCTCAGGTCTTTCGAAACCTTTCCTATCTGTGGCTTGAAAGGCCCGAATGAGTGGATGTGGAGAGGATGTTTCTGGTCTTGGTAGAGTCTAGGACCAGAAGGAAATCCCTTTAGAAGAGAGATTTTACCACAGATGGAAGTGAAGACCAAGTCATTGGATGTATTTAATGGAGAGATTGATAGATTTGTGAGGGCATCAACAGTTACAGAGAGAAGGCAGGACAATGGGGTTGTGAGGCAAAAGTAAATCAGGCCTGATTGAATGGCACAGCAGACTTGATGGGTCAAATGGCCTAATTCTGCTCTCATGTTTTATGGTCTTTTAAATGTTGTTAACATAACTGCTTCGAATGCCAGTGGCGAACAGGCAGTAAGTAAGTATTCACCCTATCAATGGCCCTCATGATTTTATACAACTCTGTAAGGTCATCCCTGAGTCTCCTACATGCAAGAACAAAGTTCCAGCCTGTCTACACCCCCCCCCCCACCAAACAATTAGCAATTATTTCCCATTCCACTTGCCCCTGAACTTTCTGTTCCATTTCTGAGGGCAGTAAAGCATCAGCCACATTGAGACACAAGAACATCAGAGTAGGAGCTGATGGGGAAGCAGTGAACTTCGCGATGATCAAACAGAAAGGACAAGGATGTCTTGCATGAAGTGAGCCATCTGCTCCTTCTCCCCTCTAAATCCTCACAATATCTTTTGAGAAAACAAAATATGGAGCAATATTAGCAAGAACTTGACCACTTGATCTTAGAGTGGGTTAAAAGGACAGCACAACATCATGGGCCAAAGGGCTTGTACTGTGCTGTACCATTCTATGTTCTATAGACATCGTGTATCATTGGAAACACTTAAAAAAACTTCATTTGTTTCTTGTTTATGGAAATCAGTTTTTTCCATTGTTGTCCTACACGTATTAATCAAAACTAAAAGAATAGGAGCAGGACTAGGCCACTCAGCCCTTCCAGTCTGTCCCACCTTCTCATATGATCATGGCTGATGTTGTCCAGGTATTATCTCTGCCTCTAAGCCAGTTCCCATCACACTCAATTCCACAATCATTCAAAAATCTACTTACTCGTTAAATGTCTCTTTTAGCCAACATTTCAAAAAGATTCTGACTCTCAATTTATGCCTCTTAAAATTTTATAAACTCTCTTCAGCCTCTGATGCTCCAGAGAAAGCATCACTGCCCTGATGATGCAACTCTGCAGAAGCTGGAAACCTCGATCACAGCACACAAATTGCTGGAAAGACTCAGTAGGTCAGTCAGCATCTAGGGATGGGAAAGAACAGTCCCTGCTTTGGGCAGAACTCTGAATGAAGGGTCTCAGCCCTGAACATCGACTGATTATTTTCCTCCACAGCTGCTGCTTGATCCATGGAGCTGCCCCAGCATTCTGTGTGCTTGTGTCAATCCTGACGGAGCAGCATTCTCTTGTCCTGCCTCAGTTCTTTCATATTTAGAAGTTTACAAAGCATCACATAATCCTGTGGAATATTCTCTCAGCAGCTGACCCCTGCATTCCCTAGAAGCACTGATTGAAGGCAAGTGTCCGAGCAGGGAGCTCTCTCCATGCCTGACAATATCTTTAGTTATACTCACTACAAGAGCAATCATTAAATTTTAAACACGGTTATTAAATCTGAAGAACTTGTAGATTTGGAATGACTCCATAACAATCCAATTAAAGGCTAATGAAATCTTAAACAGTCGGTGTGCATTTCCTTCTTCAAAACCAAAAGTCACTTGGATGACACTAGCATGGAGAGAAGATAGGCTGACTGGGAGAAGGGAAAGAGTTGGGAATAAAGGTGGCCTTTTCTGGTTGGCTGCCAGTGACCAGTGGTGTTCTGTAGAGATCAGTTTTGGGATCGTTTCTTCTCACATTATATGTCAATGATTTGGATGATGGAATTGATGGCTTTATGGCCAAGTTTATGGACAATATGAAGATAGGGAGTGGGGCTGTTGCACTGAGGAAGCAGGATGTCTTCATAAGGAGATAGACAAATTAGGAGAATGGCAAAGAAGTGGCAGATGGAATATAGTGTAAGGAAGTGTACGGTCAGGCACTTTGGTAGATGGAATAAAACTGTTTTCTAAATGGGGAGAAAATTCAGAAATCAGAGGTGCAAAGGGACCTCATGCAGGATTCCCTAAAGGTTAACTTGCAGGTTGAGTCGGAGGTAAGGAAGGCAAATGCAATGTTGGCAATCATTTTGAGAGGACTAGAATATAAAAGCAAGGATGTAATGTTGAGGCTTTATAAGGCACTGTTCATACTGCACTTGGAGTATTGTGAGCAGCTTTCGGCCACTTTATCTAAGAAAAGATGTGGTAGCATTGGAGAGAATCCAGAGGAATTTCACAAGAATGATACTGAAATGAAAGGGTTAATGTTTAAGGAGTGCTTGATGGCTTTGGGCCTGTACTTGCTGGAGTTTAGATGAAAGAGCGGGCATCCCACCAAAATCTATTGAAAATTGAAAGGCCTAAATAAAGTGGATGCGGAGAGGAAGTTTCCTATAGTAGGTGAGTCAAGAACCAGAGGCACAATCTCAGAACAAAGGAGCACCCATTGGAACAGAAATGAGGGGGAATTTCTTTATGTGGTGAATCTATGGAACTCATTGCCATTGACAGATGTGCCATTGGGTATATCTAAAGTGGAGTAGATAGGTTCTTAAATAGTCAGGGCATTAAAGGGGAGAAGGCAGGAAAAGGGGTTATGAGGGATATTATCAGGCATGATGGAATGGCGGAGCAGACTCAAAGAGCCTATTTCTGCTTCTGTGTCTTATGGTCTTATGATTATTAAATGGGAAAAAGGACAGAAAAGATTTACAAGGTTATCGTTTGGATTTGAGGGTCTGAGTTATCAGGAGAGATTGGACAGGCTAGGATTTTACTCCTTGGAGTGCAGGAGAATGAGGGATTATTTTATAGAGGTGTATAAAACCACGAGGGGGATAAATAGCTGGAATGCACACTGTCTTTTTCCCAGGGTCTGGAAATCAAATTAGTGTTCAGTTCTGGTTGCCTCACTTTAGGAAGGGTGTAGAAGCTTCAGATAGGGTGCAAACAAGATTTACCAAGATGCTGAATGGATTAGAAACATGTCTAATGGGAAAAGGTTGAGCAAGCTAGGGCTTTTCTCTTTGGAGCAAAGCAGGATGAGGCGTGACTGTATAGAGGTATATAAGATGATAAGAAGCATAAATAGAGTGGACAGCCGACACACTAGGGACATTTAAGAGACTCCTAAATAGGTACATGGATGAAAGAAAAATGGAAGACTATGTGGGAGGGAAGGGTTAGATTAATCTTGGAGGAGGTTAAAAGGTTAGCACGATGTCATGAGTCCGAAGGCCTATCCTGTGCAGTACTGTTCTATGTTGTTAATGTCATAAGTGTAAGGTGAGGGGGAAGAGATTTAATAGGCACTTGAGAGGCAACTTTGTTATACAATGGGTGGTATCTATGTAGAACGAACTGGCAGAGGAAGTGATTGAGGCAGGTACAATAAGGAGGTTACACAAGTGCATGATAGGAAAGATTTAAAGGAAGTGGTCAAATGGGGCGTATTGGTCGGCATGGACCAGCTGGGCTGAAGGGTTTGTTTCCATGCGATGCTGTACGACTCTATTAACTCTACCTACATCCATATGCATACAGCACAGAGACAGCTGGGTTCACTTCCCTAAGTGGGGAAGACTTCAGGTTTAAAAGATGAAGAAGTCCCAGAGGGCATTAGTTGGCTCCGTGGCACCTCTCTCAGTGCCACTCTCACAGATACTGGAGTTCTTCGGGAGTGCTAGCACACTGGAGAGACTGTAGCCCACAAGCGTAGCAAGCTTTCCCAGACACTAGTCTGAGAATGAACCGATGGTCTGTTTCTGATTGACTTTGATTGAGGAACTGTGTTGTCCTAGAGATGAGTGAGAACTCTTGTCCTTCCTCAGGATGGTGCTATGGGGTCATTCACAGATATACAGCATGGAATCAGGCCATTTGGCCCATCACATCCATACTGACCAGTGGGCATTATCCACTGCAACCCCATCTCTCTGCACTTGGCCCACAGCCTTCCACTGGGTGATTCTAGTGCTGATGGGACTAATGGTGTCAGTGACTGCTTCCATGGCTCTCTCTAGTAATGTGCTCCAGTCACTCGCCACTCTCTGGAGGAATAAGTCTCCCCAGATGCCCTCTAAATCTCTTCCTCCTTCCCCTTAATCTCTGTCCTCTAGCTCTGTTGACCTGTGATATGGGGACGTTTCCTGCTGTTTACCATCTGTATGCCTCATAATTTTATATATCTCAAATATGTCTGCTCTGAACATCCTCCATTTGAGGGAGAACAAACCCAGACTCTCCAGTCTCTCCTCATAACTGATGCCTGTTGCAGTGATTCAGTGTTGTAGCTACACGGAGTTGCAGTTTTCACGCATTGCAGAGGGGCAGTGTGGTAGCACTGCAATATTGCAGTGTTTTGCTGATGCAGTGCAGTGTTGTGATATGGTGGTGCAGAGTTGTGGCATTGTAGGATCACAATGCGGCACTATTGCAGTATTGAGGAGTTGCATCGATGCAGTGCTTTTACAATGCAGTGCTGCAGCAATACAGTGATGCAGTATTGTAGTGCTGTACTAGTGCAATACTGCAGTGTTGCAGTGAAGCAGTGATACAGTTATGACAATTCTGGACAGTGTTTCTCGCCCTCTGCGTGCCACCTCGGCTGAACAGAGAAACACTTTCAGTAAGACAGCAGCACTGCATATGAGGTTATTCTTCTCCTCGGCCAGTAGGCTCTATAACGAGTCAACCTATAGCCGGGGAAGTGACTCTCTTCTGGTAGACTGTTTGAGGTAACTTATTCTTATTCTTTCTTACTTCTCTTTTAATATTTGTATATTTGTATATCTACGCACTTGTAATGCTACTGTGACATGGTAATTTCCTTTGGGATCAATAACATATCTATCTATCTATTGCAGTGCCAGTGCAGCTGGAGCCTTCATTACTGTCTGCACTATACAGTAGCACCTCTAACTCTGCACCATTCTCACTGCCCCAGGAAACATGAGGAGTGAAACTGGAGCCCCTCAGCACCTTACCTGCTCCATACAGTCAAAGCCAACCTGATCAGCTCCGCATCGCCACCTGTTCCCCGAGACTCAAGGCTCCCTGTGGACCAAAAATCTGTCCACCCCGCACGAGAATATTTACTGACTCCAGCCCCAAGTCTCTCTTGCAAGATGGAAGAGGCTACAGAGGGCTGTAGATAGCCAGCTCTGTCTCAGGCACAACCCTCCCCTTCATCGAGGACATCTTCAAGAGGTCATGCCTCAAGAAGGCACCATCTGTTATTAAGAGCAACACACAACATGCTGGAGGAACAAGACAGAATAAGAAGGTGCAGGAGGGTAAGTGTACAAGCTGGCAGCTGATAGGTGAGGCCATATGAGGGGGAAGGTGGGTGGGTAGGGGACGGGGAGGTGGAAGAGGTAAAGGGCTGAAGAAGGAGGAATCTAATATACAGTGGACCACGGAGGAAAGGGAGGAAGAGGAGAACCGGAGAGAGTTGATGGGAAGTTGAGGACAAGAAAAGGGGGAGAGGGAGTTTAAATTATCAGAAGTTATAGAAGTCGATGTTCATGTCATCAAGTTGGAGGCTAACTAGACAGAATATGAGCTGTTGCTCCTCCAACTTGTGTTTGGCCTGATGGAGGCAGTAGAGAAGGCCATGGACAGACATGCTGGAACAGGAATGGGAGCACTAATAGAAATGGGTAGCACTGGGATATCCTGCCTTGAGCGGTGGACAGAGTGAATAGTGTTTGATTAATTGGTGAACCCCAATCTTCGCTGAGTTTCACCGATGTAGAGGAGGCCGCACTGGGAGCACCGGGTACAATAGCTGTCACTCATCATCCTGGGACATACCATCGGGAAGGAGGTACTGAAGCCTGAAGACACACACTCAACATTCAGAAACAGCTTCTTCCTGTCTAAAATCTGATTTTTGAATGGTCCATGAACCCATAAACATTTCCTTGTTACGTCACCAAAGACACTTGCAAATTTCTACAGATGTACTGGGGAGAGCATTCTAACTGGTATGGAGGGGCGACAAAACAGGATCTGAAAAAGCTGGGAAAAGTTGTAAACTCAGTCAGCTTCATCCTGAGTACTAGCCTCCCCAGCATCCAGGGCACCATCAAAAGATAATGTCTCAAAAAAGCGGCAACCATCATTAAGGACCCTGATCATCCAGGACATGACCTCTTCTCATTGTTACCAACAAGCAGCAGGTACAGGAGCCTGAAGACACACACTCAACATTTCAGGTACCGTTTCTTCCCCTCCACCATCAGATTTTGGAATGGACAATGAACCAATGAACACTAACACATTATCTTTCCTCGCTTTGCGTACTACTTTAATTATATACACACACTTATCATAATTAATAGTTATTATTATTATTATGTATTGCAATGTACTGCTGCAGCAAAACAACAAATTTCATGCCATATAAGTCTGAGATAACAAATCTGATTCTGCTTCTGGGGTAGAGAATTCCATTCTAATTCACCAAGCTGTAAGAGAAAAAAATCCTCCTCATCTCTGTCTTCGGTGGTTAACTCTTCTTCTGAAGCTCTGCCACCTTCACTAGTTCAAGATTCAAGTTCATTTATTATCAAAGGAAGTATAAATTATACAACCTTGAGATTTGCTTGCTCACAGGCAAGCCTCAGAGCAAGAAACCTGAAAGAACCCAATTAAAAAAAAGAATAAAGATAAAAATAAAAGAACAACAGTCGATGGGCCAGAGAAAGAAAAGATCACTGGTTCTAGACAACCCAGCAAGGGGAAATGCCCTTCCAGCACCCAGCCCATCAATCCCTCTCAGCACCTGATATTTCATCTCCAGTGTGGAGAAAAGATTAGTTTTGTCACGTGTACATTGAAACATCAAAATATATAGTGAAGTGTGTTGTTTGTGTCAACAGCAAGCACGGTCCGAGGATGTGTCACATTGCTTCTGGCACCAACCTAGCATGCTCACAACTTACTAGCCCTTACTACTGCGTACATCTTTGGAGTGTGGGAGGAATTCAGAGCACCTGGAGGAAATCCACATGGTCAGAGGGAGAATGTACAAACTCCTGCTAGACAGTGGTGATCGCTGGTGCTGTAAAGCATGACCCTAACCACTATGCTACTGCGCCGCCCAGTAGGAGAAGCACAACTTATTCAATCACTCTTCACACATCAACTTCACCCCGGGAGTCAGTGCAGAGAATGTCTCTACACTGCCTCCAATACAAGACATCCCTCAAATACCAAGATCAAATCCATACACAGCAGTCACGGTGCACTCTCTGCCTTGCCTCTGGTCTCTGTAATGGGCAAATCCATTATATCTCAACCTGGATTAAATGTTACCAAAGGAAAGTGCAATCAGATGCAGAGTGGTGCAGTAGTTAGGGATTAGGACCAGCAGCTGGAGTCATTTATCTAGATACATGAGTTCAGATCCAACACAGCAACTAGGGTGTTTAATTTCACGTAATTAATTAAATTACAACTTTAAGAAAAATAACAATCACTTTGAAAGTACCAGAGTGCTGCCGAAACCCACCAGGTTCACTGATGCCCTTACAGTCACAAATGCATACAATACAGACACAGGCCTTTCAGCCCAACTGGTCCATGCCAGCACAGTCTGTCCTATTTGGCAGCGTTGGACCCATAACCCTCTCAAGCTTTTCTATCGATGTACCTGTCCAAGTGCCTTTTAAATGTTGTTATTGCATTTGCCTTAGCCACTTCCTTTGGCAGCTCGTTCCATATACTGACCACCCCCTGTGTGAAGAAATTACCTCTCATGTTCCTATTAAATCTTTCCACTCCACAGCAAAAAAACAAAATGCCGCACCACCTCTATTTCCTCAAGAGACTAAAGAGATTTGGCATGCCCTGTTGACCCTCACCAATTATTATCAATGCACCATAGAAAGCATTCTATCCAGACGCATCACTGTTTGGAATGACAACTGCTTTGCCCGTGACCGCAAGAAACTGTATTGAATTCTGGGCACAGCTCAGCACATCACGGAAATCAGTCTCCTCTCCGCGGACTCTGCCTCAGTTAAGTAGCCAACTGAGTGACAATCCAAGACCCCACCCACGCATTCTCTCTTCTCCCCTCTCCTTCTGGGCAGAAGATACAAAATTCTGAAAGCACGTACCACCAGGCTCTAGGACGGCTTCTATTCTGCAGTTATAAGAATATTGAACAGCCCCTTGTATAATAAGATTAACTCTTGACCTTACAATCTAACTCATTATGGCCTTGCACTTTATTGTCTGTCTGCACTGCACTTTCTCTGTAACTGTAACAAGTTCTTCACTCTACCTTAATAAAGCAATTCAATTCACACAGTGATCTGTATGCCCTGATGGCACGTTAAACAGTGTTTACCGCTGTCCCTTAGTACATATGACAACAATGAACTAATTTATCAGTTTATTTGGTTATTGAGGATAATGGACCAGTGATCGACGGAGTGGTGGGAACAGCATCAGGAAATGGCAGAGCACGTGGGGATTCCCAGAGGCTTTTCCCAGCCTCTGTTTTCACGCCCCTGAACTCCAGAGTGTGCTTTATCCTTCCACTGGCCTCTCATCCATCTCTTTCACACCTGCTGCAGAAACCCTCAACCGACTTTGTTCTGCCCCTCCTGGCCCCTCCCTGCCTGTCTCCCATCTTCTTCTGACAGTAAACTCGGCCAAAACCAGCTTGTGCTCCAACTCAATCGGTTGGTTCTCCTGTCCTCCTCTGTGCACTCACTGATCCTCGCTGATACCTTGGGTAGTAATCTCACAGTGGACCTTCCCCTGCCCCCACCAACCCTCCACCTCTGGTCTCACATGCAGCACCTATTTAGTCTCTCTGCTACTGTCAGCTGTGCTGAACACTGTGCTCCAAACCCTGGGACATTCTCCCGCTTAAGACATTCTTAGAGCCCTATCTTGTTGACACCCATATACACAGGAGTGAGTGTAAATTGGCAAATAGCTTTATTATTATCATACGGGCTGAGTGACAGTGAAAGGCCATTCACACAGATGATTTCGTCACATCAGGACACAACGGAAAACAACAACAGAATGCAAAGACCACAGAGAAGGTGCAGTGCAGGCAGGCAATAAGGTGTGAGGTCATGAGTTCAGCTAGGGACCCGTTCAATAGTCATAACAGGAGGATAGAAGCTATGATATGTGATTTCAGGCTTTTGTATCTTCTGCTTGATGTGAGGGTGGAGGAGAGAGAAATGTCCAGGGTGAGCAGGTATACACAGACACACACATGCAAAAACACGGACTAGGAGGGCCGAGATGGCCTGTTTCCGTGCTGTGATTGTTATATGGTTATATGTGTACACACAAACACAAAGGCTCAGATACACATCTACATTCTGTACACACACACACACACACACACACACACACACACACACACACACACACACACACACACACACACACACACACACACACACACACACACACACACACACACACACACACACATCATGGTGCAGAGCCACTTTATGGAGCACTTTCATAATGATTAACTACGAGACCCAGGCACGGCTAATATTTGTGTGTGGCAGTTACGAGAGGCAAATGTGCTCACAGCCTTCAATTATTGCCCGACATATTTCCCCTTGCCTGCATGCGAGGTTTTATTACTCCATTTATGTCAGTGTCCTGGTGTCAGCTGGTAATAAACTGGCTACAATTAGAACCAGAATTAAAACCCACAAGGACAGCGAAGCTCCTCCAAGTGTGTGAGAACCCCCCAAAGCTCCAGATTCACACTGCAGCCCCAAAAAGTCTATTTATCATCAGAGTTTCTTGTGTTTCCACAGACTAAAGAGGCCACTAATTAAGATGTATCTGGTGAACAAGTGGCTGCCTTTTTTCACACTACTCTTTTAACATATCATGTATGCACTCGCCAATCTTCTCTGGGTTTTCATAATGAGAAAACTGTGATATGCAAAAAAAAACTCTGTGAAATCTTTTATCCTCTCAGGGGAGTTCCATTGATGCCAAGCATTCATCATCGAGATTCTAATATCAGTTATTTTGTGCCTCCTCTGCTTACAGCAGAATTAATTTTTTGCTTTAATTACTCTCTTTGCTGGAATGCTGATGAAGGAGAGGGACTCGGCATTTGGGGATTTAGGCTCAGTTTCCCACTGGTTTAATTTGAATGAATTCCACCAGGAGGCACAGGCAAATACTGGCAGGGCAGATTGTGTGGTGCAGAGAGGGGGCAGGCAGAGAACTATAGACACCACCAATCAGCACAGGTTTGCAAAGGAAGGAGGGCACAGGGGGAAGAGGGAGACGGGGAGGGGCAGTCAGATTGAAAGAGGGAGAGGAAGAGGGGGTGAGAAGGAGCTAGAAAGTGGAGAAAAATGAAAGAAGGGAAGGAAAGACAGGGAGCTAGAGAGAGGGACAGAATGAGAGGGGGAGAAAGTGACAGAAATGACAGAAGAGAGAAAGAGACACTCTTTTTTTCTCTCTTTCCTCTTTCCCTCTAAGGAGGTGAGTGAGTGAGGGAAAGGAGGTAAAAGGGGACAGAAAGAGAGAAAACGAGTGATAGAAAATGAAAGAGAGAAGATGAACAGAATGAACAAATGAACAGAAAAGAGAAGATGGAAGGAGAGAGGAAAAGAGAAATGGAAGACAGGGAAGAGGGAGAGAGCATGTGAGGGATAGAAAGAAAGATTAAGAGAAATGAGAGGAATCGAGAGAGACACAGAGAGGTTGGGTAATGGATGATTCATCATGCGTTCCCACTGATAGAGACTAAATTCTCGACCGTGTGCCAGAGCGCAGACACTCTGTCCACAACCCGGTGATGAGACTGCTCCCTCCCCACCTGCCTGCATCTGTTCCACATCTGAGCATCCTGCCTCAGATAAACAGCTCCCACACAGACCATCCTGTTAATCCCACTCAGTGTTGACAAACTAAAAAACAAACAAGGGCAGGAAAAGACGCTGGAATTGTAGCTGTGAAAATCCTGAATCACAGTGCAGACAGAGACAGGATGATTATCACTGTTTGCCATACCTTGCTGTGAGAGGAGGAATTGAAGAGTAAAGTCAGGGACCTGCTCTGACTTTAGAGCACAGGAACAGGCTGTTTGGCCCACAATGTTGTGCCAAACTAATTAAATTAGTAATCTAAAGCTCAACTAAACTAATCCCTTCTGTTTACGCAAAGTCTGTACCTATCCATTTCCTGCACGTTCATGTGCCTACCTGAGCATCTCTTGACCACCTCTATTGGATATGCCACCACCACCACCCCTGACAGGGCATTCAGGCACTCATCACTGTCCGTGTAAATGACTTTGCCCTGCAATTACTCCTTTGAACTTAAATGCATGTCATCTTGTGGAGGCAAACACCTTCCTGACCCAACTATGAAGATGCCACAGCCAAGAAAGTTCACCAACTCTACTTCTTCAAAAGTCTAAAGAAATTCAGTGTGCCCCTGATGACCTTTACCAATTTTTACAGATGCACCCCAGAAAACATCCTATCCATATTAGTATGGCATCCGCTCTGCTCAAGACAGCAAATACACAGATCAATTTGTCATGGAAACCATTAACTCTGTCTACATTTCCCACTGCGTCAGGAAAACAGCCAACATTATCAAGGGCCCCACCCATCTCAGTCTTTCTCTTTTCTCCCCTGTCCATCGGATAGAAGGTAGAGAAGCTTGAAAGCAGGCACCAGCAGGCTTAAGGACAGGTTTTAATCTGCTGTTATCAGACTCTAGAATGGACCTCTTGTACAATAAAATGGAGTCCTGGCTTCATAGCCCATCTAATTACAATCTCACACTTCATCATTTACCTTCATTGCACTTTTTGGCAGTTTTTACACATTACTCTGAATTGTTCTTGCTTTGCCTTCTTCTAGCTCAATGCACTGTGTAATGATTTGATAAACGGTCTCAGCCCAAAACGTCAGCTGTACTTTTCTCCACAGATGTTGCCTGGCCTGCTGAGTTCCTCCAGCATTTTGTGTGTGTAATGATTTGATTTGTTTAAACAGTATGCAAGATAAGCTTTGCGCTGCATCTAGGTACATTTGACAAAAATAAACTAAAACTTTTCATACACTAAAAACTGAACTCTTGATCTCCCAACCTCACTGTGGCCCTCGCATTTTATTTGTCTACCTGCACTGCACTGTCTCTGTAACTGTAACACTCTATTCTGCATTCTGTTTTTCCTTGGTACTACCACAATGTACAGATGTATGAAATGATCTGTCAGCATGGCACACAAACAAAAGCTGCTCACCGTATCTCGGTCGACCTGGCAACAATAAACCAATTATCAATTCCACTTTGATACCTGAATGAGCCCTTGAAGACCCATTTCTGACAAGGCCTAGAGTGGGACATGACCGAATCCAAAGTCTATTTGCAGGACCTGATGGACTGAATGGCCTCATTCAGAGCTGTAAACCTCCCTTGAAGAACCCATGATCTGCTGGGCTTTGGACTTTGAACACAAAGCCCATTTGAAATTGGTTACTAAGGCCCGATGGACTAACTGACCTCATTCAGTGCTGTGAACTTTTACAATTCCATAAATTTAAGAAACAAAATCCCAACATTTTTGAACCTTTGACCATCCATGCAAAAAGAAATTAAAATGAAACAGCAGCAAACACTGAGGCCACGGCTGCAATGACTGGAAGTGGGCAGATTGTGAACTGGTTTCAGGTACTTTTTACCCCACGAGATACGTTTAAAATCTGAAAAATGTTGATAAATTATTCAGCAGCTCACCGACATTGTAAAGGTGTAAAAAAAATCCTTTCAAAATCCTGAACTGGAATTTTTTGCAATTAGTACCATGCCATACTGAAGCATTTGATTAAATTTAGCCACAGGATACTGTGCCAATCACTAATGAAGCAGTAATTACCAGCCCAGGAGGGACTGGGACGGGGGAATGCACTGTTCTAACCCTTCTCTCTGCGCGTACTACACACAATCAAATCTTCCCCGCAACTGTTCAATTCTCCAAAGAACCTTTTCCTGGGGAGGACTGGTGAAATAACCAGCTAAAAAATATAGACACACTGAAAAAAAAACAAGTTCATTGTAAAAGAGGTGACATTTAATGCACACATACAAAATATCCAATCATTTTGTCTGCAAGGACTCACGATATAAAACAGCAGTGTAGCTCTGACTAACACAGTGACCCTGATGATGGAAAAATTCTGGCAAAGTTCTCTGTCCACAGATGATGTGTGCTGCTTGGGTTATAATGAGTTTTCAGGTTGCAAATGCTGAACACATTAATATTCCTTGATGATAATTATCACAGCATAAGCACCTTCCCCAATGTGTCCAACTGAGGCAGCACTTTTTTATGTATTCAAAGCCAGACACCTCAGAAGAGATTTTCTCTTGATTTTTTTTAAGCAAAGGAACCACTGAAAAGATTGTATCTCCATTGCAAACCCTGTCCTAGTGTCACCATCACCACCCCAGCCTAATACTTGAGCATTTCCTTTGGGCTTTTGGCTAGGTCGTTTCTGGAGTATTTCGTTCAGTTCTGGTCAGCCGTGGCATATAGGGGTAGAATTAGACCATTCAACCCAGCAATACGCCATTCGATCATGGCTGGTTTATTTTCCATCTCAGTTCGATTCTCCCACTTTCTCCCTGTAACCTTTGATGCCCTTACTATTTGAGTTTCTATCACCCTCCACGTTAAATATACTGATGACTTGATCTACACAGCTGTTTGTGTCAACAAATTCCACATTTTTGCCACCGTGGTTGAAGAAATTCCTCCTAATTTTTGTTCTAAAGCTACTGTATGTCCTTCTATTCTGAAACTGTGCCTGCTGCTCCTAGACTCTCCCACTATTGGAAACATCTTCTCCACATCCTATGCTTTCAATATTTGCTAAGTTTCAAAGAGAACCCCAAAGCCCTATCCCCCCCCACAGCTCATTCTTCTAAACTTCAGTGAGTACAGGCCCAGAGCCATCAAACATATCCCTTACATTATTAACCCTTTCATTCCTGGGATTACAGGAAGGATATGGAACCTTTGGAGGGGATACACAAGCGGTTCACCAGGATGCTGCCTAGATTAAAGAGAGCATAGGGGTTTGATGGTCTTGTTGTGTGGGTTTTTCTTTGAATGGGTTCTATTGGGTTTCCTTGTTTTGTGGCTGCCTGCAAGAAGATGAATCTCAAGGTTGTACACTGAACACATACTTCAATAAAAAATATACTTTGAGCTTTAAGGTGCTATAAGGAGAGGTTGGATAAATGGGTTGTTTTCTCTGAATCATGGGAAGCTAAAGGAAGATCTGGTAGAATTTTATCAGATCATGAGAGGCATAGATAAGGTAGGCAGTCAGAATGTTTTCCCCCAGGGTTATGGGCTGCCAAAGCTGGTTGTGGAGGCAGATACGACAGTGGCGTTTTGGAGGCTGTTTGATAGACCTGTGAATATGCAGGGAACGGAGGGAAATGGGTCAAACTCAATGATTCAGGACAACATTTCCACTGCACCATCAGATTTCTGAACAATCCACGAACACCACCTTGTTACTTCTTTTTGTAATTTTGTAATTCGCAGTACTTTAATGCTGTTGCAAATTTCCTGTTATCCCAGACAATAATAATTAATCTGATTCTGATGTACGTTTAGGCTGAAGACATTTAGTTTAACTTGGCATACTCTTTGGCACAGACATCCTATGCCAAAGGGCCTATTCCTGTGCTGTACTGTTCTCCGTTTCATATTCTACCTTAACATGTAACTCTAATACAGTCAGTCTGATCTCACTCACCCTCCTCTCCTCTGCCCCTCAGCCCTGTGATCAGGGTTTATCCACATCTCAGTTTTCTGTGTTGCTGCAGCTAGTAGGGCTGCTGCCTCACTGCTCCTGTGACTGCTCATTGATCCTGATCCCGGGCGCTGTCTATGTCAAGCTTGCACGCTCTCCCTGTGATCAACGGCCATCCCCCTACTGCTCCGGTTTCCTCCCACACCCCAAGGAGGTGCAGGTTGCTGGGTTAATTGGCTGCTGTAAATTCCCCCCTAGCATGCAGGTGAGCAGCAAAAGAGTGAAACGTGTTGCAGGAATATGAGGAAGTGAGGGCAATGTGATTGCTTTATTGGCAGCCAGTCCGGACATGATGGGCTGAATATCCTCTTGATTCCAGTCCTGGCCTCACTGGTCCCATCCTCCAGAACCTCCTCCACCCTGATTGTCATAGAACATACAACAGTGCAGAGCAACACACAAAATGCTGGAGAAACTCAGTGGCCAGGCAGCATCTGTGGAGGGAAATGGACTGTCTACGTTTTGGCATGAGACCTTTCATCTGGACTGAAAAATAGTAAAGACCTGATGGAGTGATTGGCTGATGTTGGGATCTGATAGGAGATGAAGTTGGAGCATGGAACCAAGTAAGGGAGGTGGGAGGGTGGGCAGGTAGCACCTTGCCGATGTTCCTCGGCCTGCTGAGTTCCTCCTGCATTTTGGGCAAGGTGTAAGGTATCCATATTTGTCGATGACGTAACAATAGAATTAGAGGTGAACTGTGATGAGGATATTTCGACAATAATAGGATATGGATGCAGGACAGAGTGACTAGCAAATGTCATTAAGTCATAGAGTGATACAGCATGTAAACAGGACATTTAGACCAACTTGTCCAATCAAGGAATCTTCCTAAGCTCATCCAATTTGTTGCACTTGGCCCTATCCCTCTATATCTTTCCTATCCATGTATCTGTCTAAATGTCTTATTACAATTGTACCCAGCTCTACTGCATCCTCTAGCAGCTCATTCCATGTTGCCATTTCCACTAAACCCCTCATAAATTACGAAGAAAACCCCTTAACTATCCACCCTCTCTTTTCAAAATCACACACTTCAGGAAGAGGGATTATCTTCCTGAAGATAATCAGGAGCAATACAATTGCTCCATAACATTTTATTCTGGATTGTGCTATGCTTTTCACTTGTATCAAGCCAATGCATTGTGTAATAAAATTATACAATATATTATACAATTATACAAAGGAGCAATAGACCTAGACAATACAAGAGCAGAGTATTATCTAATCAGAGTGAGACTGAAAATAGAGTTAGCATTGTTAATTATTGTCACATGCACCAAGATACAGTGAAAAGCTTGTCTTGCATACTTTCCATACAGATCAGACCAGACACTGTACATTGAGGTAGCACGGGGGAAACAATACCAGAGCAGAATATAGAGTGACAGCTACAGACAGTGTGCAATGCAGGCAGACAGTGAGGTGAAAGGGGCATAATGAGGTAGATTGTGAGGTCAAGAATACATCTTATCATACTAAGGAACTGTGCAATAGTGTAATAAGTGGTACGAGCTCTCGGGGTTTCGTGTCTTCTCAAAGGGAGGGTGCAGAAGTGAGAATGCCTGCCTGAGTGGGATTCTTGATTACGCTGGATGCTTTACTGAGGCCGTAAGGAGTCTAGACAGAGTCCAAGGGGTGGAGACTGGTTTCCACGAAGTACAGTGGGTTCAAGGTGTTCTAGTTCATGAAACACAAGAATAAGTTAGCAGGCTGATACAATAAGAGCAGGGTGGAATATTGCCTTTGTTGATAGAGGATTGGGATTTAAAACTAGAGAAGTATTGTTGTAATTTTAAGAGTCCTGGTAAGGGCGCACTTGAAGTACTGTGTAATATTTTTAAAAAGGATATAAATTGGTAAATTTGTTTATTGTTGTCACATGTACCAAGGTAGATTGTAAAGATTTGTATAGTACGCTGTCCGTACAGATAATTTTATTACACAATGCATTGGCTTGATACAAGCAAAAAGCATTGCACAATGCAGAATAAAATGTTATGGAGCAAATGCAGTCCAAATAGAAAGTAAGATGTAGCTTATTGTACCAGCCTCCACAACACAATAATCCTCAAACAGTGGTACAGAAGCTGTCTGAATCTGGTGAAATGTACTTTCAGGGTTTTGTACTTTCTGCAAGATGAGAGGAGGGAGAAGAGAGAACGTAGAAGGAAATTACTGGCATTGGAGGCAGTGTGGAAGATATTCGCTCAGCTAATTCATGAGATGACAGGATTGTCCTGTCACGAGCAGGTGAAGAAGGCTAGACCTAGAATCTTTGGAGTTAAGGTGATCTTATTGAAAAACGTAGGACCCAGAGGGGGTATTATAGTGTACATGTTAAGGTGCTTCCTCTACTGGAAGAATTTTGAGCTAGATATCATTAATACAAGATAGCAGGACTGTCATTTCTATAAAGCATTCCTCTTGCGGAATGTGGTGAATATCTGTCACAGTGAGTTGTGGAGGCTGGATTGTTTAAAGCGGACAGAGATAAATTTTTGAACAGGAAATTTGATGAGACACAACAGGCGGAATAAGCTTGAATCTGGAACAAGAAACAATCTGCAAGAAAAATTAGTGGGTTGAGCAGAGTCTGGGGAGAAAGGATATTGACATTTCGGGTGAAAACACGGCGTTAGGGAAAGTTGCTATAGAAATATAGAACTTCCTTGATGTTAACATTCTGACAATAAAGTTCCCCCTTTGAACACCTGTTCTACTCCCTTAGTACCATCCCTCCCACAATGTGACACTCCCTCAGACCCATTTTTCTAACAATGTGACATTCTCTCAATACTGCCCCTCCCACTGTGACACTTCCTCAGCTCTGCCTCTCAGTGTGTTGCTTCCACAGTACTGCCCCTCCCATAGTGTGACACTCCCCCAATACTGCTCCTCCCAGTGGCACACCCCAATACTGCCCCTGCCACAGCGACACTCCCTCAATACTGACCCTCCCACAATGTGACACCCCTCAATACTGCCCCTCCCACAATGTGACACTCCCCCAATACTGCCCCTCCCACAGTGCAACACTCCCCCAATACTGCCCCTCCCACAGTGTGATACTCCCTCAATACTGTCCCTCCCACAGTGCAACACTCCCCCAATACTGCCCCTCCCACAGTGCGACACTCCCTCAATACTGTCCCTCCCACAATGTGACACTCCCCCAATACTGCCCCTCCCACAATGTGACACTCCCCCAATACTGCCCCTCCCACAATGCAGTGCTCCCTGGTACTGAGTGTCAGCCCAAGCTTACGTATATCTGTGAAGTTCAAAAGAGAACATCAACACTATTTGTTTTCCGTTAATAAATGTGTGAATTTGATTATTGCATGTTTGAATAACATAATTACTTTATCTCGTGATAGCAAAGCACAAACCTTTTTCAATTAAGCAATAATAAATGAGAACGATGCAAACATTGGGGAATATTGCACATCAGGATTTGTTCGGCCTGAACCAGATCTTATTGCCTCAGCTAATCCTAAAGTGCATTATTCCCCAATAATGCATGCTTTTGAATTCGTAATTATTGCTGTGTAATACCCCCTAACACACAGCTTAATTTATGAAATTCAGCCGCTGTTATCCCTCTCTCTAAAGGGTCTGCTTGCCAATTAATTAATTAAAAATTAAACAGCCTGTGTTCACAGTACCGATAGACCATAGTGTAACAGAAAAAATCACGATAGTGTGAAAACAGTTGGAAAGCTGTAAGACTCCAGCATTCCCACTGGGAATATTTGCCATGTCAGGAAAGGAGAGCACAGGGATCTCTTCCCCAAGCCAAGCAGCAACTTCCACTCTGGACACTGAGGTAGGATGGAAGGGTTTTAATTTATCTGTTAATGTGAGTTGTCAGCAGAGCCAGCATTTGGTGTGGATCCCATCACTCCTGAGGAAGTAGGGACTGAGTAATGGGCAGAGTTGCTCCCAGGGGAGATGGACTGAGGGGCATTTTCCAGGTAGAAGTTCAGAGTGAACCACTGATGTGATGGAGGCACATGTGGACCAAAGTGAGAAAGGAAGGCAGATGACGTCCCCTGAGCCACATTGGTGAACCGGGGGGGGGGGGGGGGGGGGTTGAAGTAATGAAGTTCACTCAGTTAGTTACAGAGGAAATTCACTCTTTTCAATTTTACACATTTGTTAACAGGCTTGCTCTCTCAGTGCAGTATTAAGGGAATGTCCCACTGTGGAAGGGGCAGTGCTGATGGAATGTCACATTGTGTGAGAGGCGGTACTGAGGGAGGGTCACACTGTGTGAGGGGCGGTACTGAGGGAGGGTCACTCTGCGGGAAGGACAGTACTAAGGGAGTGTCACAATGTGGGAGGGTCAGTGCCGAGGGAGGACACACTGTGGGAGGGGTGGTGCTGAGGGTCGGATGAGCTGTGGGAGGGGTGGTACTAAGGAAGGCTCACACTGTGAGAGTGGTGGCACTGAGGGACAGTCACTCTGTGGGGGGGGGGGAACTGAGGGAGATCACACTGTGGGAGGAAGGGATGGTACTGAAGGAGAGCCACTCTGTGGGTGGGGTGGCACTGAGGGACAGTCACTCTGTGGGGGGGGGGGAACTGAGGGAGATCACACTGTGGGAGGGGCTGTATTGAGGGAGATCACACTATGGGAGAGATGGTATTGAGAGAGAGTCACACTGTGGGTGGGGTGGTACTGAGGGAGAGTCACACTGTGGGTGGGACAGTACTGAGGGGATGTCCTCCGAGTACAGAATTCTGAAGTCCCACACCAACAGATTCAGGAACAATTACTTCCCTTCAATCATTTGGTTCTTGAACCAACTGACACAACCCTAATCACTACCTCGGTATAGTACCACTACGGGCACTTTGATCACTTGGCACTAGAATAGACTATTCGTTCTAATTGTGCTTCCTTGGGAAAGCTGCATACAAATTGTTTAATTTATGTTTTTTCTTGTGAATGCTGCTTATGTGATGGTACAAGCCAGGGATGCTGATGCAAGTAAGTTTTTAATTGCACCTGTGCATATGTGCACTTTTGCAGATGACAATAAACACGACTTTCACTTTGAACACTGGTGCTCAGACAGACAGGGGAGCTGGAATAGTGATCATGTCTTCTCAGCCATTCACCTCCCTCTTTGCAATGAAGACTGTGTTCAGAGAGAGCCTTCATGTCAGGGAATACCTCACTGGGTGAGCAGGAGTGCCAGTGAGTTCAACACCGACATGAGGGGATCTTATGGTAAGCCATCTGAAGTTTGAGAGAACAATTTATTCTTTTACATGGGACCCTGGAAGTGGTCAAGCAAGCAGACAGGGTGGCAAAGAAGGTATTTGGCATGCTTACCTTCATTGGTCAGGGCACTGAGTATAAGAGTTAGGAGGTTATGTTGCCGCCATGTACAACATTAGTTAGGCTGCATGTGGAGTGTGGTGTGCAGTTCCGGTATCTCCAATACATGGAAAGGAATGGGGGCTTTGGAGAGAGTGCAGAAGAGGTTCATCGGGATGCTGCCTGCATTAGAGGGTATGTGAAAAGACTCGGGTTGCTTTTTCTGGGGGTGTTTAAATGATAGGGAATGGTATAGAGGCGGTTGTAGGGGGAAGTGATAGGGAATGGTATAGAGGGGGTTGTAGGGGGAAGTGATAGGGAATGGTATAGAGGGGGTTGTAGGGGGAAGTGATAGAGAATGGTATAGAGGGGTTTGTAGGGGAAGTGATAGGGAATGGTATAGAGGGGGTTGTAGAGGGAAGTGATAGGGAATGGTATAGAGGGGGTTGTAGAGGGAAGTGATAGAGAATGGTATAGAGGGGTTTGTAGGGGGAAGTGATAGGGAATGGTATAGAGGGGGTTGTAGAGGGAAGTGATAGGGAATGGTATAGAGGCGGTTGTAGGGGGAAGTGATAGGGAATGGTATAGAGGGGGTTGTAGGGGGAAGTGATAGGGAATGGTATAGAGGGGGTTGTAGGGGGAAGTGATAGAGAATGGTATAGAGGGGTTTGTAGGGGAAGTGATAGGGAATGGTATAGAGGGGGTTGTAGAGGGAAGTGATAGGGAATGGTATAGAGGGGGTTGTAGAGGGAAGTGATAGAGAATGGTATAGAGGGGTTTGTAGGGGGAAGTGATAGGGAATGGTATAGAGGGGGTTGTAGAGGGAAGTGATAGGGAATGGTATAGAGGGGGTTGTAGAGGGAAGTGATAGAGAATGGTATAGAGGGGTTTGTAGGGGAAGTGATAGGGAATGGTATAGAGGGGGTTGTAGAGGGAAGTGATAGGGAATGGTATAGAGGGGGTTGTAGAGGGAAGTGATAGAGAATGGTATAGAGGGGTTTGTAGGGGAAGTGATAGGGAATGGTATAGAGGGGGTTGTAGAGGGAAGTGATAGGGAATGGTATAGAGGGGGTTGTAGAGGGAAGTGATAGAGAATGGTATAGAGGGGTTTGTAGGGGAAGTGATAGGGAATGGTATAGAGGGGGTTGTAGGGGAAGTGATAGGGAATGGTATAGAGGGGGTTGTAGGGGAAGTGATAGGGAATGGTATAGAGGGGGTTGTAGGGGGAAGTGATAGGGAATGGTATAGAGGGGGTTGTAGGGGAAGTGATAGGGAATGGTATAGAGGGGTTTGTAGGGGAAGTGATAGGGAATGGTATAGAGGGGTTGTAGGGGAAGTGATAGGGAATGGTATAGAGGGGGTTGTAGGGGGAAGTGATAGGGAATGGTATAGAGGGGGTTGTAGGGGGAAGTGATAGAGAATGGTATAGAGGGGTTTGTAGGGGAAGTGATAGGGAATGGTATAGAGGGGGTTGTAGGGGGAAGTGATAGAGAAAAGTATAGAGGGGTTTGTAGGGGAAGTGATAGGGAATGGTATAGAGGGGTTTGTAGGGGAAGTGATAGGGAATGGTATAGAGGGGGTTGTAGGGGAAGTGATAGGGAATGGTATAGAGGGGGTTGTAGGGGGAAGTGATAGGGAATGGTATAGAGGGGGTTGTAGGGGAAGTGATAGGGAATGGTATAGAGGGGGTTGTAGGGGGAAGTGATAGGGAATGGTATAGAGGGGTTTGTAGGGGAAGTGATAGGGAATGGTATAGAGGGGGTTGTAGGGGAAGTGATAGGGAATGGTATAGAGGGGGTTGTAGGGGGAAGTGATAGAGAAAGGTATAGAGGGGTTTGTAGGGGAAGTGATAGGGAATGGTATAGAGGGGGTTGTAGGGGGAAGTGATAGGGAATGGTATAGAGGGGTTTGTAGGGGAAGTGATAGGGAATGGTATAGAGGGGTTTGTAGGGGAAGTGATAGGGAATGGTATAGAGGGGGTTGTAGGGGAAGTGATAGAGAATGGTATAGAGGGGTTTGTAGGGGGAAGTGATAGGGAATGGTATAGAGGGGGTTGTAGGGGGAAGTGATAGGGAATGGTATAGAGGGGGTTGTAGGGGAAGTGATAGGGAATGGTATAGAGGGGGTTGTAGGGGAAGTGATAGGGAATGGTATAGAGGGGTTTGTAGGGGAAGTGATAGGGAATGGTATAGAGGGGTTGTAGGGGAAGTGATAGGGAATGGTATAGAGGGGGTTGTAGGGGGAAGTGATAGGGAATGGTATAGAGGGGTTTGTAGGGGGAAGTGATAGGGAATGGTATAGAGGGGTTGTAGGGGAAGTGATAGGGAATGGTATAGAGGGGGTTGTAGGGGGAAGTGATAGGGAATGGTATAGAGGGGGTTGTAGGGGGAAGTGATAGGGAATGGTATAGAGGGGGTTGTAGAGATAGGCAGGAGTGTAAGTTGGTATGAGATTAAAGGGACTGTGGGGGGTTGGTGCAAGGGCTAAAAGATGTTATGGAGAAAGCAGTGAGGGTTTGAAGGTGTTTATTAAAAGGGGTTGGAAGAGAATGCTGATAATCTGAATGGCAGAATTTGTTGTCACTGTTTTTACTCTCCCAACAGCAGAGAGTTACCCACTACAAGAGCTTCAGGCAAATCGCTCCGCAGTGTGACCGAGGCAGCAGTGTCACATCTCCGTGCGAAGGGCTGACATTGTGAGAGACTGCAGCCTTACACTAGTGCTTTGGCCTGTTATTCTTGCAGGCAAGGTTTGTCATTCACAGAGCAAAATCATGTAGAAAATCACATTGCCAAGCTGTACCAGCACACAGAATACACAAGGGTCACGCTTGTCTGCAAAGCTCCATCCAAGTTACTGCGTGCTGTTCAGGATCCTCAATCTACGTGTCATAGGAAATCATCCTTATTTTAATCCTGTTGCTGAAATGTTTGGGTGACATTTACATTGGTAATATTGAAGGTTGGAAATGATTTGGGAGCCACCTTCACAGAAGTTCAGGAAACACGAAAGTCTGCAAGCATTTTGGCTGACTTTTATCCAACATTTCAATAGTGCACTGTATACCTACAGGAAACTAAATACCTCCCAGCCACACAGAGAGCAAGTTTGATTAATATAAAGGGATAAAATACTTCGGAAGGAGAGCGGGAGATGGTAAAGAAAGATTTTCCAATATATCAAAGCCGTATTAAACTGTATGTGCTGTGTTGTGGCCTTTTGCCATAATTCCTGCTTTTCCCAACTTTCTCTCCCAGGTCAGGCACAGCTAAGTGCTTCTCTTCCAAGATCAACCTGTTCCCGATTTTCCACGGATTTGCTGAAGGCCGTATACTATGGGGCTGAGCAGGTGAATAATTCACCTGCTTGAAACCAGCAGATGACTCGTGGATCTGGAGTGGGACAATTTCAGAAACAGCAGGAGGATTTGGCCCCTTGAGCCAAGCCTGCCATTCAATAAGATCAAGGCTGGTCAGCTGCCTCAGTCTGCACTCCAATCATGCCCAAAGATCCTTCAATCTTAGTCTTCAGCGTGGTTAAAATAGTTCCATGTTTCATGACTAGTCCCAGCAATGACGTGAGCCTGCTAACATCACAAAAGTTAACCAGGTGGGGCTGCCTCGATTTGAAGGAATGAGCTATAAGGAGAGGCTGGCAAAACCTGGGCTGTTCTCCCTAGATTACTGGAGGCTGGGGGGAGACCTGCTAGAGGTTTTTAAAATTTATGAGAGGCATAGATAGGGTAGAAATGTCAAACAGCAGAGGAGAGGCATCTAAGGTTGGGGGTGGGGGGGGTGAATGTTTAAAGGTGAGGTGAGGGGCAGAATTTTTACACAGAGAGTGCAAGGTGCCTGGAGTGGGTTACCAGGAGGAGGAGTAGTGGAAGCAGGCAGTCTAGTGGAATCTACAAGGTGTTTAGATAGATACGTCAGTATGAAGGGAATGGTGGGATATGGATGATAGATAGGAAGAGGGCATTTCACATAAATCGCATCAATCAGCATGAAGTTGCGGCCCAACAGCCTGTCTAGTGCTGTACTGTTCTATGTTGCAAGTAATGAATAAATAAACTCAATGAAACCAAAGGACTGCTCTGGTTTACTAAGGTCCTTCAAACGAGGAAGGCAAAGAGACGCAGTTGGCAGAACTACTGCCTCATATCTCCAGAGACCTGGCTTCAACCCTGAACCCCGAACTGTCTGTGTGGTGTTTCCTGTGTCTGTGTGCGTCCCCCTGGGTGCTCACGTTCCAAAGACCTGCAGGCGGATGGGTTCGTTGGCCTCGGTGTGTGGATGAGGGTGGAATCTGAAGGCGAATTGACAGGGATGTGATAAGAATCAAGTGGTCGCCGTGTAAAATGGTCATAGAGTCAGGGCAGCATAGAAACAGGCCCTTCAGCCCATCTCATCCATGCTGGTTATGTTCTGGAGGGAGCTGGTCCCATCTGTCATGTTTGGTCCATAGAATGTTATACCTCTCCTATCCGTTTACTTATCTAGATGATTTTTTAAAACTGCTAATGTGCTTTCTCAACCATTATTCGTGGCAGCTCATTCAAACTACGCATCACCTTTGACATGAAGAATGTGACCTGATGTCCCTTTTAAATCTCTCACCTCTGGTCTTTAATCTCTATCTTTTATGCCCTTTTGCGTGCCGACTGTCAGCATGGACTCAGGGAGAAGAATAGCCTCTTTCTGCGCTGATTCACCTTACGACTGTGCAGTCCTAGGTCTGTCTGCCCTATTATGTGACTCCAGACCCACCAAGCTGGTTGATTCCTTAGTTCAGGGACAATTAGGGATGGGCAATAAATGCTGGCACTGCCCATGACATTGGGAGGTGAAGGAAGATGATTGGTGACTTGATAGAGAGGACACCCAGCAACTTTTTCAAAGGGCGGAAATGGCTAAAACAACAGGACATAATTTTAATGTGATGGGAGGAAAGTATAGGAATGTTTGGCGTCAGAGGTAGTTTTTTTTGAGGGTGCATAGAATGTCCTGCTGGGATGTAATAGAGGCAGATATATTAGGGACATTTAAGGGACTCTTAGTTAGGCAAATAGACAAAAGAAAAATGGAAGGTCGTGTGTGAGGGGACGGTTAGATTGATCTTGGAGCAGGTTAAGAGGTTGGCACAAGGGCCAGTATGTGCTGTTCTATTCTATGTTCTATTGTCTACGTCAATGATTTTGTGAGCGAATAAAGAGTGCCTGCTCGATGGGCGGAATGGTCTCCATTTGCTCCTCATGTTTATTTAAACATTGTTCCTCTAATTACTAATTGTTCAGTAAGTTCAGGGAATGAATCAATTGTTTGAACCTTTCCTTTAAACTTTAATAATTTCAAGATGACGCTGGAGAACCAAGACGACATGTTGTGGGCTCCTTTCAGAACTTCGAAATACACTTCAGAATTACTCTCACTGCAATCTGCAGCCTGTAGTTTCCCTTTAATAACATGCTTTTGAACTGTCGTAAGGAACTCGTGATTTCACAATCTTCTGAATGACTCAGTGGACTTAACTCTCAAGCATGCAAGCCTTGTACCTCTGAGTGGAGTGGAGGAAGGTACTTCACCAAGGGAGAGAGAATGGGAGAACTCTAAGTCAGACTGAAACACAGAGGAATGAAACCCCCTCTACCCGCCATCTTGTTCGCAAATGTATAGTCACTGGAAAACAAAACTGAGGACCTAAGGGCACGAGGAATTGCTGTTTTGTGTTTCATGGAGACACGGCTCACTCTATACATGCCGGATATGTTGGTAAGGTCCGAGTGCTTCTCAATACACCAGATGGAATGGACTGATGTTTTGAAAATGTGAAAATATAGGATCGTTGTTTCACGATAAACACTTTGTGGTGCTCAGATGCATTCTTGTTCCCCTGACCTGGAACATCTGATGATTAAGAGCTAACCATTCTACTTATCAAAAGAGTTCTCCTCCGTGATCCTAACTGACGTATACATACACCAAAGGCATACTTTAAACAAGTACTCAATGCATTCAATGCCACGATTAGCAAGCAAGAAGTAGCCTCCACTGATGCCTTTCAAATCATTGTGTCGGGAACTTCAGTCGGGCTTGCTTGAAGAAATCTCTGCCCAATTATCACCAATGTATCACCTGCAGCATCGGGGTCCCAACACACTCAACCACTGTTACACTACATTTAGGAATGCCGACCATTCCATGCCTAGATCACAATTTGGGAAATCTAATCACTTTGCTGCTCTCCTCCCACCTGCACACAGGCAGCAAGGCTTCACAGATAAGGACAACAAAGAGCTGGCCGCAGGAGGCCGAGGAGTGGCTATGGGATTGCTTTGTGTTGGTGTCTGGACTGTGTTCAAGGACTCATCAGAGGATCTGAATGAATATGCCACAGTTGTCACGGACTATAAAAACACTCGTAGATATGCCTGTCCCCACAAAGTCATTCAGAGTCTACCCTAACCAGAAGTCCTGTATGATTATGAGATCCACAAGCAGCTGAAGGCCACAACAATGGCATTCAGGTCTGGCCACTGAGTTAAATACAAGAGATCCAGGTACAATCTCTGGAAAGCCATCTCACATGTGAAGTGGCAATTCCGAACCAAACTTGAATCACTGAAGGATGCTCAACCGCTGTGGCAGGGATTGAATCCTATCACCTTCAACAAGGTGAAACCAAGCAACATAGGTGATGATAAGACTTCACTCCCAGATGATGCTTTTCATACTCACTTTGACCAAACATGGAAGCACCTTCACAAACTCCCACCTCCTCCAATGACTCTGTGATTCCAGTCTTTGAGGCTGATGTGAAAGCATCCTTCAGCAGGCTGGATCCACAGAAAGAATCCAGCCCTGACTGGGCACCTGGCTAAAGGCCTGTGCTGTATCAACTGGCTGGAGTGTTCCATGTACCTTTAATCTCTCTCTTTGGCAGTCTGAGGTACCCAACTGCTTCAAGCAGGCTTTCGTTATATTGGTACTATGAAGAACAGGGTTGCCTTCTTCAATGACTATCATCCAGTAGCTCTTACATCCACAGTGATGAAGTGCTTTGAGAGGCTGGTGATGAAATTCATCAACTCTTGCCTGAGGAGTGACTTGGATCCACTCCAATTTGTCTACCATCACAACAGGTCCACAACAGATGTCATTTCATTGGCTCTTCACTCAATCTTAGAACATCTACACAGTGAAGGTGCATGCATCAGGATGCTCTTCATTGACTCCAGCTCAGCTTTCAATACTATTATCCCCTCAAAACTAATCAATAAGCTTCAACCTAGGCCTCAATACCTCCTTGTACAACTAGATGCTCAATTTCCTCACTTGCAGAACCCAGTCAGATCAGATTGGCAACAACTGCTCCTCCACGATCTCTCCCCGCTGAGGTGCACCAGAGGCTGTGTGCTTATCTTCTTGTTCTACTCACTTTATACTTATCACTGTGCGGCTAAGCGCAGCTCCAAAGTCATATTCAAGCTTGCCAACGACACCACTGTTGGCCAAATCAGGAGCGGTGACGAATCAGCAGATCGAAGGGAGATTGAAAACCTGACTGAGTGGTGCCACAACAACCTCTCACTCAATGTCAGTAAGACCAAGGAGCTGATTATTGAAATCAGGAGAGGAAACCAGAGGTCCATGAGCCAGTCCTCATTGGGGGATCAGAGAGAGGGTCAGCAACTTTGAATTCCTCAGTGCTATCATTTCAGAGGATCTGTTCTGGGTCCAGGAAACAAGTGCCATTATGAAGAAAACATGACATTGCTTCTACTTTATAAAAAGTTTACCAAGAATTGGCATATTATCTAAAACTTTGACAAACTTCTACAGATGTGTGGTGGAGAATGTATTGACTGGTTGCAACATGGCCTGGAATGGAAGCACAACGTCTTTTTAAAAAAGAGCTGACAAAAAATAATGGATATGGTCCATTCCATCATAGATAAATCTCTCTCCACCAATGAGCTCATCACATGGAGCGCTATCACAGGAAAGCAGCATCCATCATCAAAGACCCTCACCACCCAGGACATGCTCTCTTCTTGCTGTTGCCATCAGGAAGAAGGTACAGGAGCCTCAGGACCCACATCACCAGGTTCAGGAACAGTTACTACTCATCAACCTTCAGATTCTTGAACCAGAGGGGATAACTTCACTTAACTTCACTCACCCCATCACTGAACTGTTCCCATAACCTGTGGAATAACTTTCAAGGGCTCTTCATTTCATGTTCTTTATACTTAGATGGAGATAGACAGATACTTTATTGATCCCATTGGAAAATACAGTATTGCAGTAGCATTACAAGAGCACAGATATATAAATATTAGAAGAAAAGCAAGAAAGAATAAAAAACAAATTACCTCAAACTGTCTAACTGGGGGTCATCACTTCCCCGTCTATAGGTAGACTCATTATAGACATTACAGAGACTAATGGCCGAGGGCAAAAATGACCTCATATAGCGCTCTTTGGAGCAACATAGTTGACTTAGTCTATTACTAAGAGTGCTCCTCTGTTCAGCCAAGGTGGCATGCAAAGGGTGGGAAATCCATGTTGATGCCATGCCCCAGCACACCACCACATAGAAGATTGTACTGGCGACAACAGACTGATTGAACATGTGAAGGAGAGGCCTGCATATTTCAAAGGACCTCAGTCTCTTGAGGTTATTTGCTTATTATTATTGCTGATATTTTTTCATTGGCACAATTCATTGTTTGTTTTTGCACATTGATATTTGTCCATCCTGTTATATGCAGTCTTTCACAGATTCTATTGTCTTTCTTATATTCACTGTGATTACGGCAAGTAGATGAATCTCAGGGCTGTATATGGTAACATACATGTACTTTGATAATAAATTTGATTTGAACTTTGAACTCTGAACTCAGAGCTCTAACTGCCACAGAATTGTGAAAAACAATCCACTGGCTCTAATTCATTCCCTTCTAACAGTATCTACACATTCTGTGAGTTTACACAGGAACAGACCCAGTAAATGACTCAAGATGCACAGAGGCTGTGGGATGGCTGATATTCCAATTTATCTTCAATCAGAATCACAGAGTCATACAGTATAGAAACAGGCCCTTCAGCCCAACTAGTCTATGCTCATCAAGATGGCCAATTCATGATAGTCCCATTTGCCTGCATTTTTCTCATAAACTTTCCTATCCTTGCAACTGTCCAACTGTCATTTCAAAGTTGTAATTGTACCTGCCTTCACCCCTTCCTCTGCCAGCACATTCTGTTGTGTATTTAATATTGGAGTAATATTGAAAATATGCAGTATTGCTTGATTAAGCATTCTTTCTTGTTTACATTTACATAATGCAATGCAGGTTATATGTAAAAGTATATAAATGGCATATGTCGTCACGCAACTATGTCACGTGTGCGTGCCTTGCTTGAAGTAAAAATGGAAGTTAGGCTCCCTTCTTTTCCTTTCAATTAGTTTTTATGTTTTGGAGTTTAAAAAACATAACACTGGCAATGAGGAAGTTTTAAACGAACCCAAGACAATTACCTACTTGTTGAAGCACAAGACATTTGAGTTAAAAAGAAAGAGCTGCCAGAAATGGTCAAGTGAAAGGAAAACAGCACAGCAGATGCTTCACCGGGCATGGACAGAGGCTGTCACGTGAAAAAAGGCAGAAAACAGAAGAATTCACGGGTTCATAAGCAGTGAGCATCGGGTGATGATAATAACAAAAAGAGCACAAATGGCTAGCTTCATCAGAAAGACAGACGCTTTTGATTACACAATGGACAACTTGTTCGTGTATACTAAGCTAATTGAAGGCAATGAGGAGTGAGTGCCAGTTCTGTTGAGTGCATTGGATTTAAAGGCATACAGTCTGCTTAGTTTAACTGCTCCAACCAAACCAGCTGAAATGTGCATTGCTGATATCCTGAATGTAATGCTGGAACATTTAGATTGCAGAACACTTTCGGTTTCATAATCAGAATGTAAAGGAAGGGGGGTCCATTTCAGCATAAGTGGCTGAATTGAAGAGAGTGACTGAGCATTGTCATATCAATGATGGACTTCATGATGCACGGAGAGATCATTTAGTTTGTGTACCTTACAAGTAAACATTCAAAAATGGCTCCTCACTGAAGCACAACTTACATTTAAAAGAGCAGTTGAAATTATCGCATCAATGGAAAGAGCAGGCAGAGATGCAATTGAGTTGCAGTCAGCAATGAAAGAGAGCGTGAACAAAATTGCAGCATCTTATCAGGAAGTGCCTGGCCGAACAAATTGTGTTACCATTATGGCAAGAGCTCACATACACCAAACTTGCAGGTTTAAAGGCGAAACTTACAGAAAATCAACAAAGTAGGACACATACAAAGAGCATGTTGGCCAGCAAAATAAATGGTCTGCATAGGGAAGAGAAAAAGCTAAAAAGTCAAGTCACAGTTTCAAAAAGAGCACTAATCTCCATGCTGTTGATTAAAAATCTGAAACTGATAAGAGTGACTCAGGACTGTGTAACCTTGAGATTTACAATGTGAATACTAACAAGAGACAAGTAATATGGCAAGGCATATAGAGTGGAATACAGAAAACAACAAGCCACATTGGGCTTGTATGTGGTAAAAACAAAAAGGACCAGCAGTGTGGGGACTACAGCTTAGTTGGAGATCCATCCACCATTTGCATGCCACACCCACTGCAACAGAGTAAAATGAAAGCGAATTAGACCATAAGATATAGGAGCAGAAGTAGGCCAATTGGCCCATTGAGTCTGCTCCTCCATTTAATCAATTCTTCCAGTCATCCCCACTCCCCTGCCTTCTCCCCATACCCTTTGATACCCTGGCTAATCAAGAACCTATCTATCTCTGCCTGAAATAGACCAAATGATTTGGTCTTCACAGCCACTCGTGGCAATAAATTCCACAGATTGACCACCCTCTGACTAAAGTAATTTCTCTGCATCTCTGTTCTAAGTGGACGTCCTTCAATCCAGAAGTTGTGCCCTCTTGTCCTAGACAACCCTACTGTGGGAAATAATTTTGCCATATCTAATCTGTTCAGGCCTTTTAATATTAGGAACGTTTCTATGAGATCCCCCCCCCCCCCCCCATCCTCCTGAACTCCAGGGATACAGCCCAACATTGTATATCATTTGCTACTTCTTTGCCCATTCCTCTAAACTATCTAAGTCTCTTTGCAGGCTCTCTGTTTCCTCAACACTACCTGCTCCTCCTCCTATCTTTGTATCATAGGCAAATTTAGCCACAAATCCATTAATACCTTAGTCCAAATCATTGACATACATCTTAAAAAGCCGCGGTCCCAACACCAACCCCTGTGGAACTCCACTGGTATCCAGCAGCCAACCGGAATAGGATCCCTTTATTCCCATTCTTTGTTTTCTGTCGATCTGCCAATGCCCCACCCATGCCAGTAAATTCCCTGTAAATCCGTGGGCTCTTATCTTGCTAAGCAGCCTCATGTGGGCACCTTGTCAAATTAAGAAAGTTAGTGGATGATACCACAAATGTCTCCATGCTGTACATCATGAACCGTTACCCAATAGAGGGCAAACAGGTGTTGGTGCCAACCTCTGTGCCCCGGTTGGAAAGAATATTGGACCAAGGAAGGACCATGCTGCTGAGAGGAAGCATGAAAGTGATGAGTGCAGAGGTCCAACTACAACATTTTTATAAACAAGAGAAAGTCTACAAACCCAAAATATCACACACAAGATGCTGGAGGACTCAGCAGATCAAGCAGCATCTATGGAAATGAATAAACAGATGAAACTTTGGGTTGAGACCTTCAGTTTTTGTAGGCAACACATCTGAGAGAGCTTCTGATATGTTAATCAGGCAGTTACTTGTGAAATGTGGCGTGGTTTTAAGCTGGAATAGAACTCAAGGAGCTTCAGGAAAGATGCAAGAATTGGCCCTTGTGAACATAAAGAACCAGAATCTACCTTCATTAACCATGGGATTGAGTTTAAGAGCCGAGAGGTAAATGCCCCACTTGGAGTACTGTGCTCAGTTCTGGTCACCTCACTACAGGAAGGATGTGGAAACTACAGAAAGGGTGCAGAGGAGATTTACCAGGATGCTGCCTGGATTGGGGAGCATGCCTTATGAGAATAGGTTGAGTGAACTCGGCCTTTTCTCCTTGGAGCAACGGAGGATGAGAGGTGACCTGATAGAGGTGTATAAGATGATGAGAGGCATCGATTATGTGGGTAGTCAGAAGCTTTTTCCCAGGGCTGAAATGGCTGGCATAAGAGGGCACAACGTTAAGGTGCTTGGAAGTAGGTACAGAGGAGATGTGTTTTTTTACACAGAGAGTGGGGAGTGCATGGAATGAGCTGCCAGTGATGGTGGTGGTGGAGGTGGATACAATAGGGTCTTTTAAGAGACTCCTGGATAGGTACATGGAGCTTAGGAAAATAGAGAGCTATGGGTAAAGCCTTGGTAATTTCTAAAGTAAGTACATGTTCAGTTCAGCATTGTGGACTGAAGGGCCTGTATTGTGCTGTAGGTTTTCTATATTTCTATGTTTCTTTGTGTGCTTTAAGGTTATTGCACGAATTTCAAGTGGGAGACAAAAAGCTGCTTGTAAAAGTAGAAGCAAAGACCAAAGCCAGATAAATGGAAAACCAAAAAGAAAAGAGCCAATGGAGATGTGAAAACAGAGGATTCATCAGATGACGTTGTGAATGAGGAAACGAAAAAGAGGGATCAGATCATAATGGGAGCAATAGAAGGATTAATAAGAGAATTAGTTACCTCCAGTGAACTAAAAGGACCTTCCTAAGATCAAGATGCACAAACTAAAAGAAGAAAAGGAAGAAGAAAGCTGTCCTGAGTTGTCAGAATCACTTCCTGCATACACAGAGACAACTCCAACACCATCATGGAGCAGGTCCCAGAACCTGAGATTGTTTCGCAGCCACAAGTCTCACCTGTGATCCCCCTTATCAAGAAAGACATTATCCCACAAGAGTAAGAAATCCTTCACAGTGATTAAATCTTTAATCCTGAAAGGAACAATTAAAAATTTACTATGCTTTGGATGTCTGTATATAGAAGTTGTAATGTGTGTGTGTGTGTGTGTGTGTGTGTGTGTGTGTGTGTGTGTGTGTGTGTGTGTGTGTGTGTGTGTGTGTGTGTGTGTGTGTGTGTGTGTGTGTGTGTGTGTGTGTGTGTGTGTGTGTACTTACTTTACTTTATTGTCACCAAACAATTGATACTAGAGCGTACAATCATCACAGTGACATTTCATTCTGCGCTTCGCGCGCACGCACACACACACACACACACATAGATGCATTGTTGAGATGCATTTTATATTGAATTAGAGTTTATAGCTAAGCATGGAGGGGTGTTGTGTATTTAATATTTGTGGAATATTGTAAATATATTGTTTGATTATTCATTCTTTGTTATTTAAATAATGCACTGCGGGTTATACGCAAAAGTACGTAAATGGTGTACGCCATCACACTGCTATGTCATAAGTGTGCACCTTGCTTAAAGTAAAAATGAAGTCTGACTTGCATTCCCAGCTCCCTTGTTTTTCTTTCAATTAGTTTTTATGCTTTGGAGTTACAAAACATAACATTCCACATAGAAACCAATGTTTGTGTAAAACGATGTTGTCTCTTAAGTTCCTCTTCAGTATCTCCCCTCTCGTCCTAAACCTATGCCTTCTAATTCTTGATTCTCAACCCGGGGAAAAAAACTGTGTGTTTTTCATCATTTATGCCCCTCATAATTTTATTCACCTCTAAGATCAACTCAGTCTCCTGTGCTTCAAAGGATAAAGTCCCAGCTTGCTCAACCTCTCCGTTACAACTGGCACTGAAGGGCCATTCAGTCAACACTCCTCTCCAGAAGCCTAATAGTCAACAGCCAATGCAATCACTAACGAACTCGCTTCATATTCAATAAATGCTATGTGTTCCCAACTACTCCGAACAAATTGAATGAAGTGGTCTTGGCAGCAGATTTTTAGTTATAATTGAATTTACCAAATAAAACCTGTTCAAGATGTTGTCTGTAATACACGGTGCTCAACATGGTTTAATACACACACATACACACACTGCACTCACACACCACACCTACTTAAACAGACCATGTATGCTTTACACAACACACACACTTCTAGACATCATACGTAAACACACACACACACCCCACACATACTAACATATAATACACACACACCCCACACACATACTAACATACCACAAACACACACACCCCACACATACTAACATATAATACACACACACCCCACACATACTAACATATAATACACACACACCCCACACATATTAGCATATAATACACACACCCCACACATACTAACATATAGTACACACACACCCCACACACATACTAACATACCACAAACACACACACACCCCACACATACTAACATACCACAAACACACACACACCCCACACACATACTAACATACCACAAACACACACACCCCACACATACTAACATATAATACACACACACCCCACACATATTAGCATATAATACACACACCCCACACATACTAACATATAGTACACACACACCCCACACACATACTAACATACCACAAACACACACACACCCCACACATACTAACATACCACAAACACACACACACCCCACACATACTAACATATAGTACACACACACCCCACACACATACTAACATACCACTAACACACACACACCCCACACATACTAACATACCACAAACACACACACCCCACACATACTAACATATAATACACACACACCCCACACATACTAACATACCACAAACACACACACACCCCACACATACTAACATATAATACACACACACCCCACACATACTAACATATAGTACACACACACCCCACACACATACTAACATACCACTAACACACACACACCCCACACATACTAACATACCACAAACACACACACCCCACACATACTAACATATAATACACACACACCCCACACATACTAACATACCACAAACACACACACACCCCACACATACTAACATATAATACACACACACCCCACACATACTAACATACCACTAACACCCACACACCCCACACATACTAACATACCACAAACACACACACACCCCACACATACTAACATATAATACACACACACCCCACACATATTAGCATATAATACACACACCCCACACATACTAACATATAGTACACACACACCCCACACACATACTAACATACCACAAACACACACACCCCCCACACATACTAACATACCACAAACACACACACACCCCACACATATTAGCATATAATACACACACACCCCACACATATTAGCATATAATACACACACCCCACACATACTAACATATAATACACACACACCCCACACATATTAGCATATAATACACACACCCCACACATACTAACATATAATACACACACACCCCACACATATTAGCATATAATACACACACACCCCACACATACTAACTTATAATACACACACACATACAGACCCACCCCACACATACTAACATACCACAAACACACACACACCCCACACATACTAACATATAATACACACACCCCACACATACTAACATACCACTAACACCCACACACCCCACACATACTAACATACCACAAACACACACACACCCCACACATACTAACATACCACAAACACACACACCCCACACATACTAACATATAATACACACACACCCCACACATATTAGCATATAATACACACACCCCACACATACTAACTTATAATACACACACACATACAGACCCACCCCACACATACTAACATACCACTAACACACGCATAACAAATGCACAGACACAACACACAAATACAGAATACATTGACACAACAGATTAGGACACCATACACACAGACACATACACCTGCACACAAAAAAATACTCCTCCCACAAAATACCCATGCACAGGCGTAGACAGAAATGCACACAGATGCAAATACAGAAAGACAAGCCTCACCCACAACACATTCAGATAAAACCACAGACACCACGGCACAGAAGCACGCTCACGCACACACACACAAATCACTACTTTCCTTCTTGTAGTAAGACACTGAATTCAGTGTTTCATTAAATAACACAGAACATTAAAAATGTATGTTTGAACTGAATAGCTGCAGGTTTGACTCTAGTCAGTGCTGGAAATGAAAGATAACAACAAAATAAAAATCAATACAACTGAAAACACCTCTGACTGGGCGTCTCCACCCAGCCCTCTGATCGCCACTCCCACAAATAAAAACCTCCCTCGAGGAGTGCCCGTCTGTCGGGCGTGTTCAGCTTTTTCCCAAACATTATAGCAATATCTCAGCCACACAATCTGCCCTTCTACAGCATGGTAGCAGAGTTCCCTGTAGAGTCCTGGAAACAAGCTCTTCAGCCCAACTCTGAGATAACCAGGCTGCCTTCTGGAGCTTGTCCCATTTACCTGCCTTTGGCCCATTTCCCTTTTAACACTTCCTATCCACGTACTTGTCCAAATGTCTTTTAAAAGCTGTAATTGCATCTGCCTCTACCATTTCCTCTGGTCGTTCGTTCCACACTTGTACCATCCTCTGTGTGGAAAGATGCCCCCTACAGGGAAAAGGTGGAAGGGAACCTTAGTCAGCATGGACTAGCTGGGCCAAAGGGCCTGATCTATGCTGTAATATTCTATGACTCTCTTCTCACCTTAAACCTACTGCTGCTGCAAAACTACAAATTTCATATCGCCTAAGAGAGCGATAATAAACCTGATTCTGATTCTGGACCTGTGCCCTTTGGTTTTAGAGTTGCCTTCCTGTGACCATCCACTTTATCTACAGCCCTCATGACTTTACAGACCTCTGTTGTGTCACCCAGCACTGAAGCAGGCTGTGATTTGTGTGAACAATGGGCTCACAGTGTAATTGCTATCATGAAGCCAGAACAAGGTAGGCTGAATCACTATGAACACCAGATTCGCCACACTCACTCTCAGTTGCCAGTGGCATCATGGTCTCATACAGGCACTTCAACCCAGCTGTTCCACGATGACCACAGTATCCTCACTGCTAATCTCAATGACTGTGCTTGGCCCACAACCCTACAAGCCCCACCTCTCCTTGTACCTATCCAAATCTTTCTTAGATGTTGCAATTGTACCTGCCTTCCTCTGACAGCTCATACCAGGTTCTCACTACCCTTGGTGGGAATAGATGATCTCTCAGGTCTGTTTACATGTACCTGTGCCATCTAGTTTTGGACTCCACAACCCTACAGAAAAGACCATTCCTGTCCACCTAATCCATGCCCCACATGATTTTATGAGCTTCTATGAATGAGGTCAGCTCTCATCTCCTATTCCCATAGAATAAAGGTCCAGTGCGGTCAACCTTTCCCTATAACTCAGCCTCCTAATCCTTGTAAATCTCTTCCGCACCCTCTCTAGCTTGACATGCTTTTTCCTCTAACAGGGTGACCAAGACCGTACACAATTCTACAAATATAGCCTCACTGAGAATTAAATAACTGCAACATAAAGCCCTACTCCTAATCTCAGTGTTCTGACTGATGAAGGCCAACATGCTAAAAACTTTCCTCAGCACCCAAATATTTGTGTGGCTGCTTTCAGTGAACTGTGCTCTTGTAATCCCAAGTCTGTCTGTTCCTCAGTGCCTCGTCATTCACTGTATAGGTCCGACCCTATTTTGACTGTCCAAAATGCAGAACCTTACACCCTTACATTTATATAAGCTGAAATGAAAAAAGATTAAAACAAGTTTTGCCACATGTATATTGTAACATACAGTGAAATGCATCATTTGCATCAACGACCAATGCAGTCTGAGGATGTGCTGGGGCTGGCCCCCAAGTGTTGCCGTGCTTACAGCACCAACATAGCATGCCCACAACGTACTGACCCTAACCCCTACAGCCTTGGAATGTGGAGGAAACTAGACCATCCAAAGACTCGACTTGCCCAGGTTTCTCACAGCTCTTCCCAAACCCATCATTTCCACCAATGAGAAGGGCCACCCGACACAGAGAAATACCACCTCCTGCAAGTTCCCCTCTGAGTCACACACAACATTCTGAGTTAGAAATCGATGACCATTCCTTCATCGTTACTGGGCCTAAATTCTGGAATTTCCCCCCTCACCCTTCCAACTCTCAATGACACAATTGGATGACTTCACGAGAAGGACTGCAACGATTCAAGAAGGGATCACCACCTTCTCAAGGGTACTCAGGGCAACGCAAGAAGTGTTAGTCGTCCCAGAGATGCCCAAATCTTTAGCAAGACTTTTTTTCCCACTGAATCCAGTAAAGGAGACCATGGAACTCACTCCCAGAGGGAGGGGTGGGAATGTGGAGCACAGTCCCACAGGGGGAGATGGGAACGTGGAGCTCACTCCCACGGGGAGAGGTGGGAATGTGGAGCTCACTCCCACGGGGAGAGGTGGGAACGTGCAGCTCACTCCCACGGGGAGAGGTGAGAACGTGGAGCTCACTCCCACGGGGAGAGGTGGGAACGTGCAGCTCACTCCCACGGGGAGAGGGGGGAATGTGGAGCTCACTCCCACGGGGAGAGGTGGGAACGTGGAGCTCACTCCCACGGGGAGAGGTGGGAATGTGGAGCTCTCTCCCACGGGGAGAGGTGGGAATGTGGAGCTCACTCCGACGGGGAGAGGTGGGAATGTGAAGCTCACTCCCACGGGGAGAGGTGGGAATGTGGAGCTCACTCCCAGGGGGAGAGGTGGGGAATGTGGAGCTCACTCCTATGGGGAGAGGTGGGAATGTGGAGCTCACTCCCACTGGGAGAGGTGGGAATGTGGAGCTCACTCCTATGGGGAGAGGTGGGAATGTGGAACTCACTCCCACAGGGAGAGGGGGGAATGTGGAACTCACTCCCACAGGGAGAGGGGGGAATGTGGAACTCACTCCCAGGGGTGAGACTGATGTGAAGAACAGAGAGGGTTTAAGGGGAAGTCAATAAGAGGGATGGACAGTAGTGAGAGACAGGTTGGTTCGAGCAGAGGCACTATCAGAGATTAGATGGACTAAATAGACTGTATAATCTGCTGCAATTGAGTATTCAAAGGGTCAGAAGCTTCCGGTATAGTGGCTGGGAATGAGGAGATGAGCTCAAGCCGTCACTGAATCAGTGTGGAGGAAGAAGAGGCAGGTGTTTAAGGAACAGAATTAAAAAACTGTAAAAAGTTAATTGAAACTTAACTTCCCTCACAGTTCAGCGCTCCACAGCAGTGCTTCATTAAGATACAGTTTACTGCCGATAATTAGTGCCATTTCACAGCTTTATTTGCCAATGTTGTTTTTGCATGAAAGAATGTTTTTTTTAGATTGCAAGCCAGAGATTTATTGGTGAGCCATATTGGTATCAATGATGCTCCTTTAGTGTGAGACACACACACACAAATCCACATAGATACACACACACACACACACACACACACACACACACACAGAGAAAACCACATATACACACAAAACATATACACACACACACACACACACACACACACACACACACACACACACAGAGAAAACCACATATACACACAAAACATATACACACACACACACACACACACACACACACACACACACACACACACACACACACACACACACACAGAGAAAACCACACACACACAAAACAATATACACACACACACAAAACCACAGACACACACACAAAACCATATACACACACACACACAAAACCACATACACACACAAAACCATATACACACACACACACACACAAAACCACATACACACACACACACCCCCAAACACACTCAAAACCATATACGCACACCCACAAAACTATATGTACACATTCACACACACAAAACCATGTACACATGCTCCCGCATACACACACAACCATAAGCACACATTCACACACACATGCACAGACACATACACACCCACACACGAAACCATATACACATTCACACCCACATATGAAACCATGTACACATTCACACACACTTAGACATAAATCAGACAAACACTCACACACAAGCCCTCACGCACACACACTCACAAAGTTCCAGGTAATCACTCCGTTCGTGCCAAGAGACAGACACAAGGACATGACACACCCACTTTCTCACATGCAGACAATGATGAATCCTTTCCCATCTGCACCACAGCCCTCATGGGGCACCCAGTTGTGAGCTTGAAGAGGAAAATGCCATTCAGCCCTTTCTGGTCCAGTACAGCTACAGCATTAGCACCTACCCGACAATGTGGAAAATCGCCAGATATATTACCTTCACAAAGTGTAGGACAAATCCAAACTAGCCAATCACTGCTGAAACAACTAGGAGTTGTTTGTAGTGCTGGAAAGCAGGACCTCCTCATCAAAAACCTGCCCACCAATTCCGAGTTGAATTTTGCCAACACCACTTGGCACAAACACAATTATTAGAGCAGAAGTAGGCTATCCGTATTCCTATCTACTTCTGTACAAGATAGTGGTGAGGCTTCACCTGTGCAGAGTTTTATTTGTTGATCTATTTATTGTATTGAGAGATACAGCATGGTAACGGGTTTTTTCAGCCCTATGAGTCTGTGCCGCCCAGTTACACCCACGTGACCAATTAACCTACTAAACGGTACGTCATTGGAATGTTGGAGAAAACCAGAGCAGCCAAACAAAACCCTCGTGGTCATAGGGAGAAGACCATAAGACAAAGGAGCAGAAGTTGGCCATTCGGCCCATCGAATCTGCTCCACCATTTTATCATGAGCTGATCCATTCTCCCATTTAGTCCCACTCCCTGCCTTCTCACCATAACCTTTGATGCCCTGGCTACTCAGATACCTATCAATCTCTGCTTTAAATACACCCAATGACTTGACCTCCACTGCCACCCGTGGCAACAAATTCCATATATTCACCACCCTCTGGCTAAAAAAATTTCTTGGCATCTCTGTTCTGAATGGGTGCCCTTCAATCCTTAAATCATGCCTCCTGGTACTAGACTCCCCCACGATGGGAAACAACTTTGCCACATCCACTCTGTCCACGCCTTTTAACATTCAAAATGTTTCTGTGAGGTCCCCCCTCATTCTCCTAAACTCCAAGGAGTTTAGAGCATACAGACATCCAGACAGTGGTGGAACCCCGGTCACTAACGTGACAGTCTTACGCTAACTGCTATACTATCATGCTGCCTCTTCAGTCACCTGTTACAGGAAAGACATCATTAAGCTGGAAAGCGTGCCAAGAGGATTTATGAGGTTGCTGTCAGAACTCAAGGACCTGATAACAGGGAGAGGATGGGTAGGGTAGGTCTTTATTTGTTGGAGTGAAGGAAACTGAGGGGCAATCTTATGAGGTGTATAAACTCAGGAGGGGAAGAGATAGTGAATAATGCACTCAATCAAGAACCGGGGGCATAGGTTTAAGGTGAGAGTGGAAAGATTAAAAAGAGTCTGACAGGCAACTTCTTTCCTCACAGGGTTGTCAGTATATGGAATGAGCTGCCAAAGGAAATACTTGAGGCAGATACAATAACAATATTTAAAAGACATATGTTACATGGCTGGGAAGAGTTAGAGGGACATGTGTCAAATGTGAGCAAATGGGACTAGCTTAGATGAATACCTTGGTTTCCATTGATGAGATGGGACAAAGGGCCTCTTTCTACGAGACCTTGCACCATTTTGCTTATCTGGAAGCACTCAGTCTCGGGCTTAAAAAAGATCTAAAGAATCTGTTTTCACTGCCCGTTGACAAAGAGAGTTCAAGAGAGTAAAAACTAGTTTCATTTCTCTCTTAAACGGCAAAACTCTTAACAGCGAGCTCTCATTCTACATTCTCCCTCAAGAAGGTGCATCCTCTCTGGAACACGTCAAGTCCTTTAGGTTCATTCATGTTTCAGGCAAGTCCTCTCTGCTCTTGGGGGTATATGCCCAGCTTGTATTCAGAAACAGTTGCTGCTCCTCCACTGTCAGAGTTCCGAATAGCTCATGAACTCTTGAACATTATTCCTTTCCTTTGCACTGTTTATTCATCTCGTAATTTTTCTATTTTTCCCCACTGTTGTAAGACAATTAAGTGGTCCCTAGTACAACAAAATAGACTTGACATCATAACCTACCTGGTTATGAACCTTGCACCTTATTGATTGCCTGCACTATACTTTCTCTATAACTGTAACACTTTTGCATTCTGTTTTATCCTGTATGACCTTAATGCACTGTCGTAATGAAGTGATCTATATGGATGGTATACAAGCTTTTTGCTATACTGTAGTACATGTGCAAAGTAAACCAATTCACCAAATAATCTTTGCACTGTTGTGCTGCCACAAAACGACAAACTTTTCATGTTGTATAAGTCAGCGATAACGAGCCTGATTCTGATTCAATCCTCCTTCATGAAACAGCCTGCTCTTTCCAGATATTACCCTAGCAAACCTCCATCTTTAAACACGGAGCCAGCCATAGAAGTGTCTCTTCTCTGCTTTTGTATTTGACTCCCCAAACAATAAACTAAAACAACCCGTCAGCTTTACAGTCTACCAGCCATACCTGGATACCAGCCTTTGGCAAGCCATCTACTAGAACACTAAGATTCCTCTGCATCTCACAGCTCTGTAATCTCTCACCCTTGAGATAACAGGCTTTATTTCCTGGTTAAAGCCAACAATTTCGTACGTTTTGATGTTATACAGGCACTCCCCAGGTTCTTAAGGATTCTTTCCGAGAATTGTCCTTAAGCTGATATCTTCATAAATCAGGAACATTCCATACCTCACCACATCGCATTGCTCTACACACGCTTAACATGATTCTTTCATTCCATCGAATAATCACACTAACACTGCCCTAATTAAATTCATGTAACATACAACTTAGAACAGTACAGTACAGGAACAGGCCCTTCAGACCACCATGTTTGTGCTGACCATGATGCCAAGTTAATTACACCCATCTGCCTGTGCATATCGCTCAGGATTTCTGCTGGAAATATTGAGCAACACACAGAAAATGCTGGAGGAACTCAGCAGGTCAGGCAGCATCTGTGGAGGAAAAGAAACAATTGATATTGTGGGCTGAGTAGGATCTCTAACTTTGCCCAGCATTTGTGTTGCCAATACATGATCCATATCCCTCCATTCTTGTCTAAATGCTTCTTAAACACTGCTATCATATCTACTTCCATCACTTCCCTGCAGCCCATTCCTACACTCCTCCTTTCACCTTAAACCCATGGCCTCTAGTGTTTGCCATTTCTACCCTGAGAGACAGATTCTGACCATCTACTGCATCCTATCCATGCCTCTCTCAACTTTATAAACATCTCTGAGATCTCCTCTCAGTCTTTGACACTCCAGAGAAAACAACTCAAGTTTGTCCAACCTTTATTTGTAGCACACATGTCCTCTAAGTCCAGGTTGGTAAACCTCTTCTGCACTCTTTCCAATGTTTGGTCCATCAGTGGCACAACACTCCCCACCACTGAAAGCATCTACAGGTGGCTCAGTCTCAGGAAGGAAACAACACCGTCATTGTCTGAGCCATACCACCTTCTCGCAGCTCCCATCCGGCAGAAGGTGCTGAAGCCTGAAATCCCACATTACCAAGTTCAAGAACAGCTACTTTCCTATAACAATCAGGTTCTTGAATCCACCTGAATGTCCCTAACATTACTTCAGACTATTTTTTCCTCTCTCTCAGTCTTGCACCAGTGTCATGACATTTTAGGTTGCTGTTTATCCAGTGTAGGTCTGTAGTCTAGTGTAGCTTTCTCTGTGTTGTTTTTTTTACATAGTTCAGTCTAGTTTTTGTACTGTGTCATGTAACACCATGGTCCTGAAAAACGTTGTCTCATTTGTACTATGCACTGTACCAGCTGTTATGGTCAAAGTGACAATAAATTTGACTTGACTTGACTTGACATGTGTAAATTGTATATGTATACATTATGTTAAAAAAACACAAAATGCTGGCAGAACTCAGCAGGCCAGACAGCATCCATGGGAGGAGGTAATAATGACGTTTCGGGCCGAAACCCTTCATCAGGAGTTAAGTAACATGGGATGGTCGAGGGGGGAGGGATAAAGTAGAGAGCACGCTGGATCCCAGCCTTGACCTCCGAGCTGGACCTCCACGCCTGCCATCTCCCCCCTCCCCCCACCAACACGCTGGATCCCAGCCTTGACCTCCGAGTGGACCTCCACGTGCTGGCATCTCCCCCCTCCCCCCACCAACACGCTGGATCCCAGCCTTGACCTCCGAGCTGGACCTCCACGCCTGCCATCTCCCCCCTCCCCCCACCAACATGCTGGATCCCAGCCTTGACCTCCGAGTGGACCTCCACGCGCTGCCGTCTCCCCTTCCCCCACCACCACGCTGCCATCTGATCCTCCCGAGCCTGAGGTTCAATCACCGGTTCCCGGGCCCTCGGGGGCTTCAGCTTCCTCTCACCCCCACCCCTTCCCCGCTGACTCCACCAGCCTCCCACCCACCTCGGAACAGAGCTCTCAACCCTGCTGGGTCTTCACCATCCCCTCCGACCTTCCTCTCTCTGAGGCTGAGCGCTCTGTCCTTAGTAAGGGCCTCACCTTTGTCCCCCTTCGCCCTCACCTCAGTGAGTTCTGCGTGCACCATGACGTGGAGCTCTTCTTCCACCGGCTCCGTCTTCGAGCCCACTTCTTCGGTAGGGACTCTCCCACCCCCACCGATGACCTGTTCTCCCATCTCCAACCCTCCTCCTCCTCATGGACTCCCCGCCCAGGACTTCTACCCGCCCTGGATCTATTCATCTCTCATTACCGTCGGGACATTAACCGTCTCGACTTCACCACCCCTTGCTCCAATTCCAACCTTACCCCCTCTGAACGCTCTGCTCTCCATTCCCTCCGCAACAATCTCAACCTTACCATCAAACCCGTTGATAAGGGGGGTGCTGTTGTCGTCTGGTGCACTGACCTGTACATAGCAGAGGCATGATGACAACTCGCTGACACCTCCTCTTATCTACCCCTGGACCATGACCCCACTAGGGAGCACCAGTCCATTGTCTCCCAAACCATTTCCGATCTCATCAGCTCGGGAGATCTCCCATCCACGGCCACCAAACTTACAGTTCCCACACCCCGCACTTCCCGTTTCTACCTCCTACATAAGATTCACAAACCTGCCTGTCCAGGCAGACCCATTGTCTCTGCTTGCTCCTGCCCCACTGAACTCATTTCTGCCTATCTCGACTCTGTTTTATCTCCCCTTGTTCAACCACTTTCCACCTATGTCCGTGATACTTCCCATGCTTTACATCTCTTCAAAGATTTCAAGTTCCCTGGCCCCCACCGCCTCATTTTCACCATGGACGTCCAGTCCCTATATACCTCTATCCCCCACCAGGAAGGTCTCCAAGCTCTCCATTTCTTCCTGGATTCCAGACCCAGCCAATCACCCTCTACCACCACTCTTCTCCGCCTCGCAGAATTAGTCCTCACCCTTAACAATTTCTCCTTTGGCTCCCCCCACTTCCTCCAAACTAAAGGTGTAGCCATGGGCACCCGCATGGGTCCTAGTGCCTGCCTTTTTGTCGGCCATGTGGAACAATCTATGTTCCAAGCCTACACCGGTATCTGTCCTCCTCTTTTCTTGCGTTATATCAACGACTGCATCGGTGCTGCTTCCTGCACGCATGCTGAGCTCGTCGACTTCATTAACTTCGCCTCCAACTTTCACCCCACCCTCAAATTCACCTGGTCTATTTCCGACACCTTCCTCCCCTTTCTAGATCTTTCTGCTTCTATCTCTGGAGACACCCTATCCGCCGACGTCTACTACAAACCTACTAACTCCCACAGCTACCTAGACTATTCCTCCTCCCACCCTGTCTCCTGCAAAAATGCTATCCCTTTCTCTCAATTCCTCCGCCGCATCTGCTCTCAGGATGAGGCCTTTCATTCTAGGACAAAGGAGATGTCTTCCTTTTTTAAAGAAAGGGGCTTCCCTTCATCCACTATCAACTCTGCCCTCCATCACGTCTCCCGTATTTCACGCACCTCTGCCCTCACCCAGGGATAGAGTCCCCCTGGTCCTCACCTATCACCCTACTAGCCTACAGATCCAACGTATAATCCTCTGTAACTTCCGCCACCTCCTACGTGATCCCACCACCAACCACATCTTCCTCTCCCCCCCCCCCCCCCCCCAGTCTTGGCTTTCCGCAGGGATCGCTCCCTACGCGACTCCCTTGTCCATTCATCCCCCCCATCCCTCCCCATGGACCTCCCTCTGGGCACTGATCCCTGCAAACGGAAGAAGTGCTACACCTGCCCCCACACTTCTTCCCTCACCACCATCCCAGGCCCCAGACAGTCCTTTCAAGTGAGGCACCACTTCACCTGCGAGTCAACTGGGGTGATATACTGTATCCGGTGCTCCCGATGTGGCCATTTATACATTGGGGAGACCCGCCGCAGACTGGGAGACCGTTTCGCTGAACACTGGCACTCAGTCCTCCAGCAGTGGCGGGATCTCCCTGTGGCCACACACTTCAATTCCACAGACCACTCCCACTCCGACATGTCTGTCCATGGCCTCCTCTACTGTCAAGATGAGGCCACACGCAGGTCGATGGAGCAATACCTTATCTCCCGCCTAGGTAGCCTCCTACCTGCCGGCATGAACATCCAACTCACTGACCTCCGTTGATACCCCTGCCCCCCCTTACCCCCATCCCTATCTATTATTTTAGACTGGTTCTCTTTCTCTCTCTTTTACCCCCCTCACTATAATCTCCCCCCAGCCCTACCTTTCTTTCTCTTTTATTTCCCATAATTCTCCACCTCCCCCCCAGCCCATTTCCCTCCAGCCTATCACTTCCCAGCTCTCTACTTTATCCCTCCCCCCACTTCTTATCCCCCCTCGACCATCCCATGTTACTTCACTCCTGATGAAGGGTTTCGGCCCGAAACATCGTCACTACCTCCTCCCATAGATGCTGTCTGGCCTGCTGAGTTCTGCCAGCATTTCATTTTTTTTATTTATTTCCAGCATCTGCAGATTCACTCATGTTACATTATGTTAATATAGGTTTATGTTAACTTATATTTTCTTCATTTTGTGCTGCTGCTGCAGAAAGCTAGTTTCCATGGTAGTTCCAGTATAAGCTGTGCATGTATGCCTATGACAACAATAAACTTGAATGTGAGGTTAAACATTTATCAACAGTATCCACAGTACACTCATTGATATAAAGTGTAAAGGGTTGAGGCACGAGGAGTGATCCCTGTGGTATACCACTTATTACACCTCACTAGCCAATCTTCCTTCTATGCCAATATGTGACCTCCAACACCATGAGCTCTCATGTTCTGTAATAACCTTGGATCTGGCACCTCATCAAATGTTTCCCAAACATTACAGTTTTGGTCCGAGCATAGACTGTGGACTTGAGTTCTGGGATTGCCCTTAACAACAGACACAGAGAGAGACCCCTCAACTCAATTGGTCCATTCTAACCAAGACAATCCACTGAATTAGCCCCATTTGCCTATATTTCTTCATTTGAAGAAGACACTGAAGAAAATAGCATCAGCGAACGATGGGACCAAAATGACATCCTTCAGATAGTTCACGAAATTACTTATTTTACTTCTTCTTTCAAATCTGGTCCTGTTGCTAAGTTGTGTGTGATTGGAACCTGATGTTTACATTTTGGTGATGTGTTTTTGGGTCGATTGAGCGAGGCGGAGCTTTGCTGTCTCTGAGGGAGTTTGATCAGGTTTTGGAGTGGAGTGTGTGGCCTGGAGGCCAAGAAGCCTAGCGTGAATCTATAATCAACTCTATTTCTCGCCGATCAAAGCATCGAGCAAGATTGAAATCAACGGGGATGAGAGTGAAAGGCAAGCGGGGCGTTCAGCGTCATCTGCCAGCATTTGATCGGCCTCTCTTGCTCTCACTCGCTACTCCCAGAGGAAGGTGCCTGCACTTGACTGATCTCTCGCTCCCTCTTGCTGGATGTTGCCACTGTCTTAGGTCTTGGCCAAGGTTTATCAGTACAGTTTGTGGTTGAATTCTACAGTTCATGTTATATGTGTTTCTAGTTCCTGGTTACTCCTTTTTTTATTGCTATTTTGTGTGATTTTGATTGGCTCTGTGGCCTGCAGTCAATGAATGACACAGCGCTAAGTTGAACTGAACTGAACTAAACATTCCTGGACTGTTTCAATGACTCTGTGGCTTGATGTTTTATATTCGTGTTTTTTGCTCGATTTTCGCCATTTCTATGATTTGTTCTTTTTTTGCATGTTGGGTGTTTGATGTTTTCTATGAACAGGTTCCATGGTGGTTTCTTTGTTTTGTGGCTGTCTGTAGGAAGACTAATCTCAGCATTGTATACTTGGATTATAAGTGTGCTTTGACTCTTTCAATATGCCTGAGGTTCCTATTAAATCTCTCTCCTCTCATCTTAAACCTATGCTCTCAAGTTACTGATTCCCAGCCTTAGGAAGAAAGTTCTGTACTCTCACCCTATCTATGCTCCTCATATTTTTATATACCTCTGTAATTTTGCTCCTCGTTTTCCCCAAGTTCCAAAGAATAAAGCCAACCTCTCTCAACCTCTCTCCATAGCTCTATCCCTCAAGTCCTACCACATCCTTTGCACTCTCTCCAGCCCAATGACATCTTTCCTATAGCACGATGGCCAAAACTGAACACAATATTCTCAACATGGCCTCACCAATCCTTGTGCAGCTGAGATATAAACTGTCTTTACCAAGACAGCAGTTGACCCAGCCTTTGCGTGTGGCATCAAGCAGCCCTGGTTAAACCACAGTCAATAGGCTTCAAGAGGAAAACACACAAGTGGTTAAGGGTCATCTCACAGAAAGGAAGATAGTTGTGCTTGTCAGAAGACAATAACCTTGCCCCAGGACATGTCTTCAAGAAAATTTGTTCTTATCATGATAAGGTTAAGTTACTGAGACAGCTGCCAGAGTTCTGGACCAATAGTCTAAAAACATGGGTTCGATTCCCACCACAGCTCTGGAGAATTTAAATTCAAGTCAATATATAAATCTAGAATTTATAAAGAAGGTCATGCCAGAAAAATCAACCCAACCTGCAATAAACTCCACCCTGTTCACTGCTACTCCTCTGGAGGAATTCTCTCCTTACCCTGTCCGTGCTCTTTGTGCCTCCAGAATCACTGACGTGGAGATTCTTAATTGCCTATTTAGTTCGGTGTTAGTTAGGGATGGGCAAGAAATGCTGGCATTGCAGATGACATACTGCAAATCAAGAAAACATTTCCACTCTCTGGGTAAAGAACCTTTTCCAGAGTTTTCCCCTGGGTTTACTATGTGTGGTTTCTGTTACTATCGCCGTTTTTTTTGCCCAAGAAGAGCTTTATTCTGAAAATAAGAATCAGAGTGAGGATCAGATATATTATCACTGACAAACACTCAGTGGCCAGATCATTGGACACATATGCATACCTAGTCAATAAAGGAAATATCTAATTAGTCAATCATGTGGCAGCAACTCAATGCATAAGACCATGCAGACATGGTCAAGGGGTTCATTTGTTGTTCAGACCAAACATAAGAATGGGGAAGCAATGACTTTGACTGTGGAATAATTGTTGATGCCAGGTGAGGTGGTTTGAGCATCTCAGAAAGTGCTGATCTCCTGGAATTTTCACGCACAACATCCCTAGAGTTTACTGCGAATGGCACAAAAACCAAAAACAATCCATTGAGTGCCAGTTCCGAAGAGAGGTCAGAAGTGAATGTCTAGACTGGTGCAAGCTGACAGGGAAGTGACAGTAACTCAAATAACCGCGTGTTACAACAGTAGTGTGCAAAAGAGCATCTCTGCAAGCACAATATGACAAACCTTGAAGTGAATGGGCTACAGCTGCAGAAGACCAAGGACGTACACTTAGAGGTCACTTTATCAGGTGCAGTAGTAACTACAATATGAATATATTTTAAAAATAAATATTGCAAAAGGGGAGCAAAATAGTGAGGTGGTATTCATGGGTTTGTGGACTGTTCAGAAATCTGATGATTGGCAGGGGGATGGGAACCAGAATGATAGGGCTGAGGTTGGAGCAGTTGGCATACAAATCGATGCAGTATGTAGTGCGACGGTGGGGAACGACAGGCAGATGATTAGGCACATAATATAAGGAATAAGGCAGATGATCTTGTAGCACAATTAGAGATGTGCAGGTATGATATCGTGGGTGTCACTGAGTTGTGGTTGAAAGAAGCTCATAGCCGGGAGCTTAACATCTAAGGATGCACCTTGTATCAACAGAACAGACAGGTAGACAAGGGGGTGGGAAGGCTCTGTTGGTAAAAAAATGAAATGAAAACCTTAGAAAGAGGAGACATAGGAAAGGAAGATGTGTAAATAAACTACAAGGATAAAAAAAACCCTGCTGGTAATAGTAGCCAGGATGTGGGATACAAGTTACAATGGGAGATAGAAAAGGCATATAAAAAGACCAATGTTATGATAGTCATGAGGAATTTCAATATGCAGGTATATTGGTAGATTGGTGCTGGATCTCAAGAGAGGGAAATTTGTTGAATGCCTACGTGATGGTTTTTTAGATCAGTTTATGGTTGAGCCCACTAGGGGAAAGGAAATTCTGGACTGGGTGTTATGTAATGAACTGGATTTGATTAGGGAACTTAAGGTAAATGAATCCTTAGGAGGCAGTGATCACAATATGATAGAATTCATCCTGCAGTTTGAGATGGAGAAAATAAAGTCAGAAGTATCAGATTTACTATGGAAAAAAGGGAATTAGAGAGACATGAGAGAGGAGCTGGCCAAAGCTGATTGGAAGGGGACACTAGCATGGATGACAGCAGAACAACAATGGCTGGAGATTCTGGGGACAATTTGGAAAGTGCAGGAGAGATATATCGCAAAGATTATGTATTCTGAAGGGGGAATGAGGCAACCATGGCTGACAAGGGAAGCCAAAGACAACATAAAAGGAAGGAGTGGCATACAATATTGCAAAAATTAGTGGAAAGTTAGATGACTGGGACACTTTTAAAAACCAACAAAAGGTAACTAAAAAAGCCGTAAGGAAAGTTAAGATGAAATAGGAAGGGAAGCTAGCCAATAATATAAGAGGATACAACAAGTTTTTTTTTCAAATACCTGTAGATTAAGAGGAAAAGAGGCTAAAGTTGATTTTGAACCGCTGGAAAATGATGCTGGAGAGGTAGTAAGGAGGGGCAAAGAAATGGCAAAGGAATGGAATAAATATTTTGAAATTCGGAAGTGTCAGGGGGCAGGAGTGTTGTTGCTATTACGAAGGAGAAGGTGCTTGAGAAGATGAAAGGTCTGAAGGTCGTTAAATCAGCTGGACCTGATGGACTCACCCCCCACCCCCCTGGGTTCTGAAAGTGGTGGCTGAAGAGATTTTGGAGGCATTAGTAATGATCTTTCAAGACTCATTAGATTCTGGAATGGTTCTAGAGGACTCTAAAATTGCAAATGTCATTCAACCTTTCAGAAAGGAGGGAGGTGGAAGAGAGTAAATTATAGGCTAGTTAATCTGACCTTGGTGGTTGAGAAGATGTTGGAGTCCATTACTAAGGATGATATTTCAAGGTACTTGGAGGCACTTGATAAAATGTCAGCATAGTTTCCTTAGGGGAAATTCTTTGACAAGATAAAAGGCAAGATTGACAAAGAAGAGTCAGTGCATGCTGGATTTTCAGAAGGCCTTTGACAAGGTGCCACATATAAGGCAGCTTGGTATTACAGGAAAGATACTAACATGGGTAGAAGATTGGCTGACTCGCAGGGGGCAAAGAGTGGTAATAAAGGAGCCTTTTCTGGTTGGCTGCCAGTGCCTAGTGGTGATCTGTAGGGTCTGGTGTTGGGACCACTTTTTTCCACATTACAGGTGAAAGGTTTGAATGACGGAATTGATAGATTTTTGGTCAAGTTTGCAAATGATATGTAGATAGGTTGATGGACATCTAGTGTTAAGGAAGCAGTGAATGTGCAGAAAGACTTAAACATTGGGAGAACAGGCAAAGAAGTGGCAGATGGAATATAGTGCAGGGAAGTGTATGGTCATGCACTTCGGTAGAAGGAATAAAAGCACAGACTAATTTCTAAATGGGGAGAGAATTCAAAAATCAAATGTGCAAAGGGATTTTGGAGTCCTTATGCAGGACTCCCTTGCAGGTTGAGTCAGTGGTAAGGAAAGCAAATGGAATGTTAGTATTATTTCGAGAGGACTAGAATTTAAAAGCAAGGATGCAATGCTTTGCAAGGCACTGCGCAGTGGAGTAATGTGAGCAGTTCTGGGCCACCTAACCAAGAAAAAAATGTGCTGGCATTGGAGATGTTCCAGAGGAGGTTGACATGAATGATTCCAGGAGTATGAGGAGTGTTTGATGGCTCTGGACTTGTACACACTGGAGTTTAGAAGAATGGGTAGAGGGGGATCTCATTGAAACCTACTGGATATTGAAAGGTCTGGATACCATGGATGTAGGGAGGATGTTTCCTGTGGTGGATGAGTCTAGGGACAGAGGGAATAGACTCAGAATAGAGGGACATCCATTTAGAACAGAGATGAGGAATTTTTTTAGCCAGTGGGTAGTGAATCTGTGGAATTCTTTGCCACAGACAGCTTTGGAGACCAGACCATTGTGTCTATTTAAGGCAGAGGTTGAAAGGTTCTAGATTAGTCAGGGTGTCAAAGGTTACAGGAAGGTAGGAGAATGGGGCTGAAAGGGATCAGCCGTGATGGAACGCAGAGCAGGCTTGATAGACTGAATGGCCTCATTCCGCTCCTATGTCTAATAGTCTTATGGAGGGGAAGAAGCTGTTCTAAAATGTTGATTGTGCATCTTCAGGCTCCTGTACCTCTTCATGGATGGTAGTAACAAAAAGCGGCATGTACTGGGTGGTAAGGTTTGTTCATGATCGATGCCACCTTCTTGACGCTGTTACAGGGACGTGGCAGGAAGAACAAACCCAAGTGCAGGACTCTGACACGGAGGCAGGATCAGGAGGCAGAATCTCCGTAGGGAGCGCAGAATCGAGACCAGGCTGAGTCAGGACTAGGGAGGCTTGATTCACGAAGAGATACAGGGTTGAAGACTTGGAACAAGGCTCCTCTCTTTCTGAGAGTCGACCAACAATCTGGCAAGGGCTGACCGGAGCTGTCGGAGTCTTATCCTCTGGTGGCTAATGGAAACCAGGCGCTGGTGATTGAGAGGAATTGGGAAAGATTGGGAATCAAGTGTGGGGATTAAGGACCAATTAGGGAGGAAAGGGAAAGGTGGGAAATGCCAGCCAGGACCATGACAGACGCTTTGCCTTTTTAAAACATCCTCAGTGGTGGGGAGGCTTATTCTCAAGATGGAACTGGCAGAGTTTGTCAAAGTTTCAGATGTCACGCTGAATCTTCGCAAATTTCTAAGGAAGCAGAGGTGCTGCCGTGCTTTCTTCAGAATTGCCCCTGAGTGTTGGCCATGGACAGGTCCATTCAAACTGGGTGCATCACTGTCTGGTATGGGGCACCAATGCACAGGATTAGAAAATGTTGCAGAAGGTTGTAAATTCTGCCAGCTCCACCTTGGGTAGAGAATCTATTGAGGTGGGGTCTGTTGACTGGCTGCATCATAGCCTGGTATGGAAACACCAATACCCCTGAATGCAAAATCCCACAAAAAGTAGTGGATACAGCCCAGTCCATCACAAATAAAACCCTCCCCACCATTGAGCACATCTACACAGAATGTTGTCACAGGAAAGCAGCATATAGAGTTATTACTCTTCAACCACCAGGGTCTTGAACCAAAAGGGATAACTTCCCTTGTCCCCATCACCGAACCGTTTCCACAACCTATGGACTCACTTTCACGGATTCTTTATCTCATGTTCTTGATTTGTTATGTACCCCCAGGGTTCATATTTCTGTGGACAATCACTTTAAAATGTCGGGAGAATGAGACTGACTTTTGGACACTGTTTGAGCTGTTACAAAGAGAGAGAGGGAGGTGTCCAACACAGAGACCCTGGTATTAAAAGAGAGAGAGACAGAAATTGCTCAAAAGATTGATGTTATGGTTTCTCTACAAGTTGTTTACCTTTCCACGAGGACACTTGCCTGCTTGTAAAAGTTCCTGCAGAGAGAGGAGGGCGGAGCAGGTTGATGGACAGTTGGTGTCTAACATGTGGAGATAAATACCAGGTCCGCTGATACAGAGATAGACACACGGTTTTGGACACTGAACGAGCTTTGTTGCACCCACAGGAAGGTGGGGTTTTTGGAGGATTGATTTGGGGAAATCAATCGGTGGCTCTCGCAGTGTGAAAAGGTGTGACCAGTGGGGAATTATTTGTGTGTCCACCCTTGCCTGGGTGTTAATTCCATCACTGAAGAACGGTTGCACGTGTTACGGTCATAGTCAATGACTACAATAGGATTTCGGAAGACAATGGGAAGATCGACGGCATCAGCCAACCTCTCACCTCTCTCCAACGTTACCCAAATAACTACCTCGAACTGAACTCAACTCTCTTCATCATCGTAAGACTCTATTCATTCACCCCTAGGTTTGAAAGAACCTAGCTTTGTTCCTATTTCCACACTTATGTGTGTGTATCTATTTATATATATATATATATATATATATATATATATATATATATATATATATATATATTACTGCTAACCTGTTTGATATATCTGCATTTGTATTGTGTAGTTACTATTAAACACGATTAGTTATTAGCAATACCAGACTCTAACGTGATTTCATTTCTGCTGGTTCTTTTACCCGTCATGGGGTACATGACAGATTACTATTATTATTTTTTTCTTTTTGTATTTGCACTCCTTGGTGTCTTTTGCACACTGGTGTCTGCCCTGTTGGTGTTGTCTTTCATTGATTCTATTATGGTTATTGGATTTATTGAGTATGCCCACACAAAAATGAACCTCAGGGTTATATATGGTGACATACACGTGCTTTGATAATCAGTTTACTTTGAACTCTCCAGAGTACATCTGTAGAAATTTGCTGGTGCCTTTGGTAACATACCAAATCTCCTCAAACTCCTAATGAAATATAGCTGCGTGTGTGCCTTCTTTGAAATTGCATCAATATGTTGGGCCCAGGATAGATCTTCAGAAACGTTGATACCCAGGAACTTGAGGAAGCTGATACCTCAATGAGGACTGGTGTGTGCTCCCTCGACTTCCCCTTCCTGAAGTCCACAATCAATTCCTCGGTCTTACTGGTGTTGAGTGCAAGGTTGTTGTTGCGACACCACTCAACCAGCCAATCTACCTCACCTCTGTACCCTTTCACTTCAGTATCTGAGATTCTGCCAACAATAGTTGTGTCACTGGTGAATTTATGGATGCCATTTGAGCGGTACCTAGCCTTATACAGTAGTCGTGGGTGTAGAGAGAGTAGAGTTGTGGACTAACCGTGGATCCTTGAGGTGCGCCATTGGCTGTCAGCAAGGAGGAGGTGTTACTTCTAAACCACACTGACTGTCATCTCCCAATGAGGTAGTTGTAGAAGAAGGTAAAGACCCAGAATTTGAAGTTGTTGGTTAGTACTGAGTGGACGGTGGTGTTGAGTGTTGAACTGTAATCAATCTATGCTAAGGGATCAATGCTGAGACAAATGGAGGCAAGGTAAAGTTTCACACTGAATGATTATGTTGTAGAATCCTGGGACCTGGCAGAACAAGTATACAGGTTCCCTGAAAGGGACATTGCAGGTAGACAGGGTGATGAAAAAGGCTTTTGGCACTCTGGCCTTCATTAGACAAGGAACTAAGAATAGGTTAAGATGTTATGTTGCAGATTGTACAGGACATTGGTGGGGCTGTATTTGGAACATTTTGTTCAATTTTGGTCACTGTCCTATAGGAAAGATGGTTGGGGGAAGGGGGAATGAAGTAAGAAGCTGGGATGTAATAGGTGGAAGAAGCAGAGGGCTGAAGAGGAAGGAATCTGATAGGAGAGGACATGTCACCATGTAAGAAAGGTGAGGAGGGGCACCAGTGGGAGGTGATGGGCAGATGAGGAGAAGGGGGTGAGAGGGAAACCAGAATTAAGAATGGAAAACGAGAGATGGGGAGGCAGGAGAAATTGACTTGTGTTTATATTCTGCATTCTGTTATTTTTTCCCTTGTACTACCTCAGGGCACTAGTGTGATGAAATAATTTGTATGGATGGCATGCAAAACAAAGGTTTTCACTGTACCTCAGTACTTAATAAACCAATTTAGCAAGTGGAGCTGAGATAGACCAGCCATGCTGTTGATGAATTGGTGGAGCAGGCTCAAGGGGCTGGATGGCCAACTTCTGCTCCTGATTCTCCTGATTCTCATAGCCTTATTACGTTCTTGTGATACTCTAACGCACTGCTCTCTTCACAAGCCTCTATTGATACTGCAGCAAGGAGAATGATGTACGGTGCAGAGATGAAGGCATTACTGGATAGTTCAGTGCTTGCAGTAACAGCTCAGGACTTCACACCCACCGACTGGGCTTAATTGACTGATAGGCAGTCTTCTCTGTTCACAGAGTAACAGCAAAGTAATGGCAGCTCGAAAACCCAGTGCATCGTCAGTTCCTCTCCTGAGACCAGTAACAGGGGGAATATGTGTCAGGAATAAATAAATAATCTAATTATTGAGCCACTTCCTGTCAGGTTAACTCCAATTTGTTGGGCTTTGAAGGAACAAAATGAGGCATTTTTCCTCGTTATTGTTGTGCTTTTCATACCCTTGGTTATCGCGGGGCAGATTAAAGGGGGCTTGATTGGGGCTTTTTGTCATGGAACTGTGAGATGCCTAGGGGGAGAGGGGAGGGAGAGGGGAAGGCAGAGAGGGAGGGGAAGAGAAGGGATGGAAAGAGAGAGAGAGAGAGAGTGAGAGAGAGAGACAGAGACAGAGAGGGAGGGGGAGAGTGAGTGATAGAGGGAGAAATAGTGATAGAAAGCAGAGAGAAAGAGAGAAGAATTAAAAAGAAAGGCAAGGAGGAAGCGAGGGTGATGTGGATTTGAATAAAGTGGGAGAGAGAAAAAAGACAGGGTGAAAGGAGAGTGAGGCAAGAAGAGAGTGGATAAACTGAAATCAGACAGAGACAGAGAAAATGAGGGAAGAAGGAAAGAGGGGAAAGATGGAGAGTAAAAAGACTGATAGGAGAGAAATAAAGAGCAGAGATAGAAAAGAGAAAGGAAAATGAAAGTTAGAGATAAAGACAGTGATGGAGCAAGAGAGAGAAATAGAGAGCAAGACAGGGAGGGAAGGGAGTGGAGAATGAAGAGAAAGAGAGAATGGAACAGAAAAGTTGGAAAAGATAGAGACAGAAGACAGAACAAGAGACAGATCAATAAAAAAAACAGGAAAGCGAGAAGACGAATACGGAGAGCTGATAAAGAGAGGGAGTGTGGAAAGAAAACGAGATGGTGGGATAGAGACTGATGGTGGCGGTTTGTCACGGCACTGTGAGATGACATTGCAGTCAGAGCAAGAATAAAAAAAAGCTTTGAGCTTGACACTTCTCCAGCTCGGAGACAGAGAAGCGTCCTGCCCCATATAGAGTGACCAGCTGCACAGCAAATGTGCGCTCCTGAGGTAGGCTGTTGGGCCCTGAGCTCACTGCTCTGCTCTCTGAGAACAGACTTGATGGATCCAGAAGGCTGGTTGCTCCCACAGATCCTTACTCACCGGGAACCTGTTCCAGGGAAAATGGAGGAAGGAGGAAGGGGGAAGGGCTGGGAACCACATTCACTTTCCATTAAACACCAGGTTACGGATTTCTGCACACAAACCTCTCGTAGATTTAAACCTCTTAATGTTGCAACATCTTGTGCTCAGAATTTATTCACAATAACCAACTGGTCACACCATATCTCCACAGTAGACCACTCAGCCCATCGAGTGTATGCTTTCTTACACAGCAACACAGTTCAACACTAATTTTCACTGTAACTTACGCCCGCCTCACTAACCCTACTCTCATTTTATTAATCTCATTTTATTCTCTTTACATTTTCAACTCCCCCCAGATTCTACCCCTTGCTTACACACACCAAGGGGACAATTCACAGGGGATGATTGTTCGAGGTCATTCTGGTGTTTGGGAGTTATGGATAGCATGATTACGGATTAACTAAAATGAAACCCAGTCTTCAGGAAATAAAACCTGTACATAAGTTAACATCCAGCCGATACTCTGTGCCAGCAGATTGAGATTCTTCTGGATTCTCTCTCTCTGCTGTGTGAAAAAAGATTTTTTTATTTCTCAGCTACAGCTGGCTCATTTTTAGTCAGACTTGCGCATCTTTGGGATGTGGGAAGAAACTGCAGCAGCTGGAGGGATTGCACACGGTTACACGGAGAACGTGCAAACTCCTCACCCAAGGCCAGGGTTGAACCAGGTCTCCGGAACTGCAAGGCAGCAGCTCTCCCGGCTACACATTGACATCACACATCTCCTTTCCTTACGTACAGCTCAGTGTCAACCTGCACAGCACGTCTTTGTAGCGGTTAAACTTAGAGCATGCATAGAACATAGAACAGTACAGAACCTTTCGGCCCACGCTATTGTACCAGCCCTTCAATCTTCTCCAAGATCAATTTAACGCTTTCTTCCCAAATAATCCCCCATTTTACTTTCCTCCATGTGCCTAGCTAAATGTCTCTTAAATGTCCCTAATGTATCTGCCTCTACCACCAACTCTGGCAGCGTGTCCCATGCACCCACCAATCTAAATGTAAAAAAAAACTACCTCTGACATCCCCTCTATACGTTCCCCCAATCACCTTAAAATTATGCCCTCTTCTATTAGTCATTTCAACCGGCTGTTCACACTTCTTATACACCTCTATCAAGCCACCACTTATTCTCCTTCTCCCTTTGAGAAAAGCTCTAGCTCCCTCAGACTCTCCTCGTATGACATGCTCTTTAATCTAAGCAATACCCTGGTAATTCTCCTCTACACCTTTTCTAAAGTTTCCAGATCTTTTCTATAATGAGGTGACCAAAACCAAACACAATTGTGGTCCAACCAGAGTTTTGTAGAGCTGAAACACTGCCTCATGGCTCTGGAATTCAATCCTCCAACTAAAAAGGCCAGCACACCATATGCCTTCTAACCACCCTAACACCTTGTGCAGCAACTGTATTCTGCACTCTCACTGTTTTTCCTTCTACTGCCTCAATGTATTTTGTCATGAATCGAACTGTATGCAAGTTTTTCCACTGTGCCTCGTACTATAATAAACCAAGTTCTCAATTCCAATTTGTTCAGAGAGATAGCCAGTCACCAATAAAGGAAGCCAGGCCAGAGTTTGTGGAGGAGTGACTGGGTGAAGCACTTGGTGTGATGTTGAGTGGGGATATCACATGAAAGAAGAATGATTCTGGGAATGAAAGGGTTAACATGTGAGGAGCGTTTGATGGCTCTGGGCCTGTACTCACTAGAAATTAGAAGAATGAGATGGGATCTCATTTAAACCTACTATTTATTGAAAGGCCTGGACAGACTGCACATAGAGAGGATGCTTCTGATAGTGGGACAGTCTAGGATTAAAGGACAGATTCAGAATGGAAGGACACATCTTTACAACAGAGAATTCTTTTAGCCAGAGAGTGGTGAATCCATTGAATTCACAACCACAGAGAGGTGTGGAGGCCACATTATTGGGTATAGTAAAAGGTTCTTGATGAATAAGTGTGTCATATGTTGTGGGGTAAAGTATGGAAAATGGGGTTCCGAGGAAAAATAAATCATCCGTGACTGAATGGTGCAGCACTCGATGGACAAACTGACCTAATTCTATTCCTGCGTATTATGTGGGTGTTAAAACCTGCAGCCACGCAGAGTATGGGGGAATCCACAAGACAAAGGAGAGCTCTGTCCTGTAACACTCACTCCGTTATCAGAGATAAGACACTGGCATCTGAGACAAGGAGACAGGTTGGCCTGATTCCACACTGTGTCGAAGGCTGTTCAGCACCAACAGGAGCAGGGCTGAGCCAGCAAAAGAGACCCATCTGTGTCCGAGGGCAACATTTCATTCCTTAACCCTCCAGTAGCATCCTGGCTGTTGCAAGATAGTCACAATGAACCAAGGTATTACAAACATGAAAAGATCTGCGGGTGCTGGAAATCCAAGCAACACACACAAAATGCCAGAGAAACTCGGCAGGCCTGGCAGCATCCGCGGAAAAGAGAAACCAGTTGATATCTCGGGCTGAGACCCCCCATCAAGATACCTCCTGCTTGGGTTGAGGGTGCTCTCCGTGTACTCCTGAACAGTCTCCTAGAATGAGAAAGTGGACTCTTGACCGGACGAATTACCTCGTTTTCACCCTTCATTTAATCGTCTGCGGCACTGCACTTTCTCTATAGCTGTAACACTGTTCTTGTTTTATCACACTGTCTCAATGCACTATTTCAATGAAATGATTTTTTATAAACATTATGCCAGATAAATATTTCACTGTGCTTTGGTAGATGCAACAAAAATAAAACAATTTGCCAATTTGTCGATTCAATTTTATTACTCTATTTAGAGAATCAGATGGGAACATGCCCTTCTGACCAATAAACCAACTAACCTGTATTGTCTTTGGAAAATGGGAGGAAACTGGATCACCCAGAGGGATTCCTGGTGAATGTACAGACAGCAGTGGAATTGAACCCGGGTCACTGGCACTGTAATAGTTCAATGCTAACCGCTACGATATCCTGTCGCTGCTGTTCACCTTCACTCTATCTCGGTACTAAGAACCAATTTACCAATTCCAATTCCTTTGGAGAGATTGCTTCTCAACCCAGGCCACAGTAAACTTGGTTCAATCCTGACCTTGGCTGCTGTTTGTGTGGAGTCTGCACTTTCTCTCTGAAACTGGGCGGGTTTCCAGTTTCCTCCTACATCCCAGCAGGCAAATCCTCCTCTCTTCACTTCCCCCTTGTGTGTGTTCATGAGGGGCAGAATCGAGGTGGGTCGATGAGAATGTCAGGAGAATAAAGTGGGATCAGTGTAGGGTTAGTGTGGGGAGTGGAGGGTTAGTGTGTGGAGTGTAGGGATAGTGAGGGGAGGGGAGGGTTAGTGTGGGGAGTGGAGGGTTAGTGTGTGGAGTGTAGGGATAGTGAGGGGAGGGGAGGGTTAGTGTGGGGAGTGGAGGGTTAGTGTGGGTTGGGTAGGGTTAGTGTGGGGAGTGGAGGGTTAGTGTGGGGAATGGAGGGTTAGTGTGTGGAGTGTAGGGATAGTGAGGGGAGGGGAGGGTTAGTGTGGGGAGTGTAGGGATAGTGAAGGGAGGGTTAGTGTGGGTTGGGTAGGGTTAGTGTGGGGAGGGGAGGGTTAGTGTGTGGAGTGTAGGGATAGTGAGGGGAGGGGAGGGTTAGTGTGGGGAGTGTAGGGATAGTGAGGGGAGGGGAGGGTTAGTGTGGGGAGTGTAGGGATAGTGAAGGGAGGGTTAGTGTGGGTTGGGTAGGGTTAGTGTGGGGAGGGGAGGGTTAGTGTGTGGAGTGTAGGGATAGTGAGGGGAGGGGAGGGTTAGTGTGGGGAGTGGAGGGTTAGTGTGTGGAGTGTAGGGATAGTGAGGGGAGGGGAGGGTTAGTGTGTGGAGTGTAGGGTTAGTGTGTGGAGTGTAGGGATAGTGAGGGGAGGGGAGGGTTAGTGTGGGGAGTGTAGGGATAGTGAGGGGAGGGGAGGGTTAGTGTGGGGAGTGTAGGGATAGTGAAGGGAGGGTTAGTGTGGGGAGTGGAGGGTTAGTGTGGGTTGGGTAGGGTTAGTGTGGGGAGGGGAGGGTTAGTGTGTGGAGTGTAGGGTTAGTGTGTGGAGTGTAGGGATAGTGAGGGGAGGGGAGGGTTAGTGTGGGTTGTGGAGGGTTAGTGTGGGGAGTGGAGGGTTAGTGTGTGGAGTGTAGGGATAGTGAGGGGAGGGGAGGGTTAGTGTGGGTTGTGGAGGGTTAGTGTGGGGAGTGTAGGGATAGTGAGGGGAGGATTAGTGTGGGGAGTGGAGGGTTAGTGTGGGTTGGGTAGGGTTAGTGTGGGGAGTGGAGGGTTAGTGTGTGGAGGGGAGGGATAGTGAGGGGAGGGGAGGGTTAGTGTGGGTTGTGGAGGGTTAGTGTGGGGAGTGTAGGGATAGTGAGGGGAGGATTAGTGTGGGGAGTGGAGGGTTAGTGTGGGTTGGGTAGGGTTAGTGTGGGGAGTGTAGGGATAGTGAGGGGAGGGTCAGTGTGGGGAGTGGAGGGTTAGTGTGTGGAGGGGAGGGATAGTGAGGGGAGGGGAGGGTTAGTGTGGGTTGGGTAGGGTTAGTGTGGGGAGGGGAGGGTTAGTGTGTGGAGGGGAGGGATAGTGAGGGGAGGGGAGGGTTAGTGTGGGTTGTGGAGGGTTAGTGTGGGGAGTGTAGGGATAGTGAGGGGAGGGTTAGTGTGGGGAGTGGAGGGTTAGTGTGGGTTGGGTAGGGTTAGTGTGGGGAGGGGAGGGTTAGTGTGTGGAGTGTAGGAATAGTGAGGGGAGGGTTAGTGTGGGGAGTGGAGGGTTAGTGTGGGTTGGGTAGGGTTAGTGTGTGGAGGGGAGGGTTAGTGTGGGGAGTGGAGGGATAGTGAGGGGAGGGTTATTGTGGGGAGTGTAGGGGTAGTGTGGGTTGGGTAGGGTTAGTGTGTGGAGGGGAGGGTTAGTGTGGGGAGTGTAGGGATAGTGAAGGGAGGGTTAGTGTGGGGAGGGGAGGGTTAGTGTGTGGAGGGGAGGGTTAGTGTGGGGAGTGTAGGGATAGTGAGGGGAGGGTTAGTGTGGGGAGTGGAGGGTTAGTGTGGGTTGGGTAGGGTTAGTGTGTGGAGGGGAGGGTTAGTGTGGGGAGTGGAGGGATAGTGAGGGGAGGGTTATTGTGGGGAGTGTAGGGGTAGTGTGAAGAGTATAAGGTTAGTGTGGGGAGTATAAGGTTAGTGTGAAGAGTATAAGGTTATTGTGGGGAGTGTAGGGTTAGTGTGGGGAGTGTAGGGTTATTGTGGGGAGTGTAGGGTTAGTGTGGGGAGTGTAGGGTTATTGTGGGGAGTGTAGGGTTAGTGTGGGGAGTGCAGGGTTAGTGTGGGGAGGGGAGGTTGCAGCGAAAATCAGTGGAGAATGGAGTTTCCCAGGTTCACTGCCTGGTGTCTCCAGAGCTGCACAGAGAGGTGATGTGAGCTACTTTATCATTTAACTTTCAACTGAGGTCACAAATAAAAAAAATCCTGGCATCTGGTTCTCTGACCAGTGCTGGACATTAATCGGCAGACATCTCAAGGTGAATCAGGAGGGTTTCTTGGCAGAGAGAATTAAAAATGAGCTGGGAGTGTGTGAGATAACATACACAGCTCAATGACTGGTTCCATAGCAGCAATTAGAACCAGCAGCCAGTTCGGCACAACAGGCACTCCTCTCCCCATCTGGAGGTCTCGTTCCCAGTTCAAATCTCCGGCTCTGATTTCTACAGATGTACGGTGGAGAGTATTCTGACTGGCTGAGTCACCGCCCGTTATGGAGGCTCCAGTGCACAGGATCGCAAGAGGCTGTAGACTCAGCCAGTTCCATCACTGGCGTATCCCTCCCCACCCTTCAGGATGTCTTCAAGGGACGGTGCCTCAAGAAGACATCATTGAGGACCCTCACCATCCAGGACATGCGTTTATTGCCCTGTACTACAGCCGCAAAACAACAAATATGTCAGTAATAATAAACCTGATTCTGACTCTCTTCTCATTACTACCATCAGGGAGGGGTACAGGAGCCGGAAGGCTCGCTCTCGATGATTCAGGAACAGCTTCTTCCCCTCCGCCATCATGAGCATACGAGCACTACCTCGCTGATTATTTTCGTACTGTTTATTTATTTTCTAATCTACAGTAATTTTTATTTCTGCACTGTACTGCTGCTGCAAAATGACAAATTTCACATCATGTAAGACAGATAACAAAGCGGATTCTAATTCTGAGCTGTATGCTCAGCAACATGCTGCACCACCACACCTCCGGCATCGCCACAGACTGACAGCAGCCCCTTCAGAGACCAGATGAAGGTCTCCACAGTAAATTAACACTTCCTGTTAAGACCTGGATTTCATTGAGCTGTGCTTTGCTAAGTTTATTTCATTAACTAACATTTTCACAAAGGATATCACAAGCAGTAAGTGTAAAAACTTCAGCACTTTTGGTCTGAACAGTTTCAGAGTGGAGTCCCAGAGAGTGGGAACTTGTTTTCTGCCTCCCACATGCACACACGTACATGCACATAAACGTGCATTCACATGCTCACCCCTATGCACACACATTCACACATGCCCATGTTCCACATGTTCACACAGACTTACACATGGACACTGCCTTACACACAGTCTCACACTCACTGTCTTACATACACGCAGACACACCAACAAACACACACACACACAAAACAATGGGTTTAAACACAAAGCAACACACACACACTCTCACTCACACGTATATAGTTTTACACATACTCAAACACAAACATTAAAAAATGTACACACAGATATAGACACATACATAGTATCTTAGATTTACACACACACACACACACACACACACACACACACACACACACACACACACACACACACACACACACACACACACACACACACACACACACACACACACTGTAAAATCAATTGGAAACAAATTAAAGCAAACATTATTAATCACTGGGGAGACATTCTCTAGTGCAATCAGTACCGTACTGCAGTTCTATTACAATAAAAGATCGAAACAAGGAGTTGATGTATTTATCTGGAACAACTGCACAAAGCCTCAGAATACATTAGTTATATTCTGATTTTAAAAACCACTCAAAGGTTTTGTTCTGTTTCTCTTACTGAGCCTCACGGACTTGGTCAACAACTGAACCAGATCTCATAATTATTAATTATCAGTAAGCACCTACCACCCCACCAGCTCCACGCCCATCAAATAATTGTTCGTAACTTCCGTTATCTCCCCACCAAGCACATCTTTCCCTCCCCCCTACTTTCTGCTTTCCGCTGGGATCGCTTCCTACGTGACTCCCATCTCCACTCTCCCCTCCCCACCGATCTCCCTCCCGGTGCTTATCCTTGCAAGTGGACCAAGTGCTACACCTGCCCTTACACCTCCTCCCTCACCACCATTCAGAGCCCTATGTAGTCTTGCCAGGTGAGGCGACACTTCACCTGCGAGTCTGTTGGGATCATCTACTGCATCTGGTGCCCCCGGTGTGACCTCTTGTATATCAGTGAAACCCAACGTAGATTAGGAGACTGCTTCGCCAAGCACCTACGCTCCACTAGTAAAAGCAGGATCTCCCAATGGCCACCCATTTTAATTCTACTTGCCATTCCCATTCTAACATGTCCTCTCCTATCAGATTTCCCCTTCCCAACCCTTCATCTCTTTCACCAATTGACTTTCCAGCTCTTTACTTCACTCCTCCTCTCCCAGTTTCACTTATCACCTACTATCTTGTACATACGTCTTCTCCCCTCCCCCACCTTCTTACTCTGACTTCTCATCTTTTTTCTCCAGTCCTGCTGAAGGGTCTCAGCTCGAAACATGGACTGCACTCTTTTCCACAGATGCTGCTGGTCTGCTGAGTTCCTCCAGCATTTTGTGTGTTTTGCTTGTAATCATTTAAACCAACTTGCACCAATGAGGAGGCTTGGTGTGACAGCAGGTCAGTAAGTGTGGTTATCCCATTATTCCTCTTCTAAAGAAGATATCCATTTTCCCTGAGCTTCCTCCTCTGCCTGTTTTCTAGAACCCTGTAATTAATTCCTGTAGAGTAGTCTCAAGCCTGTTGACACAAATGTCAAATTCTCCAACTCCTGGTAACTGCTCCCCTCTGTTCTTCTCTTCCATTTTTTCCTTCCCGACTCTACTGTCCTCATCTATAAAATTCCATCTCTTCAGCTCTTTATCACTTCCAGCAATACTCTTCCAACTTCTCACTCACCTTCCCATCATCTGCCAGATCTTGCTCCTCCCCTCCCCTCCATCATTTTATACCAGCTATCTCCTCTCTTTCTTTCCAGTTCTGCTGAAGGGTCTCGACCCAAAACACTAATTGCCCATTTCCTTCCATAGATGCTTCTTGACGGGCTGAGTTCCTCCAGCTCCTTTGTGTTTTGTTCCAATTTTCCAGCATCTGCAGTTTCTTGGGTCACCAAGTAATTTCCCTCTAATATTCCTGAAAGATCCTTTTGAAACTGTCTAATATTCTAACACAGTGGATAAAAGTACTTCCCATTTCCCATCTGCCTTTTTTACCAACCTTCTTAAATATGATCTTCCCATATTTTATTCTCATTTATCCAATTAAAACTCTTCCTGATTGGAAATGCCTCAATTAAACCTCCTTTAGCTTGTCCTGACGCAGGGTCTTAACTACCCCTTCTCCGCACAGAAGCTACCTCACCCACTGCGTTTAGTTCCTTTAGCAGTTTGGATTTTTTTGCACCATTCGCTCACATTTGCAGGCTCCTGTGTGCTCTTAACCTTCTCTGTTCTAACAATGGAACTTTTGGAATATTAGTTTATTAATGTTACGTGTACCAAGATACAGTGGAAAAACTTTTGTCTGGATGCTACCCAGACAGATCATTCCATACACTGAACACAGAACATAGAAAAGCACAACACAGTACACAATGTCATGCAAAACTTTTAACTTACCCCAACATCAATCTAACCCATACCTCCCACATGGCACTCTGTTTTTCTTTTATCCAATTGCCTAGCTAAGAGTTTCTTAAATGTCCCTATTGTATCTGCCTCTACCAGCAGCAGGCAGCATGTTCCATGTACCCACTACTCCCTGTGTAAAAAACTATCTCCGGTGTTCCCCTATATCTTCCTCAAATCACTGTAAAATTATGCCTCATTTCCATCCTGGAAAAATGTCTCTGGCTGTCCACTCTATCCATGACTCTTATCATCTTACCCACCTCTATCAAGTCACCTTTCATCCTCCTTCTCTCCAAAGAGAAAAACCCTATAGCTTGCTCAACCTATCCTCCTGAGATATGCTCTCTAATCTAGGTAGCACCTTCTCTAAAGGTTCCACGTCCTTCCTAAAGAAGGTGACCAGAAATAAATGTGTGTGGTCGAATCAGAGTTTTATAAGAATATTGAGGTAGTAAAAAGAAAATAGAATGCAGAATAAAATGTTACAGTTTCAGAGAAAATGCACTGCAAGCAGATAAATAGTGCACAAAGGCAACAGCGAGATAGATTGGGAGATCGAGAGTCGATTAGTTAGCTTATGAGAGGTCTGTTCAGGAATTTGATAACAGTGGGACAGAAGCTGTCCTTAAGCCTGATGGTAGATGTTCTCCAGCTTTTGAATCTTCTGCTTGATGGGAGGGGTTACGGCTTGGTATGAAAACTGATCTGCCCATGATTGCAAGAAACTGCAAAGAGTGGTGAACAGAGCTCAACACATTCTAGGAGCCAGCCTCCACTCTATGGACTCTCTCTATACTTCTTGCTGCCTTGGTAAAGCAGCCAATCAAATAACCACCAAGACGTTCTTTCTCTCCCACTGGGCAGAATATACAAAAGACTGAAAGCAGTACCACCAGGCTCAAAGACAGCTTCTTTCCCACTGTTATAAGATTATTAAATAATTCCCTAGTATGAGAACAATGACTCTTGACCTCACAATTTTCCTCGATAATGTTCTTGCACTTTATTGTCGGCCTGTACTGCACTTTCTCTGTAACTGTAACACTTCATTCTGCATTGTATTGTTTTACCTTGTTCCAGCTCAGTGCACTGTGTAATGATCTGATCTGTATGAACAGTGTGCAAGGCAAGATTTTCACTGTATCTCAGTACACATAACAATAATAAACCAATTTCAATTACCAGGGTGACCATGAGTCTGGGTCTAAACTGTCCAATGTTATTTCATATGTTAACCCCTTCACTCCAGGAATTGACCCAGTGAACCTTCACTGCATAACTTTCTGAGACCAAATCTACATATGGTAGTGAAATGGGCTCATGGGTGATTCTAGATATATTAAAAATAAAATGTTATTTTCTTCAGGATGTCCAAAATCACCCGAAGCATAAAAAGTGCTCTCTCTTAAGAGTCTGCAGCAGTAGTTTTGCAAAGCAGACCATTTTCAGCTTGCAAAGCAGGATTTTCTGACGCTACATGCTCTTTTCAAGAAGCCAAATCGATATCCATTTTAATTACTCATTGATTGCATTGCTCATCCCAATCTCAGTGCTTTCTGCTCAGTGAGAGAATAATGTTGAACAGGCACCTTGTGGAGCACTTGGTTTCTTTCTCAGAGAACACAGCACTGCATCACCAAACCCGGACTTTGGTTTTATTCAAACAATTATAACATGCATTTAAGTGATAAATCGCCTCGGGCTCCAACAGCAACAATACAAACAGAAACTGACACCAAAAGGAAATCTTTGGGCAAGTGACAAAAAGCCCGTTGGAGCAGCTGGCACTATGAAGGAGGGGGGAAATTTAAAAGATTTTTGTGAGGCAAGTTGCTTACAGAGAGTGGTGGCTGTCTGGAACAGTCTGCCAGGGGTGGTGGTGCAGGCAGATATGACAGAGGTGTTAAAGAAGCTGAATGTGGTGCGTGGATCAGGTATAGGTAGAAAAGATTGACTTACTTTGGCATTATGCTCGGCACAGATAGGATGGGTGGAAAAGCCTGCCCTGTTCTATGTTCTACGATCTGTAAGGGGGTATAGACGGTACTGATCAATACACACTGGGTGAATTGGCTGTGGCCTGTCTTAGGAGACACTTGGCAGAATTGCGAATGATCTCCGAAGCTGCAGAGTCTGGCGGGGATGTCCAGGAGAGCACCAGAGTGTTTGGAGCTAGCTGGAGTGTTGGCATAGTGCTAATTACAACCACTTCAGGAACTGTGATGTACCAGTGGCACCATGGGCGTGAGAAACTAAATGAAGAAATCTTTAAGTTTCTGCTTGGAATCAAATCATCACCTACAACAAAAACAACAACTACTTCCGTTTATGTGGCATCCTTAAGATGCTGGTCCCTGCAGTAACATGTCCATGTGGCCCACTCCTGCTCCTAATAACGCACCATAGACATCATCCTACCTGCACCTGTACTGACCGTGAGCATAAGAAACTGCAGAGCTGCAGACACAGCCAACACATCGCAAAAAACAGCCTCCCTCCACATACTCTATCTACACATCTTGCTGCCTCAGTGAAACAGCCAGTATAATCAACCCACCTTCTCCCTCTCTCCCATCAGGCTAAAGGAAGAAAAGCCTGAAAACTCATAGCACCAGGCTCGAGAGCAGCTTCTGTCTTATTCCTATAAAACTCTGAACAGTGCCCTAGTATGATAAAATGAAACCTTGACCTTGCAATCGACCTCATAATGGCCTTTTACCTTACTCTGTGTGCACTGCACTTTACCTGTAACTGTATCATGTTATCCGTCATTCTTGTAACTTGTTCTTCCTCAATGCATGGGGAAATAAATTAATATGCATAAGCAGTAAGCCAGACAAGTTTTCCACACATGTGACAATAAACCAATTTACCATTTTTTACTTATATTCCCTCTCTCCACCTTGTTTTATAAGATGATAACAGATTATGATCAATGAAACCCAATTTCTCTTCATTCACTGAATACTCATCCCCAGGCTGAGGGTAGCAGACACCAACAGAATCAACAAACTCATTCGTAAAGCCAGTGATGTTGTGGGGGTGGAACTGGACTCTCTGACGGTGGTGTCTGAAAAGAGGATGCTGTCCAAGTTGCATGCCATCTTAGACAATGTCTACCATCCACTCCATAATGTACTGGTTAGGCACAGGAGTACGTTCAGCTAGAGACTCATTCCACCAAGATGCAACACTGAGCGTCATAGGAAGTCATTCCTGCCTGTGGCCATCAAACTTTACAACTCCTCCCTCAGAGTGTCAGACACCCTGAGCCAATAGGCTGGTCCTGGACCTATTTCCACTTGGAACAATTTACTTATTATTTATGGTTTTATATTGCTATATTTCTACATTAGGTTGGTGCGACTGTAATGAAACCCAATTTCCCTCGGGATCAATAAAGTATGTCTGTCTGTCTGTCTGACCAATCTCTGTTTAGACTCCTATAGAGTCATAGGGTCATTAAGCACCCAAACAGTCCCTTCAGCCCACCACATTTGTGCTAACCACTGTGTGCCCACCCAAACTAAACTGATTTATTTTGGGCTTCTGTAATCTTCTTAATGAATCAAGTGGCCACGTAGTGAAGTTATTTGCAACAGCAACCCTAAATGTGGAGGCTTCATAAGGCATTGGTCAGATTACAACCGGAGTACTGTGGGCAGTTTTGGGTCCCGTATCTAAGAGAGGATGTGCTGGCATTGGAGAGGATCCAGAGCTAGGATGCAGTGACCATATCTGTGCTAAGTGACTCCATCACTCCAGGATAATGATGGGTAAATGGAGATGAGATCTTTGTGAGTATAGGGAGAATACCACCTCCTGCAGATTTTCCTCCAAGTAATGCACCCTCCTGACTTGGAAATATATCACTGTTCCTTTATTGTTAAAGGAATGGAGATATATTCTATTAAAGAATTGGAGTTAAATCCTGGACCTCCCTCCCTATTCTGGGAGTACCTTCAGCAGAAGCCTTAGAGTCACACTGTGCATGAAAACAGGCCATTGGGCCCACTGAGTCTGTGCTGAGCGCTAACCGCCTATTGGCATTAAGAGGTAGCAGAGGATAGCAGACTCTGCCCAATACATCATGCATATCCCTCCCCACCATTGCTAGTATCTACAGGAGGTGCTGCCTCATTAAGATAAAATCCATCGTCAAAGGACCCCACCATTTGGAGCATGACATCTTCTTGCAGCCACCATTGAGCAGGAAGTACAGAAGCGTGAAGTCCCACACCATGAGGTTCAAGAACAGACACTTTCTTTCAACCACTCGGTTCCTGAACCAATAGCACAATGCTGATCACTGCAGTTCAGCAACACTATGACCACTTTGATCACTTCGTACTAAAATGGACTACTCAACAGGTTTCAATGAGATCACCCCTTATTCTTCTGAATTCAGGCAAGTACAGGCCCTATCATATGATAATTCTTTCAATCAGTCCTATCACTCCAGTTCCCATCCCCCAACAATTTAGTTCAAATCCTCCCCAACAGCTCCAGCAAACCTGCCCACCAGGATATTGGTGCCCCTCAGGCCCAGGTGTAACTTGTCCCTTTTTTACTAGTCTGACCTTCCCCAGAAGAGATTCCAATGATCCAGGAATCTGAGACCTACCCCCTGCACCAGTTCCTCAGCCAAGCATTAATCTGCCAAATCATCCTCTCAGGTGCACGGAATAGGCAACAAAACAGAGATTACTACCCTGGAGTTCCCGCTTTTCAGCTTTCTACCTAACTCCGTAAATTCTCTATTCGGGACCTCCTCCCTTTGCCCACCTATGTCATTGGTGCCAATAGGTACCAAGATTTCTGGCTGCTCACCCTCCCCCATTAGAATGCCATGATCCTGATCTGAGAGGTCCCTGACCCTGGCACCTGGGAGGCAACATACCATCAGGGTGTCTCTCTCACATCCAGTAGAATCTGAGGTCTACTCCTCTAACTGTGGAATTACCTATCACTACTGCACTCTTCTTCTTCCCCCTTCCCTTGTGAGCCTCAGTGCCAGAGTTCCAGAGACCCGGTCACTGCGGTTCCTCCTGGTAGGTCATCCCCCTCAACAGTACCCAAAGCGGTATACTTACTATTGTGGGGAATGGCCACAGAGTGACTCTGCAATTGCTGCCCATTTCCTTTCCCTCTCCTGACAGTCATCCAGGTACCTGCCTCCTGGATCTTAGGAGTGACTACCCCCCTGTTGATTTTATCCATCATCTCCTCAGTTTGCCGTATGAGCTGAAGGTCATCGAGCTGTAGCTCCAGTTCCCGAACATGTTTTCTGAGGAGCTGCAACTCGGTGCACCTGGTGCAGATGTGGTTATCCGAGAGGCTGGAGGTTTCCCGGAGTTCCTGCATCTCGTGCCAGGAACACAACACAGCCCCTGGATCCATTATCACTGCACTGCAGAAGAGAGTTGCCAGAAACTTACATCACCCAAGCCCGTTGAGCTAAAGCCACCCCACTCTAACACTGGTCTGCTCAACAACGTTCACTCTGCTTGGCCCTACCGTATTTCTACTCGCCCTTGCTAATGAATCACAATTCAACCGGGCTGCTGGAAAAAAGCTGAAAGCCTGAAAAATTCCTTTTTAAATCTCTCACCTCAATCTGTGTGTAGCCTCCTCTCTCGATTAGACTAAGCTGCTGTGAACACTCCTGAAGAACTGCATGCCATACTCTAAATTTGGCCTCAGTGCTTTAATTCATGAAGGCGATGTACGAAAGATCTAACTGTGACAGCATTTTCAAGGAATTATGCTTTCTCAGATCCCTCAGTTCCACAGCATTCCTTAATATCTCACTGTTACTGTGTAAGTCTTACCCTGGTTTGTCCTCCCAAGTGCAACACATCACTCTTGTCTGCCATTGCTCAGCCCTTTATTCTGGCTGGTTCAGATCCCACTGCAAGCTTTGATAGGCTTCCTCGTTGTCCAATATGCCCTAATCCTGGAGTCATCCATAGTGATGTCTGTGATACTGCGATACACTAGGGGCAATTTACAGTAGCTAGTTAACACACAAACCCACAGATCTCTGGGATGTGGGAGAAAACTGGAGCACCTGAGGGAAACCCCTGTGGGCTCACGGAGAATGTGCAAACTCCACCGAGTACCAGAGGCCAGGATCAAACCGAAGTTTCTGGAGCTATGGCACACACTGAGAGCAACAGTTCAAGAAGACAGTTCATCCCAATATCCTGAAGAAAATTTATGGATGGGCAATAAACACAGCTGCATTAGTCAAAGTCGAGTTTATGGTGATATGCACAAGTGCACTGAAAAACCTACATGCAGCAGCATCACAGGCACATTGCATCAGTCACAACATCCAGAAGTAAAAACACAAATACGTACAAATCATACAAGAAAGAACACAATTAGAAGGAAAAAAGTCCATTGTAGTGCAAAGTGGTCATTGTGTTGCTAAACTGTACTGATTAGATTTTGCCGGTTGGTTCAAAAACCAAATGGTTGAAGGGAAGTAGCGGTTCTTGAACCCGGTTGTGTGGGACTTCAGGCTTCTGCACCTCCTGCTTGATGGCAGCTGTGAGAAGATGGCATACCCACGCCCTGGAAAATGATTTTAAAAGAAAGCAATGGTATTTCAAAGTTGCTTTGGTCCAGCATTAAGATGCACAAAAAGGGCTGGAGGGATTTATTACAGATGACAAGCCAAGCTGTCATGGTGAGTGTGAATCCATAGAACGAACACTGCAGAAGCTCACAATTTACCCCTTGCCTTCATCCTGTTTCACACCAGCACTGCTGAGACCTTCAATTAACTGTTAGTGGACTGGAAGCAGTCCAGAAAACAGAGAGCAGATAGGGATAGGCTGAAAGTGAACTGCTGCCATCTGTGCTGAAGTGCCTTTACTTTATCATGAGGCTAAGGAAATTTGGCATGACCCTTTGACCCTCACCAAATTTAATCAATGCACCACAGAACACTTCATAGATGCATCCCGGCTTAATATGGCAACTGCTCTGCCCAGGACTGCAAGAACCTGCAGAGATTTGTGGACCCAGCTCAGCACATCATGGAAACCATGGACTCTGTCTGTCTACACTTCTCACTGCCTCAGTAAAGCAGCCAGCAGAATGAAAACCACCAGCCACTCCAGACATTCTTTCATCTCAGTCCCTCCCATCAGGCCAAAGTACCAAAAGCCTGAAACACCACCAGATTCAAGGACAGCTTCTGTACCACTGTTGTAAGACTATTGAATACGATAACCTCTTCCTTTCACAATCTATCTCACCATGAGCTTGCACCTTAGTGTCTGACTGCACTATGTAACTATCTGATCTGTAACACGGTATTTGGAATTCATTTATTGCTTTTCACTTGTACTACATCAATGCAGTGCTTTAATGAAATGCTCTGTCCGGCTGGCATTTTCACTGCATCTCTCTACACGTCACAATAATAAATTAATTTGCCAATCCATCACAGGATCACCTCTAAGGTGGACCAGGATGCTGTCTGCACTACAGGGTAGGGGTTATAAGGAGAAATTAGGTCAACTTACATTGTTTTGTCTTAAGTGTTGAAAGGTGAGGGAGAACTAATTGAGGCATTGGTATGGGAGATACAGTCTTTTTCTTAGGGTAGAAATGACAAATACTCGAGGTATAGTTTCAAGTTTAAAGGAGATTTGTGGGGTCAATTGTGATACAGAAGTTGGTGGGCGGTTGGAATGTGCTGCCAGAGGAAGTGGTGGAGGCTGACACAGCAGTGACATTTAAGAGGCATTTAGACATTGACAGGTGGAAAATGGAATGATATGTGTAGGCGGGTTGGTTTAGTTTAATTTGGCAACATGTCAGTACAGAGATCATGGGCTGAATAGCCTGTTACTGTGTTATACTGTTCTATATTCTATGAGAAAGCATTGGGCATATAGAACATAGAACAGTACAGCACGGGAACTGGTTCTTTGCCCACAAAGTTGTGCTGAACTAATGAGAATTTTTAAAGAATGTTTAGAAGAAGATTAGTTTTATTTGTCACATGTACATTGAAACATCAAAATCTATAATGAAATGCATCATTGGCATCAACGACTAACGCAGTCCAAGGATGTGCTGGGGGCAGCCCACAAAAGTTGCCATGCCTCCAACATAGTATGCCCACAACTTAGTAACCTTACCAGGTAGGTCTGGAACGTGGGAGGAAACCGGAGCCCCCAGGGGAAACTCATGCAGTAATGGGAAGAATGCACAAACTCCTTACTGACGGCTGCAGAAGTAAACTTGGGTCGCTGGTGCTGTAATATCACTACGCTAACCGCTATGCTACCCTGCTTCTCATAGTATTGTATTACACTAGTGAGTAATTTTCTGCACATTCATATTTCTATCCAACAGTCTCTTAAATGCCTCTGATGTTTTTTCCACCCCCTCCCACCCCCAGGTAGAAAATATCCAGGAACAGCCAACTCTGTGTAAAACTTGCTCACACACTTCCTTAGAACTTACCACCCTCACCTTAAATGCATGGCCTCTAGTATTAGACATTTTGGCCATGGGAAAATGATATTAGCATAATTATTATCTGACGAACTTCTATCAGGTCTCCCATCAGCTTTCCCACACCAGAGAAAAAAACACAAATTTGTCTATCCTCTAATCGAGACAGCATTTGGTGAACCCCTTCTGCGAGCTCTCCATAGCCTCCACGTCCTTCATATAACAGGGTGACCAGAACTGACTGAATACTTCAATGCAGACTAACCAGAGGTTTACAAAGCCTCAACATAATTTTGTGATTGGTTAACTCAATGTCTTGACAAATAAAGGCAAGCGCACTATAAGCATGCAGTTGCATAAGCATCAGACACCAGGTACTGAGGAGGTGCTGCACTGTCAGAGGTTCCACATTATTGGATGGGATGCTACCCAAATTCAATGGAAAGCAATGAACATTGTAAGGCTAGCACACAAAATTGAGGTTGAGACCTGACCCTCAGCTATCCACTGATCAAATACTGTCATAATTTTAACATATGCTGTCAGATCTCCTCTTGATCTGGGGGAAAGCATTTGTGCCTGTTCAATTTTCAGCGATAACCACAATATCTTGAGATATGATTGCAACTTGCAAATCCCTTTTGCCTCTTCTCCTGGGATTCTCTATTCTGTTTGTAGTACAGAGGCCAGAACTGTGCAGAGTGCTTCAATCAATTGTATCTAAAATTAAACTCAACAGAAGTTTGTTAGCTCTAGCCTGGAAGGGGAGGAAAATGCCCAGTTTTGGGGACTTAATTCTGCATGTAGCAAATGATACCCATTGAACAAGCCATGGCTTTTACCCTCAATCATTGCTGAAGGTTCAGTAAGACTCAGAGCCGGCACTCTGCATTCTATGTAAGAACCCAATGGCAGAATGTACAAAGTGCAAAGACAACATTGGTTAAAGGAAAATCAATATCACTGCAGTTAGAGCTGTGGAGATATATTATGCAATCAATAACAGGACGAGAAAAGACGGATCTGATTTACAAACAGCCATCTCTTTGAAAAATCCAAGGGATTTCGACCAAAAAAACTTACTAAATTTGAAAATTAAAGTGCATTAACTATTTGTGGACCATGACTTTTCTACTATCACTGCTGCATTGATATTACAATATCAGAAATATTGGGAGCAGGATTTGCTCATTCAACCTCTCAGTGCAGTTTACAATTTGCTTGATCTGATATTGACTTCAGCTTCACTTTCGTCTTTTCTCCACAACTACTGACCTCCCTCCTTACAATTCCAACAAATCCATCCATCCCCAATCTTGAATACAGTGACTGTACTCCCACTCTCTCAGGGGCCAAGAATGCCAGAATAGAATACAAAATGCTGGAAACACTCAGAAAGACAGGCAGCATTTGTAGAGAGAGCAACCGAGTTAATGTTTCAGGTTGAGGATCCTACAACAGCTCAAGACTTAGACTGACCGAAGATCATTGACTCTTCCATTCCCTATTCTTGCTTCAGTTTCTGACATCTGCGGCTTTTATAATTTGCTTTTGCAAGAGGACACCCAAGATTACCATCCACTGAGAGAGAAATTTCTTCCTACTCTTCATCTAAAATGGGCAGTCACTCATCCTGAATCCATGACCCTTGTACTAGATGCCCCCACAAGAAGAAACATCCACAGCTGCTTTTCCTTTTGAATCTCCTGTCTTAATAAATATATTTCTCAGTTATCTAACCTCCACTCTAAATTTGATGACAACACCACTGTTATGACTGAATCAAAGTTGCTGATGAATTGGCATACAGGAGGGAGATTGGAAATCTGGTTGAGAGGTGACTCAACAACAACCTCTCACTCAACACTAGCAAAACCAAACAGCTGATTGTCTACTACAGGACAGTCCTCATTAGGGGAATAGAGGTGGATAGGGTCAATAGTTTTAAATTCTTTGATGTTAATATATCCGAAGATCTGTCCTGGTACCTACATATAAGTACCATCACAAAGAAGACATGACAGTGCCTCAACTTTCTGAGAAGCTTGCGTGGATTCCACATGACACTAAAACTTTGACAGTCTTCTATAGATGCACAGTGCAGAGTACCCTTACAGGCTACATGAAAGCCTGATATGAAACCACTACTACCCAGGAATGGAAACAGCAACAGGAAGTGGTGGACACAGTCCAGTTCATCATAGGCAAAGTCCTTCCCACTATTGAGTACATTTACATGGACCGCTGCTAGAAGAAAGCAGCATCCATCATCAAAGACCTCCTCCCCCAATCCAGGTCATACCCTCTACTGGCAATTACCATTAGGCAGGAGGTACAGAAGTCTCAGGTCCCACACCACCAGTTTCAGGAACAGCTATTACCCTACAACCATTAGGCTCTTCAACCACTGTGGATAGCTTCAATTACTATTAGACTGAATGGATTCTTTCCTACTTTCAATGACTCTTTGCACCTCATGTCCTCAGTATTACTTTTATTGGCACAGTTTATCTTCTTTTGCACAATGGTTGTTGGTCAATTTTTGTCCATTTTTCTATGGCAATTTTTTTGTGTAAAATTCTATTGCATTTCTTTTTTCCTGTAAATGCCTGCAAGAAAAAGAATCCAAGATTTTATATGATAACATATCCATATTTTGATAATGAAACTACTTTGAATTTAGCCCCAATCTGCTCAACCATTCCTCATTAGAATATCCTGTCAGGAATTAATCATTCTTCACATCTCAAACCCTTTCTATATCTGACACCAATACAACATTACAGTTGTACAAGATGTTGGTAAGGCTGTATTTGGAATATTATTTTCAGTTTTGGTCACCCAACTAAAAGAAAGATGCCAGTAATCTAGAAAGAGTACAGAGGAGAGTTACAAGGATGTTGCCAGGACTCAAAGGACTTTGTTGTGGAGAGAGTTTGAGCAGGTAGATTGAGAGGTCAAGAGTCCACCTTGTTGAACATTGGGGACCATTCTGAGTCTGATGACTTTTGCGTCTTCTGCGCAATGGGAGAGGGAAGGGTCCTTGATTATGTACCTGAAGGAGCTGGTCCCTGACCTCAGGAAACAGGACAGAGTACACGTTCCTGTCTGTATCCATGGTGCTGGGATGGAGGCAAGTGACTATCACCAATATCCAGATGTAGTCCAACAATGTGGATGCTACAATCAAAAAAGCTCACCAGTGCCTCTACTTTCTCAGAAGGCTAGGAGATTCCGCATGTCCCCGATGATCCTCACCAAATTTTTATTGATGCCTTAGAAAGCATCCTGTCCATATGTATCACAGCTTGGTATGAGAATTGCTCGGCCTGAGACTACTAGAAACTGCAGCGAGTTGTGGACACAGCTCAGCATTTCACAGAAACCAGCTTCCTCTCTACGGACTCTGTCTGCATGTCTCGCTGCCACAGTAAAGCAGCCAGCATCATCAATATGTGACACAACAATGGAGATATTGTCCTTGGAAATTACTGAGGATACAAATGGCAGTCTAGAATATAACAAGGGCTCACATTCAAGGTAATTGGAGCAAGAACTTGAAAAGGGAGATCAGAGTTATCTTCTTGCACACTGAGTTGCAATGTATCGAAATAAATAATGTGAATTATAAGCAGATTAATAGTTTAGCAGGGGCTGAAGGGGCTATTTCTGTGCTGTAGTATTCTATGACTCCAGTCTTTCAATTGAGAACTAGAGGGCATATGTTTAAGGTGTGAGGGTAGCAGTTTAATAGGAAATTGAGGGGCAAAACTTGTTTGTGGAACGAGCTGTCAGAGTAAGTGACTGAGGCAGGTACAATTATAACACTTTAAAGGCATTTGGACAAGCACATGGTTGGAAAGGTTTAGCGAGACGTATGCAAATGGCACATTTCACTGTATGTTTCAGTGTACATGCGAGATATAAAGCTAATCTTCATCTTTAAAGAAGATTTGGGTCTAACGGAACCAGCTCGGACGAGCATCTTGGTTGGCGTGGACCACAAGCTGAAGACCCATTTTCCGTATGAATCTATGTTTCTATGAAAGGGCACATTCAACATCAGCTTTTTAGAATATCCACTATGCAGAAGTGGAAATAAATAGTAGAGGTGTAGAGAAAGAGTGCAGAGCATTGGGCTAATCAGAGAGCCTTTTCAGTGAGACGACACTGGGACAATGGGTCAAAGGGCACCAATCTTATTGCATGATCCTGTGATGCAAAGGGCCACCAAGCAGTCTCACTGTTGCATTTACTGTATACGAAATCACAATACCATGTGCCGTATATCACAACATACCCACTGCCCCACTTTCACAACTCACTGAACAACAACGTGCATTTGTACACAGTGGCCACTTTATTAGGTACACCTGTACATCATATAATTGTGAAGAGGGCAAGGAGGTGCCTCTGCTTCCTCGGGAGTCTGTGGAGATTTGTCATGTCATCAAAAACCTTGGCAAACCTCTATAGATGTGTGGTGGAAAGTGTGCTGACTGGTTGCATTATAAGTTGGTATGGGAACGACAATGCCTTTGGCAGAAAATCTTACAAAAGGTGACAGATTAGGCCCAGTACATCATGGGTGAGACCCAGCCATTGAGCACATCTACATGAAATATTGCCGTAGGAAGACAGCATCTATCATCAAAGACCCTCACCACCCAGGCCATGCCTCTTCTCGATGCTGCCATCAGGTAGAGAGTACAAGTGTCTCAGGACTCACACCACCAGCTTCAAAAACAGTTACTACTTCTCAATCATCAGGCTCTTGAACAAAAGGGGATAGCGACACTCATTTAAGGACTCTTTTATCTTGTTATTTCATGCTTGTTATTTATTGCTATTTATTTATTATCTGCATTTGCAGTTTGTTATCCATTGATCCTGCTTACAGTTACTGTTCTATAGATTTGCCCACAGTAAAAGAATCCCAGGGTTGTATGTGGTGACATGTATGTACTCCGATAATGAATGTTACTTTGAATTTTGAACCTGTTCATTAATGCAAATATCTAATCATGTGGCAGCAACTCAAAGTAGAAAAACATGCAGACAAGGTCAGGATGTTCAGTCGATGTTCAGACCAAACATCAGAATGAGGAAGAAATGTGATCTAAGTGAGTTTGATCATGAAATGATTGTTGGGGACAGATGGGGTGGTTTGAGAATCTCAGAAAATGCTTATCTGGGATTTTCATGCACAACAGTCTCGAGAGTTTACAGAGAATGGTGTGTAAAACAAAAAAAACATCCAGTGAGCACCAGTTCTGTGGGTGAAAACACCTTGTTAATGAGAGAGATTGGAGGAGAATGGCCACACTGGTTCACGCTGACTGGAAGGTGACAGTAATTCAAATAATCGTGTGTTACAATGGTGGTGTGCAGAGGAGCATTTCTGAATACACAACATGTTGAACCTTGAAGTGGATAGACTAGAGCAGCAGAAGGCTGTGAACATACACTCATTAGATACAGGAGGTGCCTAATAGAGTGGTCATTAAGTGTATAGCTTATTTAATGGACTATAACATCCCAAAGTATACCAAAGGCACAAAACCACCGAATTCTGATGACACATACTACTTTAAGGAAACTAGATAGGCAACCAAAAGCTTGGTCAGAAAGGGAGTTTTAAAGAGGAGAGAAAGGCAGACTGAACCTTGGGACTAGGGGCAATGAAGCTCAGGGATTCTCAGGAGACTGGAAGTAGAAGAGGTTGGAGATCTGGGAGTGTGTGGGGACGGTAGATGATCACAGCACTTTGTGGAGATATGACAAGGCTGGGGATCTTCTAACCCAGATTGTACAAGATGTTACTGAGACTGTATTTTGAATAGTTTAGGCTTCCCTTTTATGAGAACAATGGCATCAAGATGCAAAGAAGAGTTAAAAGGTAGTTTGACCTTGCACCCCACTGCCTTTCTGCACTGGGCTTTCTCTATAGCTGTAACTCGTTATTCTGCATTCTGTTATTGTTTTCCCTTTGTACTACCCCAATGCACTGACGTGATGAAATGATCTGCATGGACACAAAACAGAATTTTTCACTGTACCACGGTACATGCGACAATAATAAACCAATTTACTAATTTCAATAGTCTGCTAACAGATTTCTTCTGGAAGAACTGGAAATAAAAAGTAACATTTTGCTCGATGTGGACCTTGTACATTAAACATCGAGTGTAGAATGTTCTTGTAGTCAGTTCCTGAGCAGGGAAGAAGAGGAAAGACTTTCTCAAAGAGCCATAGTCTGTGAGTTCTGAGAAGGGAGAGCACGAAGACCTTCTCTCTCATCATTCCCAGATTAGGGTTTCCTAACATGTTTGGTCATACTCCAGGTGGTGTGAGATGTCTGGGGCTCAAGGACAACTTCTACCCTGCTAATGAACATAGAACCGTACAGCACAATTCAGCCCCTTCAGCCCTCAAGGCTGTGCCAACCTATTAACCTACATTAAAATTGATCTAATTCTCCTCTCCCATATAGCCCTCCATTCTTCTTTCAAGCAATCCCCTCGATGGACAACCTCACAATCTACTTTATTGTCTATCTGCACTGCACTTTCATTGTAATTGTACCACTTTATTCTGCGTTCTGTTATTGTCTCCCCTAATACTTCACTGTTGTGTTGAATTGATCTGTACAGAGCTATACAGTAGGAAGGGTAGAAAGTCTAGTGAACATGTTTTTAAGGTGGAAGGGAAAAGTTTAAAGCAGAAGTGCTAGATAAGGTGTTTTTTCACATAGAGAGCAGTGGGTGTCTGAAAGATTCTGCCGGTGGTATACTGGACAAAGATGTACTAAAAGGTGTTTAGGAGGCATTTAGACAGACTCATGAATGGAGGGATACAAGTCGCGTGGAAGCATATAGAACTTAGTTTGAGTTGGCATCATGTTCAATGCAGACAATGTGGGCCAAATACTCTGTTCCTGTAATGTGCTATTCTACAGAGGCCGAGAGGAGACCTGAGAGAGATTACAAGATTACGAAAGGCATAGATAGAGCAGACAGCTGGTATTTTTCTCCCAGCGATGAAATGTCTGATAGCAGAGGGAACGCAATAAAAGTGAGACAGGGTAAGTTCAAAGGAGATGTGTGGGTCAGGTTGTTTTACACAGTGGTGGGTGCTAGAATGCGCTGTTTGGGGTGGTAGTAGAGGCATATGACAGAAACATTCAAAGGGTTCTTAGACGCTTGGGTAAGCAGGAAATGAAAGGATATAAATATTAGTTTAATTGGGCATTTGATTACAAGTTTAATTATTGTGGGCCAAAGGGCCTGTTGCTGTACTGTACTCTTCTCTGTTATACGTTCTATGAGTTCCTTGCTACAGTGAGACCCTGGGCAGCTGTGATGAGTTTGATTGACATGTGATTTTTATAAATTAAAAAAAATGACTGTTGCAAAACTTAATATGTGGATCAGCACTTTCTGCTGGAACAAATGAATTAAGTCCTGCGGAGTGAAACAGGCTCAGCCTGGTTAATCACACGCAGAACTAAACAAGAAAATGTAATTGTCCTGCTTGCTTTGTCAGTAAGAGACATTTCAAACACAATCTTCTCTCATTTGAATGCCCATTCAGAACGTCGGATGGTTGATTTCTGTTCCACTGTGAGAAAAATGGGAACCAAATTCCACACAGTCAAACCCCACAAACAGGAGTGTGGGGACAGAGCCACAGAAAGTGATATAGGATGGAAACAGGCCCTTTGGCCAATTGGTCCATGTTGAACATGATACCCATCCAAGCTAGTCCCAAATTGCCTGCATTTGGCCCATATCCCCTTAAACTTCTCCTATCCATCTAGCTGCCCAAGTGTCTTTTAAATGTCACTTTCATATTTGCTCCAACCACTTCTTCCGGCAGCTCGTTCCATATAGCAGCACCCTCTGTGTGAAAAACTTGTCTCTCAGGTCCCCATTAAATCTCTCCCCTGTCACCTTACAGTGACCAGAGTCTGGGCAGAGAATATTTTAGGATATTTTACATTTCAGAGAGATGATCTGAAAGAAAAATTAAGAGGGGAAAATGAGCCTAAAGGCAGCCTTACTGTATATATCAAGAAATAGGCTAGTGAGGAAGGTATTGGAATTTAATTTTCACTTACCATGGGCAAATCTAATTTGCAAAGGGTGCCTCGAAAACAATTTGTAAAGAATATTGAGGAAGATACGTACAGCAATATTCTGCAGAAACAATCAGGAAACAACAGATTATCTGATGATGTGCAATAGGATTTATCAATGCTCAACGGCAAAGAGCTCCACTGGGGAAGAGTGATCATAACATGATAAAACATCATATTTGGTTTGAAAGTAAGATACTTTGTTCTAACAGTAGTGATTTAAATTTAAATGAAGGCAGCTGTCTTTATTTATGAAAAAATAATGAAGACAGAGTTGGCTAAAGCAGAGAAAGCAAATCAAAAGGTATCATGACCAATAAGTGGTGGCAGATATTTAAGGAGATTTTTCTTAATTCTCACATAGATTTATGCCATTGAGAAGTAAGCTCTCCAAGAAAGATGTGACACACATAGTTAATCAGGTTAGTTAAATGTAGGAGCAAAATGACAAAAAAAAAACCTCAATGCACAAGATTCTGGAGGAACTCAGTGGGTCAGGCAGCCTCGATGGACGGAAATGGCAGAGACAGTTCATCTGCCAGAATCTTGTGCTTTACCCAGATTCTAGTCTCTATTGTGTTTCTACTCTTGAGTGAAAAGGTTGACAGTGTTGCAGGGATTACTGTGGGTTAAAAGACAGAAAAAACTTCAGAAACAGTGAATGGGGAAAAAATACGTTATGCAAGAGCACTTGCGAAGTATAAGAAGAGACAGTAAGGGATTCTTCAAGTACATAAAAAGGAACAGAAAAGTTAAAATATGCATTGATTCCCTCGAGGATGAGACAAGGGAATTAATAATAGGAAATAAGGAAATAGTAGAGACTCTGAATAAATATTTTGTGTCTGTCTTCATGGTATAAGACACTAAAAGCTTTCCGATATAAGTAGATGAGGGTGGAAGTAGGGGACCTTAATCCAATCTCTGTCATCAGATATACTTGGCAAACCAATGGAGCTAAAGGCTGATACATCCCTGCATCTGTCAGCCACCATCCTAAAGTCGTAAAAGAAGTCGCACAGAAAGAGTGGATGTATTGACTGCCATCATGAAAAAGCCCCCTTATTTCTCAAGAGGTCTAAGTGGATGAGAAAAAAGTGCGATGGACTTGTGGACTTGTTCAGGTAGAGAGAGGAGTGGAAAATAGGGGATTGTAGACAGTTGGCCTGACATCTGCCACTGCAAAATGCTGCAATACATGCATAGATATTTTGCTGCCCAGGAGACCATTCAGCCCATTGAGCCTGTTCCACTCCCCCCAACCCCCCCCCCCCCCGGAAGACTGTAGTTTTCCAGGTCACAACCCTTTAAGACCACAGATCCCATCAACTGTCTTTGACTCTCCCATCCTTTCAGGGACTGAGATCTGCAAACTCCCCAGTTCCTGAGGGAATGAAATCATTCCACCTCTCCCCTCGAAACTTTGGATGGTATGTTTTTGCGCTGTACTGCTGCCGGACAACAACAGATTTACAGATTTCACATAATCTAAGACAGTGATAAAAAAAAAATCTGGTTTTGATTAATTTAAATACCTGCCCCTCTTACACCACATAATTAATTCTTCCCTTTGCCTCTTCTGTTCCAAAAAAAAAGGAACCCTGGCCTCTCCAATTTATCCGCATGACCACAATTTTCCAGCCCTGACAACATCCTCATAAATCTCCTCTGCACCCTCTGCAGTGCAATCACACCTTTCCTGTAATATGGTGACTAGAACTGCATGGGGTATTTGAGCTGTAGCCTAATAGGCTTGGCTGTAAACACCCTGTTCTTGCACTCTTTTATAAAAGAACACCTGTTTTATTCTTTCTTAACTACATCACCAACCTGTCTTTCTACCTGGAAGAACTTCTCTGATGTCTCTGTTTCTCTACACCTCTCAGTATTCTCCCATTCAGAGTACATTCCCTTGCTCTGTTGCACCTACCTAAATGTGCTACTTCAAGAAGGCAGCATCCATCATCAAAGATTCTCACCATCCAAGCCATGCCTTCTTCTTGCAGCTACCATCGGCAGAGGGTACAGAAGTCTGAAGTCCCACACCGCCAGTTTCGGGAACAGCTACTTCTCTGTAACCATTCAGTTTTTCAACCAACTGGCACAATTCTATTCAACACCTCAGTATAGCAACACCGTGATCAAATGACACACAGTGCTGGAGGAACTCGGCAGGTCGGGCAGCAGCTATAGAGGGAAACAAACAGTTAATGCTTTGGGCTGAGACCCTTCATCAGGATGCTGATGATAGATCTTGGGCCATAAACATTAACTGTTTATTTCCCTCCATAGCTGCTGCCTGACCTGCCGAGTTCCTCCAGCATTGTGTGCATGTTGTTCAAGATTTCCAGCACCTGCAGAACCTCTAGTGTCTCTGAATACTCTGTCCACTTGGATCACCTGTGCACAAAGCTACTTGTGCGTACGACAATAAACTTGACTTTGACTTTTTTATTTCCACTTCAAGCTGCTCTGAGTTAATTTGTATTTAGTAATCTTTTGCCCAAATGACCAGACCATTTCTTTCCTCTTTCAGACTAAATATTCTCTCCTCACTATCACTATAGAGACATGTTTTGTATCATCTACAGTCATAGAACAATTACAGCAAAGAACAAGGCTATTCAGCCCACAATTCCCATACTAGCTCTCTATCTGAACAACTCACTAGTTCCAAGCCCTGGTTTCTTCTCTGCAAATTCTCCTCCTCTCTGTTTACCCAGTTCCCTCCTGAGAGTCACTGTGGAATCCGGCTCCACCACATCTGAAGGTGATGCCTTCTGATTCCAACTACTTGCTGTATTCCCCCCATGTCACGCTGAATTCTCTTCCTTTATTTTATATCTATACCCTCCAATTCTTGACCCTTTCACCAATCGGAACAACCTCCACCATCCATTCCATCTTGACCCTCATCAACTTACGTACTTCTTTGAAGAGAAGGCTGCTCCAAAGAAACAGCCTAATTCCTTAATCTACATCTGTTACTGTAGCTCCTCATCTCAGAAACCATTCCTTTAAGTTCTGATTAACACCTTTAAATCCTGCCTTGAATGTGTCAACCAAATTGAACACAATACTCCAGGTGAGGATAGACCAGTGATGCAGTATGAATTCCCAGCAGCCTTATGGAAGTGTTTAGTAATAGTGGTCCCCAGGAACTGGTGATGGTATCAGTACTTCTTTAATCAATTTCCATGATCAAGACGAGGGGGAAAGCAACAGTATCTAAACTCGGCAGTGTTGTGAACTGTGGCCAGGGCAGTGATAGATAACAGCAGGTTGGTGGAATGAGCAGTCACATGGCAGATGAAGTATATCACGGAGTAACGCCAGCTTGGTAGGAAAAGTGAGAGACGATATAGAGTAAAAGGAGCTGAGGGATATTGTGGGAGTGAGAAAATGGCTGGTATTTCTGGGCTTCGTCAATAAATTAATAGAACAATACAACAGTAAAGACTTCAGCCCAACCATTTCATGCTGACCAGCTGGTCAAAGTTATCTGCGTTCAGCCCATATGTCTCTAAGCTCTGCCCCTCCACATACCTATCCAAGTGGTTCCTAAATGATAGTCTTGTATCTGTCTCAAATACTTCCTCCGGCAGCTCTCTCCATATTCTCACCAGTCCATCTTGTTGTAAGGTAATGCAATGGATGACAGATGACACATATTGTTCCTAACAGAAACTGTTCTACAAAATGTTATGAACATTTTGTTCCTAACAGAAACTGTTCTACACAAACACCACATTGAGTAGTTGTGGTCACTTTAAGAAAGGTGCTTGAAGTAACAATGTAAGGCAACTGCCTTTGTTTCATTCGTAATGTAAGTAAAGGCTTTTGTTCAGCACATAAAACGACTCTTGCATGTTTTATTCACAAAATCCTACAATGTTGCTTTTAAATCTTTCTCCTCTCACCCTAAATCTATGCCCCTAATTTTGGATTCTCCTACCCTGGGGAAAAGGCTTTATCTAAGCTTCTCATAATTTAAAACATTTTTATGAGTTCACCCCTCATTCTCCTTTGTTCTAAGGAATAAAGACTTAGCCTGGCCAACCTCTCCCTATAACTCAGGCCCTCCAGTCCCGACAACAGCCTTGTAAATCCTTCCCTTTTAACCACATATTTCCTATTGCAGGGTAACTAAAACTGTATACAGTACACCATGTGTGGCCTCACCAACAACTTGAACAGCTGCAACATAACCTACCGACTCCTGTTCTCAACGCCCTAACTGAAGGCCAGTGAGCTCAATGCCCTTTTCACTAGAAAGGACCAGGTAGGTTGGAGCCACAATCACTTAGGATACAATGGCCGATGGGAAAGCAAATTGTGAGGAGAAGGTATCGAGTTTACAAAGCTACAGTTGTCAGATGGAATATAATTTAGGGAAGTGTGAGGGAGAATAGAAAAGCTGAGAACTGCAGAGACTATAGAATTCTACAGGACAGGGTGATCAGGATATCCTGTATGCAAAGTTAACATGTGGGCAATTAGGAAGGGAAATGGAATGTTGAACCTCATTGCAAATGGGATTGGGAAATCTCACTGCATCGGTACATGAAAATGTTGAGACCACACCTGGTGCACTGCATGGAATTTTGTACTCATTTAAATAGGAATATACTTGGATATGATACAGACTCCAGCGCCTTTGGAAAGCAGCTAAGACACTCACAGACCCATCTCACCCCCCACCCCCACCCCTCACAGTGGGCAGAAGATACAAAAGCTCAAGAACACGTACCACTAGGGTCAGGGATAGCTTCCATCCCACTGATACCAGCCTCTTTTATTTGATGGACTATGACCTCACTGTCTACCTCATCATGGCCACTGGACATGAGCTGTTCACCTGCACTGCATTTTCACTGTACCCGAAACACTCTGTTTTTCCTTCTGTGACCTCAACGTACTCTGCATGGAAATATTGTCACATGTACAAGATACACAAAAGTTTATCTTGTACATGTGACACTATTGAAGCAATTTACCAACTTACAACACAAAGCAAATGATCAGGATTTACTTTGTAAATTCCTGGATTAGAGAGACTGTTTAAAGAGGCAAGGATGTGGAGGGTGGGCCTATATTGAATGAGGTGTTGGGGAATGAGGGTTGGTCTTATTGAACCATCAGATTCTAAGGGTGACTGATAGGGTGCTGAAGGATGTTACCCTTGAGGGAGTATCTAGATCAGGGGGCAGAGTTTTAGAGCAAAATGGCTGTCCATTTAAGATAGGGACATAGAGCATAGAACAATACTGCAGACAGACCCTTCAGTCCATGATGTTGTACCAAACTAATAAATGGTACCTCATTTATTCCATATCCCTGTGCCTATCTAAGAGCTTCTTAATCATCTCTATTGCATCTGCCTTCACCACCATCCCTGGCAGCCCATTCCGTACACCCACCTCTCTGTGCAAAAATCTTAATCTGCATATCTCCTTTGAATTTAACCCTCTCATCTCAAATGCATGCCCTCATGAATTAGAAAATGATACCAGCAGCCTCTGCTGCACCACAGTAAACAAGTTTGTTCAACTTCTCCTTCTAGTTCATACCCTAATCCAGGCAGCATCTTGGCAAAACTGTTCTGCACCCTCTCCAGAGCCTCCCACTCTGTCCTGAAATGAAGGAATCCGATGGAGGTCAGGAGGAATTTCTCATCCCAGTGTGTTGTGAATATCTGAAGTTCCCTTCTTCAAAGATCTTTGGTGGAGGAGGCAGTCAGTGTATTAAAGGTGAAGAGACACATATGACATGCTGGAGAAACAATGGAAAAGAGTAAACAGTCCATGAAGGGTCTCGGTCCTAAACATCGACTGCTTACCATTTTCCATAGATGCTGCCTGGCCTGCTGAGTTCTTTCAGCAATTTGTGTGTGTCGTTTTGGATTTCCAGCATCTGCAGATTTTCTCATGTTTGTAACGGAGAAGAGAGACAAGATTTAAGTCTGAGCACAAGTCAAAAGCTCTGGGGAAGTAGAGCAGAGACCAAGATCAACTCAGCTGTGATAGTTCTGAATGGCAGAACAGACAGTAGGGCCAAATGGCCTCCATAACATTCAAAAGGTGCTTTAAGTGTTAAAAGACTCTTTCCAGATTCCAATCACGTTGCATGACCACACAAGCTATAAACCCTTTGAAACATCAGAAACATCTTTTTTTCATATCAAGCAATGGGACATAAAGCTAATTTTCCACAGATTTTTAAAGAAATCCTCCCAATAGACACACAGCAAATTTCACTATTTTCCTTTTTACACCAGCTGTCAAATATTATGTTCCTTTGCCAGTAGCTGCATTTCATAAATCTACAAATTTCTTTTGGTAAGTCCCTAAAGGTATCTACAGAGCAAACATCAATATTGTGAAATTATAATCCCGTGGGTCACCCTTTAATTAAGATTCCTAATAGCAACATGCTGACTATGATTAAAGCATCGCTGCAATTCGAGAATACTTCAGGGTTTATTTTTGCCATGTCTGCCTCACTTGGCATCGCAACGAGACTCAGAGTTAATGTCTCTGCGTCAGACCCACACTTCCAAAAGAAAGGAACAGCTCAGGAGCCAAAGGTGTCTGTCGCCCTGCTATTACAAAAGTGTTATTAAACTGGAAAGAGTGCTGAAAAGATTTAAAAGGATGTTGCCAGGACTTATGGAGTGAGTTACAGGCGGAGACTGGACAGGCTAGGACTTCCTTCTTTGGAGCGTAATAGGAGACTTGAGGTGATTGTATGAAATCATAGCATAGACTGGGAAAACACACAGTCTTTTTCTCAGTGTTAGGGAATTAAGAGTTAAAGGGCATAGGTTTAAGGTGAGAGCGGAGAGATTTAATAGGAACCTGAGGGGCAACTTTTTCACACAGAGGGTGATCACTATGTGAAATGAGCCACTAGAGGAAGTGGTTGAAGCATGTACAGTAAAAGACAATTGGAAAGGTTATGCCCCAAGTACCGGCAAATGGGACTAGCTTCGATGGGGTATCTTGGTTAGCATGGAACAGCTGGGCCAAAGGGCCTGTTTTCATGTTGTATGATTCTATGACTTTATGAATTACTTTTATACAGAAACACCATTTACCTCAGATTGAAACATCATTGCAAAGCATCAAAGATGAGAGCCAAGATCTTTGCAGGGTTTTTCCAGGAACTGGCCAGGCTTAACTCCACATTGGTAATGGACCTGGGGAAGCTGGAGATAAGCAATCCATATGTCCTGCAGTGGACCTTGCCATGTCCAGTGAAGGTGCTGTAAGGGGAGGAAGTTCCAAGATTGAGACCCACTGATGGGGTAATGTGTGACTTGGAAGGGAGCCTGCAGGGGTGGTGCCCCCATGTCCCTACAGTTCTGACAGTGGCTCGAGAGGTGCTGTCGCGTTAGCCTATGCAAGTAACTGCAGTGCATTTTGTAGATGGAACAACTACAGAGAGCATGCACCAGTGGTTGGATATGAACGGTTAATGGTAATTTGGGAAACTTTGGATCTACACTCTACCCAGGTGAGTGGAGGGTGCGCTATCATATTGATTCTTGTTTTGTTGGGATGGAAAAGATTTGGTTACCACACACTACAGGATGCCCAGTCTCTGACCAAACTTATAGCAATGGTATTTACAGTATATTCTCATGAACAGAAGAACTCACTTCTTAGCAGAAAATTAATCAGAATAAGGTTTAAAATCACTGGCATATGCTGTGAAGTTTGTTGTCCTGCAGTAGTAGTACCTTGCAACACAATGTTAAAAAAACTATAAATTATAATTAAGAAATAGATTTTAAAAATAAATTAAATAAGTGCAAAACAGAGAGAGAAAAATATTGAGGTAGTGTACATGTGTTTATGCCCATTTAGAAATCTGATGGTGAGAAGAAGCTGCTCCCCTAAAGCACTGAGACTTGTGTGCCTCTTTCCTGAGAAGCGGGCATGGCCTGGGTGCTGGGGTTCCTTAGTGATGGATGTCATCTTTTTGAGGCATTGCATTTTCAAGATGACTTTTTAAGAGCAAACAGATTGCAAGGGACATAATTGGTCCTCTGGAAGACCAGAATGGTAATCCGTGTGTGAAGCCAAAACAGATGAGGGAGATCTTAAATGAATCCTTTGCATCTGTATTCACTCAGAAGTTGGATACAGTCTATAAAAGTGAGGCAAAGTGGTATCAACTTCATAGACCCTGTACAGATTACAGAGGAGGAGGTGTTTACTACCCTGAGGCAAATCAGGGTGTTGTAAATCCCCCAGCCTGACAAGCTGTTCCCTTGGACCCTATGAGAGGCAAGAAACTGCTGGGGCCCTGGTAAATATATTTAAAACATCCTTAGTGACAGGAGACGTACAAGAGGATTAGAAAATAGCCAGTGTTGTACTGTTGTTTAAGAAAGGCTGTAAAAATAAACCAGGGAATTATAGGTCAGTGAGTCTGACATCAGTTGTGGGAAAGTTATTGGAAGGTTTTCAAAGGGATCAGATCTATAAGTGTTTAGATAGACATGCACTGATTAAGGATAGTCTGCATAGCTTTGTGCGTGGTAGGTCATGTCTGACAAATCTTACAGAGTTTTTCAAGGAAGTTACCAAGAAAGTGGATGAAGGCGAGGCAGTGGGTGTTGTCTATATGGACTTGAGTAAGGTTTTTGACAAGGTCCCACATAGGACGCTGGTCAAGAAGGTTCAGTCGCTCAGTATTCAGGATGAGGTAGTAAATTGGATTCGACATTGGCTGTGTGGGAGAAGCCAGAGAGTGGTAGTAGAGGGTTGCCTCTCTGACTGGAGGCCTGTGACAAGTGGAGTGCTGCAGCTGGGTCTGTTGTAGTTTGTCATCTATATCAATGATCTGGTTGATAATGTGTAACTGGATCAGCAAATTTGTGGATGACACCAAGATTGAGGGTGTAGTGGGCAGTGAGGAAGGCTATCGTGGCTTGCTGAGGGATCTGTGTCAGCTGGAAAAACAGCTTGAAAATGGCAGATGGAATTTAGTACAGACAAGTGTGAGGTTTTGCCCTTTGTAAGGGCCAGCCAAGGGTAGGTCTTACACAGTGAATGATAGGGCACTGAGGAATGCAGTAGAACAAAGGGATCTGGGAATACAGGTCCATAATTCGTTGAAAGTGGTGTCACAGGTAGATAGGGTCATAAAGAAAGCTTCTGGCACATTGGCCTTCATCAATCAATGTACTGAGTACAGGAGATGGGATGTTATGTTGAAGTTGTATAAGAGGTTGATGGGGCCTAATTTGGAGTATTGTTATGCTACATGAAAGATATAAACAAGGTTGAAAGAGTACAGAGAAAATTCACAAGGATGTTGCTGTCCGGAGGACCTGAGTTATAAGGAAAGATTGAATCAATTAGTACTGTTTTCTTTAGAACATAGAAGATTGGGAGGAGATTTGATGGATTTGTACAAAATTATGAGGGGTATAGATAGGGTAAGTGCAAGCAGGCTGCTTCCACTGAGGATGGGTGGAACTACAACCAGACGTCATGGGTTAAGAGTGAAAAGTGAGAAGTTTAAGGGGAACATGAGGGGTAACTTCTTCACTCAGAGGGTTGTGAGAGTGAGGAAAGAAATGCCAGCACAAGTGGTGCATGCAAGCTTGATTTCAATGTTTGAGAGAAGTTCGGATAGGTACATGGACAGTAGGGACATAGAGGGATATGGTCTCAGTGCAGATCGATGGGAGTAGGCAGTGTAAATGGTTTTGGCATGGACTAGATGGGCTGAAGGGTCTGTTTCTGTGCTGTAATTCTCTATGACTCTATGTTCTTGATGCTGAGGATTCTAGTGCCTATGATGGAAGTGGCTAAGTTCACAACCTTCTGCAGCTTTTTCCGATCCTGTCCAGTGGCCCCTCCGTATCAGATGATGATGCAACCAGTTAGAATACTCTCCATGGTATATCTGTAGAAATTTGCGAACATCTTTGGTGTTGTAGCAATTTTCCTCAACCCCTTAATGAAATATAGCCACTGTCGTGCCTACTTTGTAAGTGCATCAGCATGTTGGGGTCAGGATGGATCTTCAGAGATGTTGACTCCTAGGAACTTGAAACTGCTCACATTTTCCATGGCTGATCTCTTTTGAGGACTTCAGTGTGTTCCTTTGTATTCCCTTTCCTGAAGTCCCCAATCAACTCCTTGGTCTTAGTGACGTTTAGTGCAAGGTGATTGTTACAACACCACTCAACCAATTAATCTATCTCAAATCCACCTCATCACCATCTAAAAGTCTACCAGCAAGAGCTGTGTCATCATCATACTTATAAATAGCATTTGAGATGTGCCTAGCCACACAGTCGTGGGTGTAGAGTGAGCAGAGCAGTGGGCTAAGCATGGTCCTTGAGGTTCACCCTTGTTGATTGTCACCAAGGAGAAGATGTTATTTCTGACCCATAGAGACTGTGGTCTCACTGTGAGGAAGTCAAAAATGCAGTTGCAGAGGGAGGTACAGACACCCAGGTTTTGGAGCTTGTTGATTAGAACTAAGGGTATGATGATATTGAACATTTACCTTTTCAATGCTCCATTCTAGGATTTAGAAGAATGGGAGGACATCTTATAGAAGCATATAAAATTATAAAAGCATTAGATAAGATAGAGGCAGAAAAGTTGTTTCCACTGGTGAATGAGATTGGAACTAGAGGTCATAGCCTCAAGATTCGAGAGAGTAGACATAGGATGAGATCAGGGGAAAATGCTTTTCTGAGATAATAGTGAATCTGTGAAATTCTCTGACCAGGGAAACCATAGAAGCCATCTCATTAAATACATTTAAGTCACAGTTAGATTGCTGCATCGTAGGAGAATTAAGAGTTCTAGGGAAAAGGTATTTAGATGGAACTGAGTCCATAGCTGGGTCAGCCATGATTTTATTGAATGGCAGAGAAGGCTCAACAGATGCTCCGGTTTCCTTCCACATCCAAAAGACATGTGGGTAGGTGGGTTAGCTAGCTGCTTTAAATTGCCCCTAGCGTACAGGCGAGCGGTTGAATCTGTGGAAGCTGATGGAAACGTAGGAGAATAAAACTAAATTAATTCAGGATTAGTATAAGCTTGTTGTTGCTGGTCATACACTATATATTACTTGAGATTCATTTTCTTGCGGGCATTTACAGGAATAAAGAAATAAAATAGAATTTTATGAAAAGCTATGCATAAACAGACACAAACTGATAAACAACCAATGTGCACAAGAAGACAAACTGTGCAAATAAATATAATACTGTACTGAGAACCCGAGTTGTATAGAGCCCTTGAATGTGAGAGTGTGAGTCTGTAGGTTGTGGAATCAGTTCAGAGTACTGGTGAATGAAGTTACCCATGCCACTTCAGAAACCTGGTGGTTGTAGGGTAATAACTGTTCCTGAACCTAGTGGTGTAGGACCTAATGCTTCTGTACCTCTTGTCTAATGGTAGCAGCAAGAAGAGATTATGGCCTGGACGGTGGGGGCTTTGATGATGGATGCTGCTTTCTTGTGCCAGTGCTCCATTTAAATGTGCTAAATGGTGAGGAGGACTTTGCCTGTATTGAACTGGGCTGTATCCACCACCGTCTGTAGCCTTTTTCATTCCTGGGCATCAGCGTTTCCATATGACGCAATCATTTAGGAAACTTCACACTGTGCAGCTATAGAAGTTTATTCACGTTTTTAGTGACATGTCAAATCTATGTAAACTTTGAAGAAGTAGAGGCACTGTCATGCCTTTTTTGTGTACTGACCCCAGGACAGAACTTCTGATATGTTTTAGTGCCAAGGAATTTAAAGCCTCTGACCCTCTCCACCTAGATTCATAGTGTCTTTTTGATTTTTGTTTTAGTTTCAGTGACCTACACGATGTGAAATTCTGTTGGTTTGCAGCAGCACTACAGTGCAAAGACATAAAGTTGCTATGCATTACAAAATAACTAGTGCAAAAACAAAAGGAATAACGAGGTAGTGTTCATGGGTTCATGAACTGTTCAGAAATCTGGCAGCGGAGGGAATGAAGCTTTATTGCTCAGGAGGGGAATGGCACAGAAAATCGCCTTTCTAAAACCAAATCTGGCTGAGGATTGCAGTCCTCCTTCCCTGAATATGTACTTTGTTATGAGAGCAGCGATGAACGAATCCTATTTCCATTAAACAAACTTCATACAGCAAAGGCAGGTAGAGGCATGGAAAGAAGAGACAGCCCAATAGATAGACAGACAGCTAGATAGATAGATGGATAGAGATCTACCTTTATATGGTCTCGGACTGCGAGTTTCCCCTTCCATCCCACGCGGTAGAACCAATCCTGGCCTCTCCCCTCCTAAAGTTGGCACAGATAGAATTAGTGTCATAGAGGGTTAGAGTCATAGAGGCCAGCCGATCCACGACATCCACACTGACCAGTGGGCACCCATCCATACTAATCTCATCCTCCAGCACTTGGCCTGTAGGCCTCTGTGTCTTGGTGATTCATTAGTAATTATTGTAAATCCTTACAAATTTCTACGGATGTATGGTGGAGATCATGCTGACTGGTTGCATCACTGCCTGGTATGGAGGCTCCAATGCACAAAATTGCAAGAGACTGCAGAGGATTGTATCTCATTATTCCTTTTCACGCACGATTTTCTTTAGTAATTTACAGTAATTTTATGCCATTGCACTGTACTGCTGCCGCAAAAAAACACATTTCACGACATGTAAGCAATGATAATAAATCTGATTCAAAGTGCTTGTCTAGATACATTTCTAATGCGGTCAGTGACTCTGCTTCCATCACTCTCTCCAGCTCTGTGCTCCAGATACTCACCACTCACTGGGTGGAGATGCTCTTCCCCCTCATGCTAAATCTATGTTGTTTAGTTTTATTCACCTCTGATATGGGGAGAGGTTTTCTATAGTCTACCCTATCCATACCTTCATGATTTCCCTTCTTAACCTCAGTAATTTCCCCTCTTAACCTCCTCTGCTCCAGGGTGAACAGAGGCAACCTCGCCAGTCTCCATCCCAGGCAACGTCCTGGTGAATCTCCTCTGTACCCTCTCCAGCAATGTCAGATGCTAGTCCAGAGGGGTGATCTGAGCTGCACACAGTACTCCGACCGATGGCTGACAGAGATATTACTTGAAGATTTATAGGTGGCACTTCACTTTTGTGGCCTCAAAGCTCCCTGGACTGCTTCCTGCGTCTACACATAACCCTTCCCAGTTAAAAACAATAGATTATATATAATTATAATCATTAAACCAAGTTGAAGTTAGTAGTAAGATAAAAACAAATGAGAAACTTGGGCAACACATGACAATGGATAATAGGACAAAAATTATAATTGGAACTGGATAAAAGGTAATTACATTAACCCTAACACTGCAATTATATATTTATCAAACTTTATGGTTGTTAACAAGGACTCAAGAATTAGAGTAAACACATGGTGAGACATAAGGTTTAAGGGGAGGTAATACTGGATGAGAATCCAGTTAGGAAGAGTTCTGAACTGCCGGAACACCACTATTGGAAGAGTTCAGTGGTGGACAATGCCCGGGGTTGGTTGATATCATTGGCTGGACAATTGGAGACACTATTCAAGTCAATAACTTTTTATTAGAATAGGTAATATGTGACCTCTTGTTCCCCTCTCCAGAGCTGTAGCAGGACCCTCTGAACACTTTGTCTTTCATTTAAAAATTCCAAAGTCCGTAATATTTTCCCTCTGTTCTTTTCTGTCTCTCTCAGATCTGGAGAAATGGTGGAGACGCTATTTCTCAGGCACTGTGGCACTTACAGCTCGCCATTTCAAGAAGCAATGAAATCAGAAGAAAAGCAATGGTGGAATAGTGATCTTCTTTCCATCTCACCCTTTCCAAAAACACTTGCTTTTGAATGTTAATGGACCAATGTGACGACGGAGACACACACCACATATAGTCTGTTATCAACTATTCTCTCTTTTTCAGGGAAAGAGAATTTTAAGTTCCCACTTTAAACCTATGTCCTATAGTTTTGGACTCCATTACCCTGGGAAAAGGACTGTGATCACACACCTTATCTCAAGATTTTATAAACCCCTTTAAGGTCATCCCTCAGCCTCCCGTCACTTCAGGGAAAACAGTCCCAGCCCCTCAACCTTCTCCTTATAACTGAAGCTCCCCCCACCCCGCCCCCCGGTAACATCCTTGTGGATGTTTCCTTCACCCTTCCCAGGTTTCTACAGCTGAGTGACCAGACCTGCACACGATACTTGAAGAGTGGTCTCACCAATGTCTTGGTGAAGTGCAGGGAGTAAGTTCCGGAGCTTGGGGCTTGGCTGTCCCGAGGCAAACAGATAGGAATCTGAGTGAGCAAGAGGGGGATCTAGGACAGCTATTCTCTGGAACTTGCAGAGGTAGAGAGGTTCAAACTCAATACTGAGACAATGTTTGAATTATCCAGTATCTCTCCTTATAACTCTAGACCTTGATCCATGTAAATGCCTAGCGTTTGATATTGAGGATCCCCTTCATTTGCCATGCCTGCCCTGACCCTTTGAAACCAATCTCAAACTAATCTCACTTCCTGCAGTCCCAGAAATTTTCCCCTTCATTGCTTTCCCCAATGGAAGTTCCACTGAATCTGCTTTGAGTGCTGTTGAGGAAGACCAGCCCTGGTCACAACAAAGCCAGCTGCTCCCACATCCAACTTTCATTCTTCCTTTCAGAAGTGACAGTGAGGTGTTCTAAAGATTAGCTATACTTGTCACATGTACAATTGACAATGTGTCATTTGTTTCAATGACCAAAGATTCCAGGATGTGTTGGGAGCTGCTTGCAAGTGTCACCATGCTTCTGGCACCAATATAACATGGCCACAGCAACCTAACCCTTACACTTTTGGAATCTGGGAGGAAACTGGAGCATCTGGAGGAAACCCATGAAATCACAGGGAGAACATACAAACCGCTTACAGACAGCAGGGGAATCGAACCAGGGTCACTCATACTGTAATAGCATTAGACTGACTGTGCCACCCTAATTCTATAAGACACAAGGGAGCAAGGAATAGTAACAGGACTAGGCCACTCAGCCCCTCAATTGTATCTGGCCACTCAATCTTACAGGGTTGCAGCTGATTTTTGACCTCATCCAATTCCCAGGGTCCACAGTAATCCAGTGCCCAAAAGCCTAACAAAACTTCCACAGCCAAGCATCTGAGTGAAGAAATTTCTGTACCTCTCACCCATTAATGACCAATCTCATACCCCTTACACTGTGCCAAGTCTTAAAGGAAACAGTCTATCTGTCTCACCCTGTCAAACAAATATAATTTTACACAGTAAACTCTGACCCTTCTGAACTTTGGAGAAAATAAGGCTGTGTTGTTAAGAAGCAGATCCATTTCCTTACAAATGGTATTGTAAACTGAAGGACGGACCTGGAATTTTTAATACTTCTCACTGCCCTTCACTTTCCAACATACCGGTGCAATATAGGAAACACAGGAGTTAGAGCAAGTAGAGCAAGTTTCCAAACTCAACAATGTGCATCTATTTACGTGCCAAGTCTACTCCAGCAATGGCCCCTCTGTCCATCAGAGAAACCAGCCTCTCCTCAGTGAACTCTATCTACACTTTTCACTGGCTCAGTAAAGCAGTCAGCATTATCAAAGACCCTAAAGACCCTACCAACTCTTCTTCACCATTCTCTCGTTCCCTTCCTTCTTCGGGCAGGAAGTACAAAAGCCTGAAAGCATATACCACCAAGCTCAAGGACAGCTTCTATCCTGCTGTAATAAGACTACTGAGTAGTTTCCTAGTATGATAAGCTAGAATCTTGACCTCACGATCTACATCATTATGACCTTGCACCTTATTGTCTGCCTGCACTGCACTTTCTCTGTAGCTGTAACACTTTATTCTGTATTTCCTTGTAATATCTCAAAAGTACTGAGGTTTTGAGCTGATCTGTATGGACAGCTTGTCAAGCGAAGGGTTTCCCTGTTTCTTGGTACATGAGACAATAATAAGCCAATAGCAGTATGCAAACACAAAGTCTGTATAGACAGGGGGAACAGAACCACCACCACCTGAGGCTCGCTCCTAGCTACTCAACATGCTGGCATGGAAATTCATCACCAGCCTTCATCTCTTTCCTCCTAACAGCACTGTGGGAGCACCCTCACCAGAGGGACTGCAGTGGTCCAAGACAAAGATCACTCATACCCCTCCCCCTCACATTTCTCAACAGCAGTAATAAATGCTGGCCTGGTCAGCAATGCACAGATCTGAAAGAAGGAATAATTACAAGAAAAATCTGGGCTTTGCTGATGGTGGATCAGGGAGAGATAAATGACAGACAGAATATCGAGAAATTCCATCAGCTCTTAACAGAGACCTTAACCAAAAGTGTGTAGCAGTTCCTCTCTACTAGCCCCACTCACTTTGTGCGATACTCCCTCAGTACTGCCCCACCCACAGTGTGATACTCCCTCAGTACTGCCCCTCCTACAGTGAGAAGCTCCCTCAGTACTGCCCCTCCTACAGTGTGACACTCTTCAGTACTGCCTCTCCCACAATGTGACACTCACTGAATACCACCCCTCCCACAGTGTGACACTCCCTCAGCACTGCCCCTCCTACAGTGTGACCCTCCCTCAGTACTGCCCCATCCACAGTGAGAAGCTCCCTCAATACTACCCTTCCCACAGTTTGAATCTCTTCAGTACTGTCCCTCCCACAGTTTGACACTCCCTCAGTACTGTTCCTCCCACAGTGTGACCCTCCCTCAGTACTGTCCCTCCCACAGTGTAACACTCACTCAATACTACCCCTCCCACAGTTTGAATCTCTTTAGTACTGTCCCTCCCACAGTGTAACACTCACTCAGTACTGCCCCTCCCACAGTGTGACCCTCTCTGTACTGCCCCTCCCACAGTGTGACACTCCCTCAGTACTGCCCCTCCCACAGTGTAACACTCACTCAGTACTGCCCTTCCCACAGTGTGACACTCACTCAGTACTGTCCATCCCACAGTGTGACACTCCCTAGGTACTGCCCCTCCCACAGTTTGACACTCACTCAGTACTGCCCTTCCCACAGTGTGACACTCCCTCAGTACTGCCCCTCCCACAGTTTGACACTCACTCAGTACTGTCCTTCCCACAGTGTGACACTCCCACAGTGTGACACTCCCTCATTACTGCCCCTCCCACGGTGTGACACTCCCTCAGTACTGCCCCTCCCACAGTTTGACACTCACTCAGTACTGTCCCTCCCACAGTGTGACACTCCCTCAGTACTGCCCCTCCCACGGTGTGACACTCACTCAGTACTGCCCCTCCCACAGTGTGACCCTCCCTCAGTACTGCCCCTCCCACGGTGTGACACTCACTCAGTACTGTCCTTCCCACAGTGTGACCCTCCCTCAGTACTGCCCTTGAATATAATTTGAGACCTTTCAGCTCTAATGTATGAATTGAAACCACAATGGCCTGGAATGGAAAACACTGAGCCACAATGCAACCACTTCCCCAAAATAAATCAGTCATCCTGAGTTTCCATTGAATTACATGCTTGGCTAATTTTCTAAAGAGTTTAGAGAATTCTGGTTAATTATTCTGAAATATGAACCAGACTATATCATCTCACACTGCACAGCAGATCTATTTCAGACATCACAGGGACATCCTCACCCTCCAGCAACACAGAAGGAAGAGATTACGTTTATTGGCCACATGGATTCCCTCCACCCTCATGTCTACCATGAGTGACCCAAACTGTGGTTCAAAAAATTCACAGAGAAAGCAAAATGCTACACCTATAGGTCAGGCAGCATCTATGGTGAGAGAAACAGGGTTAATACTTCAGGACCAAGTCCTTTCATCAGAAGAGGAGGGATCTATTTATTAATGTACTGAGCATAGGGGAGCAGTAGGAGGATGAGGGCACAGGGGGAAGAGTCATGAGGGAGTGGAGAGGGGTAGACATTAAATGGTGAAAGAGATGTCGGTCTTTGTGACAGAGGGTGAGACTGGAACCAGTGGAGAAATGGGGTAATGAGATAGAACAACACCAAACAGCAGTAACAGCTGATGGGACCGCTCTCATTTGTCCCCGTTCTGACAGGAGATCAGCGGCCCGACTAATTATGTCAGTTTCTCTCCACAGATGCTGACTGACATGCTGAGTGTTTCCAACACTCACCTTTATTAAGTTAAGTTAATGATCGCTTTGAACACTTGACATGGACGTTGTGCAGTTCTCTGTTGCACAGGTCGACTTCGGGATAAGTCAGCTGACCAATATTGCCAGTGTGGAAAAACCTATCTAAAGCCCCGCAGTGTTCAGGGACACTAAAGCGGGGGTTCAGCAGTGGGGTGGGGGGATGAGCTTGACCAGTTGTTCCAGTTTGCAGCCCCCCAGAGTGCAGCAAAGACATGCATACATATGTTAACATACAAACAGAAACCGAAAAATCACAGAGACATGTACACACACAGAGACCAGGACACTGGCATACACACACACACCGTAACACATACAGGCTTTTCACTTCACCTCAGTACATGTGACAATGATAAACCAATTACCATTTTGACACACACAAAGATATAAGCAAAATCATACACATACAAAAGCAAACAGAAGGGTATCATATACACAGAAGCTGGCATGCACACACAAAGACCTGAGCACATTTCCTCATATCGATGGACATCCTCACAGGCATGTGAACAAAAATGCATACAAGTACAGAGCATGCGCTGACACAGACACAAGCACAAGCGTGCACACACACACTCTCTCTCTCTCTCTCTCTCTCACATAATCGATGACTAGTGAAAAGTCACCCTTGCCCCTAGCTCTTTGTTGCGGAGTGCCACTGATTTCCAACAACTTTACACCCCAGGAAAGAAGATGGGGTGAACATGGTAGCTTTATCTCCAACCAGCAGTTCAAGAGTTTTAATAAGCAAGGCTCCGTATCGTCCAGACAGACCGCGCAATGTACTCTGCACGCACCGGGGCAAGAACCTTAAATCACTCACCCAACATATGATTGGCCACGTGAACCTGGATGTCCCACTCGCATTGAAAGATCATCTGACACTTGATGCATTGGTACGTCTTCTTCTTTAGTGAGGCAGGGAAGGGAGAAAAGAGGGGGGGAAACTGATGAGTAATTTGGGATAACATTCCTTAAAATCTAAAACAAAATACATTCAGTGAGGATATTACATTGAGAATTCATTTGGCCTCATGGTTGTAAGGAACAGCTCAGCTACTGTTGGATATTGTCCCACAGGCACTGATACCTAAGATGGATGATCAAGACAAAACTATCATGCTGTGCCTGGGATCTTGCTGTGCACATTTTGTTGTTACATTACAACACTGATGATTTACCTGGTTTTGCAGAGGCACATAGAAGGCAAACTATTTGGGACACCTCATAGCTTGGTGCTCTACCCAACATGACAGAAATTGCAGAGCTGTGAACACAGCAGAGTCCATCACACCAATCAGCTTTCCCTGCACTGTCTCCATCTATACTTCTCACTGCCTCAGGAAAGCAGCTAACCCATTCCAGTACCCCTTCCACCCTGGCCATTCCCTCTTCTCTTCTCCCATCAGGCAGAAGCTATTAAAGCTTGAGAATATGTACCATCAGGCTCAAGGATAGCTTCTATCCTGCTGTTAGCAGACTCTTCAACAGATCTCTTATATGATAAAAATGAGTTCATCGTCTCCCGATTTACCTCATCGTAGCCCTTGCACTTCACTCGTCTACCTGCACTACTCTTTCTCTGTAACTCTAAGATTCAATGTCAGCATGGACTTGATGGACTGAATAGCCTCCCGTGTAAGACAACTGGGCGGTACTTATGCCCACTGAGAAGGTGTGAAATGTTGACAAAACTGGCACCTATTTCCAACCTGAAGCCATCAGACAGTGCTCTAAGAAGGTTTGTGGAACACCTTTGAGGTTAGTTAGATATCCACCATGCTGGTCAGGTTTGAAGTCAGGTATAGCCCTGACTGAGTAAACACTGCATGTAAATGGAGCACTCCTGCTGTGGTTTAATCCTGAATGGGTCTTTCTTCAGGTGGAAATGTTTAGCCTTCCTGGGTCGGGAGAACACATATCGGTCCTCATTAAGGGATCAGCAGTGGAAAAGGTTTAAGTTCCTGGGGGTCAACACCTCGGAGGATCTAGCCCAGGTGCAATCACAAAGAAGGCATGCCAGTGTCTCTACTACATTAGGAATTTATGGAGATTTGGTATGTCACATAAGACTCCTGCAAATTTCTACAGATGTACTGAACATTCTGATTGTGGTTCATCACAACCTGGTCTGCAGGCTCCAATGTACAAGAGGGTACAAAGGGCTGTAAACTCAGCTAGCTCCATCATGGACACAACCCTTCCCAACACTGAGGGCACTTTCAAGAGATGGAGCCTTAAGAAGGCGGCATCCACCATTGAGAACCATCACCATCTGGGACATGCCCTTTTCTCATTACTACCATCAGGAAAGAGGCACAGGATCCTGAAGACCCACACTCAACTATTCACAAACAGCGTCTTCCCCCCCCTGCCATCAGAGTTCTGAATCACCCATGAATACTACTTCATTTTTACCTCCCTGGACTATTTATTAATTTTGTAATTTATAGTAATTTTATTTCATTACAAAAACAAAAAAATAATTCACATCATACAATTTAATGATTATAAACCAGGTTCTGATTCAGCTGATTTCCAGTGGATCCCTGGGACAACTTCCTTCCACATTGAGTGGATATGTTTGGGAGGTGCAGACAGGCTGGGTGAGGGAACATTTATCTTGGACAAGGTGAAAGAAGTCTGGAGCAGACAGACTGCCAGGATGTGAAGAAGGAGTGGGAATGAGGGTCTCTCCTGTTTAACCTCTGTATAACTCTGTCCCTCGAGTACCAGCAACATCCTTGTAATTCTCCTCTGCACTCTTTCCATCTTAATGACATTTTTCCCATAGTGGGATGACTAAAACTGAAAAGAATATTCCCAGTGTGGCCTCGTATGACTGCAACGTAAGATCCCAATTCCTGTACTCAATGCTCTGCCTGATGAAGGCCAGAAGCATTCTTCACCATCTGGTCTACCTGTTATGCCACTTCCAGGGAATCACGTACTTGCACTCCTACATCCCCTGCTGTTTCTTCATCACCTCTGTCACCTAAACTCTCTCCTCAACAGCAGCGTGTGGGCAACTTCACCAGGCCTGCAGGGGCTCACTCCCACCTAAGGGGTGGACAATAAATGCCAGCAAACACCCAGACACTAAAAAGTGAATAAATAAAGGCATGCTGCAGGAAAGCTCATTGATATTCTCAGCCACTCGTTTAAATATTTCCCACCACCTCAGGATTGTTAAAAATGTAATGTGTCACTCCAGTGTGGATTTACTCAAACACAGGAGCGAGACAACTTGTGTCCTTCCCTTCCTCACTTGACCAACCTGCTAGGATTTGGTACAGCCCAATGTATTCAGTGCACTCCAGGGGCAAGTCAAACAGCAAGACATTTAAAGCACGACCCACCTGTGTAAACAGCAACCTGTCCCAGTGCCAGGAATCTCCTTACGGGCCACAGAGCCCTTTTTGTTTTGCTCACACAACCTTTATTTAATCAGCTCTCTGGTAAACGTTTTACCAACAACTTGATCTGGCAAGCCCAACAAAATTTTAAATAAAAGATTCCATTTCACCTTTCCCTTCCCTCTGCTCGTAATGTACAAAATCCCAAGCCTTGGTCAAAAACAGTGGCTTCTCTGGAGAAGGAAGGAGGTGCTAAACCACTCAAGAGGATGTAAGGAGACTTTTATTTTATCTTAATTCAAGAGATGTGGCCTTCATAAGCTGAGCCAGTTGTCCATCCCCAGTTGTCAAGGAGAAGGCCATGGCAAACTGCCTCACACCATAAGGCCTTAAGATATAGAATTAGGCCATACAGCACCCTGAATCTACTCATCCATTTGATCACATATTTTAACCTAATTCTCTCTCCTTCTCCCCATCATCCTTAATGCCCCCTACCAATAAAGAGCCTATCGATTTCTGCCTTAAATACACCAAACAACTTGACCTCCACGGTCCTCTGCAGCAACAAATTGCACAGATTCACGATCACCTGGTAGAAAAAAAAGTTCATTTGTTGTCCTTTTATTTTGAGATTGTGTCTGTGCTGTATTTCTGAATGTGCCTACCATGGGGAACCTTGTCAAATCCAGATACATCACATCCACTATTCTACCTTCATTTGGCCCATCAAATCTGCTCTGTCAGTCAATTGTGACTTTTGTTCAGCCACATTCTCTTGCTATCTTCCCGTAACCCTTTTACCAATCAAAAACCTATAAATCTCTGTCTTAAATACACCCAGTGACTATGCTTCTGCAACTGCCTGTAGCTACAAATTCCATAGATTCACCATTCTATCTCAAGAAATTCCTCCTCATCTCAGTTCCAAAGGGATGCCCTTTTCTTCTGAGACTGTGCCCTCAGATCCTAGACTCTCCGACTGATGGAAACCTTCTCTCCATGTCCCCTCAGTTCAGGGCTTCTTGAACTGCTGTAGTCCTTAATGTGCGGGTGAAAGCTTAATGCTGAGTGGAATTTCAGGAGTGAATCCGTGAGCTTTCTGCATCACTCAATCTTTTCCCTCAGTACCACTGGTACACCCTCCAAAAATATATCGACCTTGGCATTGAATACTTTCAGTGACTGACCCTGCACATCCCTCTGGGATACAGAATGCCAGCACATTCTCCAATCTCTGGGAGCAAAAATATCACCTGCCCCCTTAATCCCAAAAACTGCAACCACCTCCCCTTCCCCACTGACCTGCAGCATGAAACACCACTACCAGGGGAAGTCATTCCCCCATTAATCCCATCGGAATTCTGTATCTGGAGCTCACTCCCACAGGGAGAGGTGGGAATGTTGGGCTAACTCTCGTAGGGACATGTTGAGGCAAGCAGCATAGAAATTAGGAAAACTAGCATAGAACTGAAGGTTTGAATGGTTAACTCTGTGATTTAGACAGAGTGTGTGTGTGTGTGTGTGTGTGTGTGTGTGTGTGTGTGTGTGTGTGTGTGTGTGTGTGTGTGTGTGTGTGTGTGTGTGTGTGTGTGTGTGTGTGTGTGTGTGCGCGCACGAGAGAGAGAGAGATCATGAGTGTGTGTCTGACACGCCTGCATTTGAGTGTTCACAAGTATCTGCTGATGAGTGTGAAGTTGGAGTGGACTAGCACAGCTGCAGATAAACGTGGAGTGAATCCCCAGCCCGTGCCTCTAGAAACAGCAGCAGGAAGAGAGTGAGCAAGCAAGCGCTCGGCTGCTGCACTGACAGGCAGTCCAGGGACTCGAACTCTCCACCATCTGGCCCGGAGGCTGCAGAGGCAGTGCCTGCACTTCTGGACAGCCCCAGATGATACATTTCTAATGAAGATGTTGTCCAGTTTCATTACCAATTCAAATCAATCCTTCCTTCAGACCAATTAGTAAATCAAGTGGCTCTCCTTCGATGACAAATACACCAGGGCCACGGATGACTGACTGCTTCAGCCTTGTGGCTACACGCATAGAGATGACAGCAAAGCCCTGTATGTGTGGGAAGAAACCTCTGTCTCCCTTTAAAGAGATACTGCCAGCACTCGAGAGCCTGAATCATTGGGAGAGATAGGGCAGGCTAGGAAATGAGAATGTAAGAACATTGGACAGGCCATTCAGCCCACAATGTTGTGCTGACCTTGATTCCAATTTACAGTAAATGTCCCTTTCCTTCGTACTATCAACATCCCTCCATTCTCTTCATCATCACATCTATGTGAAAGCTTCTTAAACTCCACCACACTGCCTGTTTGCCCCACTATCCCTGGTAATAGATTGGTATGGCAACTGCTTCAGCATGTGACTGCCAGATACTGTAGAGCTGTGAACACGGTACCTATCTACACTTCACACTACCTTGGTAAAGCAGCCAGCACATCAAAGATCCCACACACCCTGTACCTTCTCCCTTTTGTCCTCTTCCATTGGGCAAGTGATACAAGTGCCCGATTACTTGCACTAACAGCCTCAAGGACAGTTTCTATTCCACCGCTATAAGACTATCAAATAGTTTCCTGGTAAGATAAATTAGATTCTTAATCTTGCAATGATCTCGTCATGATCTTGTTGTTTACCTGCACTGCATTTTCTCTCTGGCTGCTACATTTTATTTTATTCTGCATTGTTATGGCTTTACCTTGTTCCACCTCAGTGCACTGAGTGAGGACTTGATCCGTGTGAACAGTTTGCAAGACAAAATGTTCACTGTCTCAGTACACATGACAATAATAAACTAATACCAATCTCATATTCTGCATTAGAACTATACCATTCTATAGATTTAAGAGTCTGTCTAACATCGTGACTACATCTGATTCCACCACCTCCTCTGCCAATTTCAAATATCAACCATTGAGGTGTAGAAAACATACACCTCAGATTCCCTTTAAAACCCCTTCCTCTCACCTTAAACCTTGGTTCCATTTTGATACTCCTATTGTGGGAAAAAGATTCTGGCCACCCATACCTCTCAGTCTTATGCAGAGTGAGCATAGAAGCAGGCCCTTTGGCCCAACTCGTCCTGTTAACCAAGTTGCCCAGAAAGGTTGCCCCATTTGTTCATATTTGACCTTTGTCACTGTAAAGTTCCCTTGAGTTGTCGTCAACTCATGGCAATCCTATCGATAGTTGCCCCTAAATGAGTTTTGATCCTCGCAAAGGGGGCTCTTTGCAGATAACGTTGCATGTATAGCTGTTTTTATTGTGTCCATCCTCCTGATTGGTGGCCTTCCTTTTTTATTCCTCTAAATATTTCTTGTCCATGTATCTGTCCAAATATCCTTAAACTGTTATTAATGGACTTGCCCAGGTCACCTCTGGCACCTAATTCCATATAGCCACCACCGGCAGGTTCCTATTAAACCTCTCCCTCTCATTTTAAACATGGGAAGAGTATTGGCAGGTAGAGTTTAGTCAAGGTAAGAGTGAAGTATAGTTCGGTAGGTCAAATGTAAGGGTCAAGTACAGAGTTAATGGCAGGAACCTCTAACAGCACTGACATCCAGGGGAATCTTGGGATTCAAATCCATAGCTCTTTGAAAGTGACCATCAAAAAGATAGGGTGGTAAAGAAAGCATATGGCATGATCATCGTCACTGGTTGGGGCATTGAGTTGAGACAGGAAGTCATATTTCAGCTGCATAAAGCTTAGGTCAGGCCACACTTGGAGCGCTGTGAGCTGTTCTGGTCGCCTCACTACAGGAGGGATGTGGAGGCTCCGGAGAGGGTGCAGAAAAGGTTCACCAGGATACAGGGTATGAGCTAATTCAATTATGTGTAGAAACAACTTGCTCAGCATCTTACAATGAGAAAAATAAAACATTCAAAAGCCTCCACAGGGGAGCCACTGAATAAATCGAACCGGCATTGAAGCATAGATGAGGAAGTGACAGGGGAGGAGAGAGAGGCTTAGAAAGTGAGTGAAGGTACCTCCAGGTGTGGGGGCTGCAGGCACAGTGATTACATTTGAAACACCACAGGAGTATAAAATAGGAGGAGGTGAGAGCTTATGGGGATGTTGACCTGGAAGAGGTAATGGAGGGAGAGAGGGCTTCTGAGCATGGAGCCATCAAAGCACAACGCATTGTAAGGTTTGATGAGTTGTCGAGTGGGAGCCGAGATCAGCTGGAATAGACAGGGGAGGAATGAATTTCAAAAGGGTTATTTGCAAACGGGATGGTGAGATATTCCTAATGGGGAATATGAGCTCCTAGCACTGGTTAGAGATCTGATAGAGCCACACAGTATAGAAGAAGACCCTTTGGCCTATTGGGTCCATGCCAAACTTCATCCACCCATTTACACTAATCTTACACCAATCCTATTTCATTTTCCCCACATTCCCGTCAACTGCCACCAGATTCTACCGCTTACCCACACCCTGGGAGCAACTTAAAAAGGAAGGACGTCTTTGGGAATTCGGAAGGTCTGCCCTTCCCATAGTCCGATACTCCCTCAGTACTGCCCTTCCCACAGTGTGACCCTCCCTCAGTACTGCCCCTCCCACAGTGTGACACTCCCTCAGTACTGTCCCTCCCACAGTGTGACCCTCCGTCAGTACTGTCCCTCCCACAGTGTGACCATCCCTCAGTACTGTCCTTCCCACAGTGTGACCCTCCCTCAGTACTGCCCCTCCCACAGTGTGACTCTCCCTCAATACTGTCCATCCCACAGTGTGACACTCACTCAGTACTGTCCTTCCCACAGTGTGACCCTCCGTCAGTACTGCCCTTCCCACAGTGTGACTCTCCCTCAATACTGCCCTTCCCACAGTGTGACACTCCGTCAGTATTGTCCTTCCCACAGTGTGACCCTCCGTCAGTACTGTCCATCCCACAGTGTGACTCTCCCTCAGTACTGTCCATCCCACAGTGTGACCCTCCGTCAGTACTGTCCATCCCACAGTATGACCCTCCGTCAGTACTGTCCTTCCCACAGTGTGACCCTCCGTCAGTACTGCCCTTCCCACAGTGTGACCTTCCCTCAGTACTGTCCTTCCCACAGTGTGACTCTCCCTCAGTACTGTCCTTCCCACAGTGTGACCCTCCGTCAGTACTGTCCTTCCCACAGTGTGACCCTCCGTCAGTACTGCCCTTCCCACAGTGTGACCTTCCCTCAGTACTGTCCTTCCCACAGTGTGACTCTCCCTCAGTACTGTCCTTCCCACAGTGTGACCCTCCGTCAGTACTGTCCTTCCCACAGTGTGACCCTCCCTCAGTACTGTCCTTCCCACAGTGTGACCCTCCGTCAGTACTGTCCTTCCCACAGTGTGACCCTCCCCCAGTACTGCCCCTCCCACAGTGTGACCCTCCGTCAGTACTGTCCATCCCACAGTGTGACCCTCCGTCAGTACTGTCCTTCCCACAGTGTGACACTCCGTCAGTACAACCCTTCCCACAGTGTGACCCTCCCTCAGTACTGTCCATCCCACAGTGTGACCCTCCGTCAGTACTGCCCCTCCCACAGTGTGACCCTCCGTCAGTACTGCCCTTCCCACAGTGTGACCCTCCCTCAGTACTGTCCATCCCACAGTGTGACCCTCCCTCAGTACTGCCCTTCCCACAGTGTGACCCTCCCTCAGTACTGTCCATCCCACAGTGTGACCCTCACTCAGTACTGTCCTTCCCACAGTGTGACCCTCCCTCAGTACTGTCCTTCCCACAGTGTGACCCTCCCTCAGTACTGCCCCTCCCACAGTGTGACTCTCCCCCAGTACTGTCCTTCCCATAGTGTGACCCTCCGTCAGTACTCCTTCCCACAGTGTGACCCTCCCTCAGTACTGCCACTCCCACAGTGTGACCCTCCCTCAGTACTGTCCATCCCACAGTGTGACCCTCCCTCAGTACTATCCTTCCCACAGTGTGACCCTCCCTCAGTACTGTCCATCCCACAGTGTGACCCTCCCTCAGTACTGCCCCTCCCACAGTGTGACTCTCCGTCAGTACTGTCCTTCCCACAGTGTGACCCTCCGTCAGTACTGCCCTTCCCACAGTGTGACCCTCCGTCAGTACTCCTTCCCACAGTGTGACCCTCCCTCAGTACTGCCCCTCCCACAGTGTGACTCTCCTTCAATACTGTCCATCCCACAGTGTGACACTCCGTCAGTACTGTCCATCCCACAGTGTGACCCTCCGTCAGTACTGCCCTTCCCACAGTGTGACCCTCCCTCAGTACTGCCCCTCCCACAGTGTGACTCTCCTTCAATACTGTCCATCCCACAGTGTGACACTCCGTCAGTACTGTCCATCCCACAGTGTGACACTCCGTCAGTACTGCCCTTCCCACAGTGTGAGCCTCCGTCAGTACTGCCCCTCCCACAGTGTGACTCTCCCTCAGTACTGTCCATCCGACAGTGTGACACTCCGTCAGTACTGTCCATCCCACAGTGTGACACTCCGTCAGTACTGCCCTTCCCACAGTGTGAGCCTCCGTCAGTACTGCCCCTCCCACAGTGTGACTCTCCCTCAGTACTGTCCATCCCACTGTGTGACCCTCCGTCAGTACTCCTTCCCACAGTGTGACCCTCCCTCAGTACTGCCCCTCCCACAGTGTGACTCTCCCTCAGTACTGTCCATCCCACAGTGTGACCCTCCGTCAGTACTGTCCTTCCCACAGTGTGACCCTCCCTCAGTACCGCCCCTCCCACAGTGTGACCCTCCGTCAGTACTGCCCTTCCCACAGTGTGACCCTCCCTCAGTACTGTCCTTCCCACAGTGTGACCCTCCCTCAGTACTGCCCTTCCCACAGTGTGACTCTCCCTCAGTACTGTCCATCCCACAGTGTGACCCTCCGTCAGTACTCCTTCCCACAGTGTGACCCTCCCTCAGTACTGCCCCTCCCACAGTGTGACTCTCCCCCAGTACTGTCCATCCTACAGTGTGACCCTCCGTCAGTACTGCCCCTCCCACAGTGTGACCCTCCCTCAGTACTGTCCTTTCCACAGTGTGACCCTCCCTCAGTACTGCCCAAGGTGTGATGCTCCCTTAATACTGCCCCTCCCACAGTGTGACCCTCCCTCAGTACTGCCCCTCCCACAGTGTGACACTCACTCAGTACTGCCCCTCCCACAGTGTGACCCTCCGTTAGTACTGTCCTTCCCACAGTGTGACCCTCCCTCAGTACTGTCCATCCCACAGTGTGACACTCACTCAGTACTGCCCTTCCCACAGTGTGACACTCCCTCAGCACTGCCCTTCCCACAGTGTGACCCTCCGTCAGTACTGCCCCTCCCACAGTGTGACACTCCCTCAGTACTGCCCCTCCCACAGTGTGACCCTCCGTCAGTACTGTCCTTCCCACAGTGTGACTCTCCGTCAGTACTGTCCTTCCCACAGTGTGACCCTCCGTCAGTACTGTCCTTCCCACAGTGTGACTCTCCCTCAGTACTGTCCATCCGACAGTGTGACCCTCCGTCAGTACTGCCCTTCACACTGTGACCCTCCCTCAGTACTGTCCATCCCACAGTGTGACCCTCCCTCAGTACTGCCCTTCCCACAGTGTGACCCTCCCTCAGTACTGTCCATCCCACGGTGTGACCCTCCCTCAGTACTGCCCTTCCCACAGTGTGACCCTCCCTCAGTATTGTCCTTCCCACAGTGTGACTCTCCCTCAGTACTGCCCCTCCCACAGTGTGACTCTCCCTCAGTACTGCCCTTCCCACAGTGTGACCCTCTGTCAGTACTGTCCATCCCACAGTGTGACCCTCCGTCAGTATTGTCCTTCCCACAGTGTGACCCTCCCTCAGTACTGCCCCTCCCACAGTGTGACCCTCCCTCAGTACTGTCCATCCCTCAGTGTGACCCTCCGTCAGTACTGCCCTTCCCACAGTGTGACCTTCCCTCAGTACTGTCCTTCCCACAGTGTGACTCTCCCTCAGTACTGTCCATCCCACAGTGTGACACTCACTCAGTACTGTCCCTCCCACAGTGTGACCCTCCGTCATTACTGCCCTTCCCACTGTGACCCTCCCTCAGTACTGCCCCTCCCACAGTGTGACCCTCCCTCAGTACTGCCCTTTCCACAGTGTGACCCTCCCTCAGTACTGCCCATGGTGTGATGCTCCCTTAATACTGCCCCTCCCATAGTGTGGCACTCCCATCAGTTCCGCCTTCCCACAGTGTGAAGCTCTCTCAGCACTCCCATCCCCACACTACGATGCTCCCATTGACCTTCCCTGCCAGCCATAGTGCATCACTTGAGAACAATCAGCTCTATTCGCTGAACTTTCCTAATGTCAGGACTGCCTGGAGTGTGCAGGTAAACCGCACCTGTCCTGGGATGTGAACAGATAGGGTTAAAATATTTGGATGAGGAATATCATAGTTACAAGTTTCATTTGACTGCTCTGTCTAAGTGCTCCACTCTTGTCAGAAAACCTGCAACTCACCGGCATGTTAATTGCTTAAGGCAGATATTCCATTTATCTTTATAATTGGCACATTCAGCAGATTATAATGTAGTTAATGGAAATTAAATCACATAATTTAGGAAGTCTAAACCTGGCTTAACATGTACTAAAGGTAAAGCACATTTCTGACGCCACCTTTAATGACCATCTCTCGCTAAAATGATTGGCACATAATACTGAATAAATTACTTTTTTCTATAATATCTTAATTATGTTTTCCACGTTAATGAGCATAGATAATCTAATCATTCAATGATACCTGGTTGTCCGATATTACACACTGACTGTTAGCCTGGGCTGGGAAAAGCCTAAATGCCTGCCCAGGATTGTGGGCTTGAATCCCTTTCTAGACACTGGAATGCCAGGACCTTTGGTGACACATCGGCACAACACAGAAACAGGCCTTTCGGCCCACAGAGTTGTGCCAAACTAATAAATTAATCATTAAAATTACTGTATTTAATTTTGTAAGGGCTACAGAATTAGTAGCCCTTCTGCCTACCATGTCTGTAAAAAGTATTATTCACCACCCCCCCCCCCCCCGTAAGTTTTCATGTTTTGCAACATTGAACCACAGTGGATTTAATTTGGCTTTTCTTGACCCTGATCAACAGAAAAAAACTCTTTCATGTCAAAGTGAAAACAGATCTCTACAAAATGATCTAAATTATTTAAGAATATTAAACACGAAGTAATTAATTGCATAAGTATTCAGCCCCCTTTAATATGACACACCAAATTATCACTGGTGCAGCCAATTGGTTTAGAAGTCACATAATTAGTTAAGTGGAGACCTGTTTTTGGAGACCTGTGTGCAGTCGAGGTGTTTCAATTGATTACAGTAAAAATTACAGCTGAATCTGGAAGCTCCAACTGCTGGTGAGTCAGAATCCTGGCAAAAACTACACTATGAAGACAAAAGAACACTTCAAGCAACTCCGTGAAAAGGTTATTGAAAAGCACAAGTCAGGAGATGGATACAAGAAAACTTCCAAGTCACTGGATATCCCTTGTAGCACAGTTAAGTCAATCATCAGGAAATGGAAAGAATATGCTACAACTGTAAAACTAGAGCAGGCTGTCCTCAAAAACTGTGTGACCATACTAGAAGGGGACTAGTGAGGAAAGTCACCAAGAGACCTACGATAACGCTGGAGGAGTTACAAGCTGAAGTTGTGGCTGAGGTGGGAAAAACTGCGTGTACAACAACAGTTGCATGGGTGCTTCACCAGTCACAGTTTTATGGGAGAGTGGCAAAGAGAAAGCCACTGTTGAAAAAAAAGATATGAAATCTTGGCTAGAGTTTGATAGAAGGCATGTCAGAGACTCTGAAGAACTGGAAGAAGTTTCTATGGTCTGATGAAATCAAAATTGTGCTTTTTGGCCATCAGACTAATCGCTATGTTTGGCGTAAACCAAACACCGCACATCAGCAAAAACACATCATCCCTACCGTGAAGCATGGTGTTGGCTGCATTACGCTGGGGAATGCTTCACTGCAGCAAAATACAGGGAAATCCTGGAGGAAAATCTGATGCAGTCTGCAACAGAACTGTGACCTGGAGAAGATTTGTTTTCCACCAAGACAATGACCCCAAGCATAAAGCCAAAGCTACACAGGAATGGCTTAAAAACAACAAAGTTAATGTTCTGGAGTGGCCAAGTCAGAGTCCAGACCTCAATCCAATTGAGAATTTGTGGCAGGACTTGAAAAGTCACTCACGATCCCCATGCAATCTGACAGAGCTTGAGCAGTTTTGTAATGAAGAATGGGGAAAAATTGCAGTGTCCAGATGTGCAAAGCTGATAGAGACCTACCCACACAGACTCAAGGCTGTAATTGCTGCCAGAGGTGGATCTACTAAATACTGACTTGAAGGGGGTGAATACTGATGCAATCAATTATTTTGTGTTTTATATTTGTAATCAATTTAGTTCACTTTTTATAGGCACTGTATACAATGTCCATATCCTTCCAGTTCCAGCACATTCTTATTCCTAAGAGCTTCTTGAATGCCTCTATCATATTTGCTTCCACCACCATCCCTGACAATGCATTCTTGGCACCTATCATTCTTTGTGTAAAATAAAAACACACGCAACTTGCCCCTCACATTTCCTTTAAATTTACTCCTCCCCCTTCCTCAGATTAACTGCATACCTTCTGGTGTAGGACAGTTCAACCCTGAGAAAAAGATCTTAGCTGTTTATGCCTGTCATAATCTTATAAACCTCTGCCAGTCTCCCCTCATCCTTCACTGCTCCACAGAAACAATCCAAGTTTCAGTGAATGCCCTCTAATCCAAACACCATCCTGGTGAATCTCTTCTGCACCCTCTCCAGAGTATCTATATTCTTCCTCTAATGGGGCAACTGAATGTAGTACTCCAGAAGGTGCCTAACTCAGAGTTTTATAAAGCTACAACTCAATTTCCCAACTTTTGAACTCAATTACTTGACTGATAGATGCAGGCATACCAGAGTCTGATGAAAGGTCTCTGCCCAAAATGTCGACTGTTTCTTCTTTTCCACAGATGCTGCCTCACCTGCTGATTTCTTCCAGCACTTTGTGTGTGTTGCTCTGGGTTTCCAGCATCTGAAGAGTTTTTTGTGTTTAAGCTTTCCCTAGGCCTTCCTCATCACCCTATCAAATTGTGTTACCACCTGTATCACTCAGTGCTGCACGCTCAGGCACACTTCCTTTCCAATCAAGTATTTGACAGAGGGAACAGGAAGACAAGTAGGCCACTCGGCCCCTCAACGCCCAAGCTCATATTGATGCCACCTCCACTCTCCTGGAAGTCAGGAAGGGCTTCAGGGCTCTGTTTCTTCCAGAAGACAGACCCAATCATCTCACCCTCCCATGATCACATTCCTCTATCTGGCAGAACTTGGGCTTGTGCTCAACAACTTCTCCTTCAGTAACTTTCACTATCACCAGACCAAAGCTACAGCCATGGGCGCTCACTCGCATGGACCCCAGTTACGTCTGCATTTTTGTTGGCTACATGGAGCAGTCCATATTCCAAACCTACACTGGTAATGCTCCCCGACTCTTCCTCCACAACTTCAATGACTTCATCAGTGCAGCTTCCTGCATCCATGCAGAACTTTTCACTCTTACCAACTTTGTCACCAACTTCCACCCCACCTCACGTCCATTGGGTCTAACACCAACATCTCCCTCCCCTTTCCTGGTCCGTTTGTCTGTGTTTCTGGAAGCTGAGTATCCACCTGAGTGCAGACAAAGGGTCTCGGCCCAAATTATCAGCTGTCCCTTTCCTCCCACAGATGCTGCCTACCTGCTGAATTCCTCCAGCACTTTGTGTGTTGTCCATTTTCCTGCCTGTTCCCCACAAAGAACCATCCCCTGTACCAGCACAGCTGTGCGTCTCAGGTGTGTACCCTGACCTGTGTTGAGTTTGCATTTCCTCCCTGTGACCACGTACTTGGTGCTCCAGTGTCCTCCCACGTGCCAAAAACGTGCGGGTGAATTGGTTGCTGTAAGTTGGCTGATAGGTGTGTATAAAAGAATAAGGGACAGGGGAATGGAATTGGTGGGATAGATGTGAGAGCCAGCATAGACTTGGAGGTCTGAAGGTCGAAGGTCGAAGTCCATGGATTCAGAGGTTAAGGCCTGAACGTCAAAGCCCCAGCTCGGCATGTTCGGAGGTTGGAGATCTAAGTGTCCAGGCCAAGGGCTGATGGTCAGAGGTCTAGGAGGCCTGTCCTGGGGCTGGAGGCCTGCCTGTGTGTGTGAGTGGGAAAGAGGATTGTTTCCCTGCTGTGGTGTTGTCGTTGCTGATGCTTGTGTTGTTCCTCTGATTGGCGCTGGAATGTGTGATGACATTTGCAGGCTGCCCCAAGTACATCCTTAGCTTGTATTGGTTGTTAGCATTTCATTGTACTGATGATAAATAAATGAACCTGAACCTGATAGGCTGAATCGCCTCCTCTATATACCATAAAGATGCTTGAGATATAAAACCTATCTCAGCTTGAGAAACCTTCTGCGAGACAGCGCTAGCAGATTCATTCAGTACATTTATTATAATTGTTCCTTATTTTTTAACACTATATTCTGCATTCTATTTTCTCTTAATCATCTGTCTGGATCAAACTGAGGATTCACTGCATTCTGCTACATGCGACAATAATAAGCCAAATAAAAGATTATCCAATGTTCATTTGAGAGATCTCCCCTGGCATTCCAACACATATCCAACACTGAAAGTCTCAGAAACTTTCTATTTGTAACATACTGACGCTGCCTACTTTGGGATTATGCAGTGCGCAGGCCAGGTGGAGTAACACTGCCCACCATTACGTGCACAGTAAATCTTGGGAAGGCATTTGACAGGGGTGTCTGCAGACAAGCACCGGGAATTAGGAGATACTGTGACAGGCAACCAGAGGCTTGAAGGGATGGGAGACTCAGAGGAGGCAGCGAGGTACAGGGAATAAACCCCAGAGAACAGAGCCCAGGCAGCCAAAGGCATGGCTGCTCAATGACAGAGTAATTAATATCAGGAGCAAACAAGGGGCCTGAATTGAAGAAAGGCGGAGAACTAAGAACAGAGAAATAAGGAGCAGGAGCAGGCTACCTGGCGTTTTGTGCCTGCTCCACCATTCATCAAGATGATCATCCTCCTCTGTGGTATCTTCTTGCACTATCCCTATACCCTTCATGTGCACTAAATGCAATCTATGAGCCACCTCAGCCCTCCAGAGTAAATAGGTACATTGGTTTATTATTGTCACGTGTGCTGAGGAACCAAAAACAACTTTGTTTTACACGCCTTCTGTACAGATCATTTCATTACAACAGTGTGTCGAGGTAGCACAAGGGAAAACAATAATGGAGTGCAGAATGAAGTGTTACAGTCACAGAGAACGTGCAGTACAGATGGCCAATAAGGTGCAAGGACCACAACATAATCGACTGTGAGGTCAATAGTCATAGCAGGGGACGGTACAGTGGAGGATAGAGGCTCAGAGGTGCATGCTTTCAGGGTTTTATACCCTCTGCCAGATAGGGGGCAGGAGAAGAAAGAATGTCCAGGGTGGATGGGTGGATAAGGTCTTTGATTATTTCAGCTGCTTTACTGAGACAGCAAAGAATGTAGACAGAGTCCATGGAGGGTTGGGGTTGGTTTCCGTGATGTGCTAAGCTGTGTCCACAACTCTCCGCTGCTGTGGTAGCGTTGAAGGGGAGAAGGAGGGATTTAGAACGACCAGTGAGAATGTCAAAATCTACATTGACAGTGCTTCTGATTTGAAGGGAAATTCAAACAGGCTTGATTGGCACCTTTCAGATAAGGACTGAAGCCATGCCTGGATATGTGGACTGCATCATTAATGAGAGAGCGTGCACCAAATCAACACTTGCCATCACCTCTATCAGACCATCAGACACAGGAGCAGAGTTAGGTCTTTCCACCCATCGCGTCTGCTCCACCATTCCATCATTCATTATTCCTCTCAACTCTATTCTCCAGCCTTCTCCCTGTAACCTTTGATGCCCTGACTAATAAAGAACCTATCAACCTCTGCTTTAAATACCCAAATGACTTAGGCTCCACAATTATCTGTGGCAATGAATTCCACAGATTTATCACCCTCTGGCTAAAGAAAATCCCCCTCATCTCTGTTCTAAATGGACGTCTCTCTACTCTGAGGCTGTGCCTTTCTGGTTCCAGACACAACTCCCCTATCCCCCAACATAGGAAACATCCTCACCACATCCACTCTATCCAGGCCTTTCAATATTCGGTAGGTTTCAATGATGTCTCCCCTCATTCTTCTAAACTCCAGTGAGTACAGGCCTAGAGCCATCAAACATTAACCCTTTCGTTCCCTAAATGCTCCTTCCTAATATCAAGATGCACGAACTCGAAGAAGAAAAGGGAAGGAGAGAAAAAAGGAGCCAGAGCTGTCAGGACTACTTCCTGCAGTCTTAGAGTCAACTCCAACAACCACCACAGAGCATGCCCCAGGACCTGAGATTGTCTCACAGCCATGAGTCTCACCTGCCAAGCAGAGTGATCGCACATTTCAGGAAAGACATTATCCCACAAGAATAAGAAATCTTCCACAGTCATTAAATCACTGAATGGGACAATTCACTGAGTTGGACGAGTGTTGTGTATGTAATGTCTCAGTAATATTTGAGTGATATTGTAGACAGTATAAATGTGTTGATTAAGCATTCTTGTTTAAATAATTCATTACAGGTGATCTGTAAAAATACGTGGATTGCATACGTCATCATACTACCACATGATACGTGTGTGGCTTGCTGAAAGTAAACATGAAGTTAGCCTCACATTTCAGACTCCCGTGTCTTTCTTTGGATTAGTTTAATATTTTGAAGTTACAAAGAATAACACTCTCCAATGCCAATACATCTTTTCTTAGATGAGGGGCCCAAAACTGCTCACCATACTCCAACTGCGGTCTGAGCATTGCCTTGAAAACCCTCAGAACTACATCCTTGCTCTTATATTCTAGTCCTCTTGAAATGACTGCTAACATTCCATTTGCCTTCCTTACCACTGACTCAACCTGCAAGTTAATCTTTAGGGATTTCTGCACGACAACTCCCAAGTCTTTTTGCACCTCTGATTTTTGAATTTTCTTCCTGTTTAGAAATAGTCTAATTCCTTTATTCCTTAATAGCCTCTATTACTTCTACCACAGTGCATGACCATAGACTTTTCTACACTATATTCTATTTGCCTCTTACTTGCCCATTCTCCTAATCTGTCTAAATCCTTCTTTAGACTCCCTGCTTCCTGAATACTACCTGCCCCTCCACCTATCTTTGTATCATTTACAAATTTGCCACAAAGCCATCAATACCATCATCCAAATCATTAACATATAATGTGTAAAGAAGCAGTCCCAACACTGACCCCTGTGGAACACCACTAGTCACTGGCAGCCAGCCAGAAAAGCCCCCCTTTATTCCTTCTCTTTGCCTCCTGCCTGTCAGCCAATCTTGTATTCATGCTAGTATCTTTCCTGTAATACAATGGGTTCTTATCTTGTTATGCAGCCTCATGTGCGGTACCTTGTCAAAGGCCTTCTGAAAATCCAAGTACACAACATTAACTGATTCTTCTTTGTATATCCTGCTTGTTATTTCCTCATAGAATTCCAACAGATTTGTTAGGCAAGATTTCCCCTTAAGGAAACCATGCTGACTTTGGCCTATTTTATCATGTGCCTCCAAGTACCCTGAAACCTCGTCCTTAATAATAAACTCCAACATCTTCCAAAGCACTGAAGTCTTGCTAACTGGCCCTTTCCTCTGCCTCCCTCCCTTCTTAAAGAATGGAGTGACATTTGCAACTGGTACATCAATGGATGTGCTTTTGTCAGATGGACATCATTTACATTAGGTTTTCCCATGGGGAGAAGTGAGTTTCCAGTTTTCAATAGTGCTGTTATCTAATTATGGTCCCTCCCCTGTTTACTGTTATGAAGTCAGAAGAGGGAAATTCTGCTTCACACATTTATCAATGACAGTGTGTAATCACTGACTGAACTCTGCTACAGAGGATGCAAAGGCCGGAATCAGCAAGGCTTTTCTGAGACCATGCAGCCAGAGTATTAAAATAATTCTGTTGAATTTCAGACCCAGAAATCAGACATTGTGGCAGTTCAGTGATATGCTGACTCACACTTGACCTCATTGTACCTTATTGTTTATCTGCGCTGCTGCACTTCATTCTACATTCTGTTAGTGTTTCCGAATCAGAATTGGGTTTATTATCACTGATATATGCCGTGAAATTTGCTGTTTTGTGGCAGCAGTAGATGCAAGACTTAGCAATTACTGTAAAATACAATAAGTTAATAAAGCTGGTGCTCCTGGGTTCATGAACTGTTCAGAAACCTAATGGTAAAAGAGAGGAAGCTGTTCTCAGTGCACGTGTAATGACGTGATCCGTCTGAACGGCAGGCAAGACAAATTTTTCCCTGTGACAATTCCCTTTGACAAAACTCCCCAATTTGTTCCACTCCAACTTCTCTCTTCACAATTCCTGAATTTTTCTTTTACTATCCAGACATGATTGGACGAGGCACTCAGGAATCAGCAAGGAAGTGGATATCTTACAGTCATGTCACAAAACACAGAAACACATCACAGGAAAAGCGTGGAAACTCTACACAGAGAGTGGCAAAGGTTGAGATGAAACCTGCATCTCTGGACTGCGAGACAGCAGTTCTACGCTCTGCATCTGAAAATCTGCAGGACTGTGGGTAACGAGCAAGCGTCTGTACTCCCTGCCGTTTAAGAAAATGAGGTGGGGTGACGTTATTCCAGTAAATAGGATGCTGAGGAGATCTGATGAAGGGTCTTTGACCTGAAATATCAATTCTTTTTTCTCTTCCCACAGATGCAACTCTTCCTGCTGAGGGTTTACAGCATTCTCTGATTTTAGTTAAAACCCTAAGGAGACTGACAGGATAACTGGTGAGAAGTCTCCACCACAGGAGAGTCACAAACAAACCAACATACTTATAAAATAAGGGGACGGTCAGTTAAAACCGTGGTGCATAGAAATTGCTTCTCTCTGTGGGTGATGAACCTTTGGAATTACCCATCATCTCAGAGGATCTATTCTGGGCCCAACACATTGATGTGATCACAAAAGTAAGCCAACAGCTCTTCTTAAGTAGGAGTTTGAGGGGATTTGGAATGTCACCAAAGATACTTGTAGATGTACGGTGGAGAGCATTTTGACTGGTTTCATTTCAGAGGTTCCAATGCACGAGGCTGCAGAGGGGTGTTTACCCAGGGCACAACCCTCTCCGCCATTGAGACCATCTTGAAGGTTAGGTACCTCAAGATGGCATTCATCACTGAGGACCCTCAACATCTGGGACATTCCCTCTCCTTACCATGTCTTCCAGGGAGGAGGTACACGAGCCTGAAGACTCACAGACAACAATGTAAGAACAGCTTCTTCCCCTGCTCCATTGGCTTTCTAAGTGATACATGATCACTACCTCAACATTTGTCTTTTACACCATTTATCTATTTATTTTTGTAACATAGAGTAATTTTTATGCCTTGTACTGTACTGCTGCCACAAAACATCAAATTTCACAGCATATATCAGCAATAATATACTGATTAGGTTGGAGGTGTGAACAGTGTCAGAGTTTACAGCAAGACATTGATAGGATGCAAAAATGGGCTGAGAAGTTGCAGATGGAGTTCAACCCAGCTAAGTGTGAAGTGGTTCATTTTGGTAGGTCAAATATGATGACAGAATATAGTATTAATGGTAAGACTCTTGGCAGTGTGGAAGATTAGAGGGATCTTGGGGTCCAAGTCCGTAGGATACTCAAGGCTGCTGTGCATGTTGACTCTGTGGTTAAGAAGGCATACGGTGCATTGGCCTTCATCAATCATAGGATTGAGTTTAGGAGCCGACAGGTAATGTTACAGCTATATAGGACCCTGGACAGACCCCACTTGGAGTACTGTGCTCAGTTCTGGTCGCCTCACTACAGGAAGGTCGTGGAAACCATAGAAAGCGTGCAGAGGAGACTTACAAGGATGTTGCCTGGATTGGGGAGCATGCCTTATGAGAATAGGTTGAGTGAACTCGGCCTTTTCTCCTTGGAGCGACAGAGGATGAGAGATGACCTGATAGAGGTGTATAAAATGATGAGAGCATTGATCGTGTGGATAGTCAGAGGCTTTTTTCCAGGGCTGAAATGGCTAGCATGAGAGGGCACAGTTTTAGGGTGCTTGGAAGTACTGTAGGTACAGAGATGTCAGGGGTAATTTTTTTACTCAGAGAGTGGTGAATGCATGGAATAGGTTGCCAGCTACGGTCGTGGAGGTGTATACGATAGGGTCTTTTAAGAAACTCCTGGACAGATATATGGAGCTCAGAAAAATAGAGGGCTATGGGTAACTGTGGTGAACTACATATACCTGTCTGGACATGCCCCCCCGCTGACTGCTCCTGTGGCTCCTCCCACAGACCCCGGTATAAAGGCGATTGGAGACACAGACCCTTCCTCAGTCTCCAGGATGTTGTGTGATGGTCACTTGCTGCTTGTGCTTTCTTCCAGCCAATAAAAGCCTACCTTAACCCACGACTCAGAGTTATTGATGGTGCATCAGTAACCTTAGGCAATTTCTCAAGTAAGGACATGTTCAGTACAGCTTTGTGGGCCGAAGGGCCTGTATTGTGATGTAGGTTTTCCATGTTTCTATGATTCTGATTCCTCAAGCATGTTGGAGGTCAGATCATTAGACGTGGTTAAGGTGGAGGTAAATATTTCGAAGATCGAGGAATTGAGGGCTATGGGGAACTGGCACAGGAGCGCATAGATCAGTCATGAACATATTGAACAAAATGGTTGGCTTGAGGGGCCAAGTGGCTTACTTCTGTTCTTATTTTCTTGCATTCTTAAGTGAGTGGGATGATTAGAGAGCTGGTACAGGCTTGATGGATCGAATGGTACCTTTCTGTGCCCTGTAAGAAAGAGCCTGTTGTTTCTCGTCTAGCAGAGGACTGGAATTTCATTAACACAAGAGATTCTGTAGATTTCATTTCAATCTTTCAAGCAATGCTTCGGGACAGATGTGTAAAATTCCATTGATCTGGATCAGATTCAAATTCTGCACATAATGACGAGAGGCTGGGAGAGATGAAACAGGTCAGTCCTTGCTCTGGGACCAAAGGCAGCTGGAGACTGCCCACAACAAATTAAAACGCTGTGCAAAATTTCCAGTTGCATATAAATGTCAAAGACTGAAGACCTTCTGGGAAACTCAAATGATTCAATTTAATCACATTTTGCATTGCAGAAATAAACAGTTTATTTATCATCAGTGGTGGATGCAGCTCATTCTGCCTGATGGGAGTGGGGGTGGGGAGCAATAAGAAAAGGAAACCCTATTATGATCACGCTCACTCAAATGCAATCTGGCATGTCCCTATGACACACACCAACTTTTACTGATGCACCACAGAAAGCGTACTTTCTGGGTGCATTACGGTTTGGTATGGCAACTGCTCTGACCAAGTCCAAAACAAACTGCAGAGAATTGTGGACACAGCTCGGTACATCACAGAAACTGCCCTCCGCACCATGGACTCTACCTGCACTTTCCAATGCCTTGGTAAAACAGCCAACAAAATCAAACACTTCTTGCACCCAAGACATTTACTCTTCTTTCATAAGACCATAAGATATAGGAGCAGAGGTAGGCCATTTGGCCCATCAGGTCAGCTCCACCATTTCGTCATGGCTGATCCACTTTCCCTCTCAGCCCCAGTCTCTTGCCTTCTCCCTGTATCCCTTCATGCCCTGACTAATCAACCCCTGCCTTAACTATACATAAAGACTTGGCCGCCACAGCCACCTGTGGCAAAGAATTCCACAGATTCAATACTCTCTGACTAATGAAATTCCTCCTCATCTCCATTCTAAATGGAAGTCCCTCTATTCTGGTCTTAGACTCCCCCACCATATAGGAAACATCCACTCTATCAAGGCCTTTCAACGTTCGATAGGTTTCAAGGAGATCCTCCCTTATTCTTCTGAATTCCAGAGAGTAGAGGCCCAGAGCCATCGCGCGCTCCTCTTATGATAAGCCTTTAAATCCTGGAATCATTTCGGTGAATCTCCTTTGACTCCTCTCCAAAGTCAGCACATCCTTCCTTAGATAAGGGGCTAAAACTGCTCATAATACTCCCAAGTAAGGCCTCACCAGTGCCTTATAAAGCCTCAGAATTATATCCTTGCTTTTATATTTTAGTTCTCTCAAAATGAATGCTAACATTGCATTTGCCTTACTCACCATCGACTCAACCTGCAAATTAACCTTCAAGTAATCTTGCACAAGGACTTCTCTCTTCAACAGGCAGAGGATTCAAAAGCCTTAAAGCATGTACCACCATACTCAAGGACAGCTTCTATCCTGCTGTTATAAGAATACTGAAAGGTACCCAAGATTTAAAAAATCTAGTGCTTTCCCGGCAAGTAACTCTGCTCGGGCTTCCAGCCGGGTACAGCTATTGACTTTGACCAATGTTTCTAAGACAAGCTCTGCCATCTTCATCAGGGACAATGCCTGGGCATGTCTAGTCCAGTGGTAGGCCTGCCCAGACGTCACCCCGATGAAGATGGCAGGATTTCTCATCAAAACATCAGTTAAAATTGATAACTATACCCGCTGGAAGCCCAAGTAGCATTCATTAGTACCCAAGTATGGTAAGATAGACATTTGACCACACAATCATCTTGTTATGATCTTGCCCCTTATCGTCTACCTGTGCTACACTTTCCCTGTCACACTTTATTCTGCATTCTGTTGTTGCTTTACCCTCGTACTACCTCAATGCTCTGCTGTATGTAAGACCATAAAAATAGGAGCAGAATTAGGTCATTCAGCCCATCAAGTCTACTCTGCCATTCAACCACAACTGATTTACTTTGCGTCTCAGCCTCATTCTCCTCCCTTCTCCCTATAACGTTTGATGACATTACACATCAGGAACCTATCAAGCACTGCTTTAAGTAACTTCCTCTATAATTAAATAATGCATATGGATGGCATGTACTTCAGTAGATGTGACAATAATACACCCGTTTATGATTTACAACACATTTGGTGAGGAGCTGCTACCCTACCTTGAGGTATCAATGGAGCAAACACAACTTCAATCCTATCCACAGTCAGGCAGTGGGGAGCAGGAAGGGACCGTGCCACAGCTGGAAGTGCTGATGTCTCTCAGCTCCAGAGACTCGGGTGCGATCCTGACCTCTGGTGCTGTCTGGGTGCAATTTGCATGTCCTCCCTTGACCGTGTGAACCCCTTCCCGTCCGTATGCTCCAGTTTCCCCCCACATCCCAAAGATGTGAAGGTAGTTAGGGTAACTGCGCAGTGTAAACGATAGCAGGAGAATGACAGTGGAGAGTTGAAAGTTGTGAGAGAGAGAGAGATTGAGTTACATAGGAAGACATAAATGGGATAGCACTGACAACCAGCATAGTCAATGGGCCAAATGGCCTCCTTCTATGTCATAAGAAAATATAATATGAAATAATCCCATAAACTATGCCTGAGCTGCATCTTCACTCCACATGCAACTCTTGATACCATAAACCTTTTCTCACTCCTCCAAAGGAAATAACAAAAACAATTTGGAGGATTTGAGAGGGTGAAGAAGAGGATGCTGCCTGCATTAGAGGGTATGGACAAACCTGGATGGTTTACCCTGAAGCGTTGGAGGCTGAGAGCAGACCTTTTAGAGGTTTATGAAATTGGTGGCATTGATAGTCCATTTCTTTTTCCCCAGGACAGAAATGCCAAATACCACAGGACACAAGTTTAAGGTGATAGGGAGTAAATTCAAAGGAAATGTGCTGGTTAAGTGTTTTTGCACAGAGAGCGGTGAGTACCTGGAATGCACTGCCAAAGGGTGCTGCAGGAGGCAGATACAACAGGGGTGTTGTATGAGGCGTTTAGATAGTCTAATGAATATGCAAGGAATGGAGGGATAGGGATGCTGAAAGAATTCAAAATAGATTTAGTTTAATTTAGCACCATGTTTGGCATAGACATGGTAGGCCAAAGGCCCTGTTCCTCTACTGTTCTATGTTCCATGCAGAACATTTCCTTGTTTTTTTATCCTAGTCCTCTGTGAGAGCAGAATGTAAAAGTAAGATTGTAATGCTGAGGCTTTATAAGGCATTGGTCTGACCGTATTGTGAGTAGCTTTAGGCCCATTATTTAAAGAAGGATATGGTGGCACTGGAGAGGGTTCAGAGGAGGTTCCTGAGAATGATCCCCGGAAGGCCTGTACTTGCTGACATTTAGAAGAATGAGGGGGGATTTCATTGAAGCCCATCAAATACTGAAAGGTCTAGATAAAGTGGACGTGGAGAGAATGTTTTCTATAATGGGGGAATCTAGGGCCAGAATGCACAGCCTCAGAATACAAAAACTTCCCTTCAGAACAGACATGAGGAGGAATTTCTTTATCCAGGGGGTGGTGAATCTGTGGAATTCATCGCCACAGATGACTGTGGAGTCCAGGTCATTGGGTGTATTTAAAGCTGAGGTTGAGAGGCTCTTGATTAATCAGGGCAACAAAGGTTACGAGGAGAAGGCAGAAGAATGGGGTTGAGAGGAAAAATAAATCAGCCATGATGGAATGGCAGAGTAGACTCAACGGGCTGAACAGCCTCATTCTGTTCTGATGTCTTATGGTCACATAGCCGATTACACTTTGCCTCCATTCAGACCTCCAGCCACTAACCCTCCAAGTTTAAAAGTCTTGATTGTCCATGGGAGAGCGTTCTGCCTGGTTACCAGCCTGCATGTGAGGAGAGTGCTGTGACTGTGCATCCATTAGAGCTGCTTCTGCTGAATCCCGGATTTCATCCTGACCCCGGATGCTGTCAATGTGCAGTTTGACTGCCTGGGTCTTTGATAGAGGGTTATAAGATTATCAGAGGCATAGATAGGGTAGACAGACGGTTGAAATGCCTTCAAAAGGGTAATTTCAAAAGAGTTGTGAGGGACAAATGTTTTACACAGAGCATAGTGGGTGCCTGGAATGTGCTGTCTGGGGTGCTGGTAGAACCAGTAACATTAAGCACTTTTAAGAGGCATTTAGATATACATATAAATGTGAGGGACATGGAAGGATATGGACGATGTGTAGGCAGACAAGATTAGCTTAATTGACCTTTTGATCACTAATTTAATTGTTTTGACACAACATTGTGGGCTGAAGTCTGTTCCTGAGCTGCACTGTTATGTTCTATGTCTCCCCGGGTGCTCGAGTTTTCTACGACACCCTAAATTCCTGTGGTTTGGTGGGTGAATCGACCACTGTAAGCTATTGCTAGTGGGTGGGTGAGGAGCAGATTCTGGGCAAGTGGGGATGTGGGGATAGTCTGGGTGAAGATGGGTATGTGGGGATAGTCTAGGTAAAGATGGAAATGTGGGGATAGTCTGGGAGAGTTGATGGGAATGTGGGAACAACCTGGATGAGTTGATGGGAATGTGGGGATAGTCTGGGTGAAGATGGGAATGTGGGGATCGTCTGGGAGAGTTGATGGGAATATGGGATTTGTCTGGAATTGGTTTATTTTTGTCTCATATTCCAACTTTGAGTGAAAAAATTCCTTTTTCATAGAGATCAATAAGACCTAAAGACCATAATATGTAGGAGTAGAATTAAGCCATTCAGCCCGTCAAGTCTGTTCGATAATTCATAGAACACAGAACAGTACAGTTTGTATAGGCCCTTTGGTTCACAATATTGTTCTGACCTTGAACTTACTCCATTCAATCTAACGCTTCCCTCCACATAGCCTTCCATTTCTTTGTCATGGCTGATTAAGATTTCCCTCACAACCCCATTCTCCTGCCTTATCTCCAAAACCTTGGAAATTCCTACTCATCAAGATCTTATCAACCTCTATTTGAAACATATTTCACGCTGAGCCACCCTGCGGTCAGGAAAGCAGCAACCGTCATTAAGGAGCCCATCACCCAGGACCTGCCGCTTCTGACCGCAACCATCAGAGGGGCGGTACGGGAGCCTGAATGCATACACAACATCTCAGGAACAGCTTCTTCCTCTCTGCCATCAGATTTCTGAATGGACAATGAACCCATGAACACTTCCTCAGTACTTTTTCCCCTTACTCTTTACACTAATTTAATTTTGTTTATATATATAGTACTTGCTGTAATTTATAGCTTTCATCATTATGTGTTGCAATGTGCTGCTGCTGGAAAACAGCAAATTGCACAACATTTGTCAGAGATATGAAACCAGATTCTGATTGTGCGCTGAAGCAGATTCCTTCTACATCTTCTGGAAACAAGTCGAAGTTGGGTTTATTGCCGTTTGCACAAGAACACGTGCGCACAAGCCGCAGCATCCAAGCACATAGCGTCATGTGAGCAGCATTCCACGAAAATCATAAATTAAACATTAATTAATGTCTGGAGGGCATCTCTCTCTCTAACAGTTTTCCCCATTACACAGCCCTGTGGCTCGGTCAGCCCATCAGAACACGTGCGGCAGAAACAGGAGCAACCAGGGTTTGGTAACGGGCAGAGCTCCCCCAGGCGCTGCGGATGTGTGGCTTGCTGGGTTAATTGACCACTATAAATTGCCCCAAGAGTGTAGGAGGTGGCAAACAAATGGTAGTTGGCAGAACGGTCAGGAAGGACAGATCTCAGTGAAATGGCCTTGATGGGGATTGCCCTGTGTGCACAGATTTGATGGACTGAATGGCCTCTTACACAGTCATGGAATGATTACATGCTGAAAGGCCTGCCTTTAGTGTTCAGGTTTTAATCCTCTATCTGAGATGCCCCTGCCTCCGAGTCACAGAGTCACACAGCATTGAAACAGGCTCTTCAGCTCAACTGGTCCATGCTGCACCCAAGCAAGTCCAATTTGCCAGTGTTTGGCCCATAACTGTCCCATGTACCTGCCCAGCATCTTTTTAAAAGTTGTTTTTGTACCTGCTGAAACCGCTTTCTCTGGCAGCTCATTCCACAGAGATACCACCCTTTGAAAAAAGTTCCTATGAAATCTTTCCCCTCACACCTCAAACCTATACCCTCTAGTTCTTGATTTACCAGCCCTGGGGAAAAAGACTGAATATATTCACCTTACAACATCAATTCTATCCAATATCCAAAAATACCTCAGTGTTCTGGAGAACTCTCCTCACAATCCTATAGGGTCCTGCAGGCAAGCTGTGCTCCTTCTAAGGCCTATATATTCCTAAATTACACAAAGACAGCTTGTAGCTCTCAAGCTGATAAATTTTAATTCCCGATGAATGTCACTTGACAGGGAAAATCTGAAAATTAATATAAAGTATCAACTCTCCCGCTCTGCTGGCTCCCTGCTCCTTCACATCCTCCCTCAGCGACCATTGTGGTTCTTGCTTTACAACAGCGAATGGCCCTTTGAAAATACTTCAGAGGTGAAGAGGGAGCGCCTTGGGGCTTGCTGAAAGGGATGCCTTGGAAATGCACATGTGCCCTTGGTTTTACCTTCAAAATACCCCTGATTGTTAAAGAAAGACATGTAGTTATTTACACTGTTCAGGACGTTGGCGAGACCTTACTCAGAGTATTGTACGTACTTCTGGCCAACCAGCTACAGGAAGGTTGTCATTAAGCTGGAGTGAATGCAGAAAAGATTCATGAAAATGCTACTGCAACTGGAAGGCTTGAGTTATAAGGAGAGGTTGGATAGATTGTTTTTTTTAATTTATCTCCTGGAGTATAGGAGACTAATGGGTGAACTTTTAGGGGTTTATAAAACCATGAGGTGCATCGATAGGGTGAGGCTAGGGGACTCTAGAACTAGAGGGCATACGGTGCTGTGCAGAAGTCTTGGGCACGTATAGTTATAGTGAGGGTGCCTAATAATGTTGCACAGTCTTGTATTTGTCAATGTGGAGCAGAAAGCAAGTTTGTAAATCTGGCGGGAGCAAAGGATGTTGGGGGTAGTGAGGGCAGAGCACCGCGGGAGGAGTGAGCGACTGGTGGCAGAGGCGGAGTGCCAGGGGTGGAGGGTGCCGACACACCCAGCCCTGAGACACTAGGCAAGGTCATTTGATTCCGAACAGTCCGTTCACTGATCATTACAGAATGTACCCCCCTTCCCCTTTTCTCAACCATGATTCCCCTTCCCACTCTCAGTCCATAATAGAAACAGATATCAGAATCTGGTTTATCATCACTTATGTACGCCATGACACTTGTTTTATCTTGTGGTAACAGTACAGTGCAATACATAAAATTACTACGACAGTATGCAAAAGTCTTAGGCACACTAGTTCATATAAATGTATGTGCCCAAGACTTTTGCACAATTGTGAGAGAGGCAAGAGGATTTGAGAGGCCAGAGTCTATGGAGTGAGCTGCCCGAGGAAGTGATAGTGGTGGATATAATTACAGCGTTTTAAAGACACTTGGATGCCTACAGTACATGATAGGAAAGGTTTAAAGGGATATGGGGATAATGTGTTTGTCTCGTGCCTATTTAAATGTCTGTAAATGTATTTTAAAGATTTCTTTGACTCAACCTCCATTATCTCCTCATCTCCTGAAAGGTATCCTTCTAAGTGATCTAATTACAACAATGCTGTTAACCTCCACCATTACACATCCTTATGTCCTAATCCCGGTTTGGCAAGCAATTGCAGAACTGCAGCAAATCACACTTCCACATCAGTGGAGCGACAGATTTCCACTGTGTAGACTGTTTGTGTGGAAGTCACTGCAGCTACTGTGTATAGCAAGGCAGCAACAGCTTTCAGCGTTTGGAGATGTGCATTACATTTTTTTAGCCAAACAAAAATAATGGAAACACAAGAGGCTAAAGATATTTGGTATGTCTCCTTTGACCCACCCCAGTGTCTATTGATGCCCCATAGAGAGCATCCTTTCCAGATATATCACAGGCCATAATTGCAAGAAACTGCAGAGAGCTGTGGACAGAGATGAGCATATCTCGGAAACCAGTCTCCCCTTCATGGACTCTGTATGCAATTCTTGCTGCCTCAGTAAAGCAACCAGTATAGTCAAACCCTGCCCTCCCCCCAACTCATCCTGGACATTTTTTAGGCAGTAGATACAAAAGCCTGATAGCATTTACAACCAGGCTCAAGGACAGCTTCTCTCCAGCAGTAATAAGATGACTGAATGGTTGATTGGTACGATAAAATGGACTCTTGACCTCACAATCTACCTTATTATGTGTAATGATTTGATTTATATGAACAGTATGCAAGACAAACTATTCACTCTATTTTGGTACATGTGACAACAATAAACCAATTCAATGCTAATTCCAATTCCCTTGTTCCAGCTTTCCTCGCAGTCCTCTAGACTGAAGAACAGTGCCTCAGGCTACATCCACACTGCACCTGATAATTTTGAAAACACCTGTTTTGCATAAAAACAATAGGTGTCCACACTATGTGTTTTTGAAAATATCTCTATCCACACTGAAACGGAGATTTCGGCGAATCTCCTCCTCCTGCACATGCGCAGGACACATCTACCGAAAACAAGCGACATGTTTGGTGTCGAATCTCGCTGTAAAAGTGTGCATTTGTGTAGTTACAGACTAGACAAACTTAAAACGACGGACAGCTGTTGGCCTTCGCGCAGGAGAACTTAAAACTAAAAAAACAAATACTGGAGCGTACGGCGGCAACCAACAGGGAGTTCACGGACAGATTGACCCGGCTGACGACGAACATTGAAAAACTGACTAACTCTGTTGCATTAATAAAGCACCTTGTTAAATGTATAAAACATGTCTGCATCAGTGTTATCTTGTATTTCCATACAATCTTACATTAGGCTGGTACACATCTATTGTCAGAGAAGTACTTGCATAAATAGGTAAACCATCTTCATACGAGCAAGGACAGAAAACAGGGCAAAGTGAGTATACTTATTTATTTAGTAAGTTATGGGTCAAAGTATTTGATGAGTACATTTCTAACTCTTCTGGCTTCAGTCTCATTGCTGTCTGTTCTGAAATTGTTAGGTTGCGTTCAAGAAAACAATGAAATGCGGCTCTTGAGGAAATACGGTCTGCCTCAGGAATTGCTGCTGCAATTCTACACTGCAGTCATTGAGTCTGTCCTGTGCACCTCCATCATTGTGTGGTTTGGAGCCGCCACTAAGCAGGATAGAACCAGACTACAGCGCACAGTGAGGACTGCCGAGCGCATCATTGGAGCCTCCCTGCCCTCTATTGTGGACCTGTACTCTTCCAGGTTGAAGAAGAGGGCGGGGAACATCATAAAGGACTCCTCCCATCCTGCGCACGGACTGTTTGATCTGCTTCCGTCTGGTAGGCGCTTCAGATCCCTCCAGACTAAGACTAATAGGCACTGGAGAAGTTTTTTCCCTACTGCGGTCACTTTGCTGAACAGTTAACTGCCGGTTAACTGTCAGCTAACTATTACTTGGATTGCACTACCTGTATGTACAATTTATATTTTCATTTATATTTATCATTATTATTGTTATGAGCAGAGAGACAACATCTGCCGGAAGTAAATTCCTTGTATGTGCATAGGTACTTGGCGATTAAAGTCTGATTCTGATTCTGATAGCGCGCTGCCGTCTGACAGCGTTTTCAAAAGTCTCCAGTTACCCCGTCCACACTGATCTGCCCGAGCAGTGTTTTCAAAAATACCCACCCTGGAAAGCGTTCCTGAAAAGCTACGGTTTTGGGGGATGAAAATGCCATTTTATTATAGACAGAGGGTAAAAACGAAGTGAAAAAGCTTCAGTTATGGATTTATCCGGCATAGTGTGGATGTAGCCTAATACTCTCTTGAATATACATAGTAATGATACATTGTGTTCAGTTCCAGTCACCTTATTCAGAAGCTCTTGAGAAGGTGCAGAGGAGATTTGCCAGGATGCTGCCTGGATTAGAGAGCATGGTTTACATGCACAGGTCTCGTCTCTTTAGAGTGAAGAAGGCTAAGTGGTAATTTGCTAAGTGTTGGTTAAGATGAGAAGAAGCACTGATAGATTGGACACCAGTGCCTTTTTCCCCAAGGTAGAAATGGCTGATACAAGAGGGCATAATTTGAAGGTGATTGGAGGAAAATACTGGGGGATGTCTGAGAGGTAGTATTTAATTACACAGAAGGGTGAGAGCGAGGAGCACACTGTGTGCTGGTGGTAGTAGAGGTATTAGAGTCCTGGGGTGGTGGTAGAAGTAGATACATAGAAATGTAGAAAAACTATAGCAGAATACAGGCATGTTACAGGTATTTGCACCCCAGACTGTTCTCTATTCTTGAAACTTCAGAGGAACCTACAGTCAGTTTCAGGACTTTTGATACGGACAGTAAGTACCTCTCATTCGACAATGCCCAATTCATCACAATCTCACATATACTGAGCACCTGACCTGCAACTCTCTGCAATCTCCTTTCAAATTACAGTGCTTGGACCATGGGAGACAGAGACCTGTACAGTGCAGAGTATTCTGAGTGTAGTCTAACCACAGGACATGGAGATCAGAACTGAACATGGTTTCCCAAGTGTGGTCTGACTCAGGAATGAGGAGACTGCAACTGTGTATGGTGTACGATCTATGCGAGGAATTTGGAGAGCAAAACTGTGTGCGGTGTTTCCACTGTGGTCTGACTGTAGTAAACGGAGACTGGAGGTGTGCATATGTTCCCAGTGTGACCTGGCCATGGGACATGGAGATTTGAACCATGTACAATGCTCCCAGTGTATTCTCATCCAGTAATACGGAGACTGGAACTGCACACGGTACTCCCAATGTGGTCTAACCAAGTGCTATGGAGACTGGAACAGCACAGTGCTCCTAATGCGGTCTAGCCAAGGGTTATAGAGACTTGAACTGTGTACAGTGTTGTCAGTGTGGTTGGACCATGGGATACGGAGGCTGGAATTGTGTATGGGGTTGTCAGTGTGGTCTGTGCAAGACTCAACAGAAGTTGGAGGCAACTTCTTAACTCTTGCATTCTATAAATAAATCATCCAGAGATCTACTGTTTGCACTAAAATTTACTTGCATTCTTTCTGCTGGTGAGGCAATGTACAGAAGCCTGAAGTGACACAACACCAGGAATAGCAACAGCTACTTCCCTGCAACCATCAGGTTCCTGGACCCACTGGCAAACCCTAAATCTACCTCAGCAATAGAATAGCTTGGACTAGCAACCATGGAACACACACAAAATGTTGGAGAAACTGAACAGGCCAGAACTCTTCAAGTTCCTCTCGCATTTTGTGTGTGTTACTTAGATTTCCAGGATCTGCAGATTTTCTCGTCTTTAACTGCCGCGGACTTGTCTTCAACTTTCTTTTTGCACTAATGTCTAGTTTTATATTTGCATAGTCTTTTCCTTCAGTGTCTGGTATATTTTATTTTCAGTGTGGAGTCTTAATCTACGTGTCTGTGATTTGCTGCAAGTTTTTCATTGTCCCTTTACCTCATCATACCTGTGCACATGACAATAAATCACTTAACACCACTTAATCTTCCACCAACTTAAACCCTCAATTACTGCTGAGGGGTAGGGATCTGTCCCGTTAAATATGATATACACTCTGACTAAAACTCCACTCAGTCTCTTTCAATCCAAAGATAATTTTTGATCATCACAACTACTTCCTGTCCATCCGCTCCGCCCATGTGTCTAGTTCATGCCCTGTGTGCTGTCTTGACCCACGTGCATGAGATGATGCTGCAAGCAACTGTTTCATTGGACCTGTACCTCACCGTATCTGTGCAGGGGACAGTAAATTTGACTTGTTGCAAGGGTCAGAGGGTCTAGAGGAGTTCAAAGTAAATTATGAAAGCACATATACGTCACTATATGTAACTCTGAGATTCATTCTCCTGCAGGCATGCTCAGCAAATCTATAAAATAGTGACTATAACAGGATCAATAAAAGATCATCTGGGGTGCATAAGACAACAAACTGTGAAAATGCAAATATAAATAAACAGCAATAAATAACAAGAACATTAAGAGTCCTCACAGTTGGTTGTGGGAACATCTCAATGGATGGGCAAGTGAGTGTAGTTTTCCCCTTTGTTCAGGAGCCTGATGCTTGAGGGGTAGTAACTGTTCTTGAACCTGGTGGTGTGAGTCCTGAGGCTCTTGTACCTTCTACCCGATGGCAGCAGCTAGAAAAGAGTATGGCTTGACTAGTGAGCATCTCTGATGATGGATGCTGCTTTCCTGTGACAGTGTTTCATGCAGATGTGCTCAGTGTCTGGGAGGGCTTTACCCGTGATGTACTGATCTGAATCCACTACCTTTTGTAGGGTTCTCTGTTCAACCACAGTGATCCCAGGAACCTAATCCCAACTGGAGAGGATGCAATACTAGATCTCCCTTTGGGGAATGAGGCAGGGCAGGTGCCGAAGTTTGTGTAGGGGAACACTTAGCATGTAGTGATCAAGATGCTATTAGTTACTGGATAATTACGGAGAAGGATACATCTGGTCCTTGGGTTGTGATTCTAACTGGAGAAAAACCGATCTTGATTAAATCAGAAATGATCTGGCAAGTGTGGATTGTGACATGTTGTTTTCTGGCAAAGGTGGGAGGCCTTCAAAAGTGAAATTTTGAGAGTACAGAATTTGTATTTTCCTATTATAATAAAAGGCGAAACATTGTTTTTGAGGGATATTAAGGCCCTGGTTAAGAAGAAGTATGTGTATAACAGGTACAGTATAGGCAGACAATTAAGGAGTATAAGGAATGCAGGAAACACACACGAAATGCTGGAGGAACTCAGCAGGCCAGGCAGCTGTTGTTGGCAGAACGCTTGAGAAGGAAATCGGGAGGCTAAAAGAAGGCATGAGGTTGCTCCGGAAGACAAGGTGAAGGAGAATCCCAATATCTTCTGCCGAAATATTGTATTAAGAGGAAAAGAATAGCAAGGGACAAAATTAGGCCTCTTGAAGATCAGAGTGGTCATCTATGCATGGAGCCAAAAGAGATGGGGGAGATTTTTAATGGATTTTTTTGCATCTGTATTTATTCAGGAGACAGACACAGAGTCTACAGAAGTGAGGCAAAATGGCAGTGAGGTCATGGACCCTATCCAGATTATAGAGGAGGCATTTCTGCCTTGAAGCAAATTAAGGTGGACAGATCCCCAAGGCCTGACAAGGCGTTTTCACAGACCTTGTTGGAGGTTAGTGCAGAAATTCCAGGGGCCTTAGCAGAGATATTTAAAGTGCCCTTAACCATGGGTAAGGTGCTGGAGAGGCACAGGATAGCTGATGTTGTTCCACGGTTTAAGAAAGACTCTAAGAATAAGCAGGGAAATTATAGGCTGGTGAGCCTGATATTAATAGTGGATAAGTTTTTGGAAGGTATTCTAAGGAACTTGAAATATATTCATATTCGGATTGACAGGGACTGGGTAGGAATAGTCAACATGGCTTTGTATGAGGTAGATCATATCTAGCCAATCTTATAGAGTTTTTCAAGGAAGTTAACAGAAATGTTGATGAAGGCAGAGCAGTGCATGCTACCTGCATAGACTTTAGCAAATCTCTGACAAGGTCCCACATGGGAGGATGGCTCAGTCGCTTGGCATTCAGGATCAGGTAGTAAAATGGATTAGAGTTTGGCTTCACAGGAGAAGCCAGAGAGTGGTAGTAGATGGTTTCCTATGACTGGAGGCCTGTGACTAGTGATGCACTACAGGGATATTGCTAGTTCTATTGCTGTTCCTTATCTATGTCAATGATCTGGATGATAATGTGGTATATTGGATCAGCAAATTTGTGGATAACGCTAAGATTTGTGTGTAGTGGACAGCGAAGAAGATTATCAAAGCTTACTACAGGATCTGGATCAGCTGTAAAAATGGGCTGAAAAATGGCAGGTGGAATTTAATGCAGATAAGTATGAGGTATTGCACTTTGTAAGTATTAACCAGGGTAGGACTTACACAGTGAGCAGTATGAACTGATTGGTGTAGTAGAACAGAACGACCTGGGAATACAGATCTATAGTTTCTTGAAAGTGGTGTTAGAGGTAGACAGGGTTGTAAAGAAAGCTTTTGGCACATTCACCTTCATAAATCAAAGTACTGATATTAGCAGTTGGGATGTTATGTTGACATTGTTTAAAACATTGAAGAGGCCTAATTTGGAGTATTGTGTGCAGTTCCAGTCAACTATTGAAGAAAAGATATCAATAAGGTTGAAAGAATACAGAGAAAATTTACGAGGATGTTGCCAGAATTTGAGGATCTGAGACATAGAAAAAGATTGAATAGGTTAGGGCTTCATTCCCTAGATCATAGGAGATGAGGGAAGACTTGATACAGGCATGCGGAATTAGGAGGAGTATACAGTATATAGGGTAAATGCAAGCAGGCTTTTTCCACTGAGGTTGGATGAGACCAGAAGGGTTAAGGGTGAAAGGTCAAATGTTTAAAGAAAATATGAAGGGGAACTTCATTAAAAAGGTGGTGACAGTGTGAAATGAGGTACCAGAGGAATTACTTGATGTGGGCTTGATTACAACATTAAAGAGAAGTTTGGATAAGTACATGGAGAGGAGAGGTATAGAGGCCTATTGTCCAGGTGCATGTGGGCCGATGGTTCTAGGCAGAATAATATTTTGGCGTAGAGTAGATGGCCTTTCTCTGTGCTGTAGTGCTCTATCACGCTGAATGAAATGCTGAAAGAAATGAGAAGTGTTTGATGCTTCTGGGCTTCAACCCAACAGAATTCAGAAGGATGGGTGGGAGGTGGACTCTCTTTGAAACCTACCTTACACTGAAAGGCCAGGATAGCTTGGACATGGAGAGGATATTTCCATCAGTAGGAGGGTCTAGGATCTAGGAGTCTAGGGCACACAGTCAGAATGAAGGATGTCCCTTTAGAACTGAGATGAGGAGGAATTCTTTCAGAAGGAGGATAGTGAATCTGTGGAATTTGTTGCCAAAGTGAATTGTGTATTTTAAGACACAAATTGATTGGTTCTTGATTGGTAAGGGTTGAGAAAAGAAATTAGCCATGACTGAACGGCGGAGCAGAATTGATGAGCCTGAATGGCCTAATTCTAGAGCACAGAACAATACTGCATGAGAAAAGCCCCTTCAGCCTATAATGTAGTGCTAAGCTAATTAAACTAGCAATTAAATGCTTGACAAAAATAATCCCTTCTGATTACATAACATCCATATCTCTACATTTAGAAAACAGCCAGCATAATCAAAGATCCTACCCACCCCAGATATTCTGTCTTCTCTCCCCTCCCATCTGGAAGAAGACACATAGAGTCATAGAATCATAGAAGACTACAGCACAGAAACAGGCCATTTGCTCCATCTAGTCTGTGCTGAACCATTAATATGCCTGGTCCCATCAACCTGCACCCAGGCCATAGCCCTCCATATCCCTCCCATCCATGTCCCTATCCAAATTCCTCTTAAATGATGAGGTCGATCTCACATCCACTATTTGCATTGGCAGCTCGTTCCACACTCTTACCATCTTCTGAATGAAGAAAGTTCCCCTCATGTTCCCCTTAAGATGTCACCTTTCACCCTTAACCCATGACCTATAATAGTAGTCTCACCCTGTAGGATACTGAGGAGTGCAGTAGAACAGAGGGATCTAGGAACACAGCTACATAATTCTTTGAAAGTGGCATCCTTGTAGTGGAAAAAGCCTGCTTGCATTTACCCTAACTTTGTATAACTTTGTCAAATCTCCCCACAATCTTCTATGTACTAGGGAATAAAGTCCTAACCCAATCAATCTTTCTCTATAACTCAGGCCCTCCTGTCCAGAAATATGCTTGTAAATTTTCTCTCTATTCTTTCAATTTTATTTACATCTTTACCGTAAGTAGGTGACCTAAACTGCACATAGTACTCCAAATGAGTCTTCGCTTATGCAATTTCAATATTACATCCCAACTCCTGTACTCAGTACGCTGATCTACGAAGGCCAATGTGCCCAAAGCTTTCTTTTCTTTACAACCTTATCTTCCTGTTTCAAGGAATTATGTATCTGTATTCCCAGATATCTCTGATCTACCACACTCCTCAGTATCTTACAACATAAAACCTACAGTACCCTGGTTGGTCCTCCCAAAGTGTAAGTCATTCCATTTGTTTGCATTAAATTCCATCTGCTATTTTTCAGCCCATTTCACCAGCTGGTCTAAATCCTGTTGTGGACTTGATAATCTTCCTTGCACCCCTAATCTTGGTGTCATCTGCAAATTTGCTGATCCAGTTTACCACATTATCATCCACATCATTGATACAGATGACACTGGACTCAGCACCGATTCCCGCAGCACAGACCTCCAGTCAGAGAGGCAAAATCATCTACAACCCCTCCACAAAACCAATGTTTAATCCAATTTATTACCTCATCTTGAATGCTAAGCGACTGATCCATGTGGGACCTTGTGAAAGACCTTGCTAAAGTCCATGTAGACAACATCCACTGCCTCACCTTCATCAGCTTTCTTGGTAACGTCCTCGGAAAAACTCTATAAGATTGGTTAGACATGACTTACCATGAACAAAGTCATGCTAATTATCCCTAATTTGTCTATGTCTATCCAAATACTTGTATATCCAGGCCCTTAGAATGCCTCTCTGTAGCTTTCCCACTACTGATGTCAGCTTGCCAGCCTATAGTTTCTGGGCTTATTCTTAGAGCCTTTCTTAAACAAAGAACTCCAGCACCTCATCTGTGTCTATGGATGTTTTAAATACCACTGCTACGGCCCTTACAATTTTTGCACTAGCCTCCCACAGGGTACAAGGGAACCCATTGTCAGAATCTGGGGATTTAATTTGCCTCCTCCTCTGTAATCTGTATATTTTCCATAACCTTGTTGTTGAATTGCCTCACATCTATAAACTCTGTGTCCATCTCCTGAGTAAATACAGATGCAAAAAAATTCATTTAAGCTCTCCCCCATCTCTTTCAGCTCCGTGTGTTGATTACCACTCTGATCTTTCAGAGAACCAATTTTGTCCTTGCTGCTCTTTTGCTCTTAATACAGTGTATCTATAGAAACCATCAGGATTCTCCCTCAGCTTGTCTGCTAGATGAAGCTTGTCTGCTTTTAGCCCTCTTGATTTCATTCTTAAGCGTTCTCTTGTATTTCTTATACTCCTCAAGTACCTCATTGATTTCTGTTTTCTGAGACCTGCTCTGTACTTTCTTTTCCTTAACCAGGGCCTCAATATCTCTCAAAACGCAAGTTTCCCTAAATCTGACAGGGAATCTATCAGATCTTTTATTCTGACAGGAACCTATAATCTCTACTCTCAAAATTTCACTTTTAAAGGATCCCACTTACCAAGTACACCTTTGCCAGAAAACAGCCTGTTCCAGTCTACACTTGCTAGATCCTTTCTGATACCATCACAGTTGACCTTTCTCCAATTTAGAACTGGAGAAAGGCCAAACCAAGGACCAGACCTATCTTTTTCCATAATTACCTTGAAACTAATGGCACTATGGTCACTAGTTGCAAAGTGTTCCCCTACACAAACTTCTGTCACCTGCTCTGTCTCAACCCCCAACAGGAGATCTACTATCACACTCTTTAGTTGGGACTTCCATGTACTGGTTGAGGAAACTTTCCTGAACACATTTGGCGAACTCTTTCCCATCCAGTCCTTTTACAGAATGGGAGTCCCAGTCAATATGTGGAAAGTTAAAGTCATCTACTATCACAACTTTATGTTTGTGGTAACAGCGTGCAATTTCTACAAATTAGTTCCTCTAAATGCTACGGTCTGTAATATAAGTCCATTAACATGGTCATACCTTTCCTAATCCTCAGCTCTATCTATAAAGCCTCAGTAGTAGAGCTCTTCAGTCTACCTGTCTGAGCACAGCCGTGACATTGTCCCCGACTAGTAATGCCACCCCTCCCCCTTTAGCGTTTCCCTCATAGAAGATGTAGTATCGCATTCTCTGGTTGGGACCTTTTGAATCCTGACTTTGTATGTAGGCTTAACAATATCTTTCTCCACAACCACTCCACTATCTGTTCTGGTGCTCTGGTTCCCATCCTCATGGAACTCGAATTTGCAGGGGAATGGGAACTAGAGCACCAGGAAAAAGGTATACAGATCGCCATGCAAAAGCATGAAATCACAAAGCAGCATGTTCATAAACAGCTGCTACCCTGCGGTTATTAGACTATTTAACAGCTCTCTAGTACAATAAGATAGACTCTTGACCTCACAATCTTTCTTGGGTTCCATCTTGGGGACTACCTTACAAAGTACCCAGGGTATCGTCAGGGAGCGGTGTCTCAGAGAGGCAGCGTCCATTATTAAGGACCTCCAGCACCCAGGGCATGCCCTTTTCTCACTGTTACCATCAGGTAGGAGGTACAGAAGTCTGAAGCACTCACTCAGCAATTCAGGAACAGCTTCTTTCCCTCTGCCATCCGATTCCTAAATGGACTTTGAACCCTTGGACACTACCTCACTTTTTTTATATATATTATTTCTGTTTTTGCACCTTTTAACCTATTCAATATACATATATCACAATTGATTAATTGATTTCTTCTACATTATGTATTGCATTGAACAGCTGCTGCTAAGTTAACAAATTTCACGACACACGCTGGTGATAATAAACCTGATTCTGATTCTCATTGTCTAATCTTGTATTGTATTGTCTACCCACAATGCACTTTCTCTGTAACTGTAACATTTTACTCTGCATTCTGTTATTGTTCTACCTCAGTGCTCTGTGTAATGGTTTGCTCTGTCTGAATGGCATGCAAGACCAGCTTTTAACTGTAGCTCGGTACATGTGACAATGGCAAAGCAATTTCGATCTTAGCCAGCATGGAGCAGTTGAGCAAAGGGCCATGATCCTATGAAAGGACAGTGAAGCAGATTCAACAGGGAATCTTCATGAGTGTGGCCCAGTAGAGCAGAAGGCCCAGTTCCCATGCTGTTTGACTCTATGACCCTATGGAAAGGCAGTGGATGGAGATACAACAGGGAATCTCGGTCGGCATTGAACCTTTTGGCCAAAGGACCTGATTCCCTGCTGTACGTCTCCATGTCTCTCCTTACAGCTCACACCCTCCAAGCCAGGCCGCATTCCAGTGAACTCCTCCTGCACCACGACCAAAGTTCCCATGCCCTTCCTGCACCCGGCCACGATACCCTGCAGCCCTGTGATTCCCCCCTCGCCATTACCTCTTCCGGCTGAGACGGGCTGACCTTGGACAGGGGAGAGACCTGGGGCGTCCTGGGGCGCCGGGGGCCCTCGGGTGCCGGTTCGGGGTGGGCCGACAGGGCGTGGCTCCGCAGCTCGCTCTCGCTCTCGAACTTCACGTTGCAGCTGACGCAGCGGCTCTGGGGCGGCGCCCCCTCGGGGCCGACGGGAGGGGTGCCGGTCCGCTTCCCCCCTCCCCCGCCCACGCAGGAGGCGCACAGTCCGTAGGGCAGCCCGTTGATGTCCAACTTCACCAAGTCCTGCTTGGAGCGGAACTCCTGTAGGCACGAGGCGCACTTGTAGAGCTTGGGCAGGGGCTGCCCCCGCTGGGCCTGCTGCCCTCCCGGGCCGCCGCCCGTCTTCTGCATGTGGAAGGTCCCGTGGATCTTCAGCTCCAGCGTGGAGGTGACGGTCTGCATGCAGACCACGCAGCGGAAGCCGGTCAGGGAGTTCCGGAGGTCGGGGTGCATCTGGCAGTGTTCCAGGAACTGCTCCTCCGACTGCAGCGGCATCTTGCAGATGCGGCAGGTGCCGGTGTCCAGGCTCTTGCTGTGTGTCACCTTGTGCTCGGTGAGGGTGAGGAGGGAGGGGAACCGCTCGCCGCAGATGGGGCACATGTAGTGCTTGACCGGGCCCAGGTGAGTCTGGGCGTGCTCCCTCAGCCCGCCCTCCGAGAAGAAGGTCCGGGAGCAGACGTCGCACTTGTGGCTGCCCTTGATCAGCTCGGCCTTCTGCCGCACCATGGCGCTCTCCCCCGGCCGGATGTTGTGGTCCCGGAGCTGGTGGTTCTGCAGGAGCGACTCCATGGTGTAGGCCGCCCCGCAGATGTCGCAGGCGTACATGGTCTCGGCCCCGTCCAGGTCCTCCTCGCTGCCGTCCCGGCTGCTCTGGGCCTCCCGGTGGTTGGCCAGGATGGTCTGCAGCTCGGCCGCAGTCGCCGCAGCCTCCTCATCCTCCTTGTGCAGCGGCTCGGAGGCCCCGTTGGCGGCACAGGCCGGGCCCCGGCCCTCGAAGACGCAGTGCTTCTCGCGCAGGTGCTTCTCCAGCAGGATGATGGCGTGGAAGGCCTTGCTGCAGAACTTGCAGTTGTACTTCTTGCTGTGGCTGGTGACGTGGCACTGCAGCTCCACCTCGGTGCCGAAGAGCTCGCCGCAGAAGATGCAGCGGTGCGCCTTGCCCCGGTGCTCCAGGTGGTTCAGCTTGACGTGCAGCTGCAGCTCGGCCTCGCCGGCAAAGTCCCAGTTGCAGGAAGTGCAGCGGTACACCTTCTTCTCGTTGCTGTGCTTGACGGCCAGGTGCAGCTGGACAGAGACCTTGGAGTCGAAGATCTCCTGGCACAGGGTGCAGCGGAAGAAGATGAAGGTGTGCATGTCCAGCAGGTGCTTCTGCAGGTCGTCGACGGAGGTGAACTGCTTGTCGCAGCTCTCGCAGATGTAGTAGGTGGAGGTGACCGTGAAGTGGACGGTGACGTGCTTGAGGAGCGCCTCGTGGTTCGGCAGCTCCTTGCTGCACTGCGGGCAGGCCAGCTTCCTCTGGACGGCGCCCAGGTGTGTCTTCAGGTGAGCCTGGAAGCCGTCCGGCGACGTAAACTTGGCGCCGCACTGGCTGCAGGCATACTCGCCGGGGAGCTGGGACCCTCCCTGGCCCGCCTTGACGGGACCCCCTTGCTCGGGCGAGGCGGGGCTCGATCTGCGGCTTCCGTTGTCGTAGGCCAGGGCCAGCGGCACGTTCTTGTGGTTCTCCTTCACGTGCTTGTTGAGCCGGGGCACGCTGCTGAACACGGGCGAGTTGGTGCAGTAGGGGCATGAGTAGACCTCCAGCAGGGGCTCCTGGTGGGGCGCGGTGGCAGCGAGGAGTGAGGGCGAGTCGAGGCTGGGGGCCGGGGTGGTCTGGGAGTGGGTCCGCCGGGCATGATCCTCCAGCGAGGCCTCCGTCAGGAAGCCCATCAGGCAGTGGGGGCAGAAGAAGGCGTTGCTGCCCTTGGAGGGGGGCTGCCCGGTGGCCAGACTGTGGCAGCGGCGGATGTGTTCCTGCAGGCTGTTCAGATCAGCTGGCGCCTCCGAGCAGAAGTTGCAGGGGAAAGGGGAGGGGGAGGAGGAGGCCGCGATGGCGGCCGGGGCTGGAGGGAGGGCCTGCTCTGCCTCACCGCCGTGGGCCTGTCGCAGGTGCTCGTGCAGGTTGAGGAGGGAGGGCAGGCTCTCCAGGCAGAGCTGGCAGGGGTGCAGCTGCTCAGGCTGGTCCAGGTGCGCGGCCTTCAAGTGAGCCTGCAGGACGGCCAGGCTGCTGAAGGCCCGCTGGGCGCAGTGCGTGCAGCTGTAGCTCTCGCGTGGCCGCTTGAGGAGGGGGCCGGCCCCGTCTGGTGCTGGCTGGGACCCCCTCTTCCTGCTCCTCTGCCTGGGCAGCAGCAGCAGGGGCTGGGGCTGAGGTTGGGGTGCGGGGTTGCCCCCATCGGGCACGGCCGAGCAGCTGTCGGCCGACAGGTTGGAGTCGGGCGTGGTACTGGAGACAGAGGCGTAGCCCAGGGTCACCACCGAGGGGCTGCGGCTGCCGGCGGCCTCGGCCCGCCGGTGGGCCTCCAGGTGGGCCCGCAGCTCCTCGGCGGAGAGCAGACGCTGAGCGCAGAGGCCGCAACGGGGCGGCTGGTCCCGGCTGTGGGCGCGGCCGGCGTGGGCCAGCAGCGCCCCCTCCTCAGCGAAGGGCTCGGAGCAGCAGGCGCACTGCAGGCCGGGGCCGGGGCCTGGCGTGGGGGCCAGAACCACGCCCCCCACTCCGGCGTCCTCCTCGGAGGGCGAGCGCTCGGGGTGGCACTCCCCGATGTGCCGCTGCAGCTCCTCAGGCAGGTCGAAGCCCTCCTCGCACCGGCTGCACTTCCGGCTCTCGGGCGGCCTCCAGCAGCCGTCCAGCCGGGAGAGGGCGGCGGCGGAGCAGGAGGAGGAAGAGGAGGTGGAGGAGGGGGCGGAGGGGGGAGGGGAAGGCCCGCCCCTGGGCTTCTCGTGAACCTGCATGTGGCCACTGAGGGAGCTGGGGGTGAGGAAGCCTCGGCGGCAGACGGGACAGCGGTAGGGCTTGCTGGAGGCGTGGGTCTTGAGGTGGATCTTGAGGTGGTCGCTGCGGGAGAAGGCAGCCTCGCACTCGCTGCAGTGGTACTTCTTGTCGCCAGTGTGCAGCTTGAGGTGGCGGTCACGGCTGCGCTTGTGCTTGAAGAGGCGGCTGCAGAAGGTGCAGCGGAAGGGCAGCTTGTCCCCGTGGGTCTGCTCGTGGTGCTTCAGGAAGCCCAGCCGGCTGAAGGACTTGTCGCAGAACTGGCAGGGGTAGGGCAGTCCCGCCCCGCCTTCTTCCTCGCCCACCTCCAGACCCTCGCCGTGGTTCGGCGAGCCCTGGTCCTTGCTGGACGGGGAGGAGGGGGGCCACGAGCACGAGGGGTCATCCTCCGCATCGGGGCCATCTGCAAGGGAGAGAGATGAGAGGGTGGTCAGTGCGCGTAACCATTCATCCCCCACTACATTTGTGACCCCTACCCCTCCCAACATCTGCCCAGCACATCCTGTATATTTGTGCATATGGACATATGCAGGCAGGTAGGATTAGTTAGATTGGCATCATGGTATGCACAGACATTGTGGGCCAAAGGGCGAGTTCTGGTGCTGTAGAACCATAGAACATTACAGCACAGAAACAGGCCTTTTGGCCCTTCTTGGCTATGCCGAACCATTTTTCTGCCTAGTCCCACTGACCTGCACCTGGACCATATCCCTTCAAACACCTCTCATCCATGTACCTGTCCAAGTTTATCTTAAATGTCAAAGTGAGCCCACATTCACCACTTCATCTGGCAGCTCATTCCACACGCCCACCACTCTCTGCGTGAAGAAGCCCCCTCCATGTTCCCTTTAAACTTTTCCCCCTTCACCCTTAACCCATGACCTCTGGTTTTTTTCTCCCCTAGCCTCAGTGGAAAAAGCTTGCTTGCATTCACTCTATCTATACCCATCATTATTTTATTACACCTCTATTAAATCACCCCTCATTCTCCTATGCTCCAGGGAATGAAGTCCTAACCTATTCAACCTTTCTCTAACTCAGTTTCTCACGTCCCGGCAACTTCTTTGTAAACCTTCTCTGCACTCTTTCAACCTCATTAATATCCTTCCTGTAATTAGGTGACCAAAACTGCACACAATACTCCAAATTCGGTCTCACCAATGTCTTATACAACCTCACCATTCCACACGTTCCAACTCTTATACTCAATACTTTGATTTATAAAGGCCAATGTACCAAAAGCTCTCTTCACGACCCTATGTACTTGTGACGCCACTTTTAGGGAATTATGTATCTGTACTCCCAGATCCCTCTGCTCTACTGCACTCCTCAGTACCCTACCATTTACCTTGTATGTTCTACCTTGGTTTTTCCTTCCAAAGTGCAATATCTCACACTAGTCTGTATTAAACTCCATCTGCCATTTTTCTGCCCATTCCTCCAACTGGTCCAAATCCCTCTGCAAGCTTTGAAAACCTTCCTCACTGTCCACTACACCTCCAGTCTTTGTATCATCAGCAAATTTGCCACATTATCATCCAGATCATTGATATAGATGACAAATAACAATGGACCCAGCACAGATCCCTGTGGCACACCACTAGTCACAGGCCTCGACTCAGAGAAGCAATCCTCCACTATCACTCTCTGACTTCTCCCACTGAGCCAATGTCTAATCCAATTTACTACCTCACCATGTATACCTAGCGACTGAATCTTCCCAACTAACCTCCCATGTGGGACCTTGTCAAAGACCTTACTGAAGTCCATGTAGACAACATCCACTGCCTTCCCTTCATCCACTTTCCTGGTAACCTCCTCGAAAACTCTAATAGATTTGTTAAACATGACCTACCACGCACAAAGCCATGCTGACTTTTTCTAATGTCCCTGTCTATCCAAATACTTGTAGATCCTATCTCTTAGTATTCTTTCCAATAATTTACCTACTACTGATGTCAAATTTACCGGCCTATAATTTCCCGGCTTACTCTTTGAGCCTTTTTTAAACAACGGAACTACATGAGCTATCCTGCAATCCTCCGGGATCTGACCTGTGGATATCGACATTTTAAATATTTCTGCCAGGGCCCGTGCAATTTCAACACTAGTCTCCTTCAAGGTCCGAGGGAATACCCTGTCAGGTCCTGGGGATTTATCTACCCTGATTTGCCTCAAGACAGCAAGCACCTCCTCCTCTTTAATCTGTGTAAGTTCCATGACCTCCCTACTTGTTTGCCTTGTTTCAATAGACTCCATTCCAGTTTCCTTAGTAAATACAGATGCAAAAAACCTATTTAATATCTCTCCCATTTCTTTTGGTTCCCTACATAGCCGACCACTCTGATTTTCAAGAGGACCAATTTTATACCTTACTATCCTTTTGCTCTTAACATACCTGTAGAAGCTCTTAGGATTATCCTTCACCCTGACTGCCAAAGCAACCTCATGTCTTCTTTTAGCCCTCCTGATTTCTTTCTTAAGTATTTTCTTACTCTTTTTACACTCCTCAAGCATCTTATTTCCTCCCTTTTGCCTATATATGTTATACATCTCTCTCTTCTTTATCAGAGTTCCAATATCCCTCGAAAACCAAGGTTCCTTATTCTTATTCACTTTACCTTTAACCCTGACAGGAACATACAAACTCTGCACTCTCAGAGTTTCTCCTTTGAAGGCCTCCCACTTACCAACTACATCCTTGCCAGAGAACAACCTGTCCCAATCCACGCTTTTTAGATCCTTTCTCATTTCTTCAAATTTGGCCTGTACTGTTCTATGTTTGAATCATTGAGAGTAGTTAGTTAAAAGGCATTACGATGCTTGTAGGTAAGGCAGCATTTGTTACAGGATTTGTTGTAGGCAGTTGATATTTCAGGTTGAGATCCTTGATTGCAGGAAATTTGCTTTCAAAATTTGACTGCACTTCTCGCTGCTATCACAGCACGAGAACAACACTCACATGTTCTCACACACACACACACACTCACACACACACACACTCAATCTCTCTCTCACACTCACACACACTCTCTCATACACACAACTTCTCCCACACTCACTCACACACATTCTCCCTCTCACACACTTTCTCTCTTTCACACATTCTCTCTTTCACATTCTCTCACACACACTCATACACACAATTTCTCCCACACACACACACGCACACTCAATCTCTCTCTCACACTCACACACACTCTCTCATACACACTTCTCCCACACTCACTCACACACATTCTCTCACACACTTTCTCTCTTTCACACATTCTCTCTTTCACATTCTCTCACACACACTCATACACACAATTTCTCCCACACACACTCACACACATTCTCTCTCTCACACTCACACACACTCTCTCATACACACAATTTCTCCCACACTCACTCACACACATTCTCTCTCACACACACACTCTCTCTTTCTCACACTCACACTCACCCTCCTTCACTCACACTTACACTGGCACAGACACTCATCCATCCAGTCTACACTTCTCACTGCTTCAGTAAAGGAGCCAGCGTAATCAAGATCCCCGAACCCACTCTGGGCATCTTCTCTTCTCCGACTCCCACTGGGCAGGAGATACAAAAGCTGGGATGCTGCTCCCACCAGGCTCAAAAACAGTTTCTATCCCTGACTCAAGATTCCACAGATGCTGAAAGTGCAGAGAAAAACAAACAAAATGTTGGAGGAACACAGCAGGTCAGGCAGCGCCTATGGAGAGGAATAAACAGACGACAGTTTGAGCCGAGACTCTGAATCAGGACTGGAAAGGAGGGGGAAGAAGCTAGAATAAGAAGGTGGAAGAGGGGCAGGAGACAGGCAAAACCAAATGTGGGGAAGGAGGGCAGGTGTGGGAGAAGTAAGAAGCTTGGAAGTGATAGGTGGAAGAGGTAAAGGGCTGAAGAAGCAGGGATCTGATAACAGAGGAGAATGGACATGGAAGAAGGGGAAGGGGAAGGAATTCCGGGGTGAGGTGATGGGCAGCAATGGGGCAAGAGGGAGCCAGAATGGGAATGGACAAATAGAGAAGGAAGGAGGAGGAGAGACATTGATATTTATGCCATCAGGTTGGAGGCTATCCAGACTGAAAATGGTATTGCTTCTCCAATCTGAAAGCGACAGTACAGGTGGCATAGACCGAAATGGTGAAATGGGAAGTCGATGGCCACCAGGAAATCCCACCTTTTATGGTGAATGGAGCAAAGGTGCCCAGCGAAGTAGCCGTTAATCTACATTGAGACTCACCACTGCAGAGGAGGCCCCAAGGAAGGACGGGGTACGGGGTACTGTGTCTGGGCAGGTGCAGCACTAGTCAAGACTGCAGTGTTAAACGCCAGGAGGGAGATCAGTGGAGCAGGACAAGTGAACAAGAGAGTCAGGTGGAGAGCAAGCCCAGTGGAAAGGGTGCAGAGGGGGTTAGGAAAGATGTGTTCAGTGGCAGGATCATGTTGAAGATGGTGTAAATTAGAGAATGATGTTCAGAATACAGAGGTGGGTGGGGTGGCAGCTACTGCTATTGACTATTGAATATTCCCTTCGTGCATTAAGATGGACTCTTGACCTCACAATCTACCTGGCTACGACTATGTGCTTTATTGTCCAGCTGCACTGAAGTAATGATATGATCTGTTTGGCACACAAAACAAAGGTTTTCACTGTACCTCTGTACACGTGGCAGCAATAACCCGGTTACCACTGACACGCTCCTGCACATTTACCCACTAACTCATTACCTAACACACAAACTCAAACACACGTTCACACAGACAAATAACAAAATCCACAGATGCTGGAAAACTCAAGCAATACACATGTTCATTCTCTCTGACTGGAGGCCTGTGACTAGTGGTGTGCTGAAGGGATCGGTGCTGGGTCCGCTGTTGTTTGTCATCTGTATCAACAATCAGGATGATAATGTGGTTAACTGGATCAGCAGATTTGCAGATGACTCCAAGATTTGGGGTGTAGCAGACAGCGAAGGAGACTATCAAAGCCTGCAGTGGGATCTGGACCAGTTGGAAAAATGGGCTGAAAAATGGCAGATGGAATTTAATGCAGACAAGCGTCAGGTGTTGTATTTTGAGAGGTTCACCTGGGGTAGGTCTTATACAGTGAGCGGCAGGACACTGAGGAGTGCAGTAGAACAAAGGGATCTAGGAATACAGGCCCATAATTCAGTGAAAGTGGCATCATAGGTACATTGGCGTTAAGAAATCTTTTGGCACATTGGCCTTCATAGATCAATGTACTGAGTACAGAAGTCAGGAGAAAATAGTCTACCCTTTCATGCACTTTGGTAGAAGAAATGAAAGGGTTGATTATTTTCTAAATGGAGAGAAAATTCAAAAATCTAAGGTGCAAAGGGACTTGGGAGTCCTTGTGCAGGATTCCCTGAAGGTTAATTTGCAGGTCGAGTCAGTGGTAAGGAAGGCAAATACAAGGTTAGCTTTCATTTCAAGAGGACTAGAATATAAAAGCAAGGATGTAGTGTTGAGGCTTTATAAAGCACTGGTGAGGCCTCACTTGGAGTATTGTGAGCAGTTTTTGGCTCTTTATTTAAGAAAAGATGTGCTGACATTGGAGAGGGTTCAAAAGAGTTTCATGAAAATGATTCCGGGATTCAAAGGCTGGTCATATGAGGAGTGTTTGATGGCTCTGGGCCTCTACTCACTGGAATTCAGAAGAATGAGTGGTGACCTCACTGAAACCTTTTGAATGCTGGCAGGCCTTGATGGTGGGAGAGTCTACAACCAGAGAACACAGCCTCAGAATAGAGGGTCATCCTTTTAGAATAGAGATGAGGAGAAATTTCTTTAGCCAGAGAGTGGTGAATCTGTGGAATTCATTGCCACAGGCAACTCTGGAGGCCAAGTCATTGGGTATATTTAAAGCAGAGGTTGATAGATTCTTGATTAGTCAGGGCATGAAGAGATATGGGGAGAAGGCAGGAGATTGGGGCTGAGAGGGAAAATGGATCAGCCATGATGAAATGGCGGAGCAGATTCAATGGGGCCAAATGGCCTAATTCTGTTCCTATATCTTTTGGTCTTATGGTTATGTTGAAGTTGTATAAGACGTTGGTGAAACCTAATCTGGAGTATTGTGTGTACTTCTGGTCACCTACCTACAGGAAAGATGTAAATAACATTGAAAGAATGCAGAGAAGATTTACAAGGGGGTTACCAGGACTGGAGGACCTAAGTTATAAGGAAAGATTGACTAGGTTAGAACTTTATTCCTACAACATAAAAGATTGAGCAGATAGAGGTATACAGACAGGATAAATGCAAGCAGGCTTTTTCCACTGAGGCTGGGTGAGACTACAACTAGAGGTCATGGGTTAAGGGTAAAAGGTGAAATGATTAAGGGGAAACATCCTCACTCAGAGAGTGGTGAGAGAGTGGAACGAGCTGTCAGTGCAAGTGGTGGATGTGATTTCAATTTCAATGTTCAAGAGAAGTTTGGATAGGTACACGTATCGGAGGGGTGTGGAGGACTATGGTACAGGTGCAGGTTCATGCGCCTAGGGAGGTTCGGTATAGACTAGATGGGCTGAAGGGCCTGTTTGTGTGCTGTAGTTTTCTATGACTCAAAGACTCACATACCACCACAGTCATGCATTTACACAGTTACACGTTATACTACCATTCAGTCTAACTGCACCAAGTGACTTTGACTCTGGCTGTTTTACAATCTAGTTGTGAGTTCTCAGCACACCTGAAAGGCACTGGGGCAACAAAGTGCAGAGGACGACAGGAGTGGTGCTGGAAAAACCACAGTCATGATCCAGGGTACTGAAGGGGCTCTCCAGCACGTTGCCTGCATTGGAGCTGAAAGGACAGGTTGGACAAACTTGAGTTGACTCCTCTAGAGCACTGGAGGCTGAGGGGCAATCTGATAGAAATTTATAAAATTGTGAGTCATAAATACGGTAGGCTGGCAGAGTCTTTTCCTCAGGGTGGAAGTGTCAAATAGGTTTGAGGTGAGAGAGAAAATTTCAGAGGAGATGAGTGGGCACGTTTTTTTAACAGTGAGTGGAATGTACTGTCAGGGATGGTAGATATGATAGGGATCTGTTGTATGGGTTTTTAGACAGACACATGAACAGGCAGGGAATGGAGGGATGTGGATCATGTTCAGAAGGACAATATTATTTAGACTGGCATTGTGCTGGGCACAGACACAGCGGGCCGAAGGGCTTGTTCCTGTGTGTTCTTAACCAACAACCCGCGTTTCCTCCAATACCCATCACTCCTCAGCCACACTGAATGATAGTGTGCAAGTTGAACAGGACCTAGTGTTACAGAAAAGCAGGAATTTCTTTGGGCTGTGATTTTAACCAACTATTTCTTCTTACAGTGTCCTAAATCTTCACAATCCTTCTCAATATTTATCTTATCAGTTTCAAACAATCTTCACAAAACTCTTCTTACCAACCAAACTTTGGCTCCTAATTACTCCCCTGAAGGTTTATCAGTTATCCATATTAGATTAGGGCAAGGCCATTCTGCCCCTTGAGCCCATTCTGTGGTTCAATGAAATCATGGCTGATTTCCATCTCCTCCATTCACCACCTTTGCTGCTGTCCCTTGATAAACCTCCCTAACAAAAACTTATCGATCTCTGTCTTGAAAGCTCCAATTATTCTAGCAACCACAGCCCTTTGGGGGAAAGAACTCTACATTTCTACTTCTCTGTGTGAATAAGTGTTTCTTGATGTCTCTCCTGAATGGTCCGTCACGTACATTAACACCATGCTCCACGCAGCCCACATCCCACCAGAGGAAATAGTTTCTCAGCATTTACCAAATCAAATCCTCTTCTCGTTTTAAACATGTCAGCAGAGGACCAGGAGCTGTGCACAATCAACACAGCTCACTGAGTCTGACACACAGACACCCCACACTACTCACCTCCACACACACACACACACACACACACACAACACACACGCACACACACGCACACACAACACACACACACACACACACACAACACACACGCACACACAACACACACGCACACACAACACACACACACACACACACACACACACGCACACACGCACACACAACACACACACACACACACACACAACACACACGCACACACACGCACACACAACACACACACACACACACACACACACACACACACACACAGACACCCCACACTACTCACCTCCACACACACACACACACACACACACACACACACACAACACACACGCACACACGCACACACGCACACACAACACACACACACACACACAACACACACGCACACACACGCACACACAACACACACACACACACACACACACACACACACACACACACAACACACACGCACACACAACACACACACACACACACACACACACACACACACACACACACACACACACACACAGACACCCCACACTACTCACCTCCACACACACACACACACACACACACACACACACACACAACACACACGCACACACGCACACACGCACGCACACACAACACACACACACACACACACACAACACACACGCACACACACGCACACACAACACACACACACACACACACACACACACACACACACACACACACACACACACACACGCACACACAACACACACACACACACACACACACACACACACACACACACACAACACACACGCACACACAACACACACACACACACACACACACACACACACACACACACACACACACACCTTATAATCAGGTAAGAATATAAGAAGCAAAAGCCGGATCTGGCCATTCGGCCCCTCTTGGCTACTCCACCACTCAGTACTATCACAGCTGATGTTCCAGTTCAGCTCCACTTTGCTGTGCTAACCCCATGTCCCTTCATTCCTTCAATATGCAAAGCCCCACTGATCTCTGACTGAATACACTTAGTGAGGGAGCTTTTCTTGGGCTCTGTGGAGTGTATAATTCCAGTCTCCGTCTCCTACATCCCGAGGAATAAAGTCCTAGGCTGCTAAACCTCTCCCTATAGCTTTGACCAGCAGCAACCTTGTAAATCTTCTCTGTAAGCTTTTCAATTTAATAATGGAGAAAGGCCATTCAACCCATCTGCCTATGCTGACCAAGATGTATATTCAAATTTATTCCTTTTCCCAGCACTTGGCCCGTATCCCTCTAAACTACTGCCATTCACAAACCTGTCCACATAGTACTTTAAAATATCCAATATACCTGCCTCAACCCCTCTTCTGGTTCCTACTGTGTAAAAATGCTACCCCTCGGGTTCTTATTAAACCTTTCATCTTCAACCTTCCTCTAGTTTTTGATAGCCCCACCCTGAAAAAAGACCCCTCACCATATGTGTGCCACTCATGATTTTAAATACCTCTGTCATACCATCTTCCTTGTAACGGAAGTGCATTTCAACCTATTGCAATTCTCCTGTTGAAACAGGTCTACAGTGAACACCTTCTCCCTGGCCTCACATTCATCTCTGAAGCATCTGGACAGTAAGGATCCTTAGCAACACGCACAAAATACTGGGACACCGCTGAAGGGTCTCGGCCCGAAAGGTTGACTCTACTCTTTTCCATTGATGCTGCTGGGCCTGCTGAGTTCCTCCAGCATTTTGCATGTGTTGCTTGGAATTCCAGCATCTGCAGATTTTTTCTTATTGGTAAAGATCCCTATGTACGACTACAATTTATTGATTTCTGCTCTGCCTTTAACACTACAATTCCAATCAAACTCACCTCCGAACTCCTAGACTTGTTACATAACACCTCCCACCATGACTGGATCCTTATCTTCCTGACCAACAGACTGCAATCAGTATGAATGGGCAGCGACACCTCTTCCATAATTATTCTAAACAGTGGTACTCCACAGTGCCCTGCTCTGCTCCCTGTATGCTCATGACCACATGGCTAGAGTCTGCTCAAACTCCATATACAAGCCTGCAGATGATACGATTATAGTTGGCCGTATTTCTCACAATCAGACAGAGCACAGGAAGGAGGTAGACAGCCTAGTGAGATGGGGTCATGACAACAATCTTTCTCTCAATGACAGTGAAACAAGAGTTGGTCACTGACTTCAGGAAAGGGAGTGGTGAACATCTGTCTGTCGCAACAGTATGGAGGTTAGAGGGCTGAGAGCTTCGAGTTCTTAGGAGTGAGTATTACACACAGCCTGGCCTGGTCCAACCATGTTGAAACTATGACCAAGAAAGCTCATGAACGCCTCTACTTCAATAGGAGGCTAAAGAAATTTGGAACAAACCCTTTGACCTTTGCAAATGTTTATCCCCGCACCTATCTGGATGCATCGTGGTTTGGTATGACAACTGCTCTGTCTATGACCACAAGGAACCATAAAGCCCTCCTTAGACTCCACACTACTCGCTGCTTCAGGAAAGCAGCCATCATACCATCCACTCCTCCCTCCGATCAGGCAGAAGGTACAAAAGCCCGAAAACATGCACAAGGACAGCTTCAATCCCAGTTACAATATGAAAAGATAGACTCACGACCTCATCATCTGTCTCTTTATGACCTTGCACCTTATTGTCTGTCTGCACTGCACTTTCTCTGTAACCCTTTACTCTGCTTTCTGTTTCATTACCTCAGTACGCCAAGTAATGAAATGATCTGTATGATTGTATTGTAAGACAAGATTTTCACTGTACATGTGACAATAATAAATCAATTTACCAAAACTGTACACGATACTCCAAGTCACGGCCTGACTCAAAATAAACAGTCCTGTGAAAGAAATGTGATCGTAGAAGAGTTAACTGTTGGTTCTGGAACACCGCTTACATCACCCAGTGAATGAGATTAACAGAACTAGTGAAGCAATCACTGCTGTCTAACTACAGACTATGATAAGACCCTATCTATTTTATGAAGTTCAATTAATTAAGATTAATGGTTTTAATTGTTTCCTCATACCCTGGAATTATCATCTTCAAATAAAATCCCTAATTCACATAAAATGAATCATTTTTAATGGTTTCAGTGGTGGCAGATTTTGAAAATTCTCAGTAATACATAAGGGCAGTCTCCCCTCACCAATGCCCACTGCACAAATTCCTCTCATTAATGTGGTCAAAAAAATATGAAAAGACGAGAAGCAATTTATTTTAATGGGCTTGGATATTTAGCCCTTTGAATGCTCTACACACCAAGTAACTTTCAAGTCTTCGAGAATGTGGTAACTTGTCCTAAATGCTAACTTCTGTAACCGGGAAAGAAGAAAGCAGCAGCTATAGGAGAACGCCGCCACCTGTAGGTACCCCCAAAGTCATCTTGACTTGGAAATAATTTACCATTCCTTCACTGGCACTGGGTCTAGAACTCCCTTTGCAACAGTTCAACTCGTTCTGAAAGCTTTCTCTCCCCACAGATGCTGCCTGACCTAGAGGACACTGATCTACAGCAGCTACAATATTCAGAAGGGTAGGAAAGTAGGGTAAGGTAGTGTAGTGGCTAGCACAATCGCTTTACAGTGCCAGAAATCACCAATAAGGGTTCAATTCCAGCTGCAGAGTTTGTACGTTCTCCCCATGACCACGTGGGTTTCCACCGGGTGCTCCTGTTTCGTCCCTCATTCTAAAGACATACGGCCAGTTACTGAGTGGTGGGCATGCGTGCTGGTGCCAGAAGTCTGGTGATCACTGCATGTTTCAACGTACCGGTGACAAATGAAGCTAATCTTAACTCGTAAAGAACTTGACATGGAGACACAAGATGCGGGAATTCTGTTCATTTTCCTCCATTGATGCTGTCTGGCCTGGTGAGCTCTTTCACCGTTTTATGTGTCGCTGGAGGAGTTCAATGGTTTGAGCAGCATCTGTGGAGGAGGGAAGGAACTGACAGTCTAAACTCAGTGTCAAGACTGAGATTGGGGAGGGGACATGGCTGGTATAAAGAGGAGGGGGGGAGGAATGTGAGATGTAAAGTATAAAGATCTGAGATGCAAAGGGACTTGGGAGTCCTTATGCAAAACACCCTAAAAGGTTAGCTTGCAGGTTGAGTCAGTGGTGAGGAAGGTAAATGCCATGTTAGCATTGATTTCAAGAGGTGTAGAATACAAGAGCAGGGATGTGATACTGAGGCTTTATAAGACACTGGTGAGGTCTCACCTTGTGAATAGTGAGTATTGTGAACAGTTCTGGGCTCCTCATCTGAGAAAAGATGTGTTGGCATTGGAGAGGGTCCAGAGGAGGTTCACAAGGATGATTCCAGGAATGAAAGAGTTATCATATGAGGGATGTTTGATGGCTCTGGGTCTGTACTCACTGGAATTCAGAAGGATGAGGGGAATCTCATTGAAACCTTTCAAAAGTTGAAAGGCCTAGACAGAGTAGATGTAGAAAGGATGTTTCACATGGTGGGAGAGTCTAGGACAACTGGGCACAGCCTCGGGATAGAGAGCTGCCCTTTCAAAACAGAGATGTGGAGAAATTTCTTTAGCCAGAGGGTGGTGAGTTTGTGGAACTTGTTACCATAGGTAGCTGTGGAGGCCAGGTCGTTGGGTGTATCTAAGGCAGAGATTGATAGGTTCTTGATTGGACAAGGCATCAAAGGTTACGGGGAGAAGGCCAGGAACTGAGGTAGGGGAGAAAAAAAAGGATCAGCCGTGATTGAATGGCAGAGCAGACTCGATGGGCCAGATGGCCTAATTCTGCTCCCATGTCTTATGGTCTTATGGTATCTGACATAGGCCAGTGGTGATTTGTGGACTCGAAGGTAGGGGTCTTTTGAATGACGATGAGCAGGTTAAGCCAGGTGGGGGAGGGGAAGCTGAAGGTTGGAAATGGCTGCTGGAAGGAAATAAACTGGAACTAAGGGCATTCAGTGGTGTATTCTGATAAGGAAGAAGATAATGGAGGTCATTAGGGGAGAGGTGTATGACAGGCGGAACTGGAAACAGATAGGAAAAGGGCGCTGAGGAGGTGCAAAAGCTGTAAAATATGTGGCTTAATGAGGAATTGTACCCAGAATAGCAGCCAACATAATCCAGGACCCCTCCCATTCCAGACATTCTCTCTTCTCCTACCTCCCTTCAGGCAAAAGGTACATGAGCTTAAAATCAGCTGTTAAACAGCTATCCTGCTGTTATCAGATTCTTGTACACACCTCTCATACCCTAAAGGTTAATTCCTGATCTCCCAATGTACCTCAATGTGACCCCTGAACGTTACTATTACTTGCACCACTCTTTCCCTGTAACCGTAAAGTTATATTCTGCTTTCTACTTTCTCCATGTATGGAATGATCTATTGGATGGCAGAATGTACGTCAACGATTTATAAGGGACCTGAATATGGATGAGCTGCCGGAAGAAGTAGTTGAGACATTTAAAAGATATTTGGATAAGTACAACTGATAGGAAAGGTTTAGAGGGATAGATGGGGCTATCTTGGTGGGCACCATAGGGACGAATTGGGCTGAAGGGCTGTTTCTGTGTTGTATCAATCAATGACTCAAACCCAAACTCAGCAGGAAAATAAGAGGGTCGCCCATTTGAGACAGAACTGAGGCAGAATATTTTCTCTGAAAGGGCTGTGAATCGTTGGAACTCCCTGTGAGGTTATGGAGGCAGAGTCTTTAAATTATTTTAAGGCAGATAAAGATTGTTTTTTGATACGCGAGGGTGTGAAATGTTGCTGGGGGTAGACAGGAATATAGAGTTGTGGTTACCATCAAATGATAGTATTGAATGGTGATGCATGTTTGAGAGCCCGAATGGCCTACTACTGTTCTTACTTTCCACAAATCAAAAAGATTAGCAGTTATCAAGAGTTCCAAAGGAAGGAAATTATAGAAATCTGGAGTTCAATTCAGATAGTGTGAGGTGTTGCATTTTGGAAGGTCAGATTAAGGTAGGATTCTCACAGTGAACATCAGGGCCCTACGGAGTGTTGTACAACAAAGGAACCTTGGAGTACAAGTACATAGTTCCCTGAAATTTCCATCACAGGTATACAAGGCAGTGAAAAAGGCCTTCATTAGACAGAGCACTGAATATAAAAGTTGGGATAGACATTGATAAAGCTGCATTTGGGATATTCTTATCATTTTGATCACCTTGCCATCGGAACAACGCATTACAGTTGGAAAGAGTGCAGAAGACTGTCTAGGGACTGAGTTATGGAGATGAGTTGAGCAGGTTGGGTCTTTGTTCATTAAAGCGTAGAAGTAGGGGTGTTCTTATAGAGGTTTATAAGATTGTGAGTAGAATAGATAAGGTGAATGCTCAATCTTTTTCCCAGGGTTGGGGAATCAAGAACTAGAGGGCACAGGTTTAAGGTGAGAGGGGAGAGATTTAATAGGAAATTGAACAGCAACTTTTGCATCCAGACGATGGATGGTATATGGAATCAACTGCCCAAAGAAGTGGTTAAGGTAGGTACTTCAACAAGATTGAAAAACTACTTGGACAGCTATATAGACAGGAAAGGTTTAAAGGGACATGGGCCAAATAGGACTTACTTGGATGTGCATTTTCGTTGGTGTGGCCCATCTGGCCCAAAATGCCTGTTTCCATGTTGCTGTACTCGATGGCTCTGAGTGGGATCAGGAAACAGGACTGTTCAGACATACGTAGTTTGTACAACTATTTCAAGAAAGAACAACTTTCAAGAAGTAGAAGTGTCTGTGGTGTCTCTCTCCTTCAGAGACATTGATCTCACCTTCTCGGCCTCTCCTCATACACCCTGAAGCTGCAATGATTGGTTAGCAAGTTTAAAGCGATGGTTGTCCTGCCAGGATGTTTGACCACATGACTCCATGTGAGCACAAGTTAATACAATGCGTTCGGCGTCTTTTGAGCCTGTACTCACTGGAATTTAGAAGAACGTGTGGGGATCTCAGTGAAACCTTCCGAATGTTGAAAGGCCCAGATAGGATGGATGTGAAGAGGATGTTTCCTATGGTGAGGATATCCAGAACTAGAGGGCACAGTCTCAAAATTGAGGGGTGTCATTTTAGAAGAGAGGTAAGGGGGAGTTTTTTTTAGCCAGAGAGTAGTAAATCTGTGGAACGTTCTGCCACAGGCTGTGGAGGCCAAGTCCGTGGGTATACTTAAAGCGAAAGTTGATAGTTTCCTGATCGGTCAGAGCATCAAAGGATATGGTGAGAAGGCAGGTATATGGGGTTGAGTGGGATCCAGGATCAGACATGATGGAATGGTGGAGCAGACTCGATGGGCTGAATGGCCTGATTCTGCTCCTATGTCTTATGGTCTTATGTGTGGCGGTGGGGGGGGGGGGGGTGTGTGTGTGAATGTAGAAACATATACGAACAATTGAGGGTCTGTGTCTGTGTTCAGTCATTCCCTCAGCCCCATTCTGCTTTCTGGGACTCAGCTCATCCTTCAGCACCCCAGAGTGAAGTGGGAAACACTGAGGAGGAGGAACAGGAATAAAACTGCTCAATCTAATACAATATAATCCAACGACTGGCGAGCGAGGAGCAACACTGCTCCTACAGTGCTCTATGTCGACTGCTTCTAGAAAGAAGGAGCCCTTTTTCCTAGAGCTAAGTAACATGGCCACTGTCCACCCCACTGAGGCCGAGCCAGAGATTCAGACTGTAACCCACTGCCACTGTCATAGCTCATGTCTGTAGCACGGATTTACTGAACCTCTTCATTGGGAGGTACATGTAAAATGCTTGCTACTTTTAAAAGTCACACAGACCCAGGGGAATAGCTCATTTACTAAGAAAATGATTCACTTCCTTCAACCCAATCCCGCTGCCTCCTGCTTTGATCATTACCTGACGTCTTAATTCCAATCAGTTCCAATCTGCTGCCCGCCCCACTGAAAATACCCTGTGATTGTTTTAATCAAACACCATTTCCCCAGACGTGGCTGAGGGTGCACGAGTTCCCCAGCTGCTGGTGGGGGCTGATTGCAGGCTCCTCTCGCTGTAGTGGCTGGACAGCGAATGTGCTGGGGTCGGTTCAAGAGGTGGGTCACCATCTCTGCAGGGTTGGAGAACAGACTTCCTCGCTCAAATAAAAACCCAAGCTTCCTGACATCAGTCAGCAAGCCATCCATTGAGGAACTGGAAACAGGAAGGGATGTCAATAGATAAAGGAGCACGCGCACACACACACATACACTCACACACACTCACTCACTCACACACACACAGACATACACTCACACACACTCACTCACACTCATACACACACACATACACTCACACACATACAAACTCGCACACATACACACACTCATGAGCACTCACATATACAAAACAAACACTCTCTATCAAACACACACAAACTCACCCACATATAAACACACACAAACACACTCTATCACACACAAATACACATATACATACAGACATATGAACACACACATGCACAAACACACAGACATGCACACAAAGACACAAATAAACACACAAATAAACACACCCTCTCTCACACACAATCACCTACACACACAGACACACACACATGAACACATACACACACAAATGAAAAAACACACACATACATGAACACACACACAAATATACACACACTCCCACACACAAACACACACACCACACTATAGTTCAGCATGCGTACATACATGCTAATATACATACACACTACTCCTTACTTGTGTAAAGTGATCAATGTGCATAAACAGCCATGAACAACTACAGCAATAATATTCATGCACACTCTCATACACAGATACACATGCAAACTCACATATAGACACAGATGCATGCACACTCTCATACAGACACAGATGCATGCACACTCTCATACAGACCCAGACACAAGCTCACTCATACACAGACATATACATAGATGCACTCTCATACACAGACACAGACAGACACGTGTACACATATAGAGGGATATCTGCTTCTCACGCAGAGATAGCTCTCGCGAGAAATACAGAAAGATTCACACACACCTACAGAGTGAGACACAGATATGCAGACATGGACACCCTGACCCCAGGACCAACACACAAAATGTCACACTAACACAGAAAGAGCTCCGTACACAGTGACAAAGATGCCTACACACAGACAGCACACAGATCCTCGTTCTCCGCTGCACACTTGACATTTTATCCCACCTGGACACCGTCTGCTCTGAGGTAACTGTAGCAGGGCGGCTGTGTTGCTTTGAGCTGCAATCTTCAAACCAAATGTTGCCGCCATCTGGAATAAATTCCACCGCAGGCATTCAAACCTCTACATTGTCAGCTGCTAATGACCTCTGAAGTGTACACACACACACTCACACACTTTCACACACACAATCACTCTCTCTCACACACACACATATACTCACACAAACACGCTCACACATACACACCCACATACATACAGTCACACACACTCACATATACTCACACAAACACACACTCACCCACACGCTGCAATCACACACACTCGCATACGCACACACTGCAATCACACACAGTTTATTTTGCCCAACCAAAAGCAAGTGCTCCCCCCATCTTTACTGCCTTATCAAAGCTTATTCACAGGAAGCAAACGAGTTCAGCTCTTCCTGGTCGAGCCACTGGCAACATCTTCACACAGATGGCATGGTGCATGGAGGGAGGGAAATAAAGAGGCAAAAACGGACAAGTGTCGTTTGTGTGTGGCCCATGTGGATTGTGAGCTCCAGAGTTCCACACTGGAGACAGGATGATATCAGTGCATAAGTACAGCTGTTTGCAGGGCCCAGGCAGGGTAATGGTTTCCAGCAATTTCACGCCAACGCTTTAAGCTAAGTGTGTGAACACTCTCAGGATGAAAGTAACAAACACTCTGGAGAAATCAGTGGAAAGCAGAACTTGCCTGAATCCTGTCCAAGTAGACAGGATTGCCCAGGCTGTGTAAATAAAAGAGGTCCTTATTTCCTCTTGCTGCTGGCTACACCAGGCTCTGTGCCTGTGCCAGAGGCGAGAGAAGGCCACACCTACAGGCAGCAGCTGAAGGCTGTCTTTGTCTGGCCAGTCAGCTCTTCTCCTGCATCTTCCTGGCATCACTGGAACACATCCTGTAAGGAAGGGTTCCATCTCACACCTGAACATCCCCCTTTGTATGAGCATAACCAAATACTGAAAGCCTGAGATGGGGTGGACATGCAAAGGATGTTTACAATAGTGGGAGAGTCTAGGACCAGAGGGCACAGCCTCAGAATAGAAGGATGTCCCTTTAGAACAGAGATGAGGAGGAATTTCTTTAGCCAGAGGGTAGTGAACCTGTGGAATTCACTGCCACATTTGGTTTACGAAGCCAAGTCACTGAGTATATCCAAAGCGGATGTTGATAGGTTCTTCATTAAGAAGGGCATCCAAGATTACAGGGAGAAGGCAGGAGAATGGGTTTGAGAAGGAAAATAAATCAGCTGGAGCGGAATCAATGCACCAAGCAGCCTAATTCTGCCCCTGTGTCTTATGATCTTATGGTCTTACTAAAACAAAATCTTACACCTTTCCAGCTTGTTCAGCCTGTGCCTGGGGAACACTGGCAGAGAATGGTGGGAGTGGGAAAGGGACGCAGGGAGAGATGAGAACTGCTCACCAGTGCTGGTCATTTCGGCTTTGCCATCGGCCAGCTGCTCTGCTCTCTCCACACGTCGCGGGCGCAAGTGTGTCCGACCACTGGGCCACACACACATCTCACGCCCAGCAGAAAGTTTTGCTGCCCCGCAAGCGAAAGCAGAGTATCGGAGGAACTCTGTGGGTCGAGCAGCGTCTGTGCAGGCAAAGTAATTGTTGGCGTTTGGGGTTGCGATGGGAGATGATCAACTCAAAGAGGCGAGAAGGAGGGGTGAGAAGAGGTAGCAAAAAGCCCATTGACTCATCATTGTCTATGCCAACCATTATGGCTGCATTAATTCCACCTCCTTCTATGACTGACTCATCAAATACCTGTCTAGGTACTTCTTAAATGTCAGTACTGTTCTTGCTCCAGCAGCTCATTCCAGATACCAGGTAAGTCTTTGTGTGAAAAGATTCCCCCTCAGGTCCATTTCAAACCCCCTCCCTCTCATTTTAAAACTCTACCCTTTTGTTTTAGACCATCCTCACATAGAGAGACAGACACTGCCTACCCTATCTATTCATCTCGTAATCCCATTATCTGGACCGGTTGCATTGTTGTCTGGTATGGCAATTCGAATACGCGGGAACGTAAGGAACTGCAAAGAGCAGTAGATTCAGCTCAATACATTGTGGGCATTTCCTTCCCCAGCACAGGGAATATCTACAAGAACTGTTGCCCCAAGAAGGCAATATCCATCGTCAATGAACCTCAGCGTCTGGGCCATGCAGGTACAGAAGCCTGAAGTCCCACATGTCCAGGCTCGAGAACAGTTACTTCCCCTGAGCCATTCAGTTTTTGAACCAGCATGCACTTCTGCATAATCAAAAAAAACTCAACTTCTGATGATGAATTTTATTCTATATTTTACTGTGTAATTCTGTTTTCTGCATTTTAAAAAGGCATGACAGCATCGCCACTTTAGTAAATGTTTGCATAAATTCAGTATGTTCCTGAAACTTTGACAAACCTCTATAGATGCACAGTGGAGAGTTTTCTAAATGGTTGTGGTATGGTCTGGAACAGAAACACCAATGCTCACATCCAGAAAAAGCTACAGAAAGTAGTGGATACAGCCCGGTCCATCAATGTACTCGGTGACAGGGAGGAGAATCCCTCCTCACCACTGAGTATGTTCACATCTGAATCAGAACCAGGTTTATTATCACTGACATATAGTATGTTGTGAAATCTGTTGTTTTGTGGCACCATTACAGAGCAGTACATAAAAATATTATAAATTGCAATAAGAATTATATGTAACAAAATTCAATTCAATAAAGAGTGCAAAAATGGTGAGGCAGTCTTCATGCGTTGGTTCACTGGCTGTTCAGAGATATGAAGGTGGTGGGGTAGAAGCTGTTTCTAAGATGTTGAGTGTGTCTCTTCGGCTCTGGCACTTCCTTCCTAATGATCGCAACAAAAAGAGGGAATGTCCTGGGTGATGGGAGTCCTTATTGATGGATGCTGCTTTTTCAAACATCGTCTTTTGAAAATGTCATCGATGCTGGGAAAGCGAGTGCCCATTATGGAGCCGGCTAAGTTTGTAACTTTCTGTAGCTTTTTCCAATCCTGTGCATTGGCTCTTTCATACCAACTGCTGATGTAACCAATCAGAATGCTCTGCATGCTACATCTGTAGAAATTTGAGAGAGTCTTTGGTGACGTAACAAATCTCCTCAAACTCCTAACGTCCGATGGCATGCCTTCTTTGTAATTGCATCAACATGGACAAATCTCCAGAGATATTGACACCCAGGAACTTGAAACTGCTCACCCTTTTCACTGCTGACTCCTCGATGAGGACTGGTGTGTGTTCCCTTGATGTCTCTGCCTTAAGTTCACAATCAATTCCTTGGTCTTACTAATGTTGAGTACAAGGTTGTTGTTGCAACAGCATTCACCTATCTCACTCCTATATACCTCCTCATCACCATCTGAGATGTCGAGTGAGCTCTGCCTAGTCACAGAGTCACGAGTGTGAACAGAGTGCAGCCGCAAGAAAGCAGTATCAATCATCAAAGACCCCAAAATCCAGGCCATACTCTCTTCTTGCTACACAAAAGCCTTAGTTCCCTCAGCACCAGGTTCAGAAAACCATCAGGCTCCTGAACCAGTGTGGATAACTTCACACACAAAATGCTGGTGGAACACAGCAGGCCAGGCAGCATCTATAAGAAGAAGCACTGTCGACGTTTCGGGCCGAGACTCTTCGTCAGGACTAACCGAAAGGAAAGATAGTAAGAGATTTGAAAGTAGTGGGGGGAGGGGGAAATGCGAAATGATAGGAGAAGACCGGAGGGGGTGGGATGAAGCTAAGAGCTGGAGAGGTGATTGACGAAAGTGATACAGAGCTGGAGAAGGGAAAGGATCATGGGACGGGAGGCCTCAGGAGAAGTGGGGGGGGGGAAGCACCAGAGGGAGATGGAGAACAGGCAAACAACTTAATATGTCAGGGATGGGGTAGGAAGGGGAGGAGGGGCATTAATGAAAGTTAGAGAAGTCAATGTTCATGCCATCAGGTTGTAGGCTACCCAGCTGGTATATAAGGTGATGTTCCTCCAACCTGAGTTTGGATTCATTTTGACAGTAGAGGAGGCCATGGATAGACATATCAGAATGGGAATGGGACGTGGAATTAAAATGGGTGGTCACTAGGAGATCCTGCTTCCTCTGGTGGACCGAGCGTAGGTGTTCAGCAAAACGGTCTCCCAGTCTGCGTCGGGTCTCTCCAATATATAAAAGGCCACACCGGGAGCACCGGACGCAGTATACCACACCAGCCAACTCACAGGTGGATAACTTCATTCACTACTACTCTGAACTGACTCTACGACATACAGACTCACTTCCAAGGTCTCTTTACAATTCATGTTCTCAGTATTATTTTGATTTGCACAGTTTGTCTTCTTTTGCACATTGGTGTTTGTCAGTCTTTCTTTGTCGTTATCAAGATATCCTTGACGATGCTCTGGATATGACCTCCTCTACATCAGCAAGATCAAGGAAAACTGGGCAACCAGTTCACAGAGCAATGGCCACCCCTGCTCCCAGTTACATGCCACTCCAATTCCACTTGCTATTCCAACCCCCCCAGATGTTCATCCTCGAGCTTCTCCACTGCCATAGTGAGGCCTGACAGCACCTCAGTTCTGTCTGGGCATTCTACAACCCAATGACATGAACCTTGAAGTAACCCTGCCCTCCTGTGTTTTCCTACTCCTTCCCATCACCTCCTCAAGGGAGACAGAGGAGTGCTTACAGGACTGCTTTAAGTCAGTGGATTGGACAATATTCAGGGATTCACCTTTTACAGTTGTTACTGCCTTCATCAAGACCTGTGTGGATGAGTGTGTACCCTCAAGAACATACCAAACATACCCAAACCAAAAGCCATGGATGAATCAGGAGATTCATAATCTACTGAGGGTCCAATCAATGGCATTTAAGACCAGTGATCCAGAACTAACAAGAAGTCCAGATACAACTTACGGAAGGCTATTTTAAGGCAATTATACTGTTCAAATTGAGGTTAGAGTTGAATTCAGATGTAAATCAGCTCCGCTAGGATTTGCAGGCCATTACTTCCTACAAAGTGAAACTTAACATACGAAAGGATGTGATGCCTCACTCCCGGGTGAGCTCAATGCCTTTTATGCATGTGTTGAAAGGGAGAATAAAACTTCACCTGTGAGAATTCCTGTAGCAGCTGATGACTGTGTGATCTTTATCTCGGTGACCACCATCAGAACGTCTGTCAAGAGGGTGAACCCTCTCAAGGCGTCAGGCTCTGATGGTGTAGCTGGTAGTGCATTGATAATCTGTGCCAACCAAGTGCTGGGAATGTTCAAGGACATCCTCATTGTCTCACATATCAGTGCCCATGAAGAAGCCCCAATGACCATTGTTCATTTGCACTCACATCTGCTGTAATGAAGTGTGTTGAGAGGGTGATCGTGGCCAGAATCAGCTCCTGCCTAAGCAAGGACGTGGACCTGCTGCGATTTCCGTAATGCCATAATATGTGTACAGCGGATGCAACCTCACCGGCTCTCCACTCAGACTTGGGTCACCTGGACAATAGTAATATCTACATCAGGCTACACACACAAAATGCTGGTGGAACGCAGCAGGCCAGGCAGCATCTACAGAGAGAAGCACTGTCGACGTCTCAGCCCGAAACGTCGACTGCGCTTCTTCCTATAGATGCTGCCTGGCCTACTGCGTTCCACCAGCATTTTGTGTGTGTGTTGCTTGAATTTCCAGCATCTGCATATTTCCTCGTGTTTGCATCTACATCAGGCTGCTGTTTATTAACTACAGCTCAGTGTTCAATACAATCATACCCTCCATTCCAATCAACCAACTTCAAAACCTGGGCCTCTGTACCTCCTTCTGCAACTGGATCTTTGACTTCCTCACCAGGCCAGTGTGGATCAGAGATAACATCTCCCCCTCACTGGCAATCAACACTGGTGCACCTCAAGGATGTGTGCTTAGTCCACTGCTCTACTCTTTCTAAACCCACAATTGCGAGATTGGGCACAACTCAAACACCATCTATAAATTTGCTGATGACACAACTATTGGCAAAGTTTCCAGATGGTGATGGGGAGGCGTTCAGGGGTGATATAGATCAGCTGGTTGAGTTTTGTCGCAGCGACAACCTGGCACTCAATGTCAGTAAGACCAAGGATTTGATTGTGGACTTCAGGGGAAGTCAAGAGATCACACACAAGTCTTCGTCTAGGGATCAGAAGTGGAAAGGATAAACAGTCTTAAGTTCCTGAGTGTCGACATGTCTGAGAATCTATCCTGGGCCCAACATATTAATGCAATTACAAAGAAGGCAGGACAGCAGCTATATTTCATTAGGAGCTTGAGGAGAATTAATATGTCAACAAAGACTCTTGCAAATGTCTACAGATGTACTGTGGAGAGCATTCTAATTGTCATCACCGCCTGGTATGGAGGGGCCACTGCACATGATCAGACAAAAGCTGCAGAAATTTGTAAGCTCAGCCAGCTCCATCATAAGCAAAAGCCTCCCCCCCCCCCCCACAATTGAGGACACATTCAAAAGGCAGTGCCTCAAAAAGGTGGCATCTGTCATCAAGGACCCTTATCACCCAGTGCATGCCTTTCTTTGATCACTACCATCTAAGAGGAGGTACAGGAGCCTGAAAACACACACTCAGCGGTTCAGGAACAGCTTCTTCCCCTCAGCCATCAGATTTCTGAATGGACACTGAACCCATGAACACTACCTCAGTATATTTTTCCCTTGTGCACAATTTATTTAATTTAACTTTTTATATATACTTATTGCAATTTATAGTTGTTATTATTATGCATTGCAGTATACTACTACTGCAAAACAACAAATTTCACAATGTACGCCAGTGATATTAAAGTTGATTATGATTCACCCTCTCCCCAACTCTCTCTTCTTTCAATCTTCCACTGCTCTATATTTGTCCTCTTTCTGAAAACCACTCTCCACCCCCATCACACACCTGCGCTAGAGGGATTTAAAAGACACTTAGGTTCATGAAAAGGAATGGTTTAGACGGATTATGAGTCAAATGTGGCATAGAGGACTAACTTAGATGGGAACAACACGCACAAAGTGCTGTAGGAACTTAGCAAATTAGGCAACATCTGTGGAGGGAAGAAAACGATCGACAGAGTACATGGTTGAAGACTTGTTAAGGAGCAGAGATGATGGAGAGGGAGAAATGAGAGAGGGTCTCATTGAATCACAAAGAGACTTAACAATGGAGCAGTTAATCATAAGCACAAGAGATTGTACAGATGTTGTTTACTCCCCTCCATTGATGCTACCTGACTTACTAAATTCCTCCAGCATCTTATGTATGTTGCTCAAGATGTCTAGAATCTCTTGGGTTTACAACTCAGATGGGAATCTTGGACCAGTTGGGCTGAAGAGCCCAGTTCAGTGCTGAGTGACTCTGTTGCCTTTTCTTTATTCTTGCTGGATAATAAACATCAGCCCTGTTTGAGATGCATATGTCCCACGAACGGATTAAGTTCCCTGCCCTAGTTTTGTTGGAGAAATTGCCAACAGCAGACTTTGCAGTTTCTGAGTTTCGAGGACAAGCGAGTGACATACCCTGTTCAGTTTAAAAATAGCAAGTGCCCAGTTTCTAAAGCTGGAGAATTATTTAACCCACTTATTTGCCAAAAATGCCAAGGATTAATGAATGTGAGCTGGAGTCATTCGTACTACAGCAGAAAAACTCACAGTGAGGTGATGCGATCAGTTCACGGAGTCAATGCTGGCAGGCTGGTCTTGGTGGGAAGCCCACTCCCCACTACCTGAGGTTGCTGTTCTTGGGCGAACAGTTAAACTGAGGGTTTACATTCTATTGGTGGATGCAAAAGATCCCACTCCCACAGGGAAGACCAGCTTAGTGTCCTGGGGTCAATCTGTGTCACAAGTCTGACCATTATGGTGCTGTTATGAGATCTTGTCAGCTCATTCATCACCATAAGACCTAAAGACATCCAACATTGGGTCCATCAAGTCTACTCTGGCAATTGATCATAGCTGAATTATTTTTTCCCTCTCAACTCCATTCTCCTGCTTTCTCGCCAGAACCTTTGATGCCCTTACCAACCAAAAGCCTATCAACATCAGCCTTAAATATACTCAATGACTTGGTCTCAAACGTCAGATTTCAAGTCAAGTCAAGTCAACTTTACTTTTATTGTCATTTCGACCATAATTGCTGGTACAGTGCATAGTAAAAATGAGACAACGTTTTTCAGGACCATGGTGTTACATGACACAGTACAAAAAACTAGACTGAACTACGTAATAAAAAAAACACAGAGAAAGCTACACTAGACTACAGACCTACACTGGACTGCATAAAGTGCACAAAAACAGTGCAGGCATTACAATAAATAATAAACAGGACTAGGGCAAGATGTCAGTCCAGGCTTCGGGTATTGAGGAGTCTGATAGCTTAGGGGAAGAAACTGTTACATAGTCTGGTCGTGAGAGCCCGAATGCTTCGGAGCCTTTTCCCAGACAGCAGGAGGGAGAAGAGATTGTATGAGGGGTGCATGGGGTCCTTCATAATGCTGTTTCCTTTGCGGATGCAATGTGTGGTGTAAATGTCTGCGATGGCAGGGAGAGAGACTCCGATGATCTTCTCAGCTGACCACACTATCCGCTGCAGGGTCTTGCGCTTCAAGATGGTGCAATTTCCGAACCAGGCAGTGATGCAGTTGCTCAGGATGCTCTCAATACAACCCCTGTAGAATGTGATGAGGATGGGGGGGGTGGGAGATGGACTTTCCTCAGCCTTCGGAAAAAGTAGAGATGCTGCTGGGCTTTCTTTGCTGTGGAGCTGGTGTTGAGGGACCAGGTGAGATTCTCCGCCAGGTGAACACCAAGAAATTAGGTGCTGTTTATGATCTGTACCGAGGAGCCGTCGATGTTCAGCGAGGAGTGGTCGCTCCATGCCCTCCTTTGCCTTGGGCGATGAATTTCACAGATACATCACTCTCTGGTTAAAGAAATTCCTCCTCATCTCTGTTTTAAAGTGACATCCTTCTATTCTGAGGTTAGTTGTAAATCTAGTCAGCTCCATCTTAGGTACAAGCTACAAAGTACCCAGGAGATCTTTAGGGAACGGTGTCTCAGAAAGGCAGCGTCCATTATTAAGGACCTCCAGCACCCAGGGTATGCCCTTTTCTCACTGTTACCATCAGGTGGGAGGTACAGAAGCCTAAAGGCACACACTCAGCGATTCAGGAACAGCTTCATCCCCTCTGCCATCTGATTCCTAAATGGACATTGAACCCTTGGACACTACCTCCCTTTTTTAATATACAGTATTTCTGTTATTGCACATTTTAAAAAATGTATTCAACATACCTAATTGATTTACTTGTTTATTTATTATTATGTTTTATTTTATTTTATTTTTTCTCTCTCTAGGTGCTAGATTATGTATTGCATTGAACTGCTGCTGCTAAGTTAAGAAATTTCACGTCACATGCCAGTGATAATAAACCTGATTCTGATTCTGATTCTAATGTATTCATTGAAAATGTGGCTGAGCCAGCGTTGACTTGCCTATACAAAATACTGGATGAACTCTGCAGGCCAGGCAGTATTTTTGGAAAAAAGTACAGTTGATGTGTTTCAGGTCTCTACTGTACTGTTTTCCATAAATGCTGCCTGGCCTGCTGAATTTCTCCAGTATTTTGTGTGTGGATTTCCAGCATCTGCAGATTTTCTCTTGTTTTTGACTAGCCCATCCCTGACTGCCCCTGAGAAGAGGGTGGTGAGCTGCCTTTTTGAACCACCACAGCTCTTGAGGTCTGGATACACCCACTCTACTGTCCTTGGACTCTGACCCAGCAACAGAGAATAAACTTTCAAGTCAGGATGGTGTGTAGCTCAGTGGACAGCTTCCATGTGTTGGAGCTCTCCGTGCTTTTGCTGCACCTGTCCCTCTATCTAGTAGAGATGATGGTTTAGAAGCAGCTCTCTAAGGAGTCTAATTTCAATAGTGACTCAAGGCACAATATATCATTCACTCTACTGCTGTCATCCAGCTAAAGGATCATTCCTTTGCATGATAGCGGCAGCAGGAGTACCTAAATATTAAGAGTGAAACATCAACCCAGGACTACCTGTCAGCTAGTATCACAAAGACAGCACGCAAGAAAGTGAAAGTGACCTCTCAGGTAGACAAGGCCACGAGAAAGGTGTTTGGCACGCTGGGCTTCATTGAGCAGAACACTGAGTACAGGAGTTGAGACATTATGTTGCAGTAGTAGTACAAGATGTTGGTGAAGCCGCATTTGAAATTTTGTGTTCGGATTTTGTCATCCTGCTATAGAAAAGATGCCATTCAACTGAAAAGAGTGCAGAGGAGATTTATAATAATGTTGTTAGGACGCTAGGGACCGAGTGATAGGGAAAGGTTGAGGCAGGGTAGAGTTTACGAATTGGAATGTAGGAGATTGAGGGGTGGCTGTGTAGAAGTGTAGAAAGTCATGAGGGGCATGGATGGGATGAATGCACACAGTCTTTTTCCTGGGAAAGGGAGTTAAGAACTAGATAGCAGAGGTCTGAGGCGTGAGGGGAAAGATTTAAAAGGAACCTAAGGGGCAACTTCTTCCTGCAGAGAGTGGTCAGTGTGCCAGAGGAAGTGGTTGAGGCAGGTACATTGACATTTCAAAGAGGCTTGGACTGTTATGTGGATAGGTTTTTAAGGATATGACCCAAAGGTGGTTAAATGGGATGAGCTTAGATGGGCACCTTGGTTGGACCAACTGGATGTGCATTCACCCTCTCTGTGCCCCTCAATTTTACACACCTCCAGAAGTTCACTCCTCATTTTCCTACATGTCAGTGAGGTGACGCGATCAAGGTATATAAAATTATGAGAGGTATGGACAGAGGAGATAGCCAGTGTCTGTTTCCCATGGTAGGGAGTGTCTACCATGGAAGACAGAACAGCAACAACACTTAAGAGGGAGATAGACAAGTAGTTGAAGGGATAGGGAACTAATGCAGGCAAGTAGGATTAAATAGTCAGCGTAGACACAGTGGATTGAAGGGACTGTTTTTATGCTGTACAACTTTAAATTAGTCTCCAGCCAAGACAATTCATTCCTTGAGATCTCAATTACCAATGTACACCGAGTTTACAGAAGCCTGACGTTCCACACCACCAGGTTCAACAACAGCTACTTTTCTTCAACCATACATTCCTTGAACCAACCAGCAGAACCCAGATCACTGCAGTTTAGTAACACAATGACCACACTACACATTTTCACTTTGCACTAAAGCAGACTTCATTTTCCTCTAGTTATATACGTTCTTGTAAAAAAATCTGCTTAATTTATGTTCAGTTTATGGTTTTTTTGGTGAGTGCTGCTTATATGATGCTATGTGATGTGGCTAAGGTAAGTCTTTCATTGCACCTATGTATACATGGCGTTGGTCTAGTGATCTGAAGGTCGCTAGTTCGAGCCTCAGCTGAGGTGGCGTGTTGTGTCCTTGAGCAGGGCACTTAACCACACATTGCTCTGCGACGACACCGGTGCCAAGCTGTACCGGCCCTAGTGCCCTTCCCTTGGATAACATCGGTGGCGTGGAGAGGGGAGACTTGTAGCACGGGCAACTGCCGGTCTTCCATACAACCCTGCCCAGGCCTCAGTCAACATCGAAATCGATGGACAGCCGAAGAAGAAGTATACATGTAATCAATGCATAAACTCAACTTTGACTTGGATCAGCTTCATCAACGACTTCCCTTCCTGCAGACAGCCAAAGAGCAAAATAGTAACGATCTAGGTCCAATCAGTCCATGCTGATCATGGTGCCCGCCCAGCTAGTCCCAATTTCCTGTGTTTGGCCCATACATCTCCAAGTCTGCCCTCCATGTACCTATCCAAGTGTCTCTTAAATGATACTATTGCACCTGTTTTAATCACTTCCTCTGGCAGTTCATTCCATATACTCCCCACCCTTTGGGTGAAAAGGCTGCAACTCAGGTTCGGACTTAATTCTCCGGAACGCTGTAGAATGAGGGGAGATCTTATAGAGGTATACAAAATTATGATGGGTACAGATCAGGAGAATGTATGCAACTATTTTTCCCTCAGGCTGGGTGACACTGGAATTGGAGATCGTAGGTTTAAGGCGATAAATGAAATACTTAATGGGAATCTGAGGGGAAGCATTTTGTCCTCAGCTGCAGCTGATAAATGGTGACTCTTTGCACCCAGCTCTGATGGAAATCATCAAATATTCCCGTTTATAGACATGGCTATTTCAGTAAGCAAAATCATTTTAAGATGATTAAAATTTTGATCAATTCTTAAAACCAATGGACCCCAGATGATAGACTCAGGTCGCGAGTGCAGTCCCCCATTATGAAAAGGAAGGGTGTGCTGCATGTACAATTGAATGCAGTATCCTTAGACCCTAGCCCCCTCCTGACTATCCTGCTGTTGTATGCAGTCTCTGGAGAATAAAACTGAAGGCCTCAGAGCAAGATTGCAGTACCAGAGGGACATCAGGGAGTGCTGTGTACTTTTCTGCATGGAAATATGAATCACCCCCACCATTTCTGACACAGTGCTGCAGCCCGAGGACTTCACCATCTACCACAGATACAGGAAAAGGCAGAAGAGGTGTTGTATGATTCATGATTAACTCATCGTGGTGCACAGACATTGTAGTTTTGATCCCATCCTGTTCACCCATCCTGGAATGTATAGCCATTAAGTGCCATCTATCTTATCTGCTGAGGGAGTTTCCTACCTTCATCCTTGTGTGCTGTACACCCCATCTCTGGCCAACATCAGACAGGTGCTGGAGGAACTGAGCACCGTGACCAGCAGTCACAATAAAGCACACTCTGATGCCTTCCCTATCATTGCAGAGATTTCAACCAGGCCAGCTTGAAGAGGTCTCTGAACTACTTCCACCTGGCACCCGTGGAACCAGAGGAGCAAACACATATGACCACTGTTATGCCACCATTGAGAACGCTGACCGTGCCACCTCACCCCTGCACTTTGGAAAGTCCAATCACCTGGCAGTACTTCCACTACAGGCAGAGACTGAAGACCCCAGCACCTGCGGTGAGGACCAAGAATACATGATCAAGGAAGGCAGAGGAGAGCATACAGGACTGCTCTGAGGGATTGGAATGAAAGTGCCTCAGTTGTCACCAACTTCATCAAGACCTATGAGGATGAACATGTGCCTTCAAGAACATACCAGACCTACTGAAACCAAAAAAACAATAGATGAATCATGAGATTCAGTCTTCTAAGGGCTAGATCTGTGGCATTCAAGACCAGTGATCCAGAACTGTACAAGAAATCCAGGTTTGACCTACAGGAGGCTATTTTAAGAGTAAGACAACAAGTCCAATTGAAGTTAGAAATGGAATCGTGTGCATGCCAGCGCTGGCAGGGTTTGCAGGCCATTACTTCCTACAAGGCGAAACCTAACAAGGCTATGATACTCTACTCCCAGATGAGCTCAACACCTTTTCAACACTTTGAAAGAAAGAACAAAACTACACCTCTGTGAACACAAAGCGCACTGCAGATGCTGTGGTCAAATCAAGACTCCGCAGGTCATTGAAAGAAGCAGTCAGCGTTTCGGGTCGAAACCCTTCGTCAGGACTAAAGGAGGAGGGGGCAGGGGCCCTATAAAGAAGGTGGGGAGAGAGTGGAAAACCAATCAGAGGAAAGATCAAAGGGTGGGGGAGGGGAAGCAGGGAGGGACCGCTTCGTCGAGCACCTACGCTCTGTCCGTCACAATAGACAGGATCTCCCGGTTGCCACTCACTTCAACTCTCCCTCTCATTCCCATTGGGATATGTCCATACATAACCTCCTCTACTGCCATGATGAGGCCAAACTTCGGTTGGAGGAACAACATCTCATATACCGTCTGGGTAGTCTCCAGCCCCTTGGTATGAACATCGAATTTTCCAACTTCCGGTAATTCCCTCCCTCTCCCTTCCCCCATCCCACCTTCACTCTGTCTCCTCTTCTAGCTGCCTATCACCTCTCATGACTCTGCCTTCTTCTACTACCCATAGTGCTTTCCCCTTAGATTCCTTCTTCACCTCTCCTGCCTATCCCCTCCCTGCTTCCCCTCCCCCACCCCTTGATCTTTCCTCTGATTGGTTTTCCACCCTCCCCCCACCTTCCTAATAGGGCCCCTGCCCCCTCCTTCTTTAGTGCTGACGAAGGGTTTCGACCCGAAACGTTGACTGCTTCTTTCAACGGATGCTGCCCGACCTGCTGAGTTCATCCAGCTTTTTTGTACGTCTTGATACACCTCTGTGAATCTCTGCAGCATGATGACCTTATGATCTCTGTCTCAGAGGCCAACATCAGACCCTCTCTCAAGAGGGTGAACCCTTGCAAAGCATCAGGCCCTGATGGTGTACCTAGTAGGCCACTGAAACCCTGTGCCAACCAACTAGCAGGAGTGTTCAAGGACATCTTCAATCTCTCACTGCTGCAGCCAGAGATTCCCAACTGCTTCAAAAGCGCGACAATCATACCAGTGCCCCAAACGAGCTGGGTGAGCTGCCTCACTGACTATTGCCCAGTGGTACTCACATCCCCAGTGATGAAGTGCTTTGAGAGGTTGGTCACTGCCAGAATCAATTCCTGTCTAAGTAAAGGACCTGGACCCACTACAATTTGCCTATTGCCACAATATGTCTACAATGGATTGGATCTCACTGGCTCTCTACTCAGCATTGGATCACCTGGACAATAGCAATACCTATATCAAGCTGCTGTTTACTGATTACAGCTCAGCGTTTAGCACGATCGTAGCCTCAATTCTAATCAAAAAGCTCCAAAACCTGGGCCTCTGTACCTCCCTCTGCAACTGGATCCTTGACTTCCTCGCCGTGAGATTACAGTCTGTGCAGATTGGAAGTAACATCTCCTCCTTGTTGACAATCAACACTGGTGCACCTCATGGATTCATGCTTTACCTGCTGCTCTATTCTCTCTACACTCACAACTGTGTGGCTAGGCACAGCTCAAATGCCATCCATTAATTTGCTAATGGCACAACTATTGTTGGCAGAACTTCAGGTGGTGATGAGGAGGCATACGCACAGGAGTGAGACAGAGCATCTTGTTGAATGGTGTCACAACAACAACCTTGCACTCAATGTCAGTAAGTGCAAGGAATTGATTGTGGACTTCAGGAAGGGAAAGTCAAAGGAACACACACCAGTCCTCACTGAGTGAGCAGCTTCAAGTTCCTGGTGTCAACTTCTCTGAAGATTGATATATTAATGCAACTACAAAGAAGGCATAACCTATTAATGCAATTACAAAGAAGGCATGACACAGCTATATTTCATTCAGAGTTTTAGCAGAATTGATATGTCTCCAACAACACTGGCAGATTTCTACAAATACAGCGCTCTGACTGGCTGCATCACCAAATGGTATGGAAGGGTCACTGTACAGGGTCAGAAAGTACTGCAGAGTGGTGTAAACTTGGCCAGATCCATCATGGGTATGAGCCTCCTTAGCATCAAGGTCATCTTCAAGAGAGGATGCCTTAAAAATGGTGTCGTCCAACAGCAAGGATATGCCCTTTTTTTCATTGCAATCATCAAGGACGAGGTGCAAGAGCCTGAAGAGACACGCTCAACGTCTCAGGAACAGCTTCTTCCCCTCCGCCATCAGATTTCTGAATGGTCCATGATCACAATCTACACTTCACTATTATTTTTCTTCTTTTTTCACTCTCTTTTTGCAAAACTTACTTAATTTAATGTTTAAGTATATTTCTTATTGTAATTCCTATTTTTTTATTATGTATTGCACTGTACTGCTTCTGCAAAACGACAAATTTCATGCTATATGCCGGTGAAAATGAGACCTGTTTAGGGGGATATGGCCTGGGTGCCAGAAGATGGGCCTAGGCAGAAGATCAGGTTGGTATGAGCTAAATGGGCCGAAAGACCTGTTTCTGTTCTGTACCACTGCCAATAAGCTGGGACATTTTTACAATGCCAATCCATTCAAAACTCCTGTGAGACTTCTGCACAGCATAGCTACTGGCTTTGCAAAAGCATGCAAGATAGGTTAGATTATAATGCACTTCTTTCAGCTTGTTCTAATACATTACTGAGCACAAACCTTTACACACCTCTCCTGAAATATCTAGGGTCTGATTACAGCTATAAGCTTTCCTCACAGGGTCAGAGCACACAGGATGGCTGGGTTTGCAACAAGTATAAAGCTCTCAGCTGTTGACAGAGTCTGGGCAATCTGCCCAGAAACCCATAGATCTCAGATTCGGTTTCATACCTGAAGGTTCAGACAAAATTTCCATCTTTGAAGCAAAGCCTCAGCTGAATAAACCGCCCATTGAAATCACTTGAACCCCTCCCCCTACCTCGTGATCAGTCCCACGCCAGATGACCCTTCCCTTGGAACAGTTTGATTGCCTGGGTTTATCAGGTAGGCAGGCTGTCAAGGGATCTTGCTGAGTATCCTGGAAACAGCAGGAATCCTGCCGTCACTTTTCAGGAGACTAAGTGAAAGAATGGGGGGACAAAAAGGGAATGGGAGGGTTGGAAGAGGAAGAGAGAGAAAGAGTGAGAGAGATTGAAAGAGGAAGAGAAAACATAATGATAATATGGGACAAATAACAAATTTCTCACTTCTTTCTTTTTCCATTCCCCATTCTGTCTCCCCTCTCACTCCTTCTCTGCCTTTCACCTGTCCATCACCTCCCTCTGGTGCCCCTCCTCCATCCCTTTTCTTCCATGGTGCACTGTTCACACCTATCAGATTCTTTCTTCTTCTTCAGCCCTTTACCTCTTCCACCTATCACCTCCCAGTTTCTTACTTCATCCCCCCTGCCCCCTCACCTGCCAGCTTGAACTCCTCCCCGTCACCTTTTGCATCCTTCCTTTCGAATCGGATGAATGGCCTCAGCCCAAAACACCAACTGTTTATTCCTCCCCGTAGATGCTGCCTGACCTGCTGAGTTCCTCCAGTGTTTTATGTGCCTACTCAAGATTTACAGAATGCCTTGTTTGTGATAGATTTTCTAAGAGATTTAAAGTGGTAAGTGTATTTATTGTGGTCACATGTACTGAGGTAAAGTGAGAAACTTTATTTTGCAAGCCTTCCATGCGGATTACATAACATTTTAGGAACAGCTTCTTCCCCTCCGCCATCAGATCTCTGAATGGTCCATAAACAGATTCTTGTTATTCCTTTGTTGTGTGATTTATTTATTTTTGTAATTTAAAGGAATTTTTACACCTTGCATTGTATAGCTGCCACAAAATAAGATTTCGTGACATATGTCCGTGATAATAAACCTGATTCTGATTCTGATTTCTCTTCATTACAACAATTCATTGAGGTAGCACAAGAGAAACCAGTAACGGAGTGAAGGACAAAGCTACAGGGAAAGTGCAGTGCAGGCAAACCATGAACTGCAAGGACAATAAGACGGTAGATTATGAGGTCAAGATTCCATCTTGTTGTTCAATAGTCTCATAACTGCAGCGTAGAAGCTGACCTTGAGCCTGATCTGCAGATGTTGAAGTGAAGCCAGTGCTGTAATGTGGAAATTCTCCGGTGTAAAGTTGGGTCAGGAGTGGATAAACGAGACTGTAACACCAGGCACTCATGCCTTTCATCAGCTACGTCTGCTCCTCAGAGGCCCATCTCACCATTCTAAATTGGAACACATCTGAGGTATCCAAAAATAGTTTGGGCAGCTCGGGGAATAGGATGCCGTGGGTCTCTGGGGAAACACAGGCACGATAGCTTGACTCAAGGATGTCTGCCTTTCTAAACAGGATGACGTAACGCTAGCCTCCTGGGGAAACCCATGAGGAGCTGCTGGCCTTATGAGGAGAACTGGTGAGGCAGGGGCGAGGACAGCATGCCATCAGACAGGGAGTTGAAGAAACATGCACTGGTGTCTCTGCCTTCAGCTGCCATCAAATATCAACAACAGAGTTTTTTGGTCAGTCCCTAGATACACAGTAACCTGGTCACCATTTTCACTGATTCCACAGGGAAGTTACTCTCATAACACATTAAAAGCACTTGACTTACCAAAATAGAAAGGCTAGAGACGAGTTGAGTAAATTTGAGTAAAAATCACAGAGGCATACAATATATAAGCAGACCCTTCAGCCCAGCTGATCCATGCTGACCAACATTCCCATCTAAGCTAGTCCCATTTGCCCATGTTCAGTCATAGAAATCCCTATCCTTTTAAACTGTCAGTATCCACGCACCTGCCCAACTGTCTTTTAAATGTTGTTGTTGTACCTGCGGCAACCACTTCCTCTGGCAGCACATTGCATGCACTCAACATCCTCTGTGTGAAGATGTTGCCTCTCAGGTCCCTTTTAAATCATTCACTTCTCATGCTGAACCTATACCTTTCCCTGGGGAAAAAACTGTGTCCATTCCCCGTACCTACAGAACGTCCATCATGATTTTATACACCTCTGTAAGATCACCCCTCAGTCTCCTATCTGCCAATGAAGAAGTACAACATTCATCATGATATGGTGGGCTGACGGGCCTGTATCTATCCCAGAAAACTCTTCCACTTTATCTTTGGAAGCAAAACACAAGCAAGCTCCACCAGTACCAACACCACATACCTTTGGAAACATGCTAAGAGGCCTTTATTTACTCTAGTCAGTGGTGGAAAGGGTGAGCAGCTTCACATTCTTTGCCATCAGTGTTTCAGAGGATCTAACCCAGCCCAGGCACATTGATGCAATCACAAAGAAAGCATACCAATGGCTCTTCTTCATAAATAGTTTGAGGAGATTTGGAGGCTCACCAAAGACCATAAGACCAAACGTTTATAAGACACAAGGGCAGAATTAGGCTAATCGGTACATCAAGTTTGCTCTGCCATTCCATCATGGCTGATTCATCATCCCTCTTAAACCTATTCTTCTGCCTTATCCCCATAACCTTTGACACCCTGATTAAATATACTCAATGACTTGGCCTTCACAGCCATCTGTAGCAATGAATTTCACAGAATCACTGGCCCCTGGCTAAAGAAATTCCCTCTCATCTTTGTTCTTAATAGACATCACTACTCTGAAGCTATGCCCTCTGGTCCTAGACTCCCCCACTATAGGAAAGATCTCCTCCACAGCCACTCTATCTAGTCCTTTCAATATTCAATAGGCTTCAATGAGATCCCCTCCTCATTCTTCTGAACTCCTGTGAGTGACAAGCTTGGATCCATCAAACACTCTTCATACATTATCCTTTCATTCAAGGAATCATTCTCGTAGTTCTCCTCTGAAGGCATAAGAAAGGGGCTGAGAGAGAAAATAAGTCAGCCGTGATTGAATACAGAGACTTGATGGGCTAAATTGCCTAATTCTGCTCTTTTGTCTTATGGTCTATGATTGAGAATACTCCCTCATTACTGGAGTGAGTTTAGGGAACCTTACTGCCTCAAATGGCAATATCCTCTGGCAAGATGTGTATGAACGTACAGATCACCAGGGAAAGTCAAATACACTATCTGGGCTGGTGTCTCATCCAGCCAGGAGCACATTTCACCTGTACTGTGACCAACCAGGCAAGACATTTACAGGCCATGAATCCAAGTCTCACCATGGTCCCCAAGACATGAACACACACAGTCCTTTCCCCAGAGAAAGGGAATATGCATACATCAGGGTGCTCTTCATTGACTACATCACAGCATTCAATACTCTCATCCCTCAAGACTACTAAATAAGCTTCAGGACCTTGACCTCAAGACCGCTTGTGCAATTGGATCCTCAATTTCCTCACTTGAGGACCTCAATCAGTTCAGAATGGCAAAATCTCCTCCACAATCTCCATCAACACAGGTGTGCCACAAGGCTGTTTGCCTAGCCCCCAGTTCATATTTATATTTAAGCACAGCTCCAATGTCATATTTAAATTGGCAACACCACTGTTGATGGCCGAATTGGCATATAGTAAGGTGACTGAAAGTCTAGCTGAGTGGTGCCTCACTCAACGTCAGCAGGAACAAGGAGGAGGAAACAGGAGGTCCATGAGACGATTCTGATTGGACGATCAGAGGTGTGGGGGGGTCAGCAACTTTAAATTCCTCAGTGTTACCATTTCAGAGGATCTGTCCTCAGTCCAGTGCATAAGTGCTATTGCAAAGAAAGCACAGCAGCACCTCTACTTCCTTACAAGTTTGTGAAATTTTGACATGTCATCTGAAACTTTGATGGACTTCTACAGATGTGTGGTGGAGAGTATATTGACTGGCTGGATCACAGCTGGTATGGAAACATCCATGTCCTTGAATGGAAGAGCCTACAAAAAGTAGTGGATACAACCTAGTCTATCATGCGTAACCACGCACCCCACCCCACCACTGTCCTCATCAATATGGAGCACTGTTACAGGAAAACAGCATCCATCATCAAGGACTTCCACCATCTAGGCTATGCTCTCTTCTCGCTGTTGCAATCAGATACAGGAGCCTCAGGACCCAGGCCACTAGGTTCAGGAACAGTTATTACCCCTCAACCATCAGGCTCTTGAACCAAAGGGGATAACTTCACTCAACTTCACTCGCCCCATCACTGAACTGTTTCCACAACCTGAGAACTCACTTTCAAGGACTATTCATCTCATGTTCTTGATATTTATTGCTTATTATTATTTATTGCTCATGTTCTTGATATTTATTGCTTATTATTATTTATTGCTTATGTTCTTGATATTATTGAATATTATTTTCTATTTTTTAATTTTGTATTTGCACAGTTTGCTGTCTTTTGCATATTGTTTGTACGTCCTGTCGGCGGTGGTCTTTCATCAAATCTATTTTGTTTCTAGTATTTACTGTGAATGGCCACAAGGGCTGATCTCAGGGATGTATATGGTGACATATCTACTTTGATAATAAACTTGCTTTGAATGTTTAAGGTGAGAGTGGAAAGATTTATACGTGATGTGAGGGGTAACTTCTTCACCGAGAAGGTGATCAGTATATGGAATGAATTGCCAGAGAAAGTAGTTGAGCCAGGTACAATATGAATGTTTAAAAGACACTTGGATGAGTATGAATAGGAAAGATTTGAAGAGAAATGGGCCAAACATCAGAAACTAGGGACTAGTTTGGAAGAGCACGTTGGTTGGTATAGATGAGCTAGGGCTGTTTCTCATCAAAATCACACCATAAATTCACTCTCCAAGGCATTGTTTACAAAATATTTGGTGTGGTACTGAGGGAGCATTGCACTGTGGGAGGGGTGGTACTGAGAGAGTGAAACATAATGGAAGGGGCAGTACCGGGGTGTGTCACACTGTGTCATATGACAGAACCAAAATATCCCCATATTACCAGGGGACAGTACTAACTGAGTGCTCCATTACTAAAACTGCATTATCACTAAGGCTTACTAACAAGAGAGGAGGTGAACAGACCAACACAGTTCTGCTCTTGAGAATTGTGTCTGGTGCTGGTTCTGAAGCAGTGGAGTATTGAGTGACCGAGGATGATGCCTGGAATCAGCCGACTGTGACATATAAAGAGATCCCAAACACGACATAAAAAGAGATGACTGAACAGAAATCATTAATAGACCAAACAACAGGTATGGGTAAAGATGAAAGTGCAGTGTAAACTCTCCATTCTTATACACCTCTACCATGTCAACCCTCATCCTCCATTGTGCTGATCTTGATGTCAATTTGTCCTAATTGTCCTTCTCTTCTGTATCATCCATATCCCACTATTCCCTCCATATCCATGTGTCTATCTAACACCTTCTTAACTATACCTGCTTCCACTATTGCCCCATTAACCCACTCCAGGCACCTACCACTCTCTGCCCCTCACACTGCCCTTAATTTCCCACTCTAACTTTAAAAATCTTCTGGAATCATTTAATAGACTTTTAGAGACATGGATAGGAAAGGTTTAGAAGGAACTGGTCCAAACACAGGCAAATGGGACTTCCTTGGATGGACACACTGGACAGCATGGGCAAGTCAGACCCAAGGGCCTGTTTCTGTGCTGTATGACTCTGTGACACTACAGTGAAGAAGGGTGAGTGCAAGGCCATTTCCCTAGCTGCTCACTGCTGGAACACTTTATTATCCCCCGACCTGAGTGCTCCAATCCAAGCTTCTCTGACCTACATTTAACATGAATCAGCACATGAGTGGCCCTAGCAGTCCAGTATGTTATCACCCCACATCCCACTAATCCTCACCTTCATTAGCTTCCAGGTTACAGCTTGACAAACGTTCTGAACCGCCCTCTGAAACTCACCCTCCATTTATCTGTCTCCTCCTTCAGCCCAAAGGTCTTCCCATTTTAATCACTGGTGGATAGCTTGCTGAAAGCAGCATCACAGGAAGACAGTGGTGAAGAAGCCATTTGGTATGCTGGCCTTCATCAGTCAGGTCAATAAGTATGAAGTTGAGATCTTATGCTACAGTTGTACAACATATTGGGGAGACTTCACTTGCATGATACAAGTGCCCTGCACCCTGCTAAAGGAAATACATGGTTTAACTTGAAAGAGTGCAGAGAGAAGATTTAGGAGGATACTGCCAGGACTCAGGGCTTGAGTTATAGGGAGAAGTCAGACAGGCTAGGACTTTATTCCTTGGTAAATAGGAAAATGAGGGGTGACTTTATAGAGATGTATAAATTATGAGGTGCACAGATAAGGTGAATGCACATAGTTTTATCCCCAGGGAAGTGAAAGAAAAAAAAATTAAGTACCGGTACATTGGTTTAAGATGAAAGGTAAATGATTGAAAAGATATCTGAGAGGCAACTTCTCCTTGTAGAATGGTGCAAAATTGGAGTAAGCTGCTTGAGGAACTGGTTGAGTGAGGTGGTGGTGGTTGTCTCTCGGGGTCCGAGGAAGACTAAACATTGTGCAGTCACCTGTGGATATGTATGTGGCTTCGGAGGCTGAAGGCCGAATCACACATGCGGTTGCAGGTTGGACATGGAATGGCGGTTGTTGGAACAGGTGCATACACAGCTTTGTGGTGTCGGTCTCGTGCTGCTGCAAGGGGCTGATTTTGGTCATCCTCACAGTCAGATGCAGCTTTTCTGGTCAGGGCGTACCACGCAGCCCTGTTGGCTGCGGACCCCTCAAGCTGCCGAGGCTGGAGGTCTGCCCATTTGACGTACGATTTCAAATTGTCTTTGAATCTTGTTTTGGGGCGGCACTGATTGCGACTGCCACGCTCAAGCTCACCGTACAGCAGCTGCCTGGGGATTCTTGTTTCACCCATGTGGATTACATGGCCAGTCCAGCGTAGCTGGGCCTGGGGGATTCTTGTTTCACCCGTGTGGATTACATGGCCAGTCCAGCGTAGCTGGGCCTGGAGGATCCTTGCCTCAGTGCTTGTGTTGTTGGTTCTGTCAAGGACTTCCTGGTTGGTGATTTGGTCCTGCCATCGAATCCTCATGATCGACCGCAGAGAGTGCATGTGAAACTGCTCCAGCTGTTTGATGTCCAGCTTGTTGAGGGAGGTATAATAACAACATTTAAAAGACATGAGGTCAGGTACGTGGATAGGAAAGGTTTAGAGCATATATGTTAAACTCAAGGCCCGCGGGCCAAATCCGGCCCGCGGTGGAATTATCTTTGGCCCGTGAGATAATATCTAATTACTATTAAAGCTGGCCCCAGTAATCGAAGCGCCTATGGCGTATGATATGGCTAATGCTGAGTTTATTCAGGTACCAGGTTTTCAGGGTTTTTAGTGTTTATTCGGCAGTCTTGCTCGGCAGTCTTCTTCATAAGAAACGGAATTTGTAAAGTGAAACACTTTGTAGTTATAGCAGAGACGGAGACACATGAGAGCAGGCTGAAAAAACGGAGGCAACGAAAGCTGCGTTCGCACGTGTCCGACTGATCCGGCCCGCATGAAGCTGCATTTTGCTCAATCCGGCCCGTGACCTAAAATGAGTTTGACACCCCTGGTTTAGAGGGATACGGGCCAAATACAGAAAAATAGGACTAACTAGGATGGGCAGTTGAGCTGAAGGGTCTGTTTCTGAGCTGAATTATTCTGAGACAGTGACACTTTCCCTGTGGTGCCTCTATCTCCATAAGCATGAGCTTCATTCTCTTGAATTCCTTCCCTAGACCTTGTCCTTAGTTGTTCCTCCAAGGTTGTCCTTTACAAACATCCCATCATCTTCTTAAGGGCCTCAGTCAGTTTCCTCCTGATGTTTGCTCTGTTAGGCAGTGGAGAAGGTTTTGCTCCAACAATTGTGCTACATAAATGCAAGCTGCTGTTGTTGTACTTGGCAAATAGAGTGTGAACTCACACTGTGCTAACAAAAGTCAAAATAAAATCTTTATGTTCCAAAAAATCTCCAACAAGATGAACTCAGGCCAGCTATCTGGCTAACTGAAGTCACTTGATTGTGCATGCATTAAACATAAATTACATGATTAAATATCAAATACTGGCAATCATTTTGCAGTCATATATTCTGAATAATATTACTTTATTTGACAAGCATTGTATTTAATATCACATTGGGAATAGTACCATTTACCACTGTTAGAGTTAAGTTCCTGTTACTAACTAGACCTGTGGAGTTTAGCTGAAACCATTCATCTCAGGGCCCTTCGGAGCTGGAGCTGTGAATCTCCATATAGACGCTTGTAACAAGTGGACCAAGATACCACTTTGCTGCAATGTGTAAAGAACACTGAAAGCCTAGGTTAAAAAAAAAACTCCCCTCCAAATATTACTTACCACAGCTACAGGCATTGGAACAATTTCTGATCAGAATTTAATTATTTGCTGTTTCTCTCTCTTCTTTCACCACTTTATATTAAAGAGACTGATTTATAATGACACCTTTCACAGCCTCCTGATGTACAGAGCACTTAACAGTCAATAAAAGTACAGCGGATTCCAGATAATTGGGACACATCGGGACCACTACATGTTGGCTGAATTAAGCGGCAGCCCAAATTAGCCAAAGCTTCATGGAAATAGTTAAAAGGTATAAAAAGGCAAACTACCCTTGAGCTGAGTGGCAAGTTATGTATTTAAATGAAAACAGAAGAAATTAGAACACTGCCAATGCTGCTGCAGTATTATAAAACTATGCATTAGTTCCTAAAAGCTATCAATAGACAAATTCAGGTGTACACTACCTTGTATGAATGAGAGAGCAAAATCCTGCAGAGCAGGAGTCATTTGAAAACATCACGTGCCATTGAGAGTGAACCACTGTTTGAAGTAGCGAGTGAGAGAGTGACATCTTGTAGGATGGGAGCCATTTGTAAATTGCAAGACTCATCAGGAGTGAGTGAGTGGGTGAGCGATGTCTTGCATGATGCAAGCCATTTGAAAACTGCAGGGCTTGTTGGGAGTGAGTCACTGTTTGAAATGGTGAGTGAGAGAACAACATCTTGAAGGGCAGCAGCCATTTGAAAACTAAAAGCTATCATGAGTGAATCATTGGTTGAGCCAATAAAAAGAAAAGTGTAAGCAGAGTGGGCATTGTTTGAGTGGGACAATGTTAGCGTGCTCCAGCTTTGGCTCAATAGGCTTGGGCAAGCACAGGTGAAGGTTCTAATTAAGTTTCCAATAAGTTTTTTTCTTTCTGTTAGTACATACCTAGTGTTAAAGAATGGGTCCATATCGGGAGACCTCCAATCTCCCTGATAACTACGTCTGCATACCTGCTTATTAATGCAAATATCTAATCAGCCAATTACGTGGCAGCAATTAAATGACTGAATCCATGCAGGCATGGTCAAGAGGTTCAGCTACTGTTCAGACCAGACATTAGAATGAAATCTGATATAAGTGACTTTGTTGGAACTTTGGGAGACCTCCAATCTCCCTGATAACAACATCTGCACAAAGTGCACCAAGCTGTAGCTCCTAAGAGACTGGTTTAAGGAACTGGAGCTGCAGCTCAACGACCTTCAGCTCAGATGGGAGAAGGAGAAAATGATAGTTAGGAGTTACAGAGAAGAACTCATCCCTAAGTTGCAGGAGGCAGGTATGTGAATGACTGTCAAGAGAAGGAAAGGGAATAGACAGTCAGTGCAGAGTACCCTTGTTACCATTCCCCTCAATATTACCTATACCATTTTTGATACAGTGGGGCGGGGGGGTGGGGAATGACCTACCAGAGAGAAGCCACAGCAAGCCTGTCTCTAGTACTGAGTCTGGTTCTGTGTCTCAGAAGGAGGGTGCAGTAGCGATAGGCGATTCCACAGGGGAGCAGACAAGAGATTCTGTGGATGTGAAAAAGACACCCGGATAGTATGTTGCCTCCCAGGTGCCAGGGTCTGGGATGACTCAGATTGGGCCCACAGCATTCTAAAGGGGGAGGGGGAGCTGCCAGAAGTTTAGAGTGTCAAGGAGCAGAAGTGAGTGCTGTTGCTATTACTGAGGAGAAGGTGCTCGGGAAGATGAAAGATGAAAGGTCTTAAGGATGGTAATTCACCTGGACCAGATGGACCACACCCCAGGGCTCTGAATGAGATAGCTGAAGTTGTTGTGGTGGCACTCGTAATGAGCTTTCAAGAATCACTAGATTCAGGAACAGTTTTGGAGGACTGGAAAATTGCAAAAGTCACTGCATTCTTGAAGAAGGTAGGGAGGCAGAAGAAAGGAAGTTGTAGGCTATTTAGCCTGACTTCTGCGCTTGGGAAGATGTTGGTGTCCAGTATTAAGTATGAGGTTTCGGGATACGTGGAGGCACATGACAAAGTAGCCCAGCTCAGCATGGTTTCCCTAAGGGGAAATCTTATCTGACAAAGTTGTTGGAATTCTTTGAAGAAATAACAAGCAGTACAGGCAAAGGAGAGCCATTATATGTTGTTTACTTGATTTACAGAAGGCCTTGACAAGATGCCACACATGAGGCTGCTTGTCAAGATTAAGAGCTTGTGGTATTACAGGAAAGTTACTAGGATGGACAGAGCATTGGCTGACTGGCAAGAGGCAAAGAATGGGAATAAGGGGAGCCTTTTCTTGTTGAATGCCAGCGACTAGTGGTGCTCCACAGGGGTTGTGGTTAGGACCTCTTCTTTTCACGTTATAAATGAATGATTTGGATGATGGAATTGATGGCTTTTTGGCCCAGTCTGTGGACGATGTAAGGATAGGGGAGGTGGGAAGTAGTGTTAAGGAAGCAGAAGAATTTAGACAGATTGGGAGAATGGGCAAAGAAGTGGCAGATGGAATACAGCATAGGGAAACATGGTCATGCACACTAGGAGGAGGAATAAAGTCATAGACTATTTTCTAAATGGAGAAAATTCTATAATCGGATGTGCAAAGGGACTCGGGAGTAATTGTTTACAATTCCCTAAAGGCTAACTTGCAAGTTGAGTTGGTGGTAAGGAAGTCAAACGCAAAATTAGCTTTCATTTTGTGAGGACTAGAATATAAGAGCAAGGATGTAAAGCTGAAGCTTTATGCTAGGTTGGTCAGATTTAACTTGGAGTATTGTGAGCAGTGTTAGGCCCCTTGTCTAAGAAAAGATCTGCTGGCATTGAAGAGGGAACAGAAACGGCTCATGAGCATGATTCCGAGAATGAAAGGGTGAATGTATGAGGAGCATTTGATGGCTCTGAGCCTGTAGTTGCTGGAGTTCAGAAGAATGTGGCGGGGGGGGGGGGGGGAACGTCATTGAAAACAATCGAATATTGAAAGGTCTAGATCGAGTGATCGAGTGGATTTGGAAAAGATGTTTCCCATAGTAGGTGAGGTGAGTCTAGGACCAGAGGCTCAGACTCAGACCAGAGAGACATCCACTTAGAACAGGGATGAGGTAGAACCTCTGTAGCTGGCTGGCCTTATACCCCAGTGCCATAGACACTTTGTGACGGCCACTCATACCACTGGTCCCAGACTTCCAAGGTTGAGAGAGTGGAACCATCCAAGTGCAGTGCCTTTTACACTTTAAAAGCTCACCTGCACAGGTTTCACTGTCATCATCGTATATGACGAACAACCATCACACTGCCACTTTCTTTTCATTGACTGTAAATGAACAAATTTAGTTCAGATAATGGACTGCCTTCATACAATGCTTTTTATGATTACAGCCTCCAAATCTTCATCTTCATTGTAACATTCAAGATCAATGTCAATACCTTCAAATTCTTTGCAGATCCTAATTTGTTAAAGTAATGAATTTTTTTCATTTTCACTTCTGGCTGTTTCTGGCATCTTAGCCAGAATACTTGAAACCTCAGTGAGCAAAGCAGTTCTGAATTGTCCTACTGCTTAGTTCGTGCTAATTATCAGATGCAAAAAATTACTGCGTTTGAACACAAACACATGTAAATGACGCTATTTAAAAACTGTTTGATCTAAGCACGATGTAGTGTCTAACGGCCACACAAAATAATGTGACTGATGCTTGCTAGAAACTGTTTGGCAGCGGTCTCCTGTTCCAACTAAGCAGCATAGGGTCCTAAATAAACTACGGGAATCCTGGATATTTTCTTGATTAGTTTTCGTTTTTTAAGAGTTGTCCCAAATAAGCAGCTGCCCCAATTGACCGATGGACCAGTTAACTGAAATTCACTGTATTTATTTTCTCTCTTGAAGATTAGTCACTTTTGAAATGCAGGAACTGCAGCAGCCAACTTGGACACAACAAGCTCCCACCAATGGATGGCCAGACCGTCTGCTACATGCCGAAGCTCCTGAGGGTTAAGTATTGGTCAGGTGATGTTGTAACTCCACAGCCTTCCTTTCAAATGTTACCTGGAAGAGAAGGCTTCAACTATGCGTCAAACCTATAGCACAGAATGCTGGAAATGCTCAGTATGCCAGGCAACACCTGAGGAGAGAGGAACAGAGTCAGCCTCCATCAGTGACTTAGATGAAGGGGTGCACTGTAGGCACGGTTGTTCAAGATAGGCCAAGAGCTACAGGAGCAGATTGAGGCCATTCAGAAAAATGGCTAGAAAAGTTATGAGGACACAAGGCGACAGAAAAGGGATGCGGGGGAACTGTGAGGCATTTGGAATATAACAAGGGAAATGTCGACATTAACTTTGGTGGAAGTGTATGGTGCAGTGGCACAGGAGATAGAACTGTTCCCTTACAGTCCTGGAAAACCAAGTTCGGTCCAGACCTCTGGTGCTGTCTGTGTGGAGTTTGCCCGCTCTCCCTGTGACTGTGGTGGTTTCCCCCGGGTCCTCTGGTTTCCTTCCACATCCAAAGAAATGGCAGTTGCTGGATTCATTTCTTGCTGTAAATTGTCCCCAGTGTGTCGGAAAGATGCGGGGAGAATAAATGGGCTGAGTGTAGACAGTGAGGTGTCTGTTTCTGCGTTGTACAGTCCTGTGACTGTATACAATTTGTTGATGAGGCTGCATTTGGAATAATTCACTCAGTTTTTGTCATCCTGCTATAGGGCAGATGCTATTAATCTGGAAAGAGTGCAGAGGAGTTTTATGAGGATGTTGCCAGGACTTGAAAGACTGAGTTCTGGAGAAAGGTTGAGCGGGTTGGGATATTTTTCACTGGAATGTAGGAAAATGAGGAATCCGGAGGTCCTTGTGCATTGGGCATACAAAGGTAGCATTCAAGTGCAGTAAGTCATTCAGCAGGGAAATGGACCTTTGGCCTTTATGACAAAGATGATTCAGTATAAGATTAGGGAAGTCTCATCTCAACTGTGCAGAGCATTGGAAGGGCCGAGTTTCAACTCACATTTTAAACTGAAGCCCTGTCTGGCCCTTCAAACGCATGTTGAAGATGCAGCAATAGCTTTATGAAGCAGCTCCATGCTCGTTCAAACACTTATCAACCAATAGCACTCAAGTTGCTGATAGTGGGAGCTTGCTGTGTACAAATCTGGCCATCTTGTTTGCTGTAATGGTGATCATACCTTCTGGAGCTGATGTTAAAGTTGCCACAGAAGCCCGAGTCATCACAGACCTCATCGCCATACTGTTGCCCCCACGTGATAATAAAGCCCGTTTGTCATCTAATTTTATGAATTCTTGTAAAACTGGACTGAGAGGCTTTACCAGCTTGTTAAAATTCTGCAGCAAAGCCATCGTGAAGCAGGGTATCAAAGCTTTCACATTTCATAACACACATATCTGGGGCGAGCTTGCAAATGAAGGCGCAGAGAGAGTGGGAGGGATTAATGACCTCGACCTTCTGCACTGATTGTGGAAGAGCAGCAGGAACCAGTCATGCAGAGCTAAGCACTGCAACCTCTCAAACCCACCGGGTCTCTGTGCATCACTGCAGAATTATACAGAAAGGCACTGAGAGAGAGAGAGGGCTGGGCGGAGTATATCCTCATCTTGATCCAATTGTACCTTTTCAACTAACGTGAACTCGGTCATAATATGTGTCTCTAGACAGCAAGGCAGCTTTGAGACGGCCAAGCCTGCCTCGTGGTAATGAGACGCTTGAAAAATGCTCCCTTTCATTTGTTCTTCCTGATCAAAGGGAATGACAAACCAGCAGAAGGGAATGTGCTTCCATTACTCGACGATGTCACCAGGTAGTGCGATGTGACAGACCACTCTCCTTCCCAATCATGGTAACGGCAGTAGAGAAATTTTGGAGACAGTGGGTTGGGTGGGAATGAAATTAAAATCCCACCTGATGCCTAACCACGAACAATTCCGACTCAATCTGATCCCCTGACTTGTCCCAGATCAGCCAAACCTGAGCAAATCCCAAACTGACCCAACCTGAGCCAATCCCAATGTGACCCAATTCTGGCCAGTCCTGCTACTCTTCTGCAATTATTTTTGTAATTTATAGTGATTTTATGCCTTAGCACTGTACTGCTGCCACTGAACAACAAATTTCATGTCACATGGCAGAGAAAAATAACCTGATTCTCACTCTGACCTGAAACACCAACACTCCTTCTCTCACCACAGATGCTGCCACACCTGATAAGTGTTTCCAGCATTTCTCTTCTTATTTCCTTCTCTCCCTCATCCAGCTTGCCCGTAGATTCATCCAAACTGCTCACCTTGACTCCTCCCCACGGGAGTGAATTCCAGATTCCTACTATTCAATGGGGAAAAGAAACTCAATACTCCCCATCAGGACTCACGAGTGCAATTGGATCCTCAGTTCTTTTCAATTGCAGACCCCAGTCAGTTTGGATCGGCAACAATATCTCCTCTCCAGTCTCCATCAGCACAGGTGCACCACAGGGCTGTGTGCTTAGCCCCCTGCTCCACTCACTTTACACCTATGACTGTGTGGCTAAGCACAGCTCCAATGCCATATTTAAATCTGCTGCTGACATCACTGACATATGCCGAATCAAAGGTGGTGACAAATCAGCATGCAGGAGGGAGATTTAAAATCTGGCTGAGTGGTGCCACAACAATCTCTTACTCGATGTCAGCAAGACCAAGGAGCTGATTACTGACTTCAGGAGGAGGAAACCAGAGGTCCAAGAGCCAGTCCTCGTCAGAGGGGGAGAGGGTCAGCAACTTTAATTTCCTCGGTGTTATCATTTTGGAAGACCTGTCCTGGGCCCAGCACGTAAGTGCAATTATGAAGTTTTAGACTCGCATGTCATCTAAAACTTTGACAAACTTCTATAGATGTGCGGTAGAGAGTATACTGACTGACTACCTCAGAGCCTGGCATGGAAACACCAATGCCAATGAATGGAAAATGCTCCAAAAGCAGTGGATACGGCCCAGAGCATCACAGGTAAAGCCCTCTGCACAGCTGAGCGCACCTACACAGAGCGTTGTTGCAGGAAAGCAGCTTGCATCATCAGGTATCCCCACCACCCAGGTAATGCTCTGTTTTCACTGCTGCCATCTGGAAGAAGATACAGGAGCCTCAGGACTCACACCACCAGAATCAGGAACAGTTATTACCCCTCAGCCATCACGCTCTTAAACCAAAAGGATTAACTTCACTCGCCCCATCACTGAACTGGTCCCACAAACTATGGACCCACTTTCCAGGAACTTTTGTTTCATGTTCTTGATATCTATCTATCTATTTATTTATTTATGTATTTATTTAATTGCTATTTCTTGCATTTTGTACTTGCCATTTTTGTCTTTTGCACACTGGTTAAATGCTCATGTTTGTGAGGTCTTTCATTGGTTCTATTATGGTTATTATTCTATTATGGATTTACTGAGTATGCCCACAGGAAGATGAATCTCAGGGTTGTATATGGTGACATACATGTACTCTGATAATTTTTGAACTTTGAGTGTCCAACTGTCCAATGCATCGATGCCCCCATTATTTTGTAGAGCTGTATCGTGTGAACCTCTCAGTCTTACACTGGAAGTAGTAGCAGAAGAAGGCCATTTGGTCCTTTGAATCTGTCCTGCCATTCTTCAAAGTCATGGCTGACCTTCTATCAATGTTCAGAGGTTCACCAGTCTCTGTTTTGATTGAACAGCAAGCCTACTTTCTAGCTTCATTCTGTGAAATCCCCTTTGAATAGTTAACTGCTCTCCATTTGCCTGAGTAAATATCTTTTTCTCTTTGCAATATGGAGACCAGAATATTAAACCAGATGGTGCAGGAAATGTCTGCGGGGTGGAAGAGCTCTCGAGTGTTCAACGTGGTGTCCTGATGTGTTGAAGCCAAAGCCAAGACAAACAGAGTGTTTGCGTGTGGAGGCAGTTCCTCAGAGTCCTATTGTTGGAATCAGGTTCATACACACATCTCTCCACTGTTGAAGGGACTATACTTCAAACGAAGCTTCAGTAGCAGGCATAGAGGAGCCAGTTTGCCCCTTTTGCCTGCAATCCCATTGAATAAGATCCTCAACCTGATCCTCCTTCTCCACTTCAGCTACTAACTCCAGAATTCCCCTAGATCCTAAATATGGTTTGATCCCAACTTTAAATACACTGAATGACTCATTGCCAACAGCTCCGGGGAATATGGAATTCCAAAGATCCACAACCTTCTGAGAGAAGAACATCCTCCACATCTACATGCTTATTGGCTTTTGTTCCTTGACTCTGACCACCCACGTCTATATTTCCCAGCTGGGGAATCTCTCTCACGGAAGCTAACCTGTCAAAGACACTGGAAAGCAAGAAAAGGAGAAGGAGTAGGCCACTCAACCTGCCCCTCCTTTCAACGTGACCAATGCTGATTTGCTGAAAGATTTATTGCCTTCTGTGTGCCAGTTCTCCAAAGCCTTCAATTCCCTAATCTTTCCAAATCAGAACATCTTGTGCTTCAGATAGCCCCAGTGATCCAGCATCCAAAACACTCAGGAGTAGAGAATTCCAGAGATTCACCTCCCTCTCCAACCTCCGAGCTTAGCTGTAAATAACTACTCCTTAATCTTGTAACAATCGCCCTCAGGAATTTGATATGTTTCAACCTTTCATTCTTTTAAACTTCATTGACCTAAAGTTCCCAGTTAACTGGCTTATTATTGTTATATGTACCGAGATACAGTGACAAACTTTTCATTCCATCTCGACAGATCATTTCACCACATTGATGCATTGAAATCGTACCAAGGAAGAGAGGTAACAGAATGCAGAATCCAGTGTTACAGTTACTGAGGAAATGCAGTGCAGGTAGGCAATAAAGTGCAAGGCCATAGCAAGATAGATTTGAGATCCAGTACATCTCATCATATTAGGGAACAATTCCATAGGCTTAGAGCAGCAGAACAGAAGCTGTCCTTGAACTTGGTAACACATACTTTCAGGCTTTTGAATCTTCTGCCTATGGGAGAGGGGAGAAGAGAGAGTCTCTGGCGGGCGGGGCCTTGTACTCTGTGGGCTTCTTTACTGAGGCAGCAAGAAAAATAGACAGGGTCCATGGAGAGAGAGTGGTTTCTATGATGTGCTGAGCTGTGTCCACAACTTTCTGCAGTTTCTTGTGGTCTCGGACAGAACAGCTGAATGATGAGTCCGATTCAGATCCTCTCCATGGTGGATTTGTAAAAACTGATGATGATGATTGAAGGGGACATACCAAGTTAAAATCTTAAATTAAAATAAGTTTAAAAATAAAGTGTTGTCTACTTAATAGAGTCGTGGATTTGTACAGCACAGAAATAGGACCAGGCAGCATAATTTGGAGCAGAAGTTGTAGTTACAGAAGCCATTTGTGGGGCTACATTTGGAGTATTGTGTAGTTTTGGTCACCTTGTTATAGAAAGCACTTTCTTAAATTAGACAGAGTGCAGAAGGGATTTATAAGGATGCTGCCTGGACCCGAGGGCCTAACTAATAGGGAGAAGTTAGCCACACCACATCTTTATTCCTTGAAGCATGGAGAATGATACACCATAAAAGTTTATCAAATCTTGTGGGGTATGGATAAGGTGGTCAGCAGTGTTTGGAAGTCCAAAACTAGAAGGCACAGATACAAGATAAGAAGGGAGAGATTTAAAAGAGACGTGGGAGGTAACTTCACACCGTGGGTAGTGAGGACCTGGAATAAGCTGCCAGCGGAAGTGGTGAAGGTGGGTCCAAATGCAACATATAAGAGGCATTTGGATAGGTACATGGAGGGGAAGGTATTGGAGGGTTATGGGCCAAATGGGGGCAACTGTGATTACTAGGGATGATGCTGTGGTTAGCATGGACCAGTTAGGCTGTTTCTGAGTTGTATAACTCCATGGATCTATGACTCTTGTCCACCACATACCTGCTGGACAATACAATTCAATATGAATCCTGTATTCAGTCGCTAGCTCTCCATGTCTATTTAAGACAGAGATAAAGCAAAATACTTTTTCTCAGTATATTGTAAGTGTCTGGAACCATCTTCCTCAAAGGGTGATGGAAGCAGAGTCTCTGAATATTGAGAAGACAGGTGTGAATATGAGTATTGTTGGTGAGAGTGGAGTTGAGGTAACAATTAATATCAGAACAGGCTTGAGGTGCTGAGTGACCAGTTCTTGCTCCTGATTTTATGTTCTCCACTGTAACATTCCTCATGCTCTGTAAATCCGCTTGGTGAACCTGTGTGCTTCTAGGACAAGAGAAATCTTCGATGGATATTTCAGACAAGTATGTCGGCTGGTGGCGCAGTGACGTCAGCGCCGGACTCCGGAACGGAGGCTCTCGGGTTTGAATCCAGTCGGGCCGTTCCCGAGTACGCTTTCCACCCGTGCCGGGTTGAGTGTTGAGCTCGCAACTCGACCTCGTAAAATAAAGAAAAATACTGCGAAATGTCTGTGTGAGGAGTGGCACGTCACACAGTCCTTCGTTCCGCACCTTGTAAGGCATGAAAATGCCCGAGGCTGGCCTCCCAGGCCTGAGTCGACGTCACCATCATCATCATAGTCTCAATAATTGTTGATATAATCATGCCAATACTTCCTACCAGGACAACGACCACTCACAAGGATCAAGGCCATTGGTTGATGGATGGACTAGATTGGATTGATGGATGGATGTGCGGTTCTCATTGGAATAAAGGAGATTGACAGGAGAGCTGATGGAGGTATCTTATGTCTTGAAGAGTATAGAGAGACAAAGAGAGAGATACTGATCCCATTGATAGAACAATTACAATCCAGGAGATAGCGAGTAATTAAAGTCTTAAAGGTCTACCAAGGGGAGTAGAGGTGCTGGATTCAATTTGAGTCAAAGTAATACAGCATAGAAAAAGGCTCTTTGGCCCAACTGGTTCATGCTGACCAAGTTCCCTCTGTAAGCTAGATCTATTTGTAGTGGTAACTTCATAAGGGAGCTGGGTAGGCACTTGCAAGGAAGAAATTTGCTGTGGAGAAAGGACAAGGAAAGAGACCAGGGCTATAGATGTTGGAACCTGGAACAAGAAACAACCTGCCAGAGGAACTCAGAGGGTTGAACAGCACTTGTGGGGAAAAGGATGGTCAATGTTTTGAGTTGAGATCCTGCCTTAGGGCTGAGAGCACAGACAGAAGATAGCCAGTACACAGAAGTGGGAGGGGAGGGGTGAGTAGACGATGGATGGAGCCAGATGAGATGGGAATGATGGGCAGATTACCAGATGAGGGAGGGGAGAGTGATTGAGCATTGAGACAGAGGCTTATAGGTAATAGGTGATAGGAATGGGATAGGCTGAACTGGTTTTGTATTGAGCCCGCTTACCTAATGGGTACAGTGCTCTAACCAGCTGATGTTTCAGTGAGTATACTTATCACCTGTTCACATAACAGGATAGAGAACTTTAAGTCACAGAGTCATGGAGTCATACAGCGTGGAAACAGACTCTTTAAGCCAAAAGGTCCATACCAACCAAGTGACACCATGCTAGTCCCTTTTCTCATATTAGGCCCAGATCTCTCTGCCCCAAAACTTCTTAAAATATTGCTTCAACAACTTTCCCTGGCAGCTTGTTCCACATAGGGGCCATCCTCTGTGTGAAAAATATTGTCCCTCAGATCACTTTTAAAACCTTCCTTTCTCACTGTAAACCTACAGTAGGTGCTCTTGTTTTATCCTCCCTATCCCTGTGAAAATGTTTGACAGATTTCTGCTGAGACAAAGGTAGTTGTAAGCAGTGTAGGTGGATGCATTAAATTACTGAGATATAAATGGAAAATCCACAGACCAAGGGAAACAATGAATCAACCACTTTGGACCAAAAACGAAGTGAAAAAGGCATTCACTAATTGTATAAAAAGCCAGCAATAGAGAAGGTTCAAAGAAACTCGAGTCCAGTGCACAGATTGTAGTAACGTCATGGCAGTCCCAGTGGTTAAACCCCAATTATATGAAGCTCTGGTTAGACCACACACCTGGAAACTATTCAAAGCCCAAGCATGTAAATAGAGGAAGGAGATCAGACTCAGAGGGAGTGTTGACCAGAATGACATCTGGTTTACAGCTCCTGAATTGCAAAGGGTGGGTTACACAGTTGTTCACTGTGTAATTTAGGAGGTGACTTGTGATTAGATTAAAGTTTTTATGGGATTACAGCGGACCTTACGGGATAGAGAGAAAACCAAACCGTTTCCATTGACCGGAGAGTCTTGGACATACAGGAGGTGGGGTGAGGATGTGCAGAGTTCACAGACTGAAGAGTGAGGTTATGGAGTCATAGGGTTACACAGCACAGAAACAGAACCTTCAGCCTAAGTGGTCCACGTCAAACAAGATGCCTGTCCAACCAGGTTCAATCTGCTGACGTTTGGCCCATATCCCTCGAGACCTTTCCTATCCATGTAGCTGTCCAAATGTCTTTTAAATACTGTTATTGAACCTGCCTCAACCACTTCCTCTGGTGGCTTTTTGCATATACAGACCATCTTCTGGGTCCCTCAGGTTCCTATTCAATCTTTCCCCTCCCCTTAAACCTGAGCCTGTAGTTCTCGATTCTGCAACCCTGAGAAGAAGATAGTGCACATTCACCCTTTCAATATCCTTCATGATTCCATACCTCTCTATAAAATTATCCCTTAGACTCTTATGCTCCAAGCTTTGGAAAGACTTCTCCACACAGAGCTGAGAGTAAGTTGGAAATCTCTCCTATAGTGATGACAATTTGTTAATCATAGATCTGAGAATGATAAGGTTTGTTAATTGAGAGGGGGATGAAGGACAAGATGGAACCAGGTGAGGGAGGAGAGATTGTTGCATACACAGTTGGACCTCATGGAAGTTAGGAACTGAGTTGGTGAGTAGATTAAAGTTTTCAAGGGATTATTTCAGACTTGATAGAGTGGAGAGAAGAACAAACCAATTCCAGTGCTCAGGAAAACTGTGTACTCTGCTCATTCACCATGTCTTAGACTTAGTTTACACTTGTCACTGTCTCGGTAAAGCAGGCAAAATAATCAAAGATCCCACCCACCCCACACATTCTCTCTTCTCCCCCTCCCATCAGGCAAAAAATATACAGTTTCTACCCCACTGTATAAGACTATAGAATGGTCCTCTTGTACGATAAGATAAACTCCTAACCTCACACAATCTATGTTGTCATGATCTTCCACCTTCTGCATGCACTGGATTTTCTCCGTAATGATAAATATTAATCCTTCGCTCTGTTATTGTATTCCCTTGAACTACCTTGATGTACTGTTGCAATGAATTGATGAAAGCAAAGCTAACAGGTTTAGGGAGCCTTGGTTTTGGAGGGATTTTGAGGCGATGGTTCAGAAAAAGGATGTGCGTATCATAGGTGTTGGCAGCAAGGAACAAGGAATATAAGAAATGCAAGAGAGCACTTCAGAGGGAAATCAGCAGGCATGAAGTTGCTCTGGCAGAAAAATACAGTATATATAACTGCATATGATAATAAACACAAATTGACTTAATTTGAGTTGACTCGCTGCCCACTGGAAATCTTTTGCCCAATCAGGTTTGAAAGAATCCCTCAAAAACTTTAATCTAATCACCAACTCAGCTTTTAACTTATATGGATTACAATTGTTTAATTCTCCCTAGATGTATGGAGAGAAGGTTGGGTCAGGGAGTTCAGTTACAGATCAGCCTTCGTCTCACTGAGAGGTAGAACAAGTTGGTGGGGCAGATTTGTCTCCTCCCCATGTTCCACACTCTTACATCCCAATGGAATGGAATTAAGCAGCTAAATTACTTCCAACTGCTTGCAGTATCTACATGTTAACTCTGAGTACACAGTTCCCGCAATGTCCACTTCTTTGTAGTGTACCTGTTATTTCTGTAGTTCACAATTCACTTCCCCACTGCACTTAGATGCTACTCTCTATGCAGTCAAGAACACAATTGTATGGTACATATTCAAGACCCTGGCCCTGTGCAAGTCATAGGATTATTGAGCAAAACAGCATGGAATACAGTCCCTTTGGTCCAATCATTCCACACCAATCCAGCTAGTCCCAATTTCCTGCATTTGGTTTATTTCTCTCTAAGCCCTGCCCCTCCACGGTACCTACCCAAGTGCTTCTTAAATGACACTATCTTATCTGCCTCAACCACTTCCTCTGGCAGCTTATTCCATATACTCACCAGTCTCTGTGTGAAAAAGTCACCCCAGGTTCCTTTTAAATCTTTTTCCTCTCACCCTTAACCTGTGCCCCCTAGTCTTCTACTCCACTATCCTGGGGAAAAGACAGTTACCGTCCTCTCATAATTTAAAGGTCACTCCTCATTCCTTACATTCCACGGAGTAAAGACCTACCACTGTGGAGAACGCAATTACAGCCTGAATATTTGAAAGTTATCAATTTAGAAATATAGTATCATTTAGCACAGATCTAGGCACCCATAGCGTCCATCGGCACTAATCCCATTTGTCCACATTAGACCTGTATCCCAGTGTACTTTCCAACCTAAGTACGGCAGTCCCCAGGTTACATGAGGGTTCCATTCCTGAACCCTCATGTAACCATAAAGTGAATTTTCTGTGTCAGTAATGCCCATTTTCTACAGGTCACCATACATATACTTACTATAAATCTTTCATTTCATTGAATAATCACCCACATAATATTAATGGAAAACTTACAGTATTTAGCTATTCATGAATGCCATGACACATTTCATTATTATATTAAATGCTTTAAAATGTATGGGAGGCTTTGCTTAAAGCAATATTTTCATACGTCAGTTTACTTGTAATACAGGAAGCTCCTGTACCTGTCCAAATGTCTTTTAAACATTGTAATTACACCTTCCTCTACCACTTCCTCTGGCAGCTCATTCGATATAATCACCACCTGCTGGTCCCCATTACAAATGACCCCTCTTACTTCAAACCTGTGCCCTCTAGTTTTAAACTTTCTACCCAGGTAAAATGACTCTGACTATTCTATCTACGACCCTCAAAAATTTATAAGCATGTTTAAGTTCACCCCTCAGCTCTCTGTGTACCACAGCGAACAGATTCAGCCTGTCCTTATAATTACAGCCTTTAATTCCAGGCAACATCCCATGGAATCTCCTCTGCCCTCTCTCTGTTGCTACCACATCCCACCAGTGTGGTGACCATCTCTAAATCCAGCTGACCAATGTTTTGCATGGTTGCAACACTATGTTCCAACTCTTACAGTGAATGCCTTGGCCTGTGAAGGCAAGCAGCAAACTAAATGCCTTCTTCACCACCCTTTCCACCTGGGTTACCACTTTCAGAGAGCTCTCCACTTGCCCCATTGTATATCAGCACTCCTAAGTTTACTGACATTTAATCTGTATGTCTTCCAGAATCTGACTTCACAAAGTGCATCACCTCACCTTTGTTTGGGTTAACTTCCATTTGCCAACACTTCAGCCAACTTTCTAGTTGCCCTGCACTCTGCCGAACCCTTGGACAACCTTCTTGGCTATCTATGACTCCAGCACTTTTCATGTCATCTGCAGACTTGCTAATCAGAACACCTACAGTCCCATACGCATCATTTATATATATATTGTAAACAGCAAAGGTTCCAACACCTAATTTGGATCCAGTTTGCCGACACACCTCAGATATCATGTGCTTTAAACCTAACCCTAAACTTTGGGACTATCCTACCTTACAAAACCTTGTCAAAGGCCTTGCTTATGTCCTTGTAAGCCACGCCAATCAAGCTGCCTTCATCAATTTACTTAATAACTTCCTCAGAAAAGCTCAATCAGATTTGTAAGACATGATCAGCTCGGCATAAAATCCTGCTGACCCCCTCCTGACCAGTTTCTGCCTTTCCAGGTGAAGAAAAATCTTGTTCCTCGCAATTTTCGATAAAAACCTAATATAAGGCTCACCAGCTTACAGTTTGCATGCATATCCTGTCTGCCCTCTCTGTACAACAGTACAACATTAGCTACCCACCACTCTTCTGGTACTTCATCTGCAGTGTACAAGGTACAAGAATCTCCATCAGAGGCCCAGCAATCTCTTCCCTTGCTGCCCTTAGCATCCTGAGATAGATCATGTCTGTCCCAGGACATTTATCCACCCTAATGTGCTCCAATATTTCTAACACTTCCTCCTTCTTGACTTTCACTGTTCTACCCATTAAGCAATCCCAAATTCATGCTAATTAAGACCATTGAGAATTTTTAGAAAATTAAGCACAGTAAAAAATTAACATCAATTTTAATCACAATAATAGAATACCAATATTTTACTTTTTTTTCAAATTAATTGATTTTGCTTAAAGGCTTTAAATTATTTTAAGTGCTGTTTGAATTTATTTTACATTTTAATAGTTTTAATGTTTTTAATGGCCTCATTATTATTTTAAGATAGGTTTTGAAAGTTTCCTGATTTCAGAGGCAATATTATAGGATCCTATTTTCACCTTATGCTGTCTTCTATCATTCAGGGATACTGTAGTAAAACAGTTCCTTCAGGCTATCAAATGTGCACCAGCCATCAACCACATTTTTGCACAAATTCAACATAAATCCCAGTGTGTAATAGCTGTAAAACATTTGGGATGTTGTAGAGTTGTAAAGCATCCATGGACAGAGCTGTCTTTGTTCTACAGTCACAAGGTCATACATAGAAAACGAGAACATAGAACGTACAAGGCAGCACAGCAACGGGCTCTTTGGCCCTAAACAGCTTGGGTTTGGTTTATCATTGTCACATGTACCAGGATACAGTGAAAATCTTTTCCTGCTTTCTGTCTATACAGATCAAATCATTACACTGTATGCTGAGACCCATCAAGGTAAAACAATAACAATGCAGAATAAAGTGTAAAAGCTGCAGAGAAAGTGCAGTGCAGGTAAACGATAAAGTGTAAGATCATAATGAGATAGATTGTGAGGTCCTTATCGTACAAGTACATTCAAGAGTCTGATAACAGCAGGACAGAAGTTGTTCTTGAGCCTGGTAGTACGTGCTTTTAGGCTTTTGTATCTTTGCCTGATGGAAGAAGGGAGAAGAGAGAATGTGTGGGGTGAATAGGGTCTTTGATTATCTTAGCTGCTTTACTGAGGCAGTGAGAAATGCAGACAGAGTCCATAGAGGGGAGGCTGGTTTCCATTATGCCCTGAACTGTGTCCACACACTCTTCAGTTTCACACGGTCATGTACAGAGCAGTTGCTGTACCAAACCAAATTAACAAAACCACTCCTTTCTGCCAGCACTACCATCCATGTGCCTATATGGGCACCACGGTAGCCTAGCGATTAGCACAACGCTACTACATCTCACAGTGTTCCGGAGTTCAGAGTTCAATTCCAGCGCCTTTCTGTACGGAGTTTCTGTACGTCCTCCCTGTGGAATGCATGGGGTTTCCCTGGGAGCTTTCGACCCAAAACGTCGACTGTACTCTTTTCCATAGATACTGCCTGGCCTACTGAGTTCCTCCAGCATTTTACGTGTTTTGCTTGGATTTCCAACATCTGCAGATTTTCTCTTGTTTGTGATAGTAGGTAGGTTAATTGGTCATTGTAAATTGCCCCATGATTAGGTAATGGTTAATAGGGGTTGTGGGGTTTCTGGGGCAGTGTGACTCGAATGAACTACTCCGTGCTATATCACTACATAAATAAATAAATAAAATCTAGAGCCTCTTAAATACCTCTGCAATCTCTACCTCCAGCAACAACCCTGGCAGCGCATTGCAGGCAAGCGCCACTCTTGGTGTAAAAAAAACCTGCCATGCACATTTCCTTTCAACTTTCCCCTCTCATCTTAAATGCATACCCTCTCGTTTGAGATATTTTGTCCCTGGTAAAAGATATCAGCTGTCTGTCTTTGCTGGACATCTATTCTTTTCATAATCTTATGAATTTCTCTCAGATCTCCCTTGAGCTTCTGCTGTGTTTACCTTGTTCTGATCTTGTACCTTACTCCTCACCTGGACTGCACTTCCACTGTAGCTGCTACACTTCATTCTACGCTCTCTATTGTCCTACCATGTGCTATCTCAGAGCACTTTGGATGATTTTATCAATATTGAAAGGAGCAATTCAAGTTTTTTAGTCTATCTTGGAACCTGTACATGTAACAATAATAAACCAATTCTAATTCCAAATCCAGTTCTAACATTTCACACCATAAGACATAGGAGCAGAAATAGGCCATTTGCCCCTTTGGGTCTGCTCCACCATTCCATCATGTGTGATTTATTTTCCCTCTCGACCCCATCCTCCTGCCTTCTCTCTGTAACAATTGATGCCCTAACTAATCAAGAACCTATCTACCTCTGCTTTAAATATACTAAATGACTTGGCCTCCACAGCAGGCAATGAAATCCACAGATTCCCTACCCTCTGGTTAAAGAAATTCCTCCTCAACTCTGTTCTAAAAGGACGTTGTTCATTCTGGGGCTGTGCCCTCTGACCCTAGACTCCTCCAAGATAGGAAACATTCTTTCCACATCCACTCTATCTAGTCCTTTCAATCTTCAATAGGTTTCAATGAAATCCCTCTTCATTGACTAAACTCCAGTGAGTCCAGGCCCAGAACCATCAAACACTCTTCATACATTAAACCTTTCATTCCCAAAATCATTTTCATGAACCTTGTCTGGACCTTCTCGAATGCCAGAACATCTTCAATAACGGGGCCCAAACTGTTCACAATACTCTTAATGCAATCTGATCAATGTCTTCTAAAGCCTCAACATTACATCCTAGCTTTCCTATTCTAGTCCTCTCAAAATGAATGTCAACATTGCATTTGATTTCCTCACCACTGATTCAACCTGCAAGTTGACCTTCAGGGAATCCTGCATTGGGACTCCCAAGTCCTTTTCCATGTCCGATTTTTGAATTTTCTCCCTGGTTAGAAAACAGGCTATGCCTTTATTCCTTCTACCAATGTGCATGGCTATACACTTCCCTACACTATATTCGGTCTGCTACTTCTTCGCCCATTCTCATACTCTGTTTAAGTCCTTCTGCAGACTCTCTGCTTCCTCAACACTACCCGCCCCTCCACTTATCTTTGTATCATTCACAAATCTGGCCACAAAGCTATCAAATCCTTCATCCAATTCATTGACATACAACATGAAGAGAGGTGGTGCCAATGCAGACACCTGCAGAACACCACTAATCACCAGCAGCCAACCAGAAAAGGCCCCCTTTATTCCCACACCTTGCCTCCTGCCAGTCTGCCAATCCTCTATCCAAGCTATTATCTTTCCTGTAATACCACATGCTCTTATCTTGTTAAATAGCCCCATGTGTGGCACCTTGTCAAAGACATTCTGAAAATACAAATAAACATAAACTGATTAAAAATAAACATTAATGATACTTGGATAGCTACGTATATGGATAAGAAACGTTTAGAGCAGTGGTTCCCAAAGTGGCCAATATTGCCATTCTGCGGGCAGGAGTTTCTAAGCAGCCGATAAAGATACAGGAGGCAGCTGAGGGATTTAAGAAATTAATTACTTATAATAAGTATTTGATCCTCTTTGCCTCATAATTGATTACAAGGATTGCATAATCACCTCATCCCTTGCTAACCCACCGTTCTCTTAGACTTTGCTCAAAGTGCATTATAATTCATGAAAAGCAATGTGACATTTCTGTATTTGACATATCATGAGAAACCTGAGCTGAAGAATTGTGCTATTTCAGGCCCATCTCAGGCATTATTGCCATTCACTACTGTAGTACAGTGTTAACTAATACGATTCCCATACTCTAACCACATAGTGATGGCAATTCCTATGAATTAGATTATGGAGGCCAATGGGTTAAAGGTTAGACTCTGCCCTTCCGAATGGTCTAAACCACATTTCTCTAGACCATGGCCCATCCGAGATATTGCTGCCCCACTTTAGTACCTTCAGACAGACAGTCAGGTTCTGCCTGAGCTATTATGATGCCATAACTTTCCCCTTTATTGATCGCAGTGCTTGAGGTTGGACTTAAACAACAGGTGATTGACCGTGGTCATTAATCCAAATGAAAATGGCAGAAACAGACCAAATGGAAAAGAAGTGCAGACAGTATAGTGTGGAGTATCTGACATATGGATTTATACCAGCATCAAGCTACTAACAGCAGCTAATGTGTCTGTTGTGTAATTCACAGACAATATCTTGCTGTAAAAAAATCTAAGTGATCAGCTGCACAAATCATTAAATACTGTTATCACAGCGGCAAATAAAATCAAGTCCCAAGCTCTCAATTCTCAACTATTTCAAGAGCTTAGTATTGAGAATGATGAACAGTTTGAACGCTTGCTGTTGCACACAGAAGTCAGATAGCTCTCAAAAGGGCACCGCCTGCAATGCTTTTATGTGCTTTTTGAAACTATGATAAACGTCTTTGAAGACTCACATGCTTCATTCAATAATCAACTCAAGAATATTAGGCATGACATTGCTTATTTATCAGAATTGTTTGCCAAGTTTAATGAAATCAATCTTCAACTGCTAGGAAATTATCTTATCAAAGTCAAATCAGTCGTCTCCATTTTAACCCAACCTTGGGTGCAACCTTGGCTATTGTGACCTTTTCCAATTCCTGAACCTCTCTGAGTCAGAAGAGAAAGAAAGAACACCAGATGATCATCTTCAAGTATACTGTCCCCTACCTTGGTGAGCTGCATAAAGACATGCCAGAGAGATTTCAGGATCCTCTCTCAATCCAAATTCCAGATTGGGTAATAAATCCTTTCCTGAATATTTGTAATGAGGAATTAACAGGAAGGATGGAGGAAAAACTGATCTCACTACAAAATGACTTTGAGCTGAAGCCGAGGTTCAAAAAATCAAATTAAGACTTTTTATTTGCAGTAAGAAATCTCTGAACGTTATCCTGCACTGTGGAAAAAAGGTCAAGATGTTCTTTATTGCTTTTCCAACATCATATTTAGTGGAGCACAGTTTCAGTGTAGTCGCCAAACTTTTTTCAAAGCAATGAAACAGACTGCAAATTATTGAACGTGGGGATCTGAGACTCCTGAGTGATATTCAGTCTGATGTTGAGAAGCTGATATCACTGATCCAAGCCCATCCATCTCACTGAAGGGTGAAAAAGCAAGTAAGCAGTGAATAGTTGGACAACTAATGCATGCTCTACAACTGTTGATGAAAATAGTTTTTACTGTAATTATAGAAATGAATAATTCTATTTGTGGATCTGAATAGATTTGAATATTTTTGCAATTATTTGTCACTACTTTGAATTTGCAGTTCCTATTTTCTTTCACTGTGTATCATAAATCAAAATTATTTATAGTTTTAATGTAATAGGTGGAAAGGGAGAGGGGGCACTGGAAGTAGGGTCTGGGAGCCAAGGGGGTAGTAACCCAAAATAGGTTGGATCTACAAGTTTAGGGGGATCTGGGCCAAATGCAGGTAAATGGGATAAGCTTGGATGGGAACATTGGCTAGCATGGACTAGCTGGGCTGAAGAACCTGCATGAATCTATGACTCTGTAAAGAGGAGAGAGCCAGTGTGAAAATGTGTAGGGAAGTGTAACAATGACTGGCGTGCTGAATAACTCCTGAATTTTCTGGTATTAAACAATTACTTTTAGAAAAAAAACTTCACACACCTACTACAGTTACTGCAGATCTGTACTACAGTGTCAACAACAACTCCAGTCTAAGACCAGAAGACATCCCACCACAATCTATCAGGCAGCTGGCCTAGATTCAGCCCAACATTCTTGGAAACACAACTCATCTTATCATGAAAGTAATAGCTTTTCAGACATTCACAGGAAGAGCTAACAGTCCCAGCGGAGACTTGCCAAGGTTAAAGCTCGGTGGGAATTAGCACTGAATGCTTTCTTTAAAACTTATCGAGGCAAATGCACAGCAGTAGCCAATCTTCCGTGGTTGACCTGCATCTCTGGTAACGAATGTTTAATCTCCTGCACTGCACTGCTAGTTCAACCCTTAGAAAGATATTGTCACGGTGTCCGAGATAAAAACAGAACAGGGAAGTTTGGAGATTAAGTGAGACATGAGTTTGAGAGGAAGGGGTGGGCAGGGGCACAGAGAAGGAACAGGCAATGACACAAGATATGTGGAACAGATGGGAGAAAGCTGGTGAAACAGCAGGCGAGAGTGGAAAGATTTAAGAGGAACTTGTGGAGCAAGTTTTTTACACCAAGGGTGGTGTCTCTATGGAACGAGCTCCCAGGGGAAATGGTTGAGAGAGGAACAATATTAAAAGGCAGGTGAATAGCTACATGGATGGGATAGCTTTAGAGGGTTATGGGCAAAATGCTGGCAAAAGGGACTAGCTTTGATGGGCTATCTAGGTCAACATGGACCAGTTGGGCCTAAGGCTAATTTCCATGCTGTATGAAACCGAAAGTGTGAATTGTGAGGGTGGTGGGGCATTGTAGGCTAGAGCGACATGAGGTGGTGATGCTGGTAGAGCTGCTCCCTTACGGTTCAGGTTCAGTCCTGATCTCAGCCACTGTGTGTGTGGAGGATTCACATTCTCCATATTACTCTGTGGGCTCCCCCACCCCCCAGTGCTCCAGTTTTCTCCCACATCCCAAAGATGGGCAGGTCAGTTGGGTAATTGGCCACTGTGCTACGCCCCAGTGTGTAGATAGTAGTAGAATCTGGGGTAGAATAAACCGGGGTGAATGGATAGACAGCGTCTTTATCTCAGGGTGGAAATGGCTAACACCAGGGGGTGTAATTTAAAGGAGATTTAAGGAAAGTATGTGGGGTTGTCATAGGTAGGTTTTTTTACACAGAGTGTAGTGGGTGCATAGAATTCATTGCCAGGGTTGGTAGGTAGATAGATAGATAGATAGATAGATACTTTATTCATCCCCATGGGGAAATTCAACTTTTTTTTTCCAATGTCCCATACACTTGTTGTAGCAAAACTAATTACATACAATACTTAACTCAGTAAAAAATATGATATGCATCTAAATCACTATCTCAAAAAGCATTAATAATAGCTTTTTAAAAAGTTCTTAAGTCCTGGCAGTTGAATTGTAAAGCCTAATGGCATTGGGGAGTATTGACCTCTTCATCCTGTCTGAGGAGCATTGCATCGATAGTAACCTGTCGCTGAAACTGCTTCTCTGTCTCTGGATGGTGCTATGTAGAGGATGTTCAGAGTTTTCCATAATTGACCGTAGCCTACTCAGCGCCCTTCGCTCAGCTATCGATGTTAAACTCTCCAGTACTTTGCCCACGACAGAGCCCAGACAGAGACCGATACAGTAGGAATATTTAAAAGACTCAGAGAGAAATATGGATGAAGGAAAAATGGAGGGCTATTTGGGAGGGAAGGGTTAGATTGACTTTGAAGTAGGTTAAAAGGTTGACACACTAAAGTTTGGCCGAAGGGTCTGAACTGTTCTGTACCAGATGGCAGGAACATCGATTTCTCTAACTTCTAATTTCTCCTCCTCCCCCTTTCTCTCTCTTTCTATTCTTCATTCTGGTTACCATCTCAACCCCTCTCTTCTCCTCACCTGCCCATCACCTCCCTCTGGTGCTGCTCCTCCTTCCCTTTCTTGCATGATCCACTGTCCTCTCCTATCAGATTCCATCTTATTCAGCCCTTTACCTCTTCCACCTATCACCTCCCAGCTTCTTACTTCATTACCCCTTCCCCCACCCACTCACCTTCCTCTTCACCTGCTCTCACCAATAAACTGCAGCTTGTCCTCCTCCCATTCTCCCACCTTCTTGTTCTAGTTTTTGCCCCCTTCCTTTCCAGTCCTGATGAAGGGTCTCAGCCCAAAATATTGACAGTTTATTTCCCTCCACAGATGCTGCCTGACCTGCTGAGCTCCTCCAGCATTTTATGTCTGTTGCTCAAGCTGTGGAGGCTCAATCCCTGAGTGTTTTAAGGAAAGATGTCCACAAATATTAAGAGGATGAAGAAAGATGTAATTGGTGTTGTAAAATAGTGCTTCAGTAGAAGATTAACTGAATTGTAGAGCATTCATATGATTCAAGATGGCGGCGCGACGCAGCTTGCAGCGGCCACTCCGGAACTGATTATCTGTTATTTGTGAAGTGGGGTGCCGTGCGCAATCATAATCGATTGAAAACGGACGTGGAAGCACGGAGAAACATCAGGAAATTCCAGGAAGACCTTCTTCGTTGCTGCTGCTGTGAGGTCTGGGACTCTGCTGGGAAGAACAGGCCCCCAGTCCTCGGGGTCGCGTTGCCGATGGCCGTTGGCGGGGCCGTCTTAATACACTCGGCAGAGGATGGTGCTCGGAGAAGCTGTGCCGGAGGGGATGGTTGTCGGCTCAGAGGTTTGACAGACTCGGAGTCCTTTCGACGGACTCAGGTCGCTTTCAGTGTGTGCTGCATCTGCGAGGCTGAGACAGGCGGCGCCTTGGAAGTCCATAGCGGGGGTATTCCCTTCTGCCGCCGGCGTGGGATGGCGAGTCTGTTGGGACCCTGGGAACTTGTGGAAACTGTGTGGTGATTTCTTTTGAACTTACAGTCCTTTAACATCTTGGGACTATTTTTACTGTGCCCATAGTCTGTTTTTTTTTTATCAATTATGCTATTGTTTGCACTGTTGTAACTATATGATGTAACTATGTGGTTTTGTGCAGGTCTTGTAGCTTTAGTTTTTGGTCTTGTTTTTGTCTGGTGGATTTGGAGCTCCTTTCCAGGGAACGCGCTAGACGGTAGCGCGATATTAATACGCAGCAGCCTCTCCGGACTCTGGATTTGGGGATTACCAAAGATTATGTGGATTTTCTGGTCTAGTCTGTTTTGTCATATGCTTTTGTGATATCATTGTGGAGGAACGTTGTCTCATTTTTTAACTGCATTGCATTTGTGGTTTCTAAATGACAATAAACTGAATCTGAATCTGAATTCACAAGGGGCCGAACAGCCAGCTCCTGCTACTTACATTCATAATTACAGTTAGAGAAAGTGCAGTGTAGGCAGACTATAAGGTACAAGGGCCATGATGAAGTAGATTGTGAGGTCAGGAGTCCATCTTTATTGTTCAAGAAATCCATTCAATAGACTTATTACAGGGAGATAGAAGTTATTTTTGAGCCTGGTGGTATGTGTTTTCAAACTTTTGTACCTTCTGCCTGAAGGATGGGGAAATAAGGATGTCCAGGATGGGTGGGGTCTTTCAATATGTTAGGAAGTGTAGACAGAGTTCATAGAGGGAAGGCTGGTTTTTGTGATAGACTGGGCTGTATTCGCGAGATTCAAGATTTAATATTGTTTAATGTAATTTCCAGTACATAAATGTAAAAGAGAACAAAATAATTGTTACTCTGGATATGACGCAGCACAAAAAAATGCAATCAGATAAAGAACACAATAATAATAAAAACAAAAAATATAAATACGTAAGAGAGCTTACATATACAGACATTAGTGACACTCGGCAAAAGCGTGTCTGTATATAAGGTGACTGACAGGAAATGATAAAGTAATGGTGGTTGGGTGGAGGTGTCGATCAGCTTACTGCTTGGGGAACGTAACTGTTTCTGAGTCTGGTGGTCCACATTGCACTCTCCCTGATGGGAGAGGGATAAACAGTCCATGAGCAGGGTGAGTGGGATTGGTTATGATGTTAGTCATCCTTTTCCAACACCTTTCTATATTTGTGTCCTTGTAGGCTGGTGCCAGTGATGTGTTGGCCTTCCTGTCTGTCACAGTGCAGCTTCCATACCACACAGCAATGTAGCTCGTTGGGATGCTCTCTACTGCACATCCGTCACAACTCTCTGAAACTGGTAAATTCCACCATTCCACCACCCCCAATCTGCCAGAGACTACTTCCCTTCTCTTCACAGTTCACTCATTCCTAAGGTTTGAGGCATGTGCAATGTTGAGGCCAAGCCTTAAAAGTGGTGGGGTCCGCATACCAATCCTGAGGGAACTTCTGCCAATCCAAAAGTAACTGCTATTACTTCATATTTCCTGTTATTCAGATAAGTTCCTATCATTGCTGTTATTCCAAGGGCTTCAGTTTTGAGTCTATTGTGTGTAACCTTATTAAATATCTTTTGAAAGTTCCTATATACTACATCAACTTAATTTTCCTCATCGACATTTATGTTGCTTCGCCAAAAAATTCTCTGTTAGAATAATATACATGATTTACCTTCAACAAATCGATCCTACCTTTCCTGAATTAATTCACACTTGTCCCCTTAACTGCTGATTCTGTCCCTGGTTATTGTTTCTCAGAAATTCCTCATTGCCCAGATTCAACTGACTGATCTATAGTTACTGGGTTACTTTGGACAAGGTGTTTCTTTGTAACATCTACATGTTTCCACTTCCCAGGTACCATCCCAAACCTATCAATGTCTGGAAGATTAGGGCCACAGCCTCAGTAACCTGGGATGAATCCCATGTAGTCCAGGTGATTTACCCATGTTAATTGTGGTCAGACTCTCTACTAACGCAAGAAACTACTGATGTAAGAAACTGCAGAGTCATGGGCACAGCTCAGCCCATCACAGAAAGCAAGCTTTCTTCCACGAATTCTGTCTACACTTCTCACTGCCGCAGTGAAGCAGCCAGAATAATCAAAACTCCACCCACCCCAGACGTTCTCTCTTCTCTCACCTCCCATCAGGCAGGAGATACTAAACCTGAATGCACCAGCCACCAGGCTCAAGGACAACTTCTACCCCACTATTATGAGACTATTAGATAGTTCCCTGGTACAAAAAGTCAGACTCTTGACCTCACAATTTAGTACTTTATTGTTTACCTGTACTTCACTTACTCTGCAACTGTGAAGATATTCAAAATTGATGTCATCTCTCCTTGTACTACCTCAATGCACTGTGTATTACGTAATCTGATCTAAATGAACAGTATGCAAGACAAGCTTCTCACTGCACCTTGGTACATCTTACCATAATGAACCAATTCTAATTCCAAACTTACATGATCCATTTTTAATCCATTCAGAGCTCTGACCAAATCTTCCTTTATTGAGACTCCAGCCTCATCACCTGCCTGAGTGAAGACTGAGGCACCCACTTAGGGCCTCCCTCTTGTCTCTTTCCCTTCTGATCTTTGAGTTCCTACTTTCCCTTTTCCTGTTCATTTGCCTAAGGACTATTTTTGGATTCCTTCATAAATTTGCTGCCAACCTTTCCTTTTGTTCTCACGTTGTTCCTGTTATTTCCTTTTTGTCTTACCCTCAGAGCCTTCAGTCAGAATCTTCTGCTCACTGATATTAACAGCTTGCGACTTGTCATATCCTCAGGTTTCCTGCTCTATTTTATCTTTAGGTTCTTCCAGAATGACCGGGCTAACACTTCCTGACCCTGCTCCCCAGATGGTAGCAACAAAGAACCTGCTGGAGGAACTCAGAGGGCCGAGCGGCATCTCTGGGTGGAGGGATGAACTGATTGAAACCCTGCATCAGGACATTTCAAATTCTTTCCAAACACAGAGGCTGCTTGAGCCACTGAGCTCCTCCTACAGACCGTTTGCTGCTCCAGGATGCCAGCATCTGCAGTCTCTCATATCTCCGCTGCATCTAACACATCTCCACATTGGAAGCTTCCCATTGCTCATTTAAAGTTTCCCCTAATAAGCTCTGGTTCCAACTTACCAAGGTCACTGACTCTAACAACGCATTTCACTGTATGCTTCAATGTTTCAGGGTGCATGTGACAAATAAAGCTAATTTTTATGATCTTTACGTTTTAATCTTTATTCTAAGCTTTATAATATCATGATCACTGTTTCCTATTGTTCCCCGTTGTTACATGATCATCCACTCTGCCTCATTTTCCAGAACCAAGACCAGCAATGCTACCTTCCTTGCTGAGCCAGAAAGATAAGAAAATTGGCCACACTTCAGAAATTCTTCTCTTCCTTTGCCCCTTATGATGCAGTGACATTGGCCAATGCTTGGAGAGCTAAAATCCCCCCATTATCAATACTCTAGGGTTTTGCACATCTGAGTAACTTGCCTATCAATTTGCTTTCAACATCCTTTCCAGGACTTTCAAGGACACTTCATCTTTCAAGATCTCTTCACCTCATGTTCTCGATATTTATTTATTATTACTTTTTCCCTTCCGTATTTGCACAGTTTGTTGTCCTTTGCACACTGGTTGTTGGGTGCTGTCTTCCACTGACTCCATTGTGTTTCTTGGAGTTACTGTGTACGCCCCCAGGAAAATCAATCTCAGGGTTGTATATGGTGACATATATGTACTTTGATAATAAATATATTTGTACTTTTTGTAGCCAGTGGCCTGTAAAATGTTCGCAATGGTGTAATCACACCCCTGTTGTCATTTAACTCTAAGCAGATAGAATCCGCCCTTGGTTGTTCCACGATATCCTCTCTCTTCTGCCTCAATATTTTCCTTAATCAACAGTAGTGAGGCACACCTGGAGTACTGTCACAATTCTGGTCCCTATATTGACAAAAAGATACACCAGCACTGAAGACAGCTTAAAAGAAATTCATGAGATAAATTCCCAGGATCAGACGGTTGTCCTAACACAGGTGGCTTAAGAAAATGGTTCTATAAATTGGTAAATGATAAATTGGTTTATTATGGTCACATGTACTGAAGAACATGTCTAGCTTACTGTTCATACAGATTAACTCATAACAACCATGCACTGAGGTAGTACAAAGGAAAACAATAACAGAATGCAGAAGATACCGTTAGTTACAAAGAAAGTACAGTACAGGGAAACAATAAGGCACAAAGTAATAACAAGCTGGCTAATTTACTTTGCCTGTTCCAGATCCCCCAGATCAGCTAACCTACCACCAGTGCCAAACTAAGTGACAAAACTCAGTGTGACTATTTTGCCTGGAACATACCGGCTGACTTCTACCAGGGAAATTGTTGGGGATTGGGATTGATCTGTGAACCAGTGTAAGTTAGATGGGCCAAAAGGCCTTATTGCATGATATAAGGAAACATGGTTCTCCTCTCCATATACTTATTGGCACAGTGAGTAATCATACGATTACTATCATAGAGATGGTAGCCAAAGCCAGCAATGATAAAAACAGATGTGGATAATCCCAGTTCCTTGCTAGGAGAGTAGGATAAAGGAATCAATGTTCTAATGTGGAAAATTGTGTTCAGAGGAATCTAAATGCTAAATAATGCAGATGGCAGAAATCAGAGGTAAAAACAAAACAGGAGATCTCTATTTCCAGTCCTGATGAAGAGTCTCAGCCTGAAATGTCAACTGTTTACTCTTTTCTGTAGATGCTGCCTGGCCTGCTGAGTTCCTCCAGCATTTTGTGTGCATTGTGTAACAACAACTTGAAAGCTCTCAGAAAGTCAAGCCACATCAGTGGGGAGAGAAGAACACTGAATGTCAGTGACCCTTCACTAGAACTGGGAAAATCTAATACAACACAAATACAGGCCCTTCGGCCCAACCAGTCCATGCTACCATGGTATTGTTTTCCCCAGGGTACCTATCCTAGTGCTTCTTAATTAATACCAGACGGGGTGGATTGGGCAGGTACTGTACACTAACATTTTTAAAGATACATGGATAGAAAGGTTTCAGAATCAGAATCAGGTTTATTATCAGTGTCTAATATGACATGATTTTTCTTTTATTTTGTGGCAGCCGTACAGTGCAAATACATAAAATTACTATGCGATAAACATAGGAACATAGAAAATCTACAGCACAATACAGGCCCTTCGGCCACAATGTTAACCAGTGCAAACAATGGAATAATGAGGTCAGGCTCATGGCTTCATGGACTGTTCAGAAACCTGATGATGGAGGGATATGGGCCAAATGCAGGAAGGTGGGACTAGCTTAGATAGACATCTTGGTCTCTATGGACCAGTTGGGCCTGTTCCTGTGATATACGACTCTGACTAAGTCACTATTTAAAGGCAGAGATTGATAGGTTTTGACTGGTGGGGCTGGGGTTAAGGGGTGAAGGTGGAGGAATGGGGTTGAGAGAAGAGGGAAGAACAGCCACAATTGAAAGATGGAGCATAGTCGATGAGCCGAATGGCTCAATCCTGCTCCTATGTCTTATGGCATTAAGAAATATAAAGTGCTAGAATTCATAAACACAGGAGATTCTACAGATGCTGCAAACATTGAGGTACACAAAAAATGCTGGATGAACTCAGCAAGTGAGGCAGCAACTTTGGAGGGGGAACAACACACACAAAATGCTGGTGGAACGCAGCAGGCCAGGCAGCATCTATAGGAAGAAGTTCAGTCGACGTTTTGGGCCGAGACCCTTCGTCAGGACAATGATGGAGAGAGGAATCTTGATGTAGAGTCTTGCTCCAAAACATCAACTGTCTACTCGCCTCCATATACGCTGCCTGACTTGTCGAGTTCCTCCAGCATTTTGTGTGTGTTCCTTTTGAGTGCTGGAACTGTGAGATCTAAGGCTGGAATGACTGCTCATCTGAAACTGTGTTTTGTGAGCAAGCTGGAATTCCTGGCCTTCAGAAGGTTGGGGAGTTGAGTCACTGCCCTGGGTTATTTCCTGCTGCCCTGGGATGATCGGGAAGCCACCGACAAAAGCACACAATGTGGAAAAACAGAATCCCAGCCTAACTCCACATGTGCAGAGTCAGTCCAGCAGGGGAATTGCTGGCTCGGGGGACGCACCCTGCCCAGATTCCCAGAAAATGATCTGCCCCGTTGCACGGTAGGTTTGACCTCACACAGGGGCCCCTGGGGGTCTGAGGAGGGGAAATGCCAGCTGGAATTGAGGCCGGGAGATTCCAAGCCAGGACTTAGCAGCTGTGTCAAATGCCACTCAGTAACAAAATCCTCTAATCCCCCTGCCACGACTTGAAAGCAAAGGATGGTGGATTTTCCAGTCGCGACAGACTTTAGCCCTTTTGTTTGACCTTAGCAGGCCACTTTCAAAGCATTTAAAAAATTTAAATCTGCATAACATCTCATTTAACTTTTAACTCTTCAACGAACAGATGTTTCCTATACGATACACACATGGCCCCTTAGGGAAGATCCTCTTCTCCAGTAAAACCAGTCATTCAGTATTTTAAATAAACAGTTTAGCATTATTTATTCTTTTCAGGGACAATGGAAGTTGTGCACAGCTTGCACACACTACCTCAGAACATGAGGTATCCTTGTCAAAACCAAACTCTCTGAAAAGGTAATGCTGTATCTTTATTCCAATGTTAGAACTCTTCCACAGTCTGCTACCTACGTGCTCTAATTCGAGGGTGTTCTGTTCATACATCTTTTCCCGAGGTGGTCACTCGGGATCCAGGGTGACTTGCATCCACCCTCATTCCGTGGGACTCTGACCTGACTCATAAGGCAGATGTGGGACCCATGGATAGGGCAGGTTTCACGATCCATGAAATGGGTGAAAAGTTTCATGAGGGATGTTTGGACAGACTGCAATTGTGCCCAGCAGAGGTGGGGTGGGGCAGGGAGAGGGGAGGGAGAAAAAGAGAGAGAGAGAGAGAGAGAGAGAGAGAGAGAGAGAGAGAGAGAGAGAGAGAGAGAGAGAGAGAGAGAGAGAGGAGAGAGAGAGAGAGAGAGAGAGAGAGAGAGAGAGAGAGGGGGGGGGAGGGGAGAGAGAGAAGGGGGAAGAGGGGAGGAGACAGAGAGAGGGAGGGGCAGGGAGGAAGGAGACAGAAGGGGAGAAGAAGAGAGGGAGAGAGGAGTTTGGGGAGAGCGAGATGTCAATGTACGTTCTACAGGGTCAACCAAAGGTGTTATTGTCTCTTTTTATGATGGCAAGGCCCTGCTGGACATTGAGAAATTCAAGCACTGCCGGTCTACCCCATCAGCAAGTTGCTCATTGCGGGAGAAACTGAAGAGCTGGACTTGGTGTGGATCGTGATACTTCCTGCGGCAGGGAGGCATCAATGCGTGACGGTTAACAGCAACAGATCATCTTACTCACTTTTCTTATGATGGCAAGACCCTGTTGGACGTTGGTGTGGAATGTTGCAAGTCCAATTCATTGGTTTATTGATGACGGCGGTTGGGGGGGAGGGGTGTGCGGAGACTGTATGTCAGTGTTGCCTGTTTGCGACTGCCTGGGGGAGGCTTCAGAGTCTCCACTAGTGCGAACAGTGTGGCGTGGCGTTGGTACTGCCTCCAGCGTTCGCTCGGCCGGCAGAAGACAGGCTGTATTGTGTTTGACTACAGACTGCTGAAATATTCATGAACTCAGGGACTTGGACTATACTGTATATCCTGTGTGACTGTATTTTACTGCTTTCTTATGTGTGCTCTATGTGCCTTGTGTATTCTACGACTGTTGGTACAGTGTTTTGCACCTTGGCCTCGGAGTAACACTGTTTCATTCGGCTGTATCATGTATGGTTGAATGACACTTGAAGTTGAGCGAGAGGGAGAGGTGGGTGAGGGAGAGAGTGAGAGAGAGGATGAGAGCAAGAGAGGCAGAAGGAGAGGGTGGGAGGGGAGATGGAGAACAGTGGTGTGTGGTCAGTAAATTACCGTAATTGGCTGTGGTAGAATGCACCTAGAATCTATCAGTGTGTGAGTTGGTGGGTCCGTGAGGGAAATAAAAATGGGATTAATAGAGGATTAGTGCAGATAGATGGTTGACGGTCAGCATGTGCTCAGTGGGCTGGAGGGCTTATTTCCATGCTGTACCTCTCAATGACTCTACTTTAATATCCTGAAGGGTCTTGATGGGGTAGAATTAGAGAGGCTGTTTTCTCTTGTGGGAGACTCTAGGACCAGGGGTTCACTATTCAAAAATAGGGGCTGTCCTCCCCACCATTGATTGGATCTATAGGAAGCATCAAGAATGTGACATCTATCATCAACTCTACCATTCAGGCCATGTCCTCTTCTCAACGTTACCATCAGGCAGGAGGTACAGAAGTTTGAAGTCCCTCTCCACCAGGTTTAGGAACAGTTACTTCCCTATAACTGACAGTTTCTTAATCTGACTTGCACAACTCTAACCTTACCTCAGGACCTTTTGCACTATTGTAGACTTATCTCTAATTGTGTCTGTTTTGCACCTTTCACTGTCTCAGGGGCGGCACGGTAGCACAGAGATTAGCTTAGCGTTATTACTGCCCCAGCGATCCAGGCACGGTTCCCGCGGCTGTGTGTGAGGAGCTTGTATGTTCTTCCTATGACCACGTGGGTTTCCTCCTGATGCTCCAGTTTCCTCCCACATTGCAAAGACACAGGGGTTAGTAGGTTAATTGGTCACAAGGGTTAGTTGGTCAGCATGGGCTCATTTGGCCAGAAGGGCCTGTTACCGGCTGTATCTCAAAACAAAATTGTATAATTTATGTATGACATATGCTAATTTATATTCTGTGTGATGTCGGTAGCTATGATGATGCTGCAAGCAAGTTTTTCATTGTACCTATTCCTCACGTACTTGCGCACATCACAATAAACTCTGCTTGATTTGACTAAGGCAGAGAGCCTCCGGAACTCTCCTCCTCAAAAAGGCAAAAATGTGGAATACTACACAGAGGTACATAGAAAGTTACAAGCAAGGGGTCAAAGGTTGCAGGGTTATCTGGGCAGGGAAAGATGAAGTTACAATCAAATCAGCCATAACCTTATTAAGTGGTGGGGCAGACTGACGGGCAGACAAGCACACTCTTGTTGGACACTGACACCAGCAAGTGGGAAGGATCACTGGCCTAGATGTGCCAATGGTGCTGAGGTGGAGGTGGTTGACAGCTTCAATTTTCTCAGTGAAAGTATCACCAACAGTTTGATTTGGTACAGCCACATGGACGCTAAGGTCAAGAAAGCACACCAGTGCCTTAGAAGCCTAAGGAAATTTGGCACAGTGACTCACCAATCTTTACAAATGCACACAGGAAGCATCCTATCTGGATGCAGCACGGTTTGGTATGACCATGGCTCAGCCCGTGAATGCAACAAACAGCTCGGCACATCATGGAAACCAGTCTCCCCTCCATCGACTCCATCTGCACTTCTCACTGCCTCAGGAAAGGCAGCCACCACAATCAGGGACCCATCTCACCCCAGTCATTCTCTCTTCTACCCCTGTTGGGCAGAAGATACTGAAGTGTGAAAGCACCCACCATAAGGTTGAAGGACAGCTTCTCTCCCACTATCATCAGATTTGTGGACGCACCTCGTATAAACTGAAAGATTTTTCAGTCTCCCTCCTGTGGCCCTTGCACTTTAACTGCACTGCACTTTCTCTGTAACTGTGGCATCATATTTTGCATTTTATTTTCATTTTTACAACATCAGTATACTTCTTTATGGAATGATCTGTCAGGATGTTAGGCAAACTCTCGTTTTTTTCACTGTATTTTGGTATACGTGACAATTATAAAGTAAATCCAATTTCAATTCCTAATGTCCAAGTAGAGAACTCACCTCCACTTTTTCCAGTCCTGTCATTTAATGGATGGTCTCATAGATCTCCTCTATGTTTAAAAGGGCCTGTGTTGCCCATCTGCTCCCCTGAATGAACATGTCTCTCAACTCAAGGTCACCCACTGCTGGTCTTGCTTGTCAGATGAACATCATATGTTCATTCCAAACTCACTCAGATTCCTGCACACACACACACACACACACACACACATGCCACAGCATACTGGAGCTGATGGTCATTGATCCATTGCCTTTCATGTGATCTGCCTCTTCTTGCAGGAAATCTGACATATCAGCAATTCCAGTTCAAGTTTATTGTCACAGGAAATAATACTGTGAAAATCAGTGTATTGCAGCAGCAGCAGCAGCACAGTGCTTACAAAACATGATAAATACAGTAAGTTCGTACTTAAATTAATATAAATTTAACATACAAGGCACATCCTACAGACATGAGGTAGGGCAGGAGATTTTTAACTGCAACAAATTGAGAAAAATGTTCCAAGTGGCTCTGAAGAAATGTCAACATGTCAAGCGTTTCTGTTGAGGCAGATAAAAGACGGTTAGCAAGGGAATTCCAGAACCCTTGATGGGGATCAAGAAGGCAGGCTTGGAAGAGCATGGAGGCATCACCAGGGGATTGAGGAGATTACAGAAGCATAGAAAGACCAGAGAAGAAAGGGAAAACAAGACTGTAGCAGAGAAGCGTTGCCCATCCAGGACACAGGGTGAGACCAGGGCTTGGAGACAAACAGCATCTGAGCATGTGACAACATGAGTAGAGATTACCTAAATAAAGGATGTAATAGCACTGAGGCAGTTCAAAGGAGACTCACCAGGTCTATTCCTGGGATGGGACGATTGTCCGATTAAGGGAGGTTGGATCAATATTCATCGAAGTTTAGAAGAATGACCTTATTGAGACATAAGATCCATGGGGGGTGGGTATCAGGGTAGATATGGGGATGTTGGTAATTGGTAAGTGGTTTATTGGTGTTACATGCAAAAAGCTACAGCTTTTGTATGTCATCCAGACTGATCATTCATATATAAGCATATTGAGGTAGTAAAAAAGAAAATGAAATGCAGAACATAATGTTACAATGACAGAGGAAATACAGTGCAGTCAGACAGTAACAGTGACGAGATAAACTGCAAGATCAAGAGTTAATCGTGCAGAAGGTCCATTCAAGAGTCTGTTAGTAGCTGGATAAAAGTTGTATGTGAGCCTGGTGGTACGCACTCTTAAGCAGCAAATGACCGAATGGAACAGACACCTCAGTCTAACCCTACAGACCAAGACACAAGAGACTGCTGATACTGGAATCCAGAGCAAAAAAAAACCAACTGTTGGAGGAACTCCAGGTTTCCCTCTGTGTGAATGTCCTAATTAAAACATTTTAAATTCCAATATATTTCCAACAGACACATCAGCAAAGAAATACAAAGAGTTTAATGCAAACTAGAAACTGCTTTGTCTGACCTGACACCATCAGCAGTAAGAGAGCAGGGCTGGTCAGTCTGTGTGTCTGGTCCCTGTGCAGAGAGAGGGCAGGGCACCAACCAGCACAGTGGATAGTCCGGAGTCACCCCTTCAGAGAGAAAACCATGGAGGGATTATGGAGTGCAAGTCAGGCTAGCTCACTCATGCATGTCTCCCAACAGCAGGTTATGAAGCAAACTACCTCGCTACAGTTTCAGACAGATCACCGACTATTCGGCTGAAAGCAACGTAGAGAGTGAATGCTAATGTGTCCCCATGCTCAGTCACAGTCAGGTACAAATCATGGCTGACACAACACCATCTTCCACACCCACCACCAGAAACTGATTGGCTGAGATCTCCCACCATTTTCTGCCTTTGATTCAGATTCCAGCATCTGCAGCTCAATTTATTCCTCTGTTTTTCCATATGCACATTAATGGTAGTCACTGTGGATCAGTGATAACACCTCCTCCTTGCTGACAGTCAATACAGACGCACCTGCAGGTAGGGCACTGAGGAGTGCGGTAGAGCAAAGGGTAAACTGATAGTTCCTTGAAAGTGGCATCACAGGCAGATAGGGCTGTAAAGAGACGTTTTGGCACACTGGCCTTCATAAATCAGGGCACTGAGTACAGGAGTTGCCATGGTACGTTGTATAAGACATTGGTGAGGCGGTATTTGGAGTATTGTGTGCCGTTCTGGTCACATACCCACTGAGAAAGCTTGAAAGAGCCAGATAAATTTTACAAGGATATTGCTAGGACTTGAGGACCTGAGTTATAGGAAAAGGCTAAATCGATTGAGATTGAGGGGATGTTTTATAGAGGTACTATATACACACTCATGAAGGGTATTGATAAAGTAAATACATGCAGATCTTTCCCTGAGCTTGGGTGAGACTAGGAATAAATAGAGGTTATAGTTTAGGGTTAAAGGTAAAATATTTAAAGGGAGCCTGAGGGGAAACTTCTGGACACAGAGGGTGGTAGGAGTTTTGAACAAGCTGCCCCAGAGGTGGTGGATGTGGGTTCAATTGTATCATTTAAGAGAGTTTATGTAAGTACATGGATGGGAAAGATATGGAGAGCTATGGTTCAGGTGCAGATCAACGGGACTAGGCGAACTAACATTTTGGCCTGTTTCTGTGCTCTGTGACTGTAAGGGTGCACGCTTATCCCACTATTCTACTCTCTCTACACTCATGACCAAGTGGCTATGCACAACTCGAATGTCATCTCTAAATTTGCTGATAACACCAATGCTGTTGGCAGAATCTCAGAGAAGGCATATAGTAGTGAGATACTGGATTGGCTGGTTGAGTAGTGTCACAGAAACAACCTTGCACTCAATTTCAGCAATACCAAGGAATTGATACAACCCTCTGCAAGTCTCTCGTGATCCTGTGCATTGGAGGCTCCATACCAGACTGTGACATAACTAGTCTGAACACTCTCCACTGTACATCTATAGAAATTTGCAAGGCGTACCAAACCTCCTCAAATTCCTAACAAGGTAGAGGTGCTAGTGTGCCTTCTTCATGATTGCACTGATGAGTTGGGCCCAGGATTTGAAACTAGTCACCTTTTCCATTACTGACCCCCTATTGAGGACAGAAGCTTATTTAAGGACATCTTTAAGAGGCAGTGCCTCCGGAAAGCTGCATCCATTGTTAAGGATCCTTACTATTCAGGGCATGCTCTCTTCTCGTTACTACCATTCAGAAGGAGGTACTGGAGCCTGAAGACCCGTTCTTAGTGATTCAGGAACCTTCATGTAAGAGAAGATTATAGACCAAGTACTGGAAAAAGGGATTGAAATAGGTGGTACTTCAGAACCAGAATCAGGTTTAATATCATTGGCATACCTCGGCAAATTTGTTGTTTTGCGGCAGCAGTACATTGCAATACATAATAATAAAGAACTATAAATTACAATAAGAAATATATGTGTGTGTATATACTTATATATGTGTGTATATAATTAAGTAAGCCATGCAAAAACAGACCAAAAAAATGAAAGAAAATCATGAGGTCATGTACATGATTCATTCAGAAATTTGATAGTGGAGGGGAAGTAGCTGTTCCTAAAATGTTGGGTGTGTGTCTTCAGGCTCCTTGATGGTAGCAATGAGAGGACATGTCCAGAATGATGGAAGTCCTGAAAGATGGATGCCACATTTTTGAAGCATCACCTTTTGAAGATGTCCTCAGTGCTGGGGAGGCAAGTGCCTGTGATGAAGCTAGCTGAGTTTACAACTTACTGCAGCTTTTTCCAGTCCTGTGCAGTGAGTCACTCCATACCAGATGATGATGTAACCGGTTAGAATGCTCTTCATGGTACATCTGTGGAAATATGTGAGAGTCTTTAGTGACATACCAACTCTCCTCAATCCCTAATGAAATATAGCCGTTGTCAAGTCTTTTTTTGTAATTGCATCAATATGCTGGGCCCAGGATAGATCTTCAGAGATGTTGACACCCAGAAACTTGAAACTGCTCACCCACGTTCTACTACTGATCCCTTGATGAGGAATAGTGTGTATTCCCTTGACTTCCCCTTCCTGAAGTCCACAATCCATTCCTTGGTCTTACTGACTTTGAGTGTAAGGTTGTTGTTGCAACACCACTCAACCAGTTGATCTATCTCACTCCTGTATGCCTCCTCATCACCATCTGAAATTCTATCAACAATATTTGAGTCTCTGGCAAATTTATAGATGACGTTTGAGCTGTGCCTGGCCACATAGTTGTAAGTGCAGAGAGAGCAGAGCAGTGGGCTAAGTAGGCATCCTTGAGGTGCACCAGAGTTGACTGTCTGGGAGGAGGAGATGTTATTTCCAATCTGCAATGACTGGTTTCCAGATGAGGAAAAGATCTAGTTGTAAAGGAAGGTACAGAAGTCCAGGTTTTGCAGTTTGATGATTAGTACTGAGGGTATGACTGTGTTGAATGCTGAGCTGTAATCAATAAACAGCAGCCTGATGTAGATATTGCTATAGTTCAGGTGATCCAAGGCCGAATGGAGAGCCAGTGAGATTGTACCCACTGTAGACCTTTTGTGGCAATAGGCAAATTGCAGTGGGTCCAGGTCCTTGCTTAGGCAGGAGTTGATTCTGGCCATCACCAACCTCTCAAAGCACTTCATCACAGTGCCACTGGGTGACAGTCACTGAGGCAGCTCACCCTGCTCTTCTTGGGCACTGGTATGATTGTTGTCCTCTTGCAGCAGCTGGTAACCTTAATGCTTGAAACTTAAAACTTGACAGCCAACATGGAGACGGTGGGGTGAATGGTCTGTTTCTGTGCGGTACAACTGTAGTTCTCTAATTTTCCAGCCCCAGCAGCCTCTAGACAAAACTCTTCTGCAGCCTCTCCAGTGCACATCTTTTCTGCAATGGTGTAACCTTGGGGTTCATTTTGCACCACCTGAAGCCTAACCAGGGTCCGTCTGTCCATTCTTGGGAATACTGTCATTTTATAAACGTAGAACATGGAACAGTATAGGTCTTAAGGCCCACAATGTTATGCTCACCTTTGTATATTTACTCCACGATCAGTCCAACCCTTCCCTCCTACATCGTCCATAACCCTGCATTTCTCTTTTCTAACATTCTTAAATGCCCTATTGTATCAGCCTCTGCCATCACCCTAGCAGTACACTCCAGGGTCTGTGTAAAAATCTACCTCTGACATATCCATTAAATTTTTCTCTGATTACCTTAAAAGGATGCCCTGTGGTATTGGCCACTGCCACCCTGGGGAAAAGGTGCTGGCTGTCCACTCTATCTATGCCTGTCATAAATCTAATACACTTCCATCAATGCATCTCACATTCTCTGTCACTCCAAAAAGAAAAGTCCTAGCTCATGCAAAATTTCCTCAAAAGGCATATTTTCTAATCCAGACAGCAAGCTGGTAAGTTTCTCTGCACCCTCCCTAAAGCTTCCACAGATCAGGGAGTGTCCAGTTAGGTTAGGGTATATAGGTGAGGAGAGTTTTCAGAGGATTCTGGGTGCAGGTGGAAGAATGTTTGAAGGGGAGGTGATAGATCTGTGTAGGGACCAAGGTGAGAAGTTACTGGGGGATTGCAGAAGCACACAATCCCACGATCCTCAGACCAGGACAGAGTCAGTCATACTCAGCAGGAAATGACACAGCTGTGCACAGATTGTAATTTGCAAAAAGAGTATTAAAGATAACGAACGTTTTTGCACCAACATGTCCCTGCTCCGGTAATTGGAGAGGACAGCTGATTAGTGTTCGTGGACAGCAATAAGATTCAGTGGAACTGCACAGCAGCATATTGAAATACAAATATATCAGTTTCTAATTAATGTTACCTACTGAACATGTCGAACCACATCCCTCTCACTCTCCCCTTCACCCTCCCTACTCCCAAAGACTTCCAGACATCTGAGGTTTGCATTAACAAAAAAACTAAAGCAATAGTTACTTAGATTTCTTCTTTCTACCTGACTGTAGACCGTTTTGGCCACCTTGTTAGAGGGAAAGAGTGCAAAAAAGATTGACAAGGCTGTTACCGGGACTAAGTTATAGGGAGAGGCCGAGCTAGGTCCCTATTCCCTGGAATGTAGGAGAATGAGGGCTGACCACATAGAAATATTTAAAATTATGAGAGTTAGACAAGGTGGATGGTAACAGATTATTCCCCAGTATACGAACGTCTAAAGTTTAAGGTGACAAAAGTTTAAAATTAAAAGGGAAAATTCTAAAGGGTACTCGAGGGGTAATTTTTTTTCACCTAGAAGGTTGTGAGTGTATGGAATAAACTGCCAGAAGAAGTGGTTGAGGCAGATACAATAGTCTCATTTAAGAAGCACTTGGAGGGGTTGGGGCTTAGAGGCATATGGTCCAAACATAGGAAATTTTGACTAGCTGAGTGGTCACTGTGGGCAGCATGGGTTAGATGGGCTGGAGGGCCTGTATTGTTCTATGACTCTATGATTGTATGACTGTACAACTGCTGCAAGAACTAAAGGGGTTAGGCAGCATCTATGAAGAGTCATCATCCAAATGAAGGGTATTGACGAAAACTATCAACTGTCCACTTCTCACTACAGATGCTGTCCGACACATTGAGTTCTTCCAGCAGGTTTGTATGTTGCTGTAGATTCCAGCAACTGCATTCTCTTATGAAGCAGGCTTGCAACAAGATTGCAAACCCTCACTCCCACAAATGAAGCTGTTACCCAGACAGTCAAGTAGTCTAGCTTCAGAACTGACCTTGGGAGCTCTCTGAGAGTTCCACATCGCAATGCAAGCACATCCTGTTCCTTGTCCCAAAACATACTTCTACCCAGAGATACGGTACAATAGCAACTTGGGTATACCCACACCCACGGATAGCAGTGGTTCAAGAAGGCAGCTCACCACTACCTTCTCAAGGGCAACTTGCGATGGGCAATTATATGCTGGCTCAGTCCATAAAGCCCATGTCTCTTGAATGACTATAAAAGAGTAAAGAACATCTTCAGAGACACAGGATCAATCCTGACCTTGGGCACTGTCTGTGTGGAGATGTACATCCCCCTGTGATTGTGTGAGTTTCCCCAGGGTTCACCGGTTTCCTTCTACATCCCAAAGAAGCATGGGATCAGTGGGTTAATCAGACATCGATGAATTGCCCCCTGCTGTGTGAGGGTGAGGGGTGGACTCTAGGAGGGGGTTGGGGGGGGAATCAGTGAGAATGTGGTGAGCACAAAATGGGATTAAAGGCAGGTGGTTGATAATCAGCATGGATTCAATGGGCCGAAAGGCCTGTTTCTGTGCCATGTGGCTTTATGGCCTAACATCTGGGGCAGTGGGCAGCGGGAGCTGGGCTGGTGGGGGGAGGGAGCTGGCTGTTGTACCAAGGTCAAAGCAAACATGAAGTGGACTCTCCTACCAGTGTTAAGAATTGGGTGGGTCCCACTATAGGTAGAAGAGAAAGCTGAAGTTAACAGTCACGTTTAATTCAAGAACACATCCCAGACATCTTAACATCTGTAAAAATTCCTCCCCAAACACTTTGCAAGATTTCCTCACTGAAGTAAAAAAATGGCTCTAATTATTAATAATTTAATCTGATTTTTAAATCTAACACCAGAGGGCATGCATTTCAGATCAAATACCAGAAGGCATGCACTTAAGATGAGAGGGGGTAAGTTCAAAGGAAATGAGCAGGGCAGGTTTTTAACACAGAATGTGAAAGGTGCCTGGAATGCACTCCCAGAGGTGGTGGTGGAGACAAATACAATAAATGTGCCGAAGGGGCTCTTAGACTTACTTAAATATGCAGTGGATAGGGACAAAGACCAATAAACATTCTGCCGAAGGAACTCAGAAGATCGAGCTGGATTTGTGAGGTGGGGAAGGAGTTGTGACCATACGGGTTGAAATCTTGCATCAGAACTGAAAGCGGGAGAGGTGAGATGGCATTTAACGAAGAGAAGGGGAGTGGGAGTAGGATTCTGAGGTGATTGGTGTACCGAGGAGGGGTGTGAGAGGGCAGGCAGATAGTGCCAGGAATATGGGAAATGCACAGGCAGAAGGGATTAGGTGACACTAGCTTAATGAGCTTGGCACAAAATTGAGGGCCAAAGAGCCTGTACTGTTCTATTAAACCGCTGCCCAAGAACAAACTCTGGTCGTCATCCCACAATGTGTCCTGGATGGTAACTCCTGCCTGCTTCTTATCTCTCCATAAGCAGCACTGTTAACTTCACACAGTAGCCGTGGATGTTAATTAAGTTTCAAATTCCCTATTTTTCTTGCTTTCTGCGGTAATTTGCCACTCTGCGATGATGAAGTAAGACTACAATTATCTTCCTTGATCTGCAGTCGAGAGTAGCAGAGAATTGATTATCTGTCTTGTCGTCAAGGCCACTGTGCTGCTTGCAAACCACAGCCAGTATTTCTTTTCCGCTGGCCCACAAGAAAATGTCATGTGCTTCAGCACTCTGCATTCAACGTTTACTCAATCCAATTCATTAATAACTTGTGGAAGTAGGAACAGAAATGACAAGGCTCGACTCACAACTATTGGCATTTGAGTTGTGGTTTCCAATTACAATTGCCAACAAAAGGAACTCATAGAGTCAGACACTGTGTAAAAGAGCAGATGTCTCCATATCATTAATCACATTTCTAATACATTCCAGATGAATAAACACTTCTAAAATTACAATGGTGAGCGCTCTGCCTTAAATATGCAATTTATATATCTTGCAGGTCTTCAAACCAGGGTGAACTGCTCAGGTCAATGTCTGCAGTATTTACAACAGGGGGAAGAGAGGGTGTCTACATTGTGAAAAAAAATGAAGCATTTTAGCAGTTTTGGCCTCAACTTAATTTTTTCCCTTAATAATGATTTTCTATAAACCAACCATCTGCAATCAGGGGACGGCACTCAGAATTTCCAATCCTGTTCAATCAGTATTCATCATCTTCTTAAGCAGGCTGGATTTTGTCTGACCGGGAGCTCTGCAGAGAGAATGGATAAATCTGTCGGACCTATGATGGCGGATAGTCGGTAAAAAATGACAGACCCAATGTTTCTTCATTCTGTCTGATACTTCTGCCAAGTTGTGTGGTTAGCAGGGAGAACTGGAAAACAACAGTTCATCCATTCAGCATTTCAGAAGTCTGTCTGGGGATCAGTCAGTCCTAAGCTGTGTGGGAGACTCCCTCCCCCACCCCTCCAGGGTCTGTGGGGACGTCAGAACCAAGAGAACTCAACTGTTTTTAAAGATCTGGGAGAGTAGCGGAGGGGGTGCATGGGACGGAGGCAAGAGCAGCAGAGGGCAAAGCAGAGGAACTCTGGGTGAAAGCCTCTGCCACTGCACATCAGGTCAGGAGTTTCCTGGGCTTTGGTCCATGGACTCGCTGGAGCCCAGACACAAAAATCTGAAAGAGCACACAGACACACACACACACACACATCATGCAGGGAACACTGTATTTCCCTTTGAATCCAAGAGGGATTTGCAGTCTTCTCAGCTGCAACGGACCGATATGGGCAAGTTACCACGGCGATGAGACTGCGATCAAAAGGAGTGTAGGAGTTCCAGGGGGAACTCAGGAGGAGGCTGTGCGGTGGGTGGGGGGGGGGCTGATTTGAAGAACTTTCCGCTTGTATCAGTGGTGGAGAGAAGGGGATGAAGTCAAAGTTACGTCAATGGGTTGGCAGAGACACACCGCCAGCTTCAGGAACAGTTACTTCCCCACAACTATCAGCTCCAGAACTGGCATAGATAACTTCACTCACCACAACTCTGAACTAATTCTACTCCCTACAGACTCTCTTCCAAGGACTCTTTGCAACTCGTCTTCTCAGTATTTTTTTATTTGCACAGTTTGTCTTCTTTTGCACATTGGCTGTTTGTCCACCTTTGTTTATGTATGTTTTTTTTGTAGTTTCTATTGTATTTCTTTATTTATCCTGTAAATGACTGCAAGAAAATTAATCTCCAAGGTAGTACATGATAACATACACATGCTTCCTAATAAAGTTACTGAACTTTGACTGGTGTCCTTGCCTCTTGTACTCGGACTGACTGGGGGAAACGGGTGTGGAACTGATTGAGGGGCTGTCTCAGTGGCACCAACGGGTACACCACCTCAAATGATCCCGCATTCTTGTCTCCTGCGGGGAGTTCATCCACAAACAAAGCAGCTGACTGAACCCTGGAGCCTCACTGAGCACATCCACTTCTGAATGTCATATGGAATTCACTGCAAAACAAAACTGCTCTGACCAACTTTGTATCCTTCCCTAGACACAGAGTCATAGACTGTGCTGCCCAGCGCACTAGTCCAATCTGCCTACGTTTGGCCCACAGCCCTATAAACAGCTTCTGTCCGTGTTCTTATCTAGATGGCTTTTAAATGTTAATGTGTTGCCTCAACCACTGTTTCTGGCAGCTCATTTCAAACACACCGCACCCCTTGTGTGAAGAAGCTGCCCCTAATGTCCCTTTCAAATCTTACGCCTCTGACCTTGAACCTGTACCCTTTTGATTTTAGCAACTCCTCCCTGGGGAAGAGACGATGAGCTTTCACCCCGGCTGTGCCCCTCGTGATCTTCTATACCTCTATCAGGGCAGCCCCACCAATCTCCTATGTTCCAGGAAGCAAAGCAACACACACAAAACGTTGAAGGAAGTCAGAAGGGCAGGCAGCATCTATGGAGGAAAATGGACAGTCGATGTTTTGGGCCATGACACTTCATCACTCTTTCTGGTTTAATAAAATCCTTCCTATAACAGGGCAACCAAAACTGTATACGTTACGCCAAGTATGGCCTTACCAGTGTCTGATGCAACTCCTATACTCAATGACATAGCTGGTAATTATTCACATCAAAGGGAAAGGCCTGGAGTCACATATCAACCAGCCTCCATCTGAAGGGAACAACTCAGCACAGGAACAGACCCTTCGGCCCCGCAATGTCTGAACCAAACACGATGCAGGTGAACTAGCCCCTCCTCCCTGCACGTTACATGTCTAACCAATCTGATTCCACCTCCAGCCCTGGCAGCCCGTTCCCAGCATCCACCACAGTCTGTGTAAAGCACTGGTTCCACACATCTCCTTTAACTTCCCCCTCTCAGCTTAAATACATTTCCCACTGCCCCAGGAAAGCAGCCAGCATAATCGAGGAGCCCTCCCACCCCGGTTATTCTCTCTGCTCCCCCTTCCCATTGGCCAGAAAATATAAAAGTTTGAGAGCATGTGCCACCAGGCTCAAGAACAGCTGTTGTCAGGCACTCGAAAGACCTCTCATAAACAAAAAGACAAACTCTTAACTGCCCAAACTTCATTTGTCTCCCAGCGCTGCGCTGTCTCTGTACTGTAACACCATATTCTGCATTCTGATTTCCTTGTGCACTGTCTGGATGGCACGCAAAATGAATCGGTCATTAGTAATTCATTTGCTTTCGTCCCATGCAGTGAAAGGCTTTATTTTGTATCTCATCCAGACAGGTAATTCCATACACAAGTGCAACAATGTAGAAAAAACAAGGTTAAATAATAACAGAATGCAGAATAAAGTATCACCGTAACAGAGAAAGTGCAGTGCAGGTTGACAATAAGGTGCAAGGGCCACAGGATGGTAGACTGGAAGATGAACTGTTAATCTTATCATACGACAGTAATAAAGAAATATACATTATAAACCAATACTAAATCCCCCACCCATCACTAGTATTTCACCTCCTGAGCATTGGATCTCACAGCACAGGAGGAGGTCATTCAGCCCACTGAATTCATGCTAGCCTTGGTATCATGGGGAACAGAATTACGAAAACTACTGGCAATCCCCAGCAATGATGTCAAAGAGGCTTGAGGTGTCAAGCTGGTAGAAAGTGATAGGCTCAGCCCGGACGGAATGAGGAAGCCAGACTTGGGTCAGTGAGTCAACCACTTAAGAGAAAGAACGGATTGAGTCTTTGAGAATGGGAGCAGTAGAACCAATCAAGGATATCTTTATTTTATTTCGAATTACAGCAAGGTACAAGCCCTTCCAGGCCAACGAGTTTAACGAGCTCCATTGCACCCACATGGCCAATTAACCTACTAAACCATACGTCTTTGGAATGTAGGAGATAGCTGGAGCACCGGAGGAGACACACACAGTCACGGGGAGAATGTACAAACTCTTTACCATCAGAGGCCAGAATTCAACCCCAAACACTGGTGCAGCAATAACATGCTATTGTGTTACACTAACTGCTACCCTACCATACTGTCCTTAAGAGCATATACTGTGCTGTACAGTCTTGAGCTCTATGTTCATGTCATATCTCAGTGATTTTAAACCTGATTCACATTCTCCCGTGATGCCACCCTTCATCAACACACAAGGGAGAATTTACAACAGTCAACTAAGCTACCGACCCACATCCGGCAGTAACTCACACACAGAGAGAATGTGCAAACTCCACACAGACGGTTCCTGAGGTTGGAATCGAACCTGGGTCACTGGCTCAACCCACTGCACCGTTTCTGGTAGTTCTGTTCCCCATGATACCAAGGTGGGACTTCAGAGAGAGAGCATGGGTTCAGTGAGCAAAATGACCTCCTCCAGTGCTGTGTGATTCAGGGCTATTCGTGAAATTTTAACCGGAAATGAGATCAGCACTCCAGCAGAATAATGGGAGACCAGGAGACCAGGAATGGATATTTCTGCGAGTGCTGACGGGATAAACAACCTCTGGCCATATCTCAATGGACACTTGGTCCATAGCCAAATATTCCTCTGATCAATCTGAGAACTTGGTTAGGGGTTTACAAGAACTAGGCTTTCTTTAATATTTCTCCGGACTACAAGGTGACAGCTTCTGTCTCACTAACCTTTAATAGCACGTCTGGGTTTTGGAAGCTCAGAGGTCACTTTGTAAGTGATAAAAATGGTTTTTGAGCAACAGTTTTACAATTATTTATGGGCACAACTCTGACCTCCTTCGCATGTGAAGCCGTCACTTTGAAGTTCGATCCATGGTAGCAAATGGAAGACAGAGTAATATCCAGGTACTGCTGCTCAGTGCATGGTTTGCAATTCCTAATGGCTTTTCCAAAGCCCGACTTTGAACCAATTTGTACAGCAGAGGCAACGTGTACTGCTGCAGCAGCGGGCTGCATCAGAGACTCAGGGACCCAGAGGATTAATAAGGGCTTTTCGAAGCCATCAGCACTGTGAGTATGCAAACTGCTTCCCAACTCCATTTTAAAAGTGTTTTGGGAGAGTCTAGGACCAGAGAGCACTGCCTCAGAATAGAAGGACTCTCCTTTAGAACTGAGATGAGGAAGAATATCTTTAGCCCCAGGGTGGTGAATCTGTGGAATTCATTACCACAGACGGCACTGAAGGCCAAATCATTAGGTATATTTAAAGCCAAGATTCTTAGGTTCTTGATTGGTAAGGGTATCAAAGGTTTATGGGCAGGAGCCAGGAGAATGGAGTTGAGAGGGTAAATAAATCAGCCATGATTGAATGGCAGAGCAGGCTATATGGGCCCAATGGCCTAACTCTCCTCCTATGTGTTATGATCTTTTTTTCTGAAAAGCTTCTAGTGGGAACATGACAGACAGCTGAGGGGTTATGGGCTGTGTAAGAGAGAAGGATTAGATTGACTACAGAGTGGGTTTATATTGGCTGATACAACACCATGTGCTGAAGGACCTGTACTATGTTCTATAGTGAGCTAGCAATCCACTGGTGATCTGGAGGTGTGAGTTCAAATCCTGTTGCAGGAACTGAACTTCAGATTCCATGGTCACAGCAGTATGAGTATACTGCAGAACGTGGAACATAGAGAGGTACAGCCGGCCCTTTGGCCATGATGTCTGCACTAAAAACAATGCCAAATAAAACTAATTCTCTTCAGCCTGTACATGATCAGATCCGTTTCCCTCCATTCCCTGTATATATGTGTCTAACAGCCTGCTAAATATCACTGCCATACTTGACATTTCTAACCTGTGATAAAAATACCGGCTGTCTTCCCTACCTACACCTCTCATAATTTTAAAAGCTTCTATTAGATCTCCTCTCAGCCAGAGAAAAGTCTGACTTTGTCCAACTTCTCCTGGTAATGCATCCCCTCTAATCCAGAGAGCATCCTGGTGAACCTCCTCTGCAGCTTCACCAAAGCCTCCACACCCTTCCTATAAGGAGGTGACCAGAACTGTTCACAATACTATTGGGTTATTGGGTTATTGTTATTGTTATTGTTCAAAGGAAGAGATCTATTTTCCTTACCCCGTGACTCTGGGGGCTTTATTTACCATGCCTTTCTCCCAGCATGATAGTTATTTCAGGGGCAGCAAGGCAGGGCAATAAATGCCTGCCTAGACAGTCACACCTCCATCCTACGAATGGATTAAAACAGGAGGGATGGCAAATGGCTCACTCCCTGACAGCTCCAGAGATGCACATTCAATCCTAATTTCAGATGCTGACTGTGTGGAGTTTGCATGTTCTCCCTGTGACGAACGGGTTGGTGGGTTAACTGGCCTCTGTAAATTCCCCCGCAGGTGTGTGGGTGAGGAGGTAGAATCTGGGGCAAGTTCATGGGACAATAAAAAGGATGGGTGTAAATGAGTGTTAGAATGTCACTGAGTACCTCATAGGCCAAAGGGCACATCTTCATTTGTACAATTTTCTGACTGTTGGGTTCTGTGTAAATGAATACAAGTTAAATGGGATAGATTGACTGTTTAAGATTCAAAATAACTTGGCACAGGTTTAAAAAGGCAGCCTGTTCTTTCCTAGAGGTTATGAAAGTGCACTGACAGCAGAACAACCCACCTCTGAGGCTACTGATGCCACATAAGCTGTCTACCCTTTGAGAAGCCTTGATTATTACAGAGATATAAAAGGCTGCAGCAAGATGCTGGAGTTGTGAATTCTTCTTCTCAATTAGGGTAATGATTTAGAAGAGACACACAAACTGCTGGCTAGGCTGCACTTAGCTGCCTCAGCTACCCCTGAAGATTAATAAACCCAAACTTAACATAAAATGTTGTTTCCTTGTGTAATATTTCCACCAGCAATTGTTAGCAGTTTAATGTGATAAATTAGCCACGGCAGAGATAGAGAGCCTATCACCAAAACATATGGGGCAATTACTTCCTCAGTGCCGACAAGGTTATAATATACAATTTTACACTCCCAGCTCTCCTCACGTCGGTAGTTAATATATTCCGTTGAGTATAGAGGTGCTTTAGAAGCTCTCCCCTCGTACACAAACTGACAGATTTCAATTACTTTTCTGGAACAGGCAGGTGGTCCCAGAGTCTTTGAATCCTCAGACGAAGGCACCCCAAAGTCTTCACTTGGGTGATGAAGAGGCAGATATCACTGTTCAGCACCAAGCAAAGTACAGTTCTGGACGTATGGGTAGAGGAAAGTATTTGTGCATATTTTGATCCCTTTTTCTTTGAGTTTCACTCACTCCTCTAACTCCTCTCAACTCTGCAATCTCTGCCCTCTTCCAATTCCAGAAGCATTCCATCACTCCATTGTTCCCAAGCCTTTCCCCTCTCTGCAATCTTCTCCTCCCATAAAAATATACTTCTGATCTCCCGGTCCTCCCTACACCTCACACAGCACAGGGTAGATGTTTCTTCATACCCAGGGAACCACTTGAGGGAATTTTCAAGGCTCCTTGTTTGGCCACGTTTCCCAAATCGACAAGCCCCCAACTCACAAAGCCATGTGCTCTCCCAAAAAGGGCTAACCAATGTTAAAATCCAAGGCCAGGGTGCTGGGGAGCAAGTAGAAACATAGAACAGCACAGCAGAGTACAGGCCCTTCAGCCCACAATGTTGTGCTGACCTATATAAACTTACTCCATGATCAATTTAACCCTCCCACATAGCCCATAACCTTTAATTTTTCTTATTTCCATGTTCCTATCTAATTGACTCATAAAGATCTTAGTGTATCTGCCTCTACCACATCGGCAGTGTATTCTGGCACCCACCACTCTATGTGTAAAAAAAACTATCCTTGACATCTCCCCTAAACTTTCCTCCTCCCAAACTAAATGGAAGTCCTCTGGTATTGGGCATTGCTGCCCTGGGGAAAAGCTGCTGGCTGTCCATTCTATCAATGCCTCTCATAATCTTATATACCTCTATCAAATCAACTCTCATCATTCTGCACTTCAGAGAGAAAAGTCTGCCTTGCTCATCCTTTCCTCATAAGACATGATCTCTAATCCAGGCAATGTCCTAGGAACACTCTCCATGGCCTCCACATCTGTCCTGCAGTATTTGGGAAACCCCTTTCAGATTCATCTTGGGACAAGAAAGTAGGTGTCCACCGGCACGTAAACACTACAATAAAACAGCCTAATGTGTGTGCAGCTACCTAAGGAGTCACAGAGTCATACAATATGGAAACAGGCCCTTCTGCCCACATGGTCCAAACTGACCAAGATGCTTATCCATTAGTCCCATTTGCTGCATTTGGCCAATGTTCCTCTAAGCCTGTCCTTGTACCTGTCCAAATGTCTTTTGTATGTTATTATTGTACCCACCTCTACCACTTCCTCTAGCAAATCACTCTACATGCCACATTCTCTGTGTGAAAATGCTACCCCTCAGAATTGTATTATATCTTTCGCCTTTCACTTTGAACCTTTTCCCTCTTGTTCTTCATTCCCTAGCCCTGGGAAAAGAACTGTGTGTATTCACCCTATTGCTTTATGCCTCTCTAAAATGTACTGGACGTTAGACCCTGCCAGTCTCATTTGCACACTCTCACTCTCGAACATGAGAATCCATCATGCACCACAAACCTAAGTCCTCCATGAAGAACCCCTGTGGTCCATCACCCAGAGTCAGAAGTCATGGTTTGTGTCTCAGCATGGATAACTTCATTCAACACAGATCTGAACTGGTCTCACTAAAACTCATGTTTTCAGTATTATTTTTAATGCAGTTTGTCTTCTTTTGCACATTGATTGTCAGTTTTTGTCTGATTATGTATAGTTTTTCATTAATTCTATTGTATATGGTAACATTTATGTACTTTGATAATAAATCTACTTTGAAGCAGAATCTAGCACAGTGGCAACAAAAGTGAAATCTCTCAGACATTAAAGTGGGATTCCCAGGAGATCCAAAACATCCTAGGCTACCACCGGAGGGGGAGAGAGGACACAAGAGACTGCAGATGTTGGAATCTACTGAAGGAACACAGTGGGTTGAGCAGTATCAATGGAGGGAAAGATATCATCAATATTTCAAGTTGATACACCGCATCAAGACTGGAGTACTGTTTCCCAACTCCACCCTCTCCTCTCTCCTGGCACAATCTGCCTGTCATTTTCCACCCCTCCTCAGTCCTCCAATCACATCTGGCCCCTCTGTCACCAGCCCCACTTCTCTCTTCTCCGTCGTGGTGCAGAGTTTCAACCCAAAACGTCATCAGCTCCTCCTTCGCAACCCCCATCCCACCACTGATGTTGTTCCACCTGCTGAGTTCCTCCAGTCTGTTGTTGTAGGAGACTTTTTCTGATCCCTTTGGGCAACTTTCATCTTGAGATGCACAAATGTAAACTAAAGTCGAAAAGCAAAAAGAACTCTAGATGCAGATTGATAAATTCTTGAAAAAACGGGCAATGAGATACTACCATCTGGGAGAAGGTACAGGAGCCTGAAGACCCACACTGAACAATTCAGGAACAGCTTCTTCACCTCCACTCTCTGATTCCTGAATGTTCCATGAACCCATGAATACTACCTTGCTATTCCTTTTTTTCACTATTTAATTTGTAATTTATAATAACTTTATGTCTTTGCACAGTACTGCTGCCACAAAACACCAAAGTTCGCCTCATATAAACCAATGATAATAAACTCTATTCTGATTCTGAAGGCAATGGGGAAATGGCACGGAAGAGGATATGAGGCCTTGGCAGATCAGCCACAATCGTATTAAATGGCAGCACAGGTTTGTGCGGCTGAGTGCCTCCTCCTGATCCTCTTTTCCTGTGCTCTTGTGTTCTCTGCTGGAAATTAAAAAAAGATTTGGGGAAAAGATTCAATATGTCAGGCAGCATCTGTGGAGAGGGAAACATGATATGGTAGGCTGCCCAGAAGGTTTATCACTTATGACTGAGGGTGAGTTTGCCTGTTGGACGGAGAATTGGCTTGGAAGTAAGAGTCAGAGAGTGCTGGTGATGGGTTGTTTCTCGGAGTAGAGGCCAGTGACCAGCGGCTATAATGACTGCTATAGCGGTCAACTCTGGGTCCTCTGGTGTCTGCTCTGGGTATTAACAATTTGGATGAGGATGTAGGAGGGCAATTTGTAAGTTTGTTAATGAAACCAAAATTGGTGGCATGGTGGCTGATGATGTTGGTCTAAGGTTACAACAGCATCTAGATCAACTGGGAAAGTGAGAAAGGGCACGGTAGATAGAATTTAATTCAGACATGTGCGTAGAGATGTATCTTGTGAAGTTAAACCAGGCTACAACTTGCATGGTGAACTCTAAGTCCCTGGGGAATGTTGTTGGACAGAGAGATCTTGTGGTACAAAGTACATAGTTCCGGAGATTGGGAACAGAGGTAGACAGGATGAAGAGTAAGGATATCATGTTGCAGCTGCACAAAACGTTGGCTAGGCCGCATTGAAATATTGTGTGCGGTTTGGGTCGTCACACTACGGGAAGCATATGGCTAAGCCAGAGATGGTGCAGAAAAGGTTCACGTGGATGTTGCCTGGACTGGAGGGGTTTGATTTGTCAAAAGAGATTAGACAGGGTAGATCTGGCTTTCCCTGCAGTGGAGAGGCTGATGGATGAGACAGGGAGACAGAGGCTGCTTCCTGTGCTGGGGACGTCTAAAATAAGAGGGCATGGGTTTAAGGTAAGGGATGGAGAATTAAAAGGGATCAATGGGGCAATTTCTTCTTTACACGAGAGTAGTTGATATCTGAAAGAAGCTACCAGGGTGTTTGGTGGAAGCAGAAACGGTAACAACATTTAAGAGGCACATGGACAAGTAATTGAATGAGCAGGAAATAAAGGAATAGGGAATCATGGGTTAGTATAGATAGGCCAAAAGACCAAAAGCAAAATTAGGCCATTTGGCCCATCAAGTCTACTCTGACATTTCATCATGGCTGCTCCTTTTACCTTCTCAGTCCCAATCTCCTGCATTCTCCCTGTAATCCTTCATGCCCTGACTAATCTACCAACCTCTGCTTTAAATATACCCAGTGACAGCCTCCAGAGCTGCCTGTGGCAATAAATTCCACAGATTCACCACTCTCTGGCTAAAGAAATACCTCCTCATCACCATTCTAAATGGACATCCCTTGATTCTGAGGCTATGTCCTCTGATCTTCGACTCTCCCATCATAGATAGATAGATAGATAGATAGATACTTTATTCATCCCCAAGGGGAAATTCAATGTTCCTCCAGTATGATATCACATAAACACAAGACAGACCAAGACTAACTGACCAACAAAACCACATAATTATAACATACAGTTACAACAGTGCAAAGCAATACCATAATTTGATAAGAGCAGACCATGGGCACGGTAAAAAAAAGTCTCAAAGTCCCAGATAGCCCATCATCTCACGCAGATGGCAGAAGGAAGAAACCTCCAACGTGGCAAAACTTCCCGATGCAGCCTCTGGAAGCACCCGAGCACAGCCAACTGTGAGTCCGTCCGAAAACTTCCGACAACTTCGTGCCTCCGACCAGCCCTCCGACACCGAGCACCGAGCACCATCTCTGCCGAGTGCTTCAACCCCGGCTCCGGCCACCAAGCAACAGGCAAAGCCGAGGATTCGGGGCCTTCCTCTCTGGAGATCTCTCCGATCGCTCAGTAGGAAACATCATAGGAAACATCCTCTCCACATCCACTCTATCAAGGCTTTTCAACATTCAACAGGTTTCAATAAGATCCCTCTCATTCTTTTGAATTCCAGTGAATACAGGCCCCGAGCCAACAAGCACTCCTCATGTGATAAGCCTTTCAATCCTGGAATCATTTTTGTGAACCTCCTTTGAACCCTCTCCAGCTTCAGCATATCCTTTCTAAGATAAGGGGTCCAAAATTGCTCACAATATTTCAAATGAGGCCTCACTAGTGCTTTATAAAGCCTCAGCATTACATCCTTGCTTTTATATTCTAGTCCTCTCAAAATAAATGCTAACATTACATTTGCCTTCCTCACCACTGACTCAACCTGCAAATTAGCCTTTAGGGAATCCTGCACAAAGACTCCCTTTGCATCTCAGATTTTTGAATTTTCTCTCCATTTCAAAAACAATCTATGCTTTTATTTCTTCAACCAATGTGCATCACCATACACTTCCTGACACTATTTCATCTACCACTTTACCCATGCTCCTAATATGTCTAAGTCCTCCTGTAGCCTCTCTGCTGCCCCAACACTACCTGTCACCCTACCTATCTTCATATTGTCCACAAACTTGATAGGTGTGATGGTCAGCTATTTCAGTCTCAACACCATGGATGAATGGCTGAATGACCTATTTCTACATTGTATAACTCTAAAAGACATCTATTTGTCAGAACTAGGAAATTTGCTTTTAAGATGCAGGGAAGGGTGGGAGATCAAAGAAAATGTCTGGCATATGTCAGAGAGCAAATAATGACACAGATTGTTGTCCACTGATGTCCAAGTCCAGACTTGCCACTGGCGGCTAATCTGCTGGAGAAGGTGTAAATCGAGGAAGGACATCAAAGGGAGCAAATCATTACCATTGTCACACTGCCATCTCTGCGAGCTTTCTGTATGCTAGAAGGCTGTGGAATTTGCTAAACTGCTTCAAGAAGACCTTCTGCCATTCTGTATGTCAGTCAAAGGAGAAATTACAGACACCTCCACAGGAAGTTCACAAGAATGACCTCAGGAACGAAAGGCTTAATGTACTAGGAGTGTTTGCTGTCTCTGGGCCTGTATTCGATGGAGTTCAGAAAGATGAGGGAAATAATCTCATTGAAGCCTACCAGATAGAGAAAAGCCTTGATGGAGGGACATGGAGAAGTGGGAGAGTCTAAAATTCAAGTGCACAGCCTCAGGAAAAAGGGACCTCTTGTAAGAACTGAGACGAGGAGGAGTTTCTTCAGCCGGGGTTGGTGATTTTGTGGATTTTGTTGCCACAGAGGGCTGTAGAGGCCAAGTCATTGGGTAGATTTAAGGCAGAAATCAATAGCCTCTTGATTGGTAAGACAGATAGATACTTTATTGATCCTAAAGAAAATTACAGTGTCACAGTAGGATTACAAGTGCACAGATATACAAATATTAGAAGAGAAGTAAGAAGAATAAAAAAAAAGTTACCTTCAAAATAAGATGTACAAGTCAAAGATTACAAGATTTACAAATTCACACTGATATGATGGTAGTACAAGAATTACTATAATGTTATACAGTAATGGGACTAATTCACACCATCCAGGTAAGAAGTGATGCTAGTATTACACAGGGTGTCCGCAATAGCAGAGTGTGCTAAACAGAGCTTAAACAGAGATTAATAAGGGGTCATCACTTTCCAGGCTATAGGTTGACTCATTATTGAATCTAATGGCTGAGGGTAAGAATGACCTCGTATAGCACTCTTTGGAGCAGCGCAGTTGTCAGTCTATTACTAAAAGTGCTCCTCTGTTCAGCCAAGGAGGCATGCAGAGGGTGAGAAACATTGTCCAGAATTGCCAGGATTTTCTGGAGGGTCCTTTGTTCTACCACAGTCTCCGGTGTGTCTAGTTTGACTCCTATAACACAGCCTCCCTTTCTAATCAGTTTATTGAGTCTGTTGGCATCACCTGTGTTGATGCCATTCCCCAGCACACCACCACATAGAAGATTGTACTGGCGACAACAGACTGGTAGAACATGTGAAGGAGAAGGATGCATATTCCAAAGGACCTCAATCTCCTCAGGAAGTAAAGACAACTCTGGCCTTTCTTGTACACAGCCTCTCTGTTGGTGCTCCACTCAACTCTGTTGTCCAGGTGCATCCCCAGGTACATACCCACTTCCTCACCATCAATAGTAAGAGGGAGCAGTGCAGGCTTAGTCTTCCTAAAGTCCTTCACCATCTCCTTTGCCTTACTGATGTTGAGCTGCAGATGATTCAGCTTGCACCATTTAACAAAGTCAGGGCACCTGTCCTCCCTTTATACACCCAACTATTCCTGAGTAATCAGAGAATTTCTGCAGATGACATGACTCAGTATTGTATCTAAAGTCCGAGGTATACAGGGCAAACAGGAAGGGATCAATACAGTCCCCTGTGGGGCCCCAGTGCTACTTACAGCCACACAGATCTGAAGCCGCACAAATTGTGTTCTGCCAGTCAGGTAGTCCATTATTTAGCATACAACGGAAGAGCCAGCCTGCATTGTACAGAGCTTTTCCCTCCAGCAATGGGGTCGGATGGTATTGAAGGCACTTGAGAAATCAAAAAGCACGATCCTCACAGTGCTGGCCTCTTATCCAAATGGGAGTAGGCTCTGTTCAGCAGGTAGATCGTCGACTCCAATGGCTCCTGGTAGGCAAACTGCAGGGGATCGAGGGCTGATCTGACCAGACTCAGATTGAAAATGTGCTGGAGAACTCCACACAGCTGCTCAGCACTCTCCCTCAGGACCCTGGGGTTCACACCATCCGGCGCTGATGCTTTGCCATGTCTCAGTTTTTCTAGAGCCCTTCTCACTTGCTCAGTAGTGAAGGTAGTTCATGCTGACTGGGGAGTTGGTGGAAGGTGGGGGTTGGGAGGGTGAAGACTGGGACGATAGCTGTTGGTATGTGGAGGTGTGGACGGGAGGTGCAGGGGAAGGAGTGGATGTAGACAGTGGTAGCCTGTGATGTTCATCCACGTGTTGAACTGGAGGAGGGAGGAGGGGAGGTGTTGGTGCTGAGGGGGCATTGGGTGACTCAGCACCTGGGATGGGGTACTGAGTGGGGTGTGAACAGGAGGGGAATTGTCAAACCAATTGAAGAATTGGTTTAACTCATTAGCCCAATTCATGGCTGCATTCCGAAGCTCTACAGCCTGGCTGATTGAAGCCAGTTATGTTCTTCGTGCCTCTCCATACCTCCCATGTGCTACTCCGCCCAAACTTGTTCTCCAGCTCTCTTCTGTATTCCTCTTTAGCCACCTCAATCTTCTCCTTTAGTTCTCTCTGCACGTGTTTCAATTCCTCCCCCTCTCCTGATCTAAAGGCTCTCTTTTTGTGGTTGAGAAGAGCCTTTAGATCACTGGTGACCCATGGCTTGTTGTTAAGGAAACAGCAAACAGTCCTTGATGGTATTACAGTGACCACACAGAAGATTATGTAGCCAGTGATGCAATCAGTAAGTTGGGTTAATGTCCTCCCCATGTTGGTCACAAAGCACATTCCAGTCAGTAATTGCAAAGCAGCTCTTCTAGGCCTCGATGGCCTCTGAAGACCATTTATTTGCTGTGTTGGGTATTGGGAATTTGGGAGATAGGGATTATGGGGAGAAGAGAGAACAGGCTTTAAAAAAATAGCCATGATTGCTGTGGTGGAGTAGACTCAGTGGGCCAAATGGCCTAATTTTGCTCCTATAACTTGTGATCTTAAAACACTTGGTGGATAGCCTGATGCTGCGAAAGGCTCTACAGAAATGCAGGCCTCTCATTGTTTTGGAAATGGCTGAGATGTTGGGTAAAGGGTGGGTCTATGGGAGAGAAATTATAAAAGATTTCAGGTTTAACAGAAAAAAATGTCACCCTGACACTAACCGCTGTAAGCAGAGAATTTAAACAAAAATTGTCAAAATAAATATATGCGATACAATTCCCCAGGGTGCCTAATGGAGGTTTTGACAGGCAGACTGTTCCTAAATGCTTTTTAAAAAGAAAGCGACTGGCCCTTTTAAACCTCTTTATTCATGAACCTTTCTTCATGTCCTCCCTTCGAAAGTGGTCCCAGAACAGGCATCAGTATGCCCTGCTTTACGAGCAGACTTACAAAGCATTTACCACTCTACAGCACACACCTTGCAATGATAAAGACTCCCTGCCTTTAGAAAGGGCCTCTAATGCAGCAGCCTGGCACCATTTTCAGACAGACGTTGAAGCTGAAGCACAGATGAAGAAGAGAAATAGGGACATGAAGTGACCATTCAACCCTTGAGTCTGTTCATGGCATATCGCCCGATTCCCTTCATATCTACAAGTATACAACCCCTTGCACATCGGGACATCATAATGCAGGTGTATAAAACTTTGGTTAGGCCAAGTATGGAGCCTTGTATTCAGCTCTGGTTGTCCATTAGGGATGTGGAGGCTTTGGAGCTGATGGAAAAGAGGCTCTCTGGGACGCTTGCTGGATTAAAGGGCATGAGCAAAGAGGAGAAGCTAGACAAACATCAGCTGTTTTCTCCGCAGTGTCAGATCAGAGGCTAAGGGGATATCTGAAAGTTTATAAAACGATGAGTGGCACAGATAGGAGAGAAGTGCCAAATACTGGAGGACGAAGCTTTAAGATGTGAGGGGGTAAGTGCAAGATGTTGAAACTGAAGCACAGATGAACAAGAGAAATAGGTACAGGAAGAGACCATTCAACCCTTGATTTTTTTTTTACACAGGGAATGGTCTGGGTGCCTGGAACCTGGGCGTGTTAAAAGTGGAGGCAGGTAAAATTGTGGCATGCAAGAGGCTTTCAGAGGGACACTTGAATAGGCAGGGAATGGAGGGGTATGTGTCATGTGTGGGCAGAAGGTATTCAGTTTAAATTGGTATTGTGCTCAACACAGACACGATGGGCTGAAGGCTCTGATCCCGTGCTGTTCTATGTTCTTGTGAAGCATTAGCAACCACAATACAGACACTCATTCATTCAATACTTTGACTTTAAGACGTTGCGTCAGATGATTTGAGCTGCCAACCATGTCTTCATGCAGAAGATACTGCTCGACCATCTGAGGTCCTCCAGCAGTTCCATAATTACTACAAATTCCAGCATCTGCTGTCTGTCATGTCTCCTAAATACAGAGAGCATGTTCTCCCTGTTAGAAGATCCTAGGACTAGGGGTGTGGTTTAAAATAGGGATATGAGATTGGAGTATGTATAGATATTGGTTTGTTATTATCACATGTACTGAGATACAGTGAGAAAGTTCTGTTTGCATGCCAACCAGACAATCATTCTATATATGAGTACACTGCGGTAGTGAAAGGAAAACAGAATGCAGAATATCGTGTTACAGTTACAGAGGACGAATGATAGAGGTAAACAAATAAAATGCGAGGGACACGGGGTAGTGGGAAATCAAGAATTCATCTTTAGCATATAATAGGAAATGACTATAGCAAAATAGACACTGTCTTGAGCCTGGTGGTACATGTTCTCAAGCTTCTGCCCTCTGGTAAGGGAGTGATAAGAGAGAATGACCAGGATGGGTGGGGGTCCTTGATTACGTTGGTTGCTTTCCCAAGGCAGTGAAAAGTGTAGACAAAGTCAATGGAGGGAAGGCTGTTTTGTCTGATGGACTGACTGTGTTCATATCTCTCTGCAATTTCTTGCAGTCTTGAGCCATGCTCTTGATGAATAATAGAGCAGGCTCCAGGGCTGGATGGCCATCTGCTGCTCCTGTTCCCCCGATGCACCATCCTGACGCGGAAATTTACTGCTAGTCCTTCATCGGTGCTGGGTTTAAACCCTGAGACTTCCTCCCCAACAACACTGTGGGAGCACAGACAGCTGAAGGTCTGCAGTGGTTCAAGAAAGTGACTCAGTCCTTCTCAAGGGGCAATTAGGGTGGGCAATAGATGCGGCCCTTATGCAACAATGACCTTGCACTCAACATTAGCAAGTTCAAGAAACTGGTTGAGACCTCAGAAAGGGGAAGTCAGGAGAACACACAGCTATCCTCACTGAGGAGTCAACAGAGGAAGGGGTGAGCAGCTTCAAATTCCTGTCCATCAATACCTTGGAGGCTCTTTCCAGGGCCCAGCACATAGATACAATCATGAAGAAGGAATGTCATTGTTTCTACTTCATTAGGAGTTTGTGACTTTTTGTTATTTCTATACCGCATTCTAACTGGTTGCTTCACAGCCTGGTGAGGAGGCTCCAATGCACAGGATCGCAAGAAGCTGCAGATGGTTGTAGACTCAGTGAGTTCCATCACAGGTACAACCCTTCCCACCGTCAAGAACATCTTCAATAGAAGCCTCCAGAAGACAGCATCCGTCATAAAGGACACTCACCATCCAGAACATGCACTCTTCTCATTGCTACCATCAGGAAGGAATACATGTCCATGAAGACCCACACTCATTGCTTTAGGAACATCATCTTCCCTTCTGCTGTCAGATTTCTGAATGGTCCATGAACCCATGTTGGCACTATTTCTATAATTTATAGATCTTTATGCTTTTGCACTGTACTGCTGTCGTCTTAAGTTAATGATAATAAATCCGACTCTGACAAAGCATACATTTTTCCAAAAAAATAGTAAATTCCCTAGTGAACTGATGGGATTTGGAATTCACATCCTTGTGTTCACCAGGTCTTTGGCACCACGCACTTAGACCCAACAGATCTGTAAACGTGGTTAAGTTCCTTGGTAGGCGGATTGCTGTTCAAGGATTGCCTTGATTAATTATTAAACATGAATAAATACCAATATTCAATATTTTATAAATCTAAGATTGTTTATTGCATACTTCAAAATTAACTACTCACTGGCAATTTCTATCAAAATCTGTTGACAGTCTGGAATATTTGGTATGCATTAATGAATTTGCTTCATCTGAATGGGATTATAATTGGAGATTTTTAATCTAAACTTCAGTAGAGTTTATTGGGAGTGTCACATTGGGAATCACATACTCTGCCAGGTGGGAGATAAAGATGCACCATAGCTTTGCAGGGAGCTAACAGTCTAATTGGGCTGGGCAGAAGAACCGGCAGAGACACAGATGGGAAAATTATTAAGTACTGGAGATGAATGGGGGATGCAATCACAGAAATTTACACAATAGAAGGCCATTCAGTCCACTGTGTCCATGGAAACCATAAATGGACTTTCAGCACTGCTTCTGGAGCCATGGAGGTCATAAACCTTCTGCTCAAGGGTCTTTGACACAAAATACTCAATCTTGCTTCTCTCTCTGTAGATGCTGCTGGACCTGGCACAGGAACAGACTTTCTGGCTGAATATGAAGCCAAATTAAACTCATTCACTTCTGTCTGTACATCATTCATATGCTCCATGCCCTGCATATTCATGTGTCTATCTAACAACCTCACACATGCTGCTGTCACCACCACCCCTGGCAACCCACTCCAGGCCCCTGCCACTCTCTCCCCACAAATCTCCCTCAAACTTTCTCCCTCTCACCTTAAAATGCATTTCCTCTAGTATTTGACATTTCTACCCTGGGAGAATGATGCCAGCTGTCTACCCTATCTATGCCTTTTATAATTTTATAAACTTCCATCAGGTCTCCCTTCAGCCTCCGCCACTCCAAAGTAAACATCCCAAATTTGTCCAACCTCTCTTTATAGTACACACCCTCAACTCCGGGCAGCATCCTGGTGAATCCCTTCTGCACCCTCTCCACAGTCCCCACATCATTCTCATAATGTGGCAGCCAGAACTGCACAAAATAAATCAGTTGGCTGAGACCTCATGACTGCTTCCAGAGTTCCCTGTCTTTGGTTGGATTTAAGATATCTGGATGAGCTCTTAAATCTCCAAGGTATGCCATGATTAGTGTAGATAAGTATGATAATTAGCATAAATGAGATGGCAGAAGGGCATGTTTCTGTGCTGTATGACTCTGTGATCCTATTACAAGTTGAAACTCACTGGTCCAGCATGTCTTCAACAACTAGTACAGATCTGTACTAATTAACTAATTCTAACTAAGATCACACATAGGGTGGTGAGGATGTAGACTGAGCTGCCAGTGCGACTGGTAGAAGCAAGTGCAATTACAATTTTTAAAAGGCATTTAGACAGGTACATGGAAAGGAACAGTTTAGAAGCTTCTCTGTTTCTTATGCTCTGTTCTTTATCCTGCCTTCACTTTACCGCTGTTCTTTGCCTTGGATACCATCGAGTTGAGGGAGTTACACTAACACGTAAAAAGTATTTGGATTGGCACATGGATATGAAAGGATCAGAGGGATATGGATAAATAGGACCAACTCAGAAGGAATCACAGTCAGCTTGGACCGGTTGGACAAAAGGTTCTGTTTCTATGCTGCATGACTCTATCAAGGCACTATTGGGAGCAATGAACTTAGAACAACCTACCACTAACCTTGACCACTTGAAGGAAAGGTGCAAAGCCAGAGTAAGAGGCACAGTATTTGGAGAGGGCAGGGGGATAAACGCAGAAGCAAGAAAAACAACATGCATTATTGAATTGAATCGGTTTACTATTGTCACGTGTATAGTGAAAAACCTGTCTGGCAGATCATTTCATTACATCAGTGCATTGAGGTAGTTCAAGGGAAAGTAATAACAGAATGCAGAATGAAGTTATGGGCTGAGGTTACGGGCTGAATGCGGGCTACTGGGACTAGGTGAGTGTAAGTGTCGGCACGGACTAGAAGGGCCGAGATGGCCTGTTTCCGTGCTGTAATTGTTATATGGTTATAAAGTGTTACAGAGAGAGTTCAGTGCAGGCAGACAATAAGGCGCAAGGTCATAGCAAGGGAGGTTGTGAAGTCAATAGTCCAACAGTTCAATAGTCTTATAACAGCAGGATAGATGCTGTTTCTGAGCCTGATTGTATGTGCTTGCAGGCATTGGCATTGGGACTGGGCTGCCCATCCTACCGCTGTAGGGAACTGTTCATAGTCTTATAACAGCAGGATAGAAGCTGTCCTTGATTCTGATGCTATGTCATTTAAGGCTTTTTTTACCTTCCACCCGATGGGAGGGGTAGGAGAAGACAGAATGTCCTGGCTGGGCAGGGTCTCTGATTATGCTGGCTGCTTGACTGAGGCAGTGAGAAATGTAGACAGAGGGAAGGCCGGCTCCTGTAACATTCTGAGCTGAGCCCACATTTCTCTGCAGTTTCTTGAGGTCATGGGCAGAGCAGTTGCCACATTGAACTGTGATGTATCCAGATAGGATTAAAGAGGTCTGCTTAACATTCCAGCCAATTCTTCGCAACTGAATGTGGCTAAGAGGTTGGGTGAGCTAGAAGGGAGTTTGAGGTGAAATCTGAGCTGCTTGCTTTTTTAAACAAACACAAAATGGATCACATCCTGGCATCAGGAGACATCTCCACTGTCAGGGAGAACAGCTTTTCAAATAAGAATCCAATGCGCTTGATAATCTGTCACCGCACTAACACCCGTGGACAAGTGGAGCCCGCTTGCCCAGGGTGGAATGAAGGCAGCTGACAGGGAGAGGCCTGGAGAACAGTGAACATGCACCTGCACACAAAGGGACAGTGTGTGCAGCAGTCCGGCCTGAGAGCTTACACAGCTTGTATGCATCACTGAACACAGAAACTGCTCCAGACAAAACTCAGCCCTAGCACTAGTTCACAGGCCACAAAGTGGTCAGAATGTAGCAGGGGTATCGGCACAAGAGCCGGGAAGTTATGATGCAGCTTTGTAAACTCTGGCCAGGTCGCACCCGCAGTATGTACTGCAGTCAGTTCTGGTTCCCCCATTACAGGAGGCAGGTGGAGTCTTTGATGCTACTGGCTGCCTCAGTAAAGCAGCCAACACCATCAAAGGCCCCACCCACCCCAGTCATTTTTTCTTCTCCCTTCAAGCAGATGATGCAAAAGTCTGAAAGCACACACCCCCAGGCTCTGGGATAGCTTCTATCCCATTGACATCAGACTGATGAATGGTCCTCTTCTACGTTAAGATGGACTCCTGGTCTCATAATCTACCTCACTATGATCTTGCACTTCCCTGTTTATCTGCACTACACTTCCTCTGTAACTGTAAAACTATTCTGCTCTTTGTTGTGCTTTTCCCTTTCTACCACCTCAATGCATTTACTTTTTGAAGTACTTTGGTACCAATGACAATAACAAATCAATTTCAATTCCCTTGCAATAGGTTAAAGTTGAAAGTTGAGATGGAGCTTCAGAGGATGGTGCGAATGTGGAATGGGCTGTCAGCAGAAGTGGTAGATGCAAGTTCAACTGTAACACTTAAGAGAAGTTTGGATTGGTACATGGATGAGAGGGGCTCGAAGGGCTATGGTCAGCGTGGGATAGATGGGACTAGACAGAAGACCAGGTCGGCCTAGACTAGAGGGTCCTTCTGTGCTGTATGACTCCATGAACCGCACAGAACTGTTTAAATGGAGGTCCCAGAACGTTAACTGTTTCCCTTCCCTTGGATGCTGCCTGACCTGGCGAGTTTTTCCAGCATTTTTGTCCTTGCTCTGGAATTCTTCACTGCATTTATTAGAGCGTTTCAGGGAGAAGAAAATTATATGCATGACATCACAACTGTGAGAGTGCATTAAGTGCTGAGCAATGTGAGATTACAGGCTCGTAATCAGAGCATTCCTTCATAAGACGGTGTCATTTTGCATGTCACAACAATTCTCTCCCTGTCACACGCTAAGTATGACAGCTCTATTTGTAAATGTGTCATTTCCCAATACATTCTACACAGCTTCATATTCTGCAGAAGACCGCTAAACAGACACACAGAGATCCGTGGATACATAAACAGCAGCATGCTTTGCCAAAATAAGGAAGTTAAACATAACATCAATCAAACACTGGTTAGACCTCAGCAGAAGTGCTGTGGTCAGTTCTGGGCAGTGTACTTTAAGGGGAAAGGAAGGGTGAAAGATTTAATTTACAAAGAGACTGGGAAACATGGCTAGATCTGTTCAGAGCAGGACAGGTTAAAAGGAAATTTAAAAGAGGTGTCCAAAATGATGAAGAATCTGGGACATTCCCGCTTTGTGTTAGCACCATCAGGAAGGAGCTACAGGCACCTTAAGACCCACACTCAATGTTTTAAGGACAACTTCTTCCCCTCTGCCAACAGATATCTGACTGGTCCATGAACACTATCTCCTTATTCTTCTTCTGCTCCATTTATTTATATCTGTATCTTACAGCAGTATTTATATGTCTTGCACTGTCATGATGCCACAAAAACAACAAATTTCATAACAAATGTCAGTGATAATAAACCTGATTCTGATTCTGGGTTCTAATAGAGCAAACAGGACTTAAACAATTGTCACTATTTGTTCGAAGGATGTAGTCAGAACTGGCAACACCAGCATTTACTGTCCATCCCTGATTGCCCTTGAACCAGGCGGTTAGCAGCATTTGTGACACAAGGGCACTGCAGCTGCTGAAATCCAGAGTAACAAACAAGATGCCGGAGGAGCTCAATGGGTCAAGTAGCAACTGTGGGGGGAAGTGGAGGCTGAAGTCTCTTCCAAGGAAATTGACAGGTGACATTTCAGGCTGAGACCCTTCATCTGATGAATCTGGAGTCACATGGAGGCCTGCCCGAGTATAGGGTGGGCAGATCTCCTTCCCTGGACGATATTAGTGAACCCAGCTGAACCCTGGTGAGAACGTGGAGCAAACTTCTAGATGGGTGCAGTTAGAATGTTTACGACAATTGGGCAGGTACGTGGATAGGAAAGGTTCGGAGGAAAATGGGCTCACTCAATGCAGTCAAGAAGGGTCAGGTCAGTCAGGAAGGCTCCTTGGTCAACTGGACCAGCTGAGCTGAAGAACCTGTTTCTGTGCTGTCATAACATCATAACTTAGATGGGTTGTTACAACAATGGTTACCATTACTGAGACTGGCATTTTAAAGAATCTAAAGATTTATTTAAAAACAAATTTAAGTTGCCATGCTGCTGTAGTGGAATTTTAATGCATATGTCTGACCAGTCCCATCACACCACAATGCTGCTTTACACCTTTCCAGGAACAAGGGTTGGAGATGAGGAAATTCATTCCCATGCAGCGCTCTCTGAAACAAATTCAATGGAACTTGGGTCAAAGATTCATAGAGTCAGTCACACAGGCATTTGGCCATATCCCTCAAAACCTTGATAGTTTTATACATCTCTATAAGGTCAGCTCTCACTTGTCTATACTCTGATAAATAAAGTCCTCACTTTCCCAACCTCTCCTTATGGCTCAGGCCTTTACATTCCGACAGCATCCTAGCAATTCCCTGCACTTATTCCAATTTAATTATGTCTTTCCTTTAACAGGGGGACCAGAACTGTACACAATTGTCCAAGTGCAGACTCTATTGTATAACTGCAACATAACGTTTCAACTCCACTACTGACAGTGTGCCAAATGGCGTCTTTACCACCCTGTCCATGTCATTTCGAAAGACTTGAACTAAAAAGGTTCAAACTTCAAAGTTCAAACTAAATGTATTATCAAAGTACATACTATATGCTACAATCTACTACCCTGAGATTCACTTTATTGCAGGCATTCTCTGAAAAAAGAGAAATATAATAACATTTCATGAAAAGCTGTACGTGAACAGACTTACAAACCAATGCAAAATGTGACAAACCATGCAAATAAAAAAATTATACTAAGAACAAGAGTTTCAAGGAGTCTTTGAAAGGTTGTAGAATCATTTCAGAGTACTGCAGTGGTGATTGAAGTTATCCATATTGTTTCAGGAGCCTGATAGTCGTAGGGTAATAACTGTTCCTGAACCAGGTGGTGGGGGCCCTCCTTCCTCATGGGAGTAGTGAGAAGATGGTGGGGGTCTTTGATGATGGATGATGTTTTCCTGTGGCAGTGCTCAATGTAAATGTACTCGATGGTGGGAACGACTTTGCCTGTAATGGACTGGGCTGTATCCACCGATTTCTTCAGCTTTTTCTGTTCTTGGGCATTAGAGCTTCCATACCATGCTGCAATGCACCCAGTTTGGATAATCTCCACTGTGCAGCTATAGAAGCTTATCAAAAATTTTGGTGGCGTGTTAAATCCAGGAAAATTTCTAAGAAACTCGATTGTGATTTCTTTGTGATGGCAATTACGTGCTGGTCCCGGGACAGATCCTCTGAGCAACACAGAAAATGCTGGAGGAAATCAGCATCTGTGGAGGGAAAATGAGAATGGAGGCAGCTGCTATGCGAGTCCAGGTGAGAAGAAGGTGGGGGGTGGAGGAGGGAGAGATGAAGTACAAAGCAGGGAGGGTCTTGGCCTGAAATGTAAACTGTTTACTCCTCCTCCATAGATGCTGCCTGACTTGCTGAGTTCCTCTGCCATTTTGTGTGTTTTGCTCAAGATATACAGCATCTGCAGAATCTCTTTTGCCTCTGATAAGGCTGCAGGGTTATGGGTTAAAACTGAGCAGCTGATCTATTTGGAGAGCAAGCACAGGGTTGCTGCTCAGAATCCTCAACCCTGTGCCCAGTGACAAGGGTGGTTGTGCATTCCAGCCTCCTGGGTGTACAAGGAAAGAGTGCAGAATGAAGGGTGACAGGTACACTGAAAGTGCAGTGCAGGCAGACAATAAGTTGCAAGACCATTATGCAGTTGATAGTGAGGTGAAGAAGCCATCTTACTTCACTCCTTCACCATTTTGTTCCCTTTTTACACAACTTATATATTTTTAACACACATTTCTTATTGTAACATAATTATCTTATTTATTGCACTGTGCTTCTGCCGCAGAACAACAAATTTCATGACATATGTCAGTGATAAAAATCCTGATTCTGGTCGCTGGTAACCATTTAATAGTCCTACAACAGGGGGATAGAAGCTGTCCTTGAGCCTGCTAGTATGTGTGTTCAGGCTTTTGTGTCAGCCTAATGGGAGTCTCTTATAGTCACTGTATCTGATTGAATCACCTCCTCTGACAGCACATTCCAGATATCAACCGCTCTCGGTGTGTAAAAGAATGCTCCTCGTATCCTCTGTGAAACTCTGTCCTCTCACCCTAAACCTATGCTCTGTAGTTTCAACCTCCCCACCATGGGAAAAGATTTTGACTATCACCCCTATCTGTGCCTCTTGTTAGTGTGGAAACTCAGTACAAGTTGCTCGCTGCAAATTTACTCATTACTTCCATTATAATTGGCCCATTGTTTTCCCTTGCACCATCTTGATGCAGCGTTGTATTGAGTTGACTGTATGGGTGGAATGCAAGATAAGCTTTAAACGGTACATCAATACCTGTGACAATAATAAACCAATTCTACTATCAGGTGAAGTAAATGATCTCAGTACAAACATTGGCTGGTATCTAATGGGTTCACCTTAAGAAGCCCAGCAGCAGCAGTGGGAAGATCCTCCAGTGCACAAGGCTGAAACTCTAAAAACTTTGTCAAGCACCCTCCATTTATCTTGTGACTGCACACACAAGATAGAAACATAGAAAACCTACAGCACAATACAGGCCCTTCGGCCCACAAAGCTGTGCAGAACATGTCCCTATCTTAGAACTACCTAGGCTTTACCCATAGTCCTCTGTTTTCCTAAGCCCCATGTAGCCATCCAGGAGTCTCTTAAAAGACCCTATCGTTTCCACCTCCACCACCACTGCCTGCAGCCCATTCCACACACTCACCACTCTCTGCGTAAAAATCTTACCCCTGACATCTCCTCTGTACCTACTTCCAACCACCTTAAAACTGTTCCCTCTCATGCTAGCCATTTCAGCCATGGGGAAAAGCCTCTGACTATCCACATGATCAATGCCTCTCATCATCTTATACACCTCTATCAGGTCACCTCTCATCCTCCGTTGCTCCAAGGAGAAAAGGCTGAGTTCACTCAACCTATTCTCATAAGGCATGCTCCCCAATCCAGGCAACATCCTTGTAAATCTCCTCTGCACCCTTTCTATGGTTTCCACATCCATAGGCGACCAGAATTAAGCACAGTACTCCGAGTGGGGTCCTCAAAGAAAAATTAAACTCACACCGGATCCTGCATCTTCTTCGAGAAGTCATCACTAAAATCAAATCGTAGGAGAACAAAAAATGTGATGTCACTTTATGCAGATTTGAATCAAATGCCCTATGTGTGACCACAGTTGCTTCTGGCAGAGTCCATCGCTTAGCACCGTCTCCAATAGGAGCCAACCCTCCTACAGAATCTATATATGGATTGCTGATATTAAATGTGTTCAGTTAAACTAGCACTTTGCATTATTTTTTAATTTTATTTTTAATAGGCCCCTCTAGCCCCTGAGCCGTGCTGCCCAATTCCACCCATGCGACCAATTAACCTACCAACCTCTACATTTTTGGAATGTGGGAGGAAACCAGGACACCCAGAGGAAACCCATGCAGTCACAGGGAGAACATGCAAACTCCTTACAGACAACAGCAGGAAACGACCCCGGGTTGCTGGTGCTGTAATCACATTATGCTAACCGCTAACAATCCACGCAAGGCCAAACTCCTTCAATAGGAATGGAAAAAGTATTGAATTTATTTTCTTTATTTAGAGATACAGCACAATAACGGGCCTTTCTGCCCAACAAGCCCCTACTGCCCAATTATACCCACAAACATACAAGTTCCTTACAGATAACAGTATGACTGAACTCATGTCGCTGGTGCCAACTGCCAACTCATCTCCAGAGATGAGGAAGAATTCTCTCTCTCCCTCTCTGTTTCTCTTTCTCTCAGTTCTTCCGCTACCCCACATGATATAACTACCGCAGGTTACAACTTAGCAAGGAAATGCTCTTTAAATTTAAGCTGCACCCACACAGAGAGAGCCCAGAGCCCAGAGCTAGAACAGAGTCCCAGGGAAGATCAGTCTAGACAGAAATGTTAAAATCTGAGCTCAACATTGAAGAAGGAAATGAAAGACAGAATAACTGTTAAGCAATTATCACCTCAGCTCCAGGAAGAATAATCGATCTCACACAATGGCTGTGAGGTGTGAATGGGTTTCCAACTCAGAATTTTAAACTTTGCCCCTCACACGTGTGCTGCTCCATATTAATATTGAAGAACCACTTGCACTGTGGCTCTTGAGACCTCAGCAAGTTATTTCCATGGATGCTACTGAGGTTTTGGAGTATTGTTCATAGAGCACACGCCCTTGATTTTAAAACCCATTGAACCAAAAATGGTACAGATGCCTTTCACGTCAGAAGATAGTAATTTTCAGCTCATCATCTCAGTGTCTGAGCCAGACTCCCATGCTTACAAGGCCGAGAACAGAAAGTAGGCTGATCTTCTGTGGCTAGTACAGACAGAATGGGCAGAACAGCCCCTTCTATGCCTGACCACTGACTCTTCCTTTGAAAGAAGTTTGTGAAATAAAAGTTTATAAAATATGCATGAGTAAGATTGGCAGAGTCTTTTCCCCAAAGCAGAAATGTTGAATTGTGGAGGGCATAGGTTTAAGGTGAAAGGAGGTTTACTAGGCAAGTTTTACTTTTGCACAGCCTGCTGGGTGCCTTTAGATAGGCACATGAACATGCAGGAATAGAGGACATGGATCATGTGCTGGCTTAGGCTTAATTTGATACCATGGTCAGCACAGACACGTTGGGCTGAAGGGCTTGTTCCTGTTCTGTGCTGCTCATGAATATAATTGGCCAGTATGAGACATCGAGAGAACACAGGAGCAGCATTCTGATTGGTTGTATGGAGGCTCCAGTGCACCAGGATCACAAGAGGCTGCAGCATGTTGTAGACTCAGCCAGTTGCTTCATGGGCACAACCCTCCCCAGCATCAAGGACATCTACAAGAGAAGGCAGCAGCATCATTAACGATCCTTACCGTCAGGACAGACCCTCTTCTCATTACTACGGCAGCTTGAAGGTCCCCACTCAATGATTTAGGAACAGCTTCCTCCCATCTGGCAACAAATTTCTGAATGGTCCATGAACACTACCTCCCTATTCCTCTTTTGCACTGTTTATTTATTCTTTTATAACTTCTAGTAACTTTTTAAGTTTTGCCCTGTGCTGCTGCCACAAATAACAAATTTCACAACATATGTCAGTGATAATAAACCTGATTCTGATGACTCCTGCCTTGGTGGATGGGATTCTTGATGAAGACCAGACTCTCAATTACACTCTGTGGATCAGGGTCCAGTCACCATTCACTTCGAATATCCTTGAGGTTAATTTCTGGTGTGGACGCAGTTACTGCCTAGCAGTGTTGCTTTTGGACAGGTCTGTGTAAAAGACTGTGATATTGATGACTGTGGTGCAATTGTTGATTGGGTTTCTGATGGAGATTCAGTCGCTGTTGACGTCTCTTGTTATTGTTGGGCACATTCCTGAAGAACACTTAGCAATCAACAATAACTTTTCATAAAGCAAAGATCTTTTCATAAAGCAAGAATAAACATGAGCAATATGTGATAGAAGTGCTCATTATGAGGGGTATAGTTGGGTGAACGCATGGATGCTCTTTCCTCTCAGGTTGGTGAGACTGGAATTAGAGGTCATAGGTTTAGGGTGAAAGGTGAATTATTAAAAGGGAACCTGAGGGGAAATTTCTTCACTCAAAGAGAGGTGTCAGTGTGGAACGAACTGCCAGTGGAAGTGGTAGATGTGAGTTCAACTGTAACATTTAAGAGGAGTTTGGATAGGTACATGGACGAGAGAGGTTTGGAGGGATATGGTGCAGGTGCAGGTAAATAGGACTAGGCAGAATAGCAGTTTGGCATGAACTAGATGAGTCCAAGGGCCTGTTGCTATGTTATAGTACTCCATGCTACTGCACTAAAGACAGTGCAGAGGAGAGTCCCCAGAATACCTGCACCACAGCATCTTGAAAAGGAGACACCGGATTGACTGGGTTTGTTTTCCCTGCAGTGGAGAGCTGAACTGGTATGATACATTATTGAAGGGGTTAGACACTGAACAATTTCCAGAGGGGGTATATTTTTACCCAGAGGGTGATTGGAATCAAGACCCCACTGCTTTCTGGGCCAATGAAGCCAAAGACTCTCACATCTGAGAAGTATCTAAACAAATACTTGACATCTTCAAAAGGAGGTGCTTCAAAAGGTGATATCCATTATTGAAGACTTTCACCATCTGGGACATGTCCTCTTCTCATTACTACCATTGGGGAGGAGGTACCTGAGACTGAAGACCCATATTCCACATTTTAAGAACAGCTTCTTTCCCACTGCCAACAGATTTCTGAACAATCCATTAACTGATAAACAGAATCTCGCTATTCCTCTTTCACATTATTTATTTATTGTTGTAACTTGTAGTTTTTTTTATGTATTGCAATATGCTGCTGCCACAAAGCAACAAATTTCACAACATATTTAGGAGATTTAGCAGGATGGTGCTTGGATTAGAAAGCACATCTTACGAGAAAATATTGAGCAAGCTACGGCTTCTTTGGAGCAAAGGAGGATGAGAGATCACTGGATAGAGGTGTACAAGGTAAAGGGAATGGACAGAGTGGACAGCCAGAGCCCTTTTCCCAGGGCAGAAATGGCTAATGTATGAGGGCATAATTTTAAGACGATTGGAGAAAAGTATGGGGGCAATATCAGAGGTAGGCCTTTTTCACACAGAGATTGGTGGGTGCGTGGAACACCCTGCCAGGGGTGATGGCAGAGGCAGACACATTTGTGATATGGTACAACTCAAACTACCTGCGTCTCAATATCACCAAGACCAAGGAGATGGTGGTGGACTTTAGGAGATCTAGGCCTCATATGGAGCCAGTGATCATTAATGGAGAATGTGTGGAGCAGGTTAAGACCTACAAGTATCTGGGAGTACAGTTAGACGAGAAGCTAGACTGGACTGCCAACATAGATGCATTGTGCAGGAAGGCACAGAGTCGACTGTACTTCCTAAGAAGGTTGGCGTCATTCAATGTCTGTAGTGAGATGCTGAAGATGTTCTATAGGTCAGTTGTGGAGAGCGCCCTCTTCTTTGTGGTGGCGTGTTGGGGAGGAAGCATTAAGAAGAGGGACGCCTCACGTCTTAATAAGCTGGTAAGGAAGGCGGGCTCTGTCGTGGGCAAAGTACTGGAGAGTTTAACATCGGTAGCTGAGCGAAGGGCGCTGAGTAGGCTACGGTCAATTATGGAAAACTCTGAACATCCTCTACATAGCACCATCCAGAGACAGAGAAGCAGTTTCAGCGACAGGTTACTATCGATGCAATGCTCCTCAGACAGGATGAAGAGGTCAATACTCCCCAATGCCATTAGGCTTTACAATTCAACCGCCAGGACTTAAGAACTTTTTAAAAGCTATTATTAATGCTTTTTGAGATAGTGATTTAGATGCATATCATATTTTTTACTGAGTTAAGTATTGTATGTAATTAGTTTTGCTACAACAAGTGTATGGGACATTGGAAAAAAAGTTGAATTTCCCCATGGGGATGAATAAAGTATCTATCTATCTATCTATCTATTAGAGACATTTAAGAAACTCCTGGATCTGCACACCGAGGAAAGAAAACTGGAGGGCTATGCAGGAGGGAAGCGTTAGATTGATGTTGGTAAGCACAACATGGAAGGCCAAAGGGCCTTTACTGTGCTGTACTGTTCTATGTTCTATGTCTGTTCTCTCTGTCTGCGATAATAAACCTGATTTGGATTCCGATTCTGAATGATGGGATTAGAGTCAATGGATAGCACGGATACGGTAAGCTGAAGGGCTGTTTCTGTTTGACTCAATGACACTACGAGAGGAGTAAGGCATTCAGACCTTCCTTAACTGCTCCATCTTTCGTGAAGATCATGGCCAAGACTTGGACCTCACTACCACTTTCCTATTTTAACTCACTTTTTAAAAAGCTGGGGGTGGGGGTGGGGGGCAGGGGTTGCTTTTCAATAGCAACTTTCACAGCAGAAGATCCCAAAGGATTTTCAAACCCATAAAGCAGATTTCTGTAGGGATGATGGGGAGCCGGTTTGTGCAGAGTAGATCTCACACACAGGAACCGCAGAACAGCCAGGTTGTTGGCTTAGGGCTACATATTCACCCAGAACACCAGGGGGTCAATCCACCCCCCTCACCTACAGTAGCTTTACCTCTAGTAGATGAACTGGCTCATAGTTCCAGAGACCTTAGTTCAATCCCGATGTCTGGTGCTGTGTGGAGTTTGCACTTTCTCCCTGTGACTGTGCAGGCTTTCTCCGATTGCTCCGGCTTCCTCCCACATCCCACAATGCACAGACTGGCAGGATGACTGACGCGGATAGATTGTCCCTAGTGTGTAGGGTGTGGTTAGGAATGTGGAGAGTAAAATGGGATGACTAAATGGATAACTGATGGCCAGGATGGACTTAGTGGGCTGAATGGTCTGTTTCTGAGTTGTGTGATCAATGACACTTTGGTGTCTTTTGTAACCTCTTGGGAGAGAGCTAATTTATTTAACACCTCATCCAAGAAATTGCCCCTGTGACATTGTACCTTGCTGGAGTATTGGATGTAGCAAGGTTGCCTGAATATGTTCCATTCTCTGGACCCTGTAAATCCGTGAACCTAACGCAATAATTGAGAACAGCAGAGTCGTAATCTCAATTGTGTGCATTTCTGGTTGCCACACTATAGTAGAGGGAAGATGTGATTAAACCAGGGAGGGGGGGCACAGAAAAGATTCACATGGATTTTTTTGTGACTGGAGGGCTTGAGTTATAAAGGGAGACTGGACAGGACTGGGACTATTTTCCCTGGATCGAAGGAGGCTGAAAGGTAACCTTATAGAAGTTTAAAAATCATGGGGGGCATAGATTAGGTAGATAGTCAGTCTTTTTCCTAGTGTAGAGGAGCCTAAAACAAAAGGTTTAATGTGAAAGAGTAGATTTACCTGAAGAGCAAATTTTCCACACAGAATATGGTTGTGGAATGAGCTGCCAGAGGAAGTGGTTGAGACAGGTACACAGATAGGAATGATTTATGGGGATATAGGCAGGCCAAATGCGGCTATACGGGATCAGTTCAGATAGACATCTTGGCTAGCATGGACCAGTTGGGCCAAAAGGCTGGTTTCTGAGCTGAATGACTATGAAATCATTCAAGTCAAGTGCTGAGCCTGACAGGCTGCATGCTGCCATCGGAAAATGGGACGTTGTTCTAATTTCTGTTTCTATTATAACAGGCGGATCACTCAGAATGTCAGCGAGTACAAGAGTCTCCACAGCCCCTGCTCACTCTGATTTATTTCCACACTGGGCACTGAGCTACTGGAGTTGGCCATGCAGATAAATTCAGCAGCCAGAGAGAAAAGAACTCCCATCAAACCTCAATCTTTTCTCCCCAGAATGGTTTTAAAGCACTAGGATTGGCTCTTGCCCAGTGTACTAAGAGATACTCAGAGCTGGTGGCTGAGTGTTCCAAGACAAAGGCACCTTAGTAAATTGACAAATTGGTTTATTATTGTCACATGCACAGAGATACAGTGAAAAAATATCAAGGTAGTACAAGGGGAAACAATAACAAATTGCAAAATAAAGTATTACAATTACAGAGGAAGTACAGTGCGAGCAGACAATAAGGTGCAAGGCCATGAGGAAGTAGACTGTGAAATCAAGAGTCTATCTGGTGTACTAGGGAACCATTCAATAGTATTATAACAATGAGACAGAAGTTGTCCTTCAGCCTGGTGGTACTTGCTTTCAGGATTTTGTATGTTGATGGGAGAGAGTAGAAGAACCTCCTTGTGCAAAGCTATCAGGAAACAATGTCCAGGAGTTGATGGACAACTTGGGTAGAACAGCACCCACCACTGGAGGAACTGAGCAAGTCAGGCAGCATCTCTGGAGGGGAATCAACAGCTGACCTTTCAGACTGAGACCCTTCATCAGGACTCTCAATGTTTCTAAGCCAAAAACACTGACCGTTTATTCTTCTCCACAGAAGCTGCCTGACCTGTTAAGTTCATCCAGAACTTTGTGTGTGTTGCTCAAAATTTCCAGCACCTGCAGAAACTCTTGTGTTTATGATTGGGTAGGACAGGGAAGGATTTAAAATGTTAACCCCTCCTGAAACAAGTTTTAAGTTACAAAGAAGGAGTGGGGACGGGGAGGGGGTGACTAGACAACAAAAAGGTCTGTGATAGGGTGGAGAGCAGAGAGATTAAATGGTGAAAGGGGTGCTGGGGCTGAGTTGAGGATGGAAAAAGTACAAATGACAGCAGCAAGTGAGGCAGTATCCAAAGTGGGTGAATCCCGAGGGCTTTAAGGTGCCCAGTCTCACTTTGAGATAGTATCCCATGGGGCAGACACTGGGATTAGTTGGAACAGTGTAGGAGCCCACAAGCAGAGTGGCTGGAGCGTGTGGAGAAGAGATGGAAAGAATATGTAGTATTGGAACACAAAATTGCAGGAATGTTTCGGTAGTCTTTAACATAGAGTAAATGTGTGGATGCACTGCCGGGGGTGGTACATTAGGGACACTTAGATAGCTATACGGATTTGAGAAGAATGTTTGCTTATGGGCTGCATTGATGATGATGAATTCCTATTCCCATACTGACGTGTCTCCTGCCACAATGAGGCCACTCTCAGGTTGTGCTCCTTTCCCTCCCTCCACCATCCTATTCCGGCTTCTTCCCTTTCCTGTCCTGTCCTGATGAAGGGTCTCAGTCCAATACGTCAACTCTTTATTCCTCTCTATAGACGCTGTCTGACCTGCTGAGTTCCTCCAACATGGTGTGTGAATTAGAGTGTTAGCTTAAAAGAGAGATTGGACAAAACTTGACTGTTTATACAACAGAGCTGGAGGCTAAGGGGTGACCTCCTAGAAGTGTATATAATTGGGTAGAGAGTCTTCTTCTCCAGGGTGGAAATATCAACTACTAGAGGGCACAGATTTAAGTTGAGAGGAGGAAAATTTAAAGGCAATTTACAAGGCAAGTTTTTTTTCAATGCAGAGAGTGGCAGGAGCCTGGAACAGGCCGCCAAGGATGGTAGTGAAAGCAGATATGACGGCAATGTTTAAGGTGCAGGGACAGGCAGGGAATGGAAGAATATAGACTTGAAGGCGGGCAGGGCTGGTTTGAATTGTAGTAGGATGGGTTGAGATGCTATCGGTCAAAGGGCTTGTTCCAATGCTCGACTATTCCATGTTCAATGTTACCAAGCAAGTCAAGTCATATACAATACTGTAAGACGTGCCTAGTACTGAGGATGGGTTTTAACAAGTATCTAACAGGAGGAGTAGTGGGGAAGCTTAGGGAGAGAATTCTGGAGTTCAGGCACTGAGAGGCAAATGTTCTGACAAAGGGGCTTCAATTCCAAACGTTAATTGTTTTTCTCTCCCCACCAATGCTGCCTGACCTGGTGAGAGTTTCCAGCCTCGTCTGTCCCTTTTTGTTTTCCAGCATCTGTATCTCTTTTTCGTTTTTAAATTCTGCCATTAGATTGTCAGAACTGGGAATTATTATACACCGCAACACCATCACTTACAAGCAGGTGACTCATTCCAAGGCACCAGTTACGCGGAATTCAGAACAGATTAGTGCAGAAATAAAATCCAAAATTAATGGCAGGATTACATCAATATTCCTAAATTACAATCCTTTGAACAGGTAAATGTATGGCAGATTAGGATAATTAAGTCATTCTGAAGATGATTTCTCAGATAATGACAAGACTAATGAAATAATGCAGCAACAAGGCCACCAATGTATCTAGAAGCAGCCTGTGATGATTAGAAAGCTTTTGACAACACAGACCATGACATCCCAGGTTATATGTGCAATGATGCAGACAATACCCAGAAAATTACCTGGTGTCCACGCTCAACTTCATGGGCAGGCAGCAGTTGTAAAAAACGGCTTGGAAATAAAATAGCACTTACATTTGTTCTTTGCAAATTACATTGTGATTTGGTGCTGCAAGAAAAACAACTAAAACCCATTGAATGCTTATTGTTCTAATTCCTCAAAATCTGCAGATGCTGGGAATCCAAAGCAACACACACAAAATGCTGGAGGAACTCAGCAGGCCAGGCACATCTATGGGAAAGAGTACAGTCGATGTTTCGGGCCGAGGCATTCATAGTTCCTCAAGCGCGTTCCCTACGGCAAAGGCCTGCACGGAACAGCAGCATTAACGAAGTGCAGCCACTGGCACCCAGCAAGGAGATTGACATGTCTGATTACCAGTCAGTGAGCACATTCGCCGAGATAGGTCTAACGATTTATTTCAGTTTGGTACACTGATTTTGCTAGTTACACAAGGTAGAAACAGACCCTTCAGCCCATCTTGTCCTTACCAACCATGGTGCCCACCAAGCTAGATCCATTTGACCCATATCCCTCTAACTGTTCCTATCTATGAACATGTCCAAATATCTTTTAAATGTTGTCATTGGAACTCCTCAACCACTTCCTCCAGCAACTCAATCCATTTACCCACTTGTGCCTTGTCTGAAAAACCAATCCCTCTGGTTCCCTTAATCCTTTTCCGATTCACCTTTAGTCTGTGCCCTCTACTTACACACTCCCCTGTCCTGGGGAAAGACAGGGACCATCCCCTTATCTGGTACCTGATGGCTCTGGGTCTGTACTCGCTGGAATTTAGAATGATGAGGGGGGATCTCATTGAAACCTTTTGAATGTTGAAAGGCCTAAACAGAGTAGACGTGGAAAGGATGTTTCCCAGGCGGGGGAGTCTAGGACAAGAGGACACAGCCTCAGGATAGAGGGGGTGCCATTGAAAATAGAGGTGCAGAGACATTTCTTTAGCCAGAGGGTGGTGAATTTGTGGAACTTGTTACCACAGGCAGCTGTGGAGGCCAGGTCATTGGGTGTATTTAAGGCAGAGATTGATAGGTTCTTGATTGGACATGGCATCAAAGGTTACAGCAGAAGGCTAGGAGTGGGGCTGAGGAGGGGAAAAAGGATCAGCTATGATTGAATGGTGGAGCAGACTCGATGGGCCAAATCGCCTAATTCTGCTCCTATGTCTTATGGTCTTATCCGTGTCCCTCTACAACGTCACCCCTCAGCCTCCTACACTCCAGAGGAAAACAACCCACTCTGTCCAGTCTCTTCTTATAACTCATACCATCCTGCCTTGGCAACAATCTTGTGCACCCGTTTTAGCTTAATGACATCCTTTCTATCATGTGCTGACCACACATAGTACTCCAAGTGTGATCTTCTTACAGTTATCACATCTCTACATGAAGGACAACAAATGTAAAAAGCATACAGCATAAACCAGCAGAGTACAGCTACAGGCCCTTCAGCCCACAGTGCCTCTTCTGAACATTGATGCCAAATTAAATTCCTTCACCCTGTACATGAGTCATATCCCTCCATTCATGTTTAACCCCATTGTCAAATGCACTTCCACCACTGCCCCAACAGCCCATTCTAGGCACATTCTGCATAAAAAATATGCCCAGCACATCTCCTTTAAACTTCACACCTTAAATGCACATTGACATTCCTACCCTGGCAAATTGACTCCGACTGTAGAACACATCTCATGATCTTAAAACATTTCTATCAGATCTCTCCTCAGCTTCCACCACTCCAGAGAAAGCCGTCCAGGTTTTTCTAGACTCTCCTTATAGCTCATGCCCTCTAATCTGGACAGCATCCTGGTAAACCCTTTCTGTATCCTTTTCAAAACCTTTACATCCTTCCTGTGATGCAGTGACCAGAAAACCCCTGAATTCCATTTTAATCACTTTGCTGCCACAAAGTTGGTTTAGAACAATCTGGCCAAGTTCGATAAACACATGCCCCACTTTTTTGTTCAGATTCTAACTGTACAAGTTCTGGAGCTCCCACCTCAGGAAGGACATCTTGGCCCAAGGAAAGCTGCAGGTGAAATTATCTATGGGTAAGGCTGGAAGACTGGGGAGTCTGTAGTTGTGCATCTCAGAAGGTGAAGAGGAGATTCACCTGAGGGCTTCAAAACTGAGAGAATAAAGAGACACCTTTGGCCTCGGTTGAACTGGGGGTAATGTGATGCAGGGAGAAAAGTACAAAAGTACAAGGGTTTATCAGAGTGCTTTCTGGTATGACATCCAAGGAGAAGCTGGACAAACTTGGATTGTTTTCAAAGTCAAAGTAATTTTTTTATCCAAGTACATATAGGTCACTATATATAACCCTAACTTCATTTTCCTGTGGGCATACTCACTAAGTCCATAATAGAATAATAACCATAGCAGAATCACTGAAAGACTGTATCAACTTGGGTATTCAACTAGTGTGCAAAATACAACAAACTGTGCAAAAATCAAAGGAGATAAAAATAAGAAATAAATATTGAGAACATGGGATGAAGAGTCTTTGAAACTAAGTCCATAGGTTCAGTGATGGATGAGTGACATTGAGTGAAGCTATCCCCTCTGGTTCAAGAGCCTGCTGGTTGAGGTGTAATAACTGTCTCTGAACCTGATGGGTGGGGTCCTGAGGCTCCTGCACCTTCTTCCTGATGGCAGCAGTCAGAAGACAGCATGGCCTAGACGGTGGGAATCCGGGATGCTGCTTTCTTGTGACAGCACTCCGAGTGGATGTGCTCCGTGGTTGGGGGGAGGGGTGCTTTAACTATGATGGACGGCCATATCCACTACTTTTTGTAGGATTTTCCATTCAAGGGCATTGGTGTTTCCATGCCAGGCTGTGATGCAACCAGTCAATAAGTTCTCCACCACACATTTGTAAAAGATTAATAAAGTTATAGATGTCACGCCAAATCTTCAAAAACTTCCAAGGAAGTAGAGGTGCTATTGTGCTTTCTTTGTAATTGCACTTATGCGCTGGGCCAGGGCAGATGCTCTGAAATTTAAAGTTGCTGACCCTCTCCACCTCTGATTCCCCCAATGAGGACTGGCTCAGGACCACTGGTTTCCCCCTCCTGAAGCCAATAGTCAGCTCGTTGGTCTTGCTGACATTGAGTGAGAGGTTGTTGTGACACCACTCAGGCAGATTTTCAATCACCCTCCAATATGCTGATCCGTCACCACCTTTGATTTGGCCAACAACAGTGGCGTCGTCAGCAAACTTGAATATGACATGGGAGCTCTGCTTAGCCTCACAGTCATAAATATAAAGTGAAAAGAGCAGGAGGCAAAACACACAGCCTTGCAGTGCACCTGGGCTGAGAGAGACTGTGGAGGAAATGTTTTTCTGAATTTAAACTGACTGGGGTCTGCAAGTGAGGAAATCAAGGATCCAATTGCACAAGGAGGTATTGAGACCAAGGTCTTGAAGCTTATTGATTAGTTCTGAGGTGATAATAGTGTTGAATGCTGAATTGATAAACAGCATCCTGATCTATACATCTTTGCTGACCAGATGTTCCAGTGTTGACTGAATTGCCAATGAAATGGCATCTGCTGTGGACCTGTTGTGCCGGTAGGCAAATTGGAGTGGATCCAAGTCACGTCTCGGGCAGGAGTTGATAGGTTTCATTACCAACCTCTCAAAGCATTTCATCAGAGTGGATGTAAGTGCAACTGGAAGATAGCCATCGATGTGCAGGAGCCACTGGTATAACTGAAGCCTGCTTGAAGCAAGGTGGGTACCTCAGACCGCCAAAGAGAGAGGCTAAAGATATTGATGAACGTTCCAGCCAGTTGATCAACACGGGCCTTTATAATCACTATCTGGGCTGGACGCTTTCCCTGGGTTCACTCACCTGAGTTGATGCTTCAGAGACTACAATCACAGGGTCATCCAGGGGCTGTGGGAGTTCATGAAGGTTCCCTCATGTTTTAATGGTCAAAGTGAGCATAGAAGGCATTGAGCTCATCTTGGAGTGAAGCCTTCTTGTCACCTATGTCACTCAGTTTTACTTTGAAAGATGTGACAGTATTCAAGCTCTGCCACAGCTGTTGAGCATCCCCCAGTGACTCAGCTTGGGCCTGGTATTGCCACTCTGCACTCAAGGTGGCTTTCCGCAGATCATACCTGGATGTCTTGTATCTTTCTTGGTCGCCAGACGCGAATGCCACTGATCTGGCCCTGAGCAGATTGCGGATTCCAGAAGGCATTTAGACAAACACATGGAGAGGCAGGGAATGCAAGGATATGGATCATGTACGGGCAAATAGGATTAGTTGGATTGGCATTATGGTTAGCACAGAAACGGTGAGCCAAAGGGCCTGTTCTATCTAAAGTAAGAGAAACAATTGTGGCTGACTGTTGGATCTTTCAGTCACAGATCACTGAAACAACCTCAAACTGAACTCATTTTCATTTTATCCATTTGCACATTCTCATCAAGTCTACTCCTCATATTCCACTTCACCCTCACACTGGGGGCAACTTACAGCCATCTACACATCCTTGGGATGTGGGAGGAGACTGAAGCACCCAAAGGAAACCCACGCTCACCCAGGCAAACTCTACCCAGACAGCTCGAGGTCTGGATCAAACCCGGGTCACCAGAGGGAAAGCTAGTCAGACTCAACGGGCAGAAAGGCCTCTTGTGACACACTCAACTACGAGAGCAATCTCTCCCATCATTCTCTCTCCCCCTAACTCCATTCACCCACAGCCAGGAAAGACTGATGCTTCCAGGACTAGCTGGAAGCTGCACTTGGTGGTGGGGGTGGAATGGGTGCAACATGGTAGCATAGTGGTTAACATAAAACTTTATAGCGTCAGAAATGGGGGTTCAATTCCCACCACTGTCTGTAAGGAGTTTGTATGTTCTCCCTGCGACTGCATGGGGTTCCTCTGGGTGTTCCAGATTCCTCCCACCTTCCAAAGACACATGGTCAGTTAGGGTTAGTAAGTTATGTTGGCACTGGAAGCATGTTGGCACTGGAAGCATGGCAACAGTTGCACCCTGCCTCCAGCACACCCTCAGACTGAGTTGGTCGTTATCACATTTCCCTGGTATGTTTCGATGTTTTGATGTACGTGTGACAAATAAAACTAATCTTAAATCTAGCTTCATTTATTTCTTCTTGGATGAAACCCCCAGGTAGCAGCATCCCTTTGAATTCTGAGCAAGGGTTAAACTTCGTGAAGTTCAAGGCAGAACTCTCACTGCATTACAGGGGGTAAGGCAATCCATTCTCGGGCATCATTCAGCAATGATCGTAACTTCCTTTAACGTGTCCATTTTGCCTGTAGACATAGCTGTTATGAGTGCTTTCGAGATCCATGAATTTTTCAAAGGAGTGGCTCTCAACATCTCCCAGTGAAGCGTCTTTCTCTTTTTCTCTCCCTCCCCCCAATTCATTTCACTCTTCCCATATCGATGTGCTCATCAGTACCACAGCTCTTCAGTATTCTGATGCTGTCTATTGTAAAGTGATTTTGCCCAGACAAGTCGAACTCAGGGTGAAGGGCCCTCCCCTGAGAACCTCTCCTGTAGGACCCAGGTCGCTCCTACCGTGCATACATTATTATCTCGATTTCCATCCTGTTGCCAAGGCAGCGATCTTCGAACCACTGGGGTTTATTAAGTCGTACATCACTAATGCCCTGATAGGGCAAAACTTGGATTTAATATCAGCGTTTGATCAGATTTCCTCCCAATCCAGCAGCAGGCAAGAAAATTCCCTTGCATGTCAGACCTGAGGTGAAGAGAAGCCAGCTGCCAGTCCTGAAGACAAGCTAGGCCAGGTCGCAGGGCTTCTGACCTCCTTATGTACCAAACCAAGTGGGCAGAGTTTCATTCTGAGCTGAGAGAACTTCAGCTCTTTGTGTCAGATGCAATAAACATGGGGGGTGTGTGTATGAGTCTGTCTGTCTGTCTCTCTGTATATACTGTTGTGTCTGTGTGTCTATCCTTCTCTAGATGTACATGACTGCGTGTGTACGTGTACACACATCTAATTGTCTCTATATTGTGTGTATCTGTATGTACATTCTCTCTCTCTCTCTACTGGTGTGTGTGTGAGTGTGTGTGCATTCTCTCTCCATACGTGTGTATCCCTCTCTCTCCCCTTCTACTGGTGTGTAGTGTGTATCTGTGTGTGAGTGTGTGTGCCTGTGACTGTGTGAGTGTGTGTGTGTCTGACTGCTTGTTTGAGGGTGTTTGTCTGTGACTGTGTGTGTCTGTGAGTGTGTGTGTATGTGTCTGTGACTGTGTGAGTGAGTATGTGTGTCTGTGACTGCGTGTTTGAGGGTGTGTGTCTGTGACTGTGTAAGTGTGTGTGTGTGTCTGTGACTGTGTGAGAGTGTGTGTGTGTGTCTGTGACTGTGTGTGAATGTGTGTGTCTGTGACTGCATGTTTCAGTGTGTGTGTGTGTCTGTGACTGTGTAAGTGTGTGTGTATCTGTGACTGTGTGTGTGAGTGTGTGTGTGTCTGTGAGTGTGTGTGTGTGTGTGTCTGTGACTGCGTTTTGAGGGTGTGTCTGTGACTGTGTGTGTGAGTGTGTGTGTCTGTGAGTGTGTGTGTCTGACTGCATGTTTGAGTGTGTGTGTGTGTCTGTGAGTGAGTGTGTGTGTGTGTGTGTGTCTGTGACTGTGTGTGTGAGTGTGTGTGTCTGACTGCGTATTTGAGTGTGTGTGTGTCTGTGTGTCTGCGACTGTGTACGTGTGTATGTGTCTGTGACTGCGTGTTTGAGGGTGTGTGTCTGTGACTGTGAGGGTGTGACTGTGTGTGTGTCTGTGACTGTGAGAGTGTGTGTGTGTGTGTGTGAGTGTGTGTGTGTCTGTGACCGTGTGTGAGTGTGTGTGCCTGTGACTGTGAGTGTGTGTGTCTGTGACTGTGTGAGTGTGTGTGTGTGTCTGTGACCATGTGTGACTGTGAGAGTGTGTGTGTGACTGTGAGTGTGTGTGTGTCTGTGACTGTGTGAGTGTGTGTGTGTGTGACTGTGAGTGTGTGTGTCTGTGACTGTGTGTGTGAGTGTGTGTGTGTGTGACTGTGAGTGTGTGTGTCTGTGACTGTGAGTGTGTGTGTGTGTGACTGTGAGTGTGTGTGTCTGTGACTGTGTGTGTGAGTGTGTGTGTGTGTGACTGTGAGTGTGTGTGTGTGTGACTGTGTCTGTGACTGTGTGTGTGAGTGTGTGTGTCTTCCACCTTCCCTAAATGGCCAGGCATGTGCAAGCACCTAACACTTCACTGAGCAATCTGTCAACATGTCAGCAACACATGTTTTTCTAAAAAGCTTCCAACGGGAGTTGAAATGCTCCTGCCAGGGTTAGGAAATGCTTTGAATTCAGCAGATTTCTATTGCGAGGATCCCCAGAGACAGCTTTTACAATGCCTACATTTCAGAAATTTGAACCCAGGACCCTTAGGGGGTTCTTTCAGAATGCCTGAAAATGTAGAGTTATATTGTTGTGCTCTCCCCCAGCGGTCTTTACTAATACCTGAATCCAGAGAAGCTGGAAATTGCAGAGTTCCCCAGGGGAAAGCTTTATCCACACTAGCAAGAGGAGAATAACTCTGCAGGGAGATTGCTTAATGCATCAGTGAAATAAAAGAATCTGTGAGCGATGGGCTGAAGTGGTTTGCAGGCACTTCCTCCGTCCTCTTAGACTAAGCCACAGTGAGTAAACAGCCAGACTGTCTCAGTTGTTTCAATGAAACGCAAAGAGAGGCCTTTGTACGACATCTCACTCAAATACACACAACTCTCTCTGCCTCTCCCCTGCTTCGTTTAGAAAACTCAAACCTTCCCCATCCTTTTAACAGGGATCAGAATCAGAATCAAAACCAGGTTTATTATCTCTGCTTTAAGTGACGTTAAATTTGTTGATATAAAAATAACTAGTGCAAAGAAAAGAATAATGAGGTGGTGCTCATAGACCATTCAGAAATCTGATGACGGAAGGGAAGAAGCTGTTCCTGAATCATTGAGTGTGGCTCCCTGCATTCAATGAACTTAAGTGCCAATCCTGACCACTTCCCTGAATCTGCCATGGTTCTGGATTTACTTCAGACCAGTTCATCCACTGCCCCTTGAGCCCATATTTATTTTCACACTCATCCAGGTCTTCGAGTTAGGCCTTGATTTTACGCAGCACAAACACTGTTCACAGACCACACACCACCACTCCTGGCAACACCCGGTTCCCTCAACCTTCTCCGTTACATTCCGCACATCTCCCAAATCTCTGCCGTGATTCTAGCCTCCTGATTCCCATTGCTCCGCTCCACCATCGGCAGCCATGCCCTCAGTGGTGTAGGCCTCGTGCTCTGCAATTCCCTTCAAAAGCTCCCCAGCTGTCTCTGTCTTTCCCTTAAAGCACTCCTCAAAATCCTGTTCCTATCTAAGGCTCTGTTTTGATGGATAAGTGTTTTAGTTGTGAGCCTTCTTGTGAAGCATTTATCATATTTTCCAGTGATAATTGTGCTTGACTTCACAACCTACCTCGCTGTGATCTCACACCTTTCTGTCTACCTACCCTGAAGTCTGTAGCTGTCACATTTTATTCTGCATTGTTATAGTTTTACCTCATACTGCCTCAGTGTTATGACCTGATCTGTGCAAACAGTATGCAAGAAATGTATCTCGATATGCATCACAATAATAAACCAAGTCCAATGTACTTTATGAATGCAATTTCAAACACAGAATAGTAGAGCACAGAAACAGGCCCTTCGGCCCACCATGTCTGAGCTGACCGTGATGCCAAACTAACCCATCTGCATACACATCATCCATATCCCTTTCTTGTTTATTTATTGAGATGGAATAGACCCCTCTGGCCCTTCGAGCCACGTTGCCCAGCAACCCCTGATTTAGCCCTAGTCTGTCTATTCAAGTGCCTGCTTAAACATTGCTTTCATGTCTGCTTCACCACCTCCCCTGGCAGCACATTCCAGGCACCCACCACTCTTTGTGTAAACAACTTGCCTCACTCGCCTCGGTTAAATATTCCTCCTCACACATTAAAAGTTACCTCTGATGACCCTCATAATTTTTTAACCTTCAATCAACTCCCCCCTCAACTGCCAATGCCTCAGAGGAAACAAACTCAGTTTGTCCACCCTCTCCTTATAGCTAAGACTCTATTCCAGGCAGCATCCTGGTGAAGCTTCCACATCTTTCCAATAATGGAACAACCAGAATCTCACAATTCTGTTTAGATTTCCCAACTTTTATACTCACTGTCCTCACTGATGAAGGCAGGTGTGTCCTATACCTCCTTAACCACCTTTATCCACTTCAGGGAGCTACAGCACTGCTCCAAAGAGCGATATACGAGGTCATTCTTCTCCTCGGCCATTAGGCTCTATAATGAGTCAACCTATAGCCAGGGAAGTGATGACCCCCTCCTGTTAGACTGTTTGAGGCAACTTATTTTCTTTTATCTTTCTTACTTATCTTCTAATATTTGTATATTTGTACATCTGTGCACTTGTAATGCTACTGTGGCACTGTAATAAAGTATCTATCTATCTATCCGCAGATTTATATCCCTAGATCCTTCTATACATCAGTTGCTGTTAACTGTTATGCCTTTATTAAAGAAGCTACTTTGCCCAACTCATCAGTCCATTTCCCCACTCTCTGGATATTCAATCAAGTGCAGAATAGGCTCTTCGGCCCACTGAGGCTATATCTATCGCACACCCATTTAGACAGTGCATACAATAAGACAATAAAACAGAGGAGCATAATTAGGCCATACAGCCACTCGAGTCTGCTGATTTATTTTTCCTCAACTCCATCCTCCAGTTCTCTCCCCATAACCCGCAATTTCCTTACTAATTAAGAAGCAATCAACCTCTGCTTTAAATATGGCTTTGCCTCCACAGCCGTTTGTGGCAATGAATTCCACAGAGTTACCACCTTCTGGCTAAAGGAATTCCTTTTCATCTCTCTTCAAAAGCGACGTCCTTGTATTCTGAGGCTGTGCCCTCTTGTCCTAAACTCTCCCACCATTGAAAACGTTCTCCCCACATCCACCCTATCTAGGCCTTTCAATATCCGGTATGTTTCAATGAGATCCCCTCCTTCATTCTTCTAAACTCCAGCAATTATAGGCCCTGAGCCACCAAACCTCATACATTAACCCTTTCATTCCTGGAATCATTCTTGTAAATCTCCTCTGGACCTTCCCCAATGCCAGCACATCCTTTCATAGATAAGAGGCCCAAAACTGCTCACAATACTCCACATGTAATCTGACCAATGCCTTACAAAGCTTCTGAATTACAGACGTGCTTTTATATTCTAAGTCCTCTCTAAACTTGATTTTTATTTAGCAACGTAGAGCAGAGTTGGCCCTTTGAGTCACGCTGCCCCAGCAACTCCAGAACCGCAATTAACCCAAACCTAATAACAGGGCATTTTACAATGAGCAACTAACCCAGTCACTACGTCTTTGGTTGGTCAGAGGAAACTGGAACACCCTGGAAAAATCCACACATTCCATGGGGAGGACGTACAGAGACTGCTTACAAAATGGCACCAGGATTGAATTTCCAACTCCAGAGTGCCCCAAGCTGCAACAGTGCCGCGCTAATGCTAACTTGCTTTTGCATTCTTTACTACCGAGCTATCATTACACAGAGGAAGGCCATTTAGCCCACAGGATCCATGCAAGTTCCCACTGGGTAATCCTATCAGTCCTATTACTCTGTAGGCCTGTCGCTTAACTTCTCAACACAAGCTCCTGGGATTTTTGACACTTACCTACATTAGGGGTAATATAGACTTGTCAGTCTACCTACACGCACGTCTTTGGAATGTGGGAAGAAACTGGAGCACCCAAGGAAACCCTATGCGGTCACAGGGAAAATGTGAAAACTCCACACAGACAGCACTGCTAGACACTAAAATGGACTTTGTATTTTGTTCTACTTGTTTTCTTGCCAAAAAAATTTATTATTTATAAATTTTTTGTGAATGCTGCTTACCTGAGTTAGAGGGAGGGTTTGGCCAGGCTGGGTCTTTACCCTTTGGAATATAGAAACATAAGAAAACCTACAACACAATACAGGCCCTTCGGCCCACAAAGCTGTGCCGAACATGTCCCTACCTTAGAACTACCTAGGCTTTACCCATAGTCCTCTATTTTTCTAAGCTCCATGTACCTGTCCAGGAGTCTCTTAAAAGACCCTATTGCATCCGCCTCCACCACTGCCGCCGGCAGCCCATTCCACGCACTCACCACTCTCCGCATAAAAACTTACATCTCCTCTGTATCTACTTCCAAGCACCTTAAAACTATGCCCTCTCATGCTAGCCATTTCAGCCCTGGGAAGAAGCCTCTGACTGTCCACACGATCGATGCCTCATTATCTTGTACACCTCCATCAGGCACCTCTCATCCTCCATCGCTCCAAGGAGACGTACGAGAATGAGAGGTGACCTTACAGAAGAGTTTAAAACTGTGAGAGGGGAGGGCGGAATAGATTTAGGGTGAGAGGGGAAAGATTTAAAAGGGACCCGAAGGACAACTTTTTCCACACAGAGGGTGGTGAGTACATGGAACGAGCTGCTAGATGGAGTAGTTGAGCACTTGGACAGGTAGGTGACAGGGCAGGGCTTTAAGGGAAATAGGCTGAACGCAGGAAATTGGGACTAGCTGGCATGGCTGGCATGGATGAAAGGCCTGTATCTGTGCTGTATCACTCGAAGAATCTATGACTCTCTACCACACTCTGTGCCTGTGATGCTGCTGCAAGTAAGTTTTCCACTGAATTCATGGACTTGTGCAGATGACAATAAACTCAACTTTGCCTTTGACCAGAGGTGTGATACTACCTGCAACACCACCCAGCTGCTAAAATACCAGCCAAGTGCATGCATCCCTGGCGTGGCCATGCAGCACAAAAACAGGCCCTTCAACCCATCATGTCTGTGCTAGCCCATCAATCATCCATTTACACTGGTCCCATTTTATCTTCTGCACATTCCCATTAATTCCCTCCAGATTCTACCACCCTCCACCACAAGTGGTCTTTTACAGCAAACAATTAACACACCAGCCTGCAGGTTTCTGGGACATGGGAGGAATAGGTACAGACAGGACCGGAGCTCAGAGCTGAACACAGGTCACTGGAGTTGGCAGGCAATGACTCTACTATCTGCACCACTGTTCCACCCTTAATCCCCCTGCTTTGTTCACTCTCATGTGACCAGGGCAGTGGCAGTGATCTCCTTCAGGGAGAAGGCCCTGTGAACAAGGAAGCAGGTGCTGCAAGTTTGAAATGCCTCGGACAATCATCCCCGACTCCTGCCTCGGATGGGCTCCTGTGATCCTCCAAAAGGGCACTGGAGGTTGGGACTTGAATTCACTTGCTTGCTAGCCAAAGATTCTGAAGGGAACGGGGGGGAGGGTGTAAGAGGAGAGGGCGAGAGGGTGGGGCAGAGAGAGGGCATGGGGGAGAGAGGGAGGTGGGGGAAGAGTGGTGGGGAGATTGAGAGAGTTAAGAGAGAGAGAGAATGTGTGTGTGTGTGTGTCTGTCTGTCTATATACGCACACGTATGTATGTGTATAACAGAGAGAGAAGGGGGAGAGGGAGCAAGAGAGAGAGAAAGGGAGCTCCCTGGCTTGGAGTCCACCTCTTTCTAAAACTGCATAGATTGTCAGAAGATGTGCCAGGGAGCCAAAAAGCAATTTCCATTGTCTTGTAACACAAATAATAAGAGGAGAAAGAGGAGGATTTAATATTTTTCCTCTGGTGCCTCAAGAGAATCACTCTGCCAATCAGAATTTATTGTGTTTTTTTACTCTCGAATATTGCAGCCTGTGTTTCCTCTGAGACGCAGGCGGCTGGTGCTGTGGGCAACAGGGACAGTCACAATTTAAGACTGAAGCAGGCAGTGTAAACACAGGAAAAGATCACCTCATTCTGATGGCTGCGGACAGCCGCTAATAAAGGCCAAGAAACCTCACAGGGAGGAGTCTGCTTTCCCTGCACACCCTCTCTCTCCCTCCCTCCCTCTCCCTCTCTCTCTCAGCTCCCTGTCCGGAGTAGGTATAGGTGACTGAACGCAGGGGCAAGTACAGACGAGGAATAAATGCTGATGTCTTCATCCTGTGAAATAATAACACGTTGCCCCTCACTACCCAACTGCTCCTCAGACAGACAGCCACCATGGACCTTCTCTCACCAGGCAGTAGGTACGGAAGTCTGAAGGCACACACCATTAGGGCCGGAGACAACTTCTACCCCACCCTATTAGGACCACGGTAGTGCAGCAGTTAAGGCGATGCTATTACCACTCGGGGTGTCAGTGTTCCGAGTTTAACTCTGATGTCATCTGTAAGGAATCTGTCCATCCTTCCCGTGGGATGCGTGGGAATTGTTAGGGTGCCCCGGTTTCCTCCCACACTCGAAAGGTGTACTGGTTGGTGTGTTATTGTGAATTGTCCCACGATTCGGTCAGGATTAAATTGGGGTTTGCTGGGTGGCACAGCTCGAAGGACCAGAAGAGCCTAGTCCGTGCTGTACCTCAATAAATAAGTCAACAGCAGGGTATTGAATGGTCCCTAGTACGATAAGGTGAACTCCTCACCTTACAATCTACCTTATTATGATCTTGCTCATTATTTATCTACCTGCACTGCACTCTCTTTGTAACTAGAATACTCTGCATTGTGTTATTGCTTTCCCTTATACTACCTCAATGTACTGTTGTAATGAATTGATCTGTGTAGAAGACACACAACAGTTTTTCACTGTGCCTCGGTAAACGTGACAATAATAAACCAATTTGCCACTGCTGTTGGTGAGAGCTTGCTCGGTGCTACTTGGTGTTCTGTGGCAGTGGCTGCATTTTGCAAAATTCAGGTGGGTATATGGAAAGAGCTGACAGAATAAATGGTTGAGGGAGGTAAAATAACAACATTCAGAAGACATTTAGATTGGTACATGATGGGAAAGGTTTCGAGGGATATGGGACAAACAGGTGAATGGGACAAGCTTGGTGGACATCACGTTCATCATAGAAGAGTTGGGCCAAAGGGCCTGTTTCTGTGATGTATGATAACATGACTCGATAACTGGTCCTGGGTCACAGGATTTGACCTCATGAAGCTTTTCTTTTTATGTAAGTCAAATATCTCCATCATATGCAAAGTTAAGGAAAGCGATTTTAAAACCTTATTAATATTTCATGATTTTATTCCTGGTTCTAGAGTTCCATTCATCGAGTTAGATTAATGTTCAGTTGCTGAAGATTCTGGGAAAGACCAAATGACAGTGCCTTTGCTAAGCCGGTGATGAATATGTAGTGATATTTGGATCTCAGTCAATATGTGGTGGGAGGAATGTTAAATCTGCAGGCCAAGGCTGATGTGAATGGCAAATAACACCCAGCATTGAATTTACAGATCTCCCCATCCCAAATGGGGCTGTGGCCAGAGCAGACATCGAAGCTTCAGACTTTACGACCGAGACACAGTGTTTCACTACTGGCAGCTTGCCTTTCTGGGAACCCGAGACAGTGCATCAAAGAAATCTCAAAGCAAGCAATTCATCACGCTTTCTGCTGGGACCCGACGAGTACGCTCACACGTCATGGAGACAGAGCACGAAAACAGGCCCTTTGGCCCATCACATCCATGCCAATCTACTAATCTCATTTACCAGCATTTACTCCATAGCCTTGGTGAATCAAATGCTTCTTAAATGTTATGAGAGTCTCTGCCTCCACCATCCCCTCCAGATCCCAACCACCCTCTGCATGGAAAAGGTTCTTTCTCATATTTGTTACCCTTTAGCCCAGCTGTTCTCTCTTCTCCATTCCACTATTGGGCAAAAGATACCAAAGCTTAGAAGCACATACTATTAGACTCAAAGACTGAACTTATGGTTCTCCATATCACCCTAATGTTCCCTCTCCACTTCACTAGGTCATCTCTAGTATTGACCCAGGAGTCGGTGGGGTTGCTACATGTTCTCAAAAAACACTTCGAGCACATGCTTGAACAAATCTAGCATCTATCCAGTGGTCCTTGCCAGTTTTTAAAGAAACACCATCAGAATTATCCCATCTGGATGCAGCATAGCTTGGTACGGCAACTGCTCTGTGCAAGAAATGGTGGAGGGTTCTGAATGCAGACCAGTCCTTCACATAAACCAGCCTCCCCTCAATGGACTACACTCCGACTGCCTCAGGGAAGCAGGTAACATAATTAAAGAACCTTATCACCCCATTAACTTTCTCTTCTCTAACCCTAATGCACATACCACCAGGCTAAAGGAACAGACAGGCAGGCAGGCCACTTACATGTTAAAGATGAATTCTCAGTTTTCCACCTACCTTACTGTGTCTCTTGTAATTTATTGGTTGACCTGCACTGCACCTTCTCTGGAACTGCAACATTTACACATATTCTGCATTCTGGTCTTCTTACTGCCTTAGTGTACTGATGTATACCATCAAGTGCAAAAAACACTTTTCACTCTATCTTGGTACATGCAACAATAATAAACTAATACAAAAAAAACACATGTGCTCTGCATATATACTCCTGCTAAGGAGAATGCTTTGTTCCCCGTCTTTGTTTCTTATAATTTTAAACATCTTTATCAGGTCACTCCTTCATCCCTAGGAAAACAGACCAAAGCTATCCCGTCTCTTCTCAAAATCGGAAAACTCTGTCCCTAGCAACATCCTGGTGAGTCTCTTCTGCATTCTTACCAATGCAACCACATCCTTCCTGTTGGTGATGACCAGGATTACACTCGGTACTCTAGCTGTGACCTAACATCGTGTCAGATTGGTTCATCAGAGGTTCAGGGACATGGCTCTAGACTCGTCGTACACTGGAGTCCTGTCCTCTACCACTACTTTGAGGAACATCGTGAGAGCCCTTGGCCAATATTTATCCATCAGTCAATATCATGGGAAGAAATGCCATCAGACTGGTATCAGAAGAACGTCCTGGGACCAACACATTAAAGCAATCACAAAGAAGGCACAGCAGTGGTTCTACTTCATTAGGAATTTGAGAAGTCATAGTATGGCACCAAAGTCTCTTACAAATTCCTATGATGGAGAGCATTATAACCGGTTGCATCTCAGCTTGGTACAGAGTAATGCTCAGAATCACTAGAGGCTGCAGACAGTTGTAGACTCAGCCAGCTCCATCACAGGCACAGCCCCCTCCACCACCAAGGACAACTTTTAGAAGTGGTGCCTCAACGAGATAGCATCCATCACTGAGGACCCTCACCATCTGCGACTTGCCCTCTTTTAATTATTACTATCGGGGAAGAGGTACAGGAGCCTGAAGAGCCACGTTCAATGCTTTAGGAACAGCTTTTTCCCCTCCTCCATCAGGTTTCTGAACAGTCCGTGAACACTACCTCCATTATCCACCTTTTACATTATCTATCTTGTAACTTATAATACTTTGTATGTTTCCCATTGTACTGCTTCAGAGTATAACACAGGATATGGTAACAGGAGAGTGTTGCAAGTTAGAGAGACTGAGGGATGCAGGTGAACAGTTCCCTCAGAGTGGTGATGGAAGTACTGTGGACAGTGACAGATTATGAAGGTTGACTTGCTTGTACTCAATACAAGAGCTGGGACATCGTGTTACAGCTGAGCAGGACATTGGCAAGACCATACTTTGAGTATTGTGTGAGTTCTAGTTGTCTAAAGATGTCATTAAGCTGGAAAGGTTGAAGGAAAGATGCCCAAGAGTGTTGCCAGGACCAGAGGGCTGTTACAAGGAGAGACTGGATAAGCTGGGTGGACAGGCTAGGACTTCTTTCCCTGCAGCAAAGAAGGCTAATAAGGGGTGACCTTATAGAGCTTTATAAAATCATTAAAAGGCATAGATAATATGAATAGTCACAGTCCTTTACCCAGGGCAGGGGAATCTGAAACTGGAAGCCATAGGTTTAAGGAGAGAGGAGAAAGATTTAAATTGGATATGAGAGGCAAATTTTTCCCACAAAGGGTCAAAGTCAAGTTTATCATCATATGCATAAGTAAATGTATGCACAGGTGCAATGAAAAACTTGCAGCAGCACCACAAGAAGAGGCAGGTACCATTACACTAAACGTACAGGTACAGTAAAGATATTGCAATAGGTTCATCAATAAGAAAGGTTTAGAGGGGTAACATACACACACACTCTTTCAAGACCCACAGACACGAGCTCTCTCTCTCTCAAGACCTCACACACACACATCCCTTCTCCATGCCATCAATCCACAGTCACACAACACACTCAGTCTTCAAATGCAGCAATTTGCCAAGACAGCACCTTTCAAACCGACCAACTCTACCAGCTGGCAGGACACGGGTAGTGAAAGCAGGGGGAACGTCACCAGCTGGAACAACACGCCATCCTGATGGAATATATCACTGCCCTTTCACTATGAAAATCCTGGAACTCTCCCCAGCAGCACCCACCAAGGACTGCTGTAGTTCCAGATGCAATTCACTATCACCTTCTCAAGGATTACTAGGGATGGGCAATGCAGTGCTGGGCCAGCCTGTAAAACCCACAGCCCTTGAATGAAGAAAATGTATACTAAATCAACAGGGAATCAGATCAGTCATTGAATAACAGAACAGGTTTGAGGGACCAAATGGCTGGTTCCCAATGCTATTTCAAAGTTTTCTCAATATTAAGCCACCTCTCTCTTTCTAAATGAATCCATGCTGAATATATTTTTTTTAGTCAAAGGCACAAACTAATTCAACTTTAGTCACTGCAATGTTAAAACTAACCACCTGAACACAAAGAAATGCATCATAAACGAATTCTACAGGGACTGAACTTAAGAGTCAAATCTGTACAATCTAAATACCTTAAACTGCAGCAATATTATCAACATATCTCACTTATCTCATGTCATTAGCTAGAGTTTCAAACTTATTTTCTTTAAGCTTATTTGCAGAGATGCTGAATATTTTTCATTGAAGTTAACCTTGATACACGTTTAAAGTAAATAAATTCAATGCCAAATACTTGTTAAAAATGTACACAAAAGGAAAAAAATGACAATGCTGCCCCTGGAGAGTATTAAATGCCCCACAGAACATTCCAGCACTATCCAGGCACACATTCAGATTCAGTAAGTGAAGTAAACATTTCCATAATTGCTCATTTTAAAACACGTTTCCAGCTTCTTGGTGTTGGAACTGTCGGGAATCAATGAGGAATAAAACATTCCCTTAAAATGTGTGCACAGCCTGACCAGAATTAATGTAGTTCTCTTCTGCCCGGGAAGCTAATGGGAAGGAAAGGTCGGATTTTGACAGTGTTTTCTTATTTAAAGCAGAAATAGACATTTTGAGTGCATATTTTTAGCACAACAGGATTCAGGTCTCTGCAAGAAAGGCGATGCAATGGAAGCATATTCGGGCACAAACCTGGAAGGAGAAAAATTACTTTACAGGGAATGTGGTCAGCCATTGAATTAACACACCCTGCTGAGGGCTGGAGAGCTGAGAGATAAACTGCCATTTTTAAGACCCGGTGTTTCCACTCCTTCACTTCGGCTTCTCGCGTCTTAGAGTAAGAGGTCAATGGACTTGAGCACAGAATAGCAGGTGGTCCCTGCAAACTGACGTGCAAATGGCCTTAATTTCAGAGGGCAACGAAGTTCAGCAGTTCGCTATCATAGAAGGTTGCGGAAGCCCAACCACTGCGTAAACGTGCTCTTGACCTCCCAATCTACCTGAAATTCTGACAATTCCTCTCCTCCCACAGGTCCTGCTTGACACACCAATTTCCTACAGTGGATTGGCTGTTGCTTCAGATTCCAGCATCTGCAGTCTCTTGGACCTTGTAAGGCCTTGCACCTTATGGTCTACCTGCACTTTCCCTGTAACCAGAACACTTTATTCTCATATTGTTTTCCCTTGTGCTACCTCAGTGTACTGATGTGATGATATGATGTGCATTGATGGCATGCAAGACAATGCTCTTCACTCTACCTTGGTAATATAAACCAAGTTACCACTGGGTGTATTTGAAGAGAAAGTAAAATACTTTGAATGATTTGGGGGATTGAGGCCCTGGGTAACTGGCACAGAAAAACATTGAGTTGGGTTGGTTTCTCTGGAGTGTCAGAGGCTGAGAGGAGACGTGATAGGTTTATAAAATTATGAGAGGCACAGTGCGACAGTAGTGTAGTGGTTAGTGCACACTTGGGGCGCTGGAGTTCTGAGTTCAATTCCGAAGACGTCTGTAGGGAATTTGTACGTTCTCCCCACGGAATATGTAGATTTTCTCCAAATGCTCTAGTTTCTTCCCACATCCCAAAGAGGTACCAGCTGGTAGGTTAATTTGTCATTGTAAATTGTCCTGTGATGAGGTTAGGGGTAAATAGATGGGTTGCTGAGGTGGTCCACTGTATCTCTAAATAACTAAAATAAAGATTGGGTAAAGAGTCTTTTTGCCAGGGTGGAAGTGTAAAGTACTACAGGGCATGAAAGAGGGTAAGTTTAAAGGAAATGTGTGTAATAAGTTTATTTACACAGAGAGTGGAGGGTGCCTGGAATAGGTTGCCAGGTTGGTGGTGGAGTGGTGTTTAAGATGCATTTAGATAGGAATGCTCAAATATGCAAGTACAGAGGGAGGTGGAAGAAAGGATTAGTTTAATTTGGCATTGTGTTCGGCACAGACGTGGTGGGCAAGGGCCTGCTCCTATGTTCTGCACGTTCAGCGGGCGATTCAGCTTTTGAATCCTCTGCCGATGAAGGGAGGGAGAAGAGAGGATGCCCAGGGTGGGAGAGGTCCTTTGTTGGCTGAGAAGCACATGAGGTACCGAGAAGAGTAGACAGTGTCCATGTTTGCAGAAGCAATTTCAGAATCTGCAGAACCAAAGGAAGGCAGAAGGGTGGGGGGTGGACAGTGGGACCAGCTAACTAGAGCCAGTAGAACCCCAACGTACCGAATGGCCCTCTTCCACACTCAAACCTCTCTGAGAACCTGAGCTACACAGTGTAGGCTCTGTAGTTACAGCTGGAGCTGAAAGAAGCTCCAGAGACCAAGTGTGGAAATATTAAACCTTTCTTAAAATCAGCTACTCTTTTTGTGAACAGTTAATTAAAATATTACAATTAAAATGTTAATTGCAATATGACAGTAGGTGCTCTCAAATAGACTTTCTCTTCCACAGTCCCCACAGGTGATATACGAAGGGATCTTGGGGTCTAACTCCGTAGCTCCCTGAAGTAGCTGCATGTTGATAGGTTGATAAGAAGGCACAGGGCATGCTGAGTCGAGGCCGAGTTTAAGAGTCACAAAGTTACATTGCAGCTTTACAAAACTCTGATTAGGTTGCTTCTGGGGTATTGCATTCAATTTGGGTCGCCCCATTGTAGGAAGGGTGCTGAGGCTTTGGAGAGGGTGCAGAAGAGTTCTACCAGGATGCAAACTGAATTAGAGGGCTTGCGCTATGAGAGGATGGACAAACCTAGATCGTTCTCTCTGGAGTGGCAGAATCTCAGGGGAGACCTGATTGAAGTTTATAAAATTAAGAGGGGCATAGATACAGTAGACAGCTGGAATCTTTTCCCCAGAGTCATAATGTCTTATACTCTACTATTATATACATAATGAGCATAATGTAAGGTGAGAGGAGAGAAGTTGAAAGGAGATGAGTGAGGCAAGCTTTTGTTGTACATACAGAGAGTGGTGGGTGCCTGGAGATTACTTCCAGGAGTGGTGGGGGAGGCAAATATAATAGAGGCCTTTAAGAGGCTCTTAGATAGACACACGGATGTGCAGAGAATGAAGGAATGGTGACCACGTGTGGGCAGAAGGGACTGGTTTACAAATACATTTTGTTCATGGTTGTAATGTAGACAATGCAGACAGCAGGAAAGTTCCTTAATTTCCAATATCCTGCGGCAAATTGAGACAAAAAGATTTTTGTTTTAAATACCTTGTTTGCTATTTTTTATTTTCCCCATTGTCTCCTGGGATTTAGCTTTGGGTTTGGGGGATGGTGCACGCACACAGCATCATCTCATTAGCACTGCAATCATTTCCTATGTCTACAGAAAAATATACATCAACAATCCAAAAGGAGATCAGACAAGGCGTAGAGGCAATGATCTTCTGTCGGGTTTTAAATAAATATAACTGCTTCCTCCACTCACCTGCCTGCTTCAAGCATTGGAAGTGTTTGCACAAAGTGTAATCATAAAACACAATAGCGCTAAGTGGTAAACAACATTTCTCTTATAGTCTAATCAAGTTCCAGGCAGGGATTTTGAAATTTGTGAAGTTTTTCCAAGAAGCTTGCTAATATGGTTTTAGTCACATCACAAAGCTCTATTGATGTTAAGGGTTAATTAATTGCAGCTCAGTGGGGAAGCCTCGCACCCAGGTCCACAGCTCATGGGCTCAAGCTCCATAAGATAGACTGAAGCAAGAGGTCAAGGCTGCTGATGCAGTCACAGAGGTTAAGGGTCATGCAGCACACAAACAGGCCCTTCAGCCCTTCCTGTCCATGATGACCATCAGCACTCCCATTTGCCCACAGGTGGCCTGTAGTGCTTTCTGCCTCAGTGATCCAGAAACTTCCTAAATGTTGTGAGAGTCTCTGCCTCCATCACCCCTCATTCCAACCCCCATCTGGGTGAGAAACATGTTTTTCAGATCCTCACCTAGGCCCTCTGACTGTTATGGCGAACAGTTGCTCACTTTATCCATCCTACCTAAGCCTCTTCTAATTGTGTAAGCTTTGAACAGGTCCCCCTTTAGCCTCCTCCATTCCACGGAAAACAGATGTAATCCAGATGAATCTCCTCTGCACCCTCTCCAGTGCAACCAGTTCCTTCCTGAAAATTGCCACAGTAAGCTAGAGAGGGTGTAGAAAAGATTCAGAAGGATGTTGGCTAGATTGGAGAGGTAGAGTTGCACTCAGTGTCAGTAGGACCAAAGAACTGATTGTGGACTTCAGAAAGGGTAAGACGGGGGAACACGCACCCGTCCTAATAGAGGGATCAGAAGTGGAAAAAGTGAGCAACTTCAAGTTCCTGGGTGTCAATATCTCTGAGGATCTATCCTGGACCCAACGTATCGATGCAGCTACAACAAAGGCAGGACAGTGGCTATATGTCATTCGGAGTTTGAGAAGGTTTGGTATGTCACCAAAGACCAACAAATTTCTACATAAGTGCCATGGAGAGAGAGCATTCTGTCTGCATCATCATCTGGTATGGGGGAGGGGGCGTTGGCTACTACACAGGATTGAAATAAGCTGCAGAGAGTTATAAATGTAGTCAGCTCCATCAGGGGTACTCTATAGTATCCAGGACATCTTCAAGGAGCGATGCCTCAAAAAGGCAGCATCCCTCATTATGGACCCTCATCAACCAGGTCATGTCTTGTTCTAATTGCTACCATCAGGAAAGAGGTACAGAAGCCTGAAGGCACACACTCAACAATTCAGAAACAGATTCTTCCTCTCCGCCATTTTATTTCTGAATGGCCATTGAACCCATGAACACTACCTCATTACTTTTTTATTTCTATTCTTGCAGTACTTATTAATTTAACTATTGAATAAATTTAATATAATTCAGTTTTTTTCTATTATCATACATTGCAGATGCAAAGGCAACAAATTTCACGACATATGCTGGCGATATCAAACCTGATTCTGATAAGGAGTGATTGGAAAAACTGGTACTGAGAGGGGACATGACGGTGGTATATAAAATTATGAGAGGTACTGCATAGTCAGGGTAGATAGCCAGTGTCCTTTCCCATGGAAGGCCAGCTAAAACTAGAGGGTATAGATCTGAGATGAGGTGGAAGAAGCTTAAAGCAAACCTGAGGAGTAAATTTTTCATTCAAAAAGGGACTGATATCCAGAGGTGATGTTAGAGAGGTGTATGAAATCACGAGGGACACAGATAGGGTGAAAACACTCGGTCTTTATTCCAGGATTGGGAATCAAGGACTAGAGGTCACAGGTCTAATGTGAGGGGAGAGAGATTTAATAGGAAGTGGGGGGCATCTGTTTTACACAAAGGGTGGCATCTATGTGGAACAAGCCTCCAGAAGAAGTGGTTGGGGCAGAGAGATTGATGATTTTTCAAAAACACTTGGACTAGTACATGGATTGGAAAGTTATAAAAGGTTATAGGCCAAATACTAAGAAATGAGACTAGCTTAGACAGGGCATCTTGGTTGGTATGGACCAGTTGGGCTGTAGGGGTTGATTCTGTGCCATATGACTTCCCAACATGTAGTCTGTATCCTGCTTGGTCTCGGTGATTCAAGTGTTCATCCAGACACTTCTTAAATGTTGTGAGAGTCTCTTCCTCCATCACCCCACAGGCAGTGTATTCTAGATTGCAAACCCCATCTGGGTGAGAAACATGCTTCTGCAGATCCCCTATAACCTCCTCACCTTAAACCTAGGCCTCTCTAGATGACTCTGTGGATTGAGATGACATTGGAAGTGGTGAAGGTAGGAACAGTAACCACATTAAGAGACATCAACGGTACTTAGATGAACAAGGAATAGGGGGATATGGAAGACGGGTAGTACAGGTTGGCATGATGATTGGCACAGTCACAGTGGGCTGAAGGGCCTGGTTCTATGATGTATATCACTAGGACTTCAGACTTCAGAAGTGCTCCACTGTTGCACAAAGAGAGTGATGCCCTGCTAGATGTCGTATATTTTGGATGAGACATTAAGATGAGGTCCTACTCAACACACACAAAATTCTGGAGGAGCTCAGCAAGTCAGACAGTATCAAGTTGAAATAGGTAGCCTAAGAGATCCTGCATTTTGCAGAGGTCAGAGGGAAGGCACTTAACAAAACAGTTCCCCAATTTGTGTCGGGTCTAAGCGATGCAGAGAAAGCCGCACTGGGAGTTGACCCTGGTGGGTGAGGACCTGCCTTTGTTCATGGTCACACAAGTCAATATGTGCCCACACTCAGTGCCACAGTAAAACCAATTTGCTGGCCGGGGAACTACGTTGCTTGTGGGAGCTTACTACACAGTAACTGAAAGGCAATTTTCTCACTTTACAACTGGGTTGCCTGCAGAAGTACTTCACTGACTATAAACCATTTTGGGACATCCCTAGGTCATAAAAGATGTCACATTTATGAAATTCTTTTAAACAACTGCACATAAACAACTGTAAATTAATGTGCACATGGATGTTGAATTTAATAAGCAGCCCACAAATAAAAGCTTGAGTAATCTGATTTGCAATGCATATTCATCACTTTAAAAGAATATGGTAAATGTAAGTGAACTTGCAATCTGGAGTAAAGGGGAACTTGGGGTGAAGTTTAAGGGGACAGATCTAACCAAGAATGTCACAGGAATGGAAACAGGTCCTTTGGCCCAACTCCTCCATGCTGCCAAAGTGCCCATCTAAGCTAGCTCCATTTTCCCACATTTGCCCTGTATCCCTCAATAGCTTTTCCAACCATGTACCTGTCTAAATGTGTTTTAAATGTTGTAATTGTACCTGTCTCCATGACTTCCTCTGGCATCTCATTCCATATATCCACCACCTCTATGTGCAAATCTTGACGTTCAGATCCCATTTAAATCTCCCACCCCACCTTAAACCAATACCCTCTAGTTTTAAACTCCTCTACCCTAGGGAAATGATTCTGACCATCCATTTTACCTATGCCCCTTTTGATCTTTTTTTTACAAACCTCCTACATGCCAGGGAAAACAATCCCGGCCTAACCACAGCATTCACAAATAACAATAATTAGAGTCACTGCTTCATACAATATGGAAGCAGGCCCTTTGGCCCAGCTCAAGCATACTGACGGTGTTACCCAAGAAGCTGGTCCCATCTGCCCACAATTCGCCCACAGCCCTATAAACAGCTCCTGTCCATGAACTTATCTACATAGCTATTACATGTTATCAATGTTCAAAGTTCAAAGCAAATTCTTTACCAAAGTACATACATACCACTATATACAACCCTGAAATTCATTTTCTTGTGGGCATACTTAATAAATCCAAAACCATCATTGAAAGATGGCACCTAGTTGGTGGTTAGCCAGTGTGCAAAAAGAAAACAAACTGTACAAATACAAAAATAAATAACTCCACAGCTCCAATCTACTAATTAAATTTGCTGATGACACTGCACTGATTGGCCAAATCTCAAATAATAATGAGACAGCCTACAGAGAAGAAGTCATCACCCTGACATAGTGGTGTCAAGAAAACAACCTCTCCCTCAATATCGCAAAAACAAAGGGGCTGGTTGTGGATTACAGGTGGAATGGAGACAGGCTAACCCCTATTGACATCAATGGCTCTGGGGTTGAGAGGGTGAACAGCTTTAAGTTCCTCGGCATAAACATCACCAAGGGTCTCACGCGGTCTGTACATACCGGCTGTGTGGTGCAAAAAGGCACAACAACGCCTCTTTCACCTCAGATGGTTGTAGTTTGGTATGGCCCCCAAATTCTAAATGCTTTCTACAGGGGCACAATTGATAGCATCCTGACTGGCTGCATCATTGCCTGGTATAGGAACTGTATTTCCCTTAAACGCAGGACCCTGCAGAGAGTCGTGCGGACAGCCCAGCGCATCTTGTAGTTGTGAACTTCCCATGATTCAGGGCACTTACAAAGACAGGTGTGTAAAAAGGGCCCAAAGAATCATTGGAGACCCTAGTCACCCCAACCACAAACTGTTCCAGCTGCTCCCATTCGGGAAACGGGACCACAGCGTAAAAGCCAGGACCAACAGGCTCTGGGACAGCTTCTTCCACCAGGCCATCAGACTGATTCATTCATGCTGACACAAATGTATTTCTATGTTATATTGACTATCCTGTTGTACATAATTATTTATTATAAATTACTAAAATTGCACATTGCACATTTAGATGGAAATGTAACACAAAGAATTTTACTCCTCATGTATATGAAGGATGTAAGAAATAAAGTCAATTCATTTTAATTAATTAAGCAATAAATATCAAGAACATGAGATGAAGAGTCCTTGAAAGTGAATCCATAGGTTGTGGAAACATTACCGTGATGGGGCAAGTGAAGTTCTCCCCTTTAGTTCAAGAGCCTGATGGTTGAGGGGTTCTGAACCTGGTGATGTCCCTGTACCTTCTTCCTGGTGGCAGCAGTGAGATTAGAATATAACCTGGGTGGTGGGGGTCCCTGATGATGGATATGGCTTTTGTGTGACCACGTTCTGTGTAGATGTGCTCAATGGTGGGGAGGGCTTTACCCATGATGGTCTGGGCCGTATCCACAACATTTTGTAGGATTTTCCATTCAAGGGCATTGGTGGTTCCATACCAGGCTATGATGCAGCCAGTCACTATACTCTCTACCACACATCTCTGAATCTTCGCAAACTCCTAAGTGGAGGTGCTTCTGTGCCTTCTTCGTAATTGCACATGTGCTGGGCCCAGGACAGGTCCTCTGAAATGATAACACCGAGGGATTTAAAGCTGCTGACCTCTGAACCCCCCCCCTCCCCAATGAGGACTGGCTGGTGGACCTCTGGTTTCCCCCTCCTGAAGTCAGTAATCAGCTCCTTGGTCTTGCTGACATCGAGTAAGAGATTGTTGTGGCACCACTCAGACAGATTTTCAATCTCCCTCCTCTGTACTAATTCATGACCACATCTAATTGGGTCTACAACAGTGGTGTTGTCAGCAAAGTTGAATATGGCATTGGAGCTGTGAACTTCAACCACTCTTTCTGGCAGCTCATTCTGAATATGCATCACCTTTTGTGTATAACATATCCATTTTAAGTCTCACACCTCTGATCTTGAACTGATGCCCTCTAGTTATTAGCCCCATCACAGCCACCTCCCCCCCAGCCCAGGAAAAAGACTTCATCCCATCTCTGTCCCTTATGATCTTATATTCTTCTATCAAGTCACCCCCTCAAATATCTACAATTATAACAACATGATGGATTTCGAAAAGCAACTTTAATAAAATAAAATTTCTTTATACAAGCAAGTTCAGATCAAACACAAGTCTGGTTTACATCTGGCAATACTAGAACAGACATTAAACCTCAGACACAGGGCAATGAGGGAGAGAGCTGCCTTGACCCATGCCTTCTTAATCTCCAAATCCTTAGCTGTCTGTCTCTTCCTTCTACAGAAAGCTCGGTGGGGAATTACACCACAAGAAACACACATGAAATTGCAACCCCACTGTGCTCGTGCTGTTATTTATGTTTGCAAAATTGTCGATGCACAGGAGGAAGTTTTCAGCCCATGAAGGCTAAACTGACACTTTGCAATCCCATTCCTAATGCTTCCTCTAGTCCATCACCCATGTTTGCCTCTGTCCACCCACTACACACAAAGTTCACCCACAGGCTCTCTTTACCCCTACCCCTCTCCGTCCCCCAGCTGGTTCTGATTCCATCTGCCATGCGTCTATTCTCATCTCCTTTATCAGAGACCAGACTGGAGCCCTTGGTGTTCCTACTAACTGCCCTCAGCAGCCATTTCCAACCTTCACCCTCCTCTTTCCCCATCTAACCATCTTCTTCTCATTTTCCTTTCCTTGCCTCCATCTTTCATCCACCTACCACTGTTTCCAACCCAAATCCTATACCCCTCCCTGACTTACCATAACCTACCCATCATCATAGGGTGCAAAAATCACCTTGTTTCCTGACCCGCCCCGATGCAGGGATTCAAACCAAAACATCCACAATTCCTTTATACCCCACAAGAGCTGTTCAATCTGCAGAGTTCCTTCAGCAGGCTGTGCATTGCTCCAGATTCTGGCATCCTGTGAGTCCTATTTCCCAGGATCTACAAATCATTCCTTCTCTAGTGCCAATCCAATTCCCTTCTGAGGGGCCGGACTGGCTGTTCTCACCTGTCCATCTGTCCGCACCCTTACCTCACCCTACCACCAAACCCACCCTGCAGACAGCGAGTTCCATCTCTTAGGGGTGCTAAAAACAAGAGGGCCTAACTTAAAATCTGAGCCGAGAGATTTAAAAGGGACATCAAGGGCCGCTTCTTCATACAAAGGGAGAGCTGTCAGAAATAGTAGATGAGGCAGGTACAGTGCATTATCAACATATAAAAGTCATCTAGATAAGTAAATGGTTAGGAGTGGTTTAGAATGCGAAGGGCCAAAAGCAGGCAAGAAGGGACTAGCTGTCAGCATGGACAAATGGGGCCACAGGGCCTGGTTCCATGCTGTATGACTAACTGTTAAACCTGCCCTGACCTTGTCCACTTCCATCAAACCTCACCCCAACATTTACTGCTCCAGCCCCAGCTTCTACAGTCTAATTTGAGCTGACGTCCCTCATCGCTGGAACTGTTCCAGTGACTGTCATCTTTATCTCCTCTCAAGCCTTCAAATCCTTGCTAAAGTGTACAGCCAAAATTGGACATAACACACCAGTTTGAAATCCAGTGTTTTGTCTAGGATCAACATTGCTTTAAGACTCTGTGCCTCTATTTCTGAAATTCAGGATACCATATGCTTTATTAAATACTCTCTCAACCTGCTTTCTCTTACAAAGATTTATGCATATATCTATCCAGGTGCCTCTGTTCCTGCACATCCTTTAGAATCGTGACATTTAGCCTATATTGTCTCTCCTTGTTCTTTCTGCCAAAATGTATCACTTCACACTTCCCTGTTTTTACAAAGTTAATAGATTTCAAATCTGCATCAAATACATTGGGAATTGGAACAATAATTGTTTTTGCAGCTTGCACCAGGCATGCGTGAATGGACACGAAAGCGAGCTTAAAGCATCACATGATATGTAGCAAACACCTTCAGTGGACCGTCGGGTTCAGGTTTAAGAAACAGATTCGCCAAATGCATGTCATAATTGGTTAGTGATCTGTGCCGAGAAATAGACAGAATACACAGCATTAAAGCCAACATTTTACCCTCAAGCCATGCAAAAAAGAATAAAGGCTGTATGATTACACAGAGCTTGAAGAGATTGTCAATTCTAGTCGCCCCATTACAGGAAGGATGTGGAGACTTTGGAGAGGTATACAAGAGTTTTAACAGGGAATGTGGTGAAAGGAAGGGTTGAATAAACTTACGTTTTTTTAAGTGGTGGTGGAGGCTGAGGAAAAGCCTGATAGAACACTTTATTCTACATTCTTTCATTGTTTTCCTTTGTACAATCTCAACGCACTGATGTAATGAAGTTATCTGCACGGTGGGCATGCAAAACAAACTTCTTCACTGTATCTTAGTACATGTGACAGTAATGAACCAATTAGTGAATCAGAAGTTTCTAACATTCTGAGAGGCATAGGGAGGGTAGACAGTCAGAATCTTTTTCAAATTTCAAGTACTAAAGGGCATGCACTTACATGTGGGAAGGAAGATAACCTGGGGCTTGAAATTGAGGGGATTGCCCTTGGAGCTACAATAGACTTGATGGTCTGAACAGCATCTATATTCTAAGCAATTATAAAATATAACATGCAGTTTTATTGAATTGATTTGAGAACCGCAATGGAGGCTAAAAACAAATCAAACATGCTCAGTTAATAAAAGCATAGAAAGCATCCTGTCTGGACAGCTGACAAGGCAACTTCTCTGCCTGTGACCACAAGAAACTGCCAAGTGTTGTGGGCACAGCCTAGCGCATCACAGAAACTAGCCTCCCCTCCATGGACTCTCACAGCCAACATAATCAAAGACCCTACCTACCCCAGACATTCTCCCTTCCGCCCAATCCCATTGGGCAGTAGGTACAAAACCTGGAAGCACATATCACCATGCTCAAAGACAACTTCTATCCTGCTTTTATTAGACTACTGACTTTCTACGACTAAAAGACAATCTCCTGCTTTTATTTGTTATGTATATGACGGACCCTTGACTTCACAGTCTACCTCATTATGCCCTTGTAATTTACTGTTCACCTGCATTGCACTTTCTCTGTAATTGTAACACTTTGGTCTGCATTTTGTTATTGCTTTCCCTTGTATAAATTCAATGTACCTTTGCAATTAATTGATCTGTATGGCATGCAAGACAAGTTTTTTTCACTGTGCCTCAATAATAATAACCCAATTACCCAAATAACCTAATTACCAATTTACCATCACTGAATGAAGCCAGCTGGAAGATGTATAATATTAACTATTACACTCTCTCCAGGTGCTTCCCGACTTGATGAATGTTTCAAGCATTTCTGATTTTGTTTCAGGACTTCTAGCACCTGCAGTTTTTTACTTTCAAACAATGGAAGTTGTTTGGCCCATCAAAAATGTGCTGGATTCTACCCAGAGCTATCTAGCTCACATATTGAATATGATACAGATCATCACTTGGCCAGACAATCAGCATTAGATTTATTATCACTGACTGATATGACATAAAATTTTACTGCATGCAGACAGTGGAAGGTGATAAAAATCACTATGATTTACAAAATAAATAAATAGTGCAACAAAGAATGAATAACAAGTTCAGAAATCTGACGATAGAGGGGATAAAGCTGTTGAGTGTGAGAATGATTCAGGCTCCTGTACCTCCTCCCCCGATGTTAATAATGAGAAGAGGGCATGCCCTGGCTGGTGAGGGCCCTTAACAATGAACGTTACATTCTTGGTGCACTGCCACTTGAAGGTGTCCTCAATGGTGGGGAGGGTGGTGCCAGTGACGGAGTTGGCTGAGTGTTCAGCCCTCTGCAGTCCCCGTACATTAGAGCCTCCATACCAGATTGTCGTGCAACCTGTCAGAATGCTCTCCTCCATACGTTTATAACAATTTGCTAGAGACTTTGGATACATACCAAATCTCCTCTAACTCCCAACAAAGTATAGCCGCTGGTGTGCCTTCTTTGTGATTGCATCAATGTGTGGTGCCCAGAATAGAACCTCTATGATGTTGCTGACCAGGAATGTGAAGCTGCTCACCCTTTCTAATGCTGACCGCTTAGTGAGGAGTGTGTGCATTCTCTTGACTTCCCCTTCCTGAAGTCCATAGGCAACTCTTGCTGACATTGAGTGTGAGACTGTTGTTGTGACACCACTCAAACAGCTGATCTATCTCACTCCTGTACGTCTCCTCTTCATTCATTCCCCTAGAGCTCACCAATATCACGCTCACCTGCTTCTCCCCATCCCTGCTCATTTTAATCACATTAAAGTAAGGAGCATGTCCCAATCCCTGAAATTTCCTCCAACTCTGGGAAAGATCTTGTGTGTGAAGTTGAGGTCCTTACAATGAGTGTCTGTAATTCACATCAAATGCTGAATGTTAAAACATCAATGCAACATTATTTTGTGAGCTATGAAAATGGTATTTACCCAAAAGTAGAATTACAACTGTACTATCTCCTTCACTTTCCAACAGCAAGTGCAAATGCTAAAATTCTATGACATCATACATAGTGCAGTGCTAGTAATGAGTTGTGTTTTTTTCCCTAAAACTCTTCAAAGTAACAGTTTGGAGAGAATGAAAGAGTTTAAGGATTTAAGGTTGCCCAGAGACACATTCCACTAAGCATTGTTTACCTGTCAGCTCACAATGATTAATCTTCTGTTTAGTGAGATCAGCGAATGAATCGAGCACCTGCAGAAGGCTGCTGTGATTCCATCGCCCTCTTTGAGACCTTTGCTCCGAGAGCTCTCCCTACTTCACATCGATGGGACATACCGAACAGCGTAGCACAGGAACGGGTCCTGCAGCCCACAAGGTTGTGCCAAACAGGTAATTAAATGTCTATCTAAACTAACTCACTTTCAAGAACTCCATAACTCATGTTGTTAGTATTATTTATTTATTTACTTATTCATTATTATCAGTAGTAGTTGCACAGTTTGTCTTCATTTGCATGTTGCATTCTTGACAGCCTTTAATGTAGTATTTTAAATAGATTTTTGTTTTCTTTGTTCTATTGTGAATACCTACAAGAAAACAAATCTGAGTGTAGTATATGGTGACATATGAAAATAAATTTACTTTGAATGTTGAAATCGACTTTTAACTCCTTCTGTCTATACAATGTCCATCTCCCCACCTCCCCATTATCTCCACATCCGTGTGCCTATTATTACCACCCTGAATGCACATTCTACACACCCACCACGCTCTGTGTAAGGAAAAACCTGCCCTGCACATCTCCTTCGAACTTATCCCTTCTCACATTCAATACATGTTCTCTGCCATTAGATGTCTTGTCCCTCGCTGTCTAATCTTGTAATCTATGCCACTCATAATCTTATAAAATTCTATCAGGTACTGAATTTCCTCCAACTCTGCCACTCCAGAGAAAACAATCCAAGTTTGTCCAATCTTACTTGATAACTCCTGTCCTCTAATCCCAACAGCATCGTGGTAAACCTCTTCTGCACCCTCTTCAAAGCCTCAAAATTCTTCCTATAATGGGCAACCAGAACTGTTGTAATACTCCAGATGCAGTCTAACCAGAGTATTATAGTGCTGCAATGTAATTTCCCCAGTCTTGAACTCAATATCTTGACTAATAAAGTCAAGCATGCCATAAATCTTCTTTACCATCCTATCAACCTATGCAGCCATTTTCAAGAAGCTATGGACTTAGACCCCAGGACCCCAATGGCAGGACCCTTAATGGTATATCAGCACCATTAAGGCTCCTGCCATTAACTTCCCCTTTACAGAGGTTCAAGAAAAGCTACTTCCCTTCAACCATCATTTCTTGAACCAACTGGCAATACCCTGATCCGTGCAAGTGTGTGAAGCGTTCCATTTTATTTTCAATATAAGAACAGCCTCTGTCGTACCACGGAGAACAAGCGGCAGCTGCAAAAGGAGAGACTGAAAAACCAAAAGACCACAGCCACCAAATACCCTTTCCCACACTGCACCGGAATACGTGGATCTTCAATTAGACTCCACAGTCACCGGAGAACCCAACAATAGACTGTCCCTTAGCAGAATATCATACTTGACTTAACTGATCACGCTACAGGTTGAGTGTCTCTTTATCTGAAATTCCAAAATCTGAAAACCTCTGAAATCCAAATTTTTTAAATTTTTTTTTGGAGTTCTGATGGGATGTCACGAATGGAAAATTCCACAAGGCACTGGGAAGATTCCTAGGTGATTTGTAAGTTTCTGTACACCACAGACAGTTCTGAGAAGTGACCTCACATACGTAATGAACAGAAGTTAATGAAAAATAGAGTGAAAATTGAAGATCTCGATCGTGCATCATCAGCGTCGGAGTGAACATATGCTGCTTAACGGTATGCTGATCATCAAACAAGCTAAGATCTATCACAACAATCTGAAAATTGAAAGTAATTGCGAATATTCAGCAGGCTGGTTGCAGAAATTTAAGAAATGGCATGGCATTAATTTTTTTAAAGCATCTGCTGGTCACAAAAATCTAGCACCAGAACAAATCTACTAACCTGATTGTTTTTAATACCTTACATAATGGCATTAAATATTTTTAGCATCACAATGAAAATCTAACACCAGAACAAATTGTTTATATACCTTACGTAAAACCAAAAAGAAGGTAAAATACAAATACAGTGTACTGAAACCTTTTAATCAATACAGGGCAACATAGGTGGAGACTGAAATCCTGCCGTTGTTTGTTGCTGTTTAACAGCTGATTCAGGTTTTCTCCCGATGTGCTGAGCTGCTTTTGTTACCCTGCACACATTATGTTTTCATTATACTAATGGTGTGCAATAATTTTTACTGTTAAGTACATATTGGTGATGAACAAGTGCAAGATAAACACTGCTTACCGGTAGCACATAAATTCAGAGATAGAAATGATGGTGATCAGAAGTTATCTTGTTATATATTCCAAAATCTGAAAAATTCCAAATCCAAATCACTTCTGCCCCCAGCTATTTTGGATAAGGGGCACTCAACCTGTACCATCCCGATCAACATAGTTCAGTAACATCATGACCACTTTGATCACTTTACTCTAAAACAAACTTATCTTTTTGTGCTCTTTCTTGTGAAAACCGGCCATCATTTATGTTTGATTCATGTTTTCTTATGAATGCTGCTTATCTGATGCTACGAGTCTGTGATGCTGCTTAAGTAAGTTTATTATTGCACTTGTGTAGATGACAATAAGCTTGGCTTTGGCTTCTAGCTTAACTTTGCTTTGCACATTGCAGTTTGGTAGGTTAATTGGCTGTGAAAGTTGTCTCTGGTTACTTATGTGAGTGGTGAAATCAGGAGGCAGTTGACAAGGCTGTGGGAGAATAGAATGGAAGTTACTAGGTGCAACTATCAGCAAGAACCTGTACTGACTGACTTAGTGATAACGATGCTCTGGCCAAGAAGGCACACACTACTTCGTCAGAGGGCTACAAAAATTTGGCATGTCATCAATCACTCTGCTCGATTGGGGGAGAGCAGAGATAGAGAGACAGAGACAGAATGAATATGACTGGGATGCTTGGGGTCTTGGATTATTTTGGCTGCTTTACCTGAAATTGTAGACAAGAGTCTATGGAGGGGAACACACACACAAAATGGTGGAGGAACTCAGCCGGTCAGGCAGCATCTCTGGAAATGAATGAACAGGAGATGTTTTGAGCCGAGACCCTTCTTCAGGACTGGAAAGGCGAAGAAGCCAGAATAAGAAGTTGGGGAGAGGAGGAGTACTAGCTAGAAGATGATAGGTGAAGGCAGGTGGGTGGGGTAAAGATCAAAAGCTAGGAGGTGATATGTGTAAAAGGCTGGAGAAGAAGATATCTGTTAGGAGAGGAGAGTGGATCCTGGAAGAAAGGAAAGGAGGGGGGACACCACTGAGAGGTGATAGGCAGGTGAGAAGAGAAGGGTAAGAGGGGGCCACAGTGGGGAATTGAAGAAGAGGGAAAGTGCAGAGGGGCAGAATTATTGAACATTGGAGAAATGGATTATCATGGCATCAGATTGATGCCATGCCCAGATGAAATGTGTGGTGTTGTTCCTCCAACGTGAGAGTGACCTCATCATGGCAGTAGAGGAGGTCATGGACCCAACATGTCAGAATGGGAATGGAGATTGGAATTAAAATGGTTGGCCACCAGGAAATCCTGCTTTTTGCAGATGGAGCGAAGGTGCTCGACAAAGCGATCTCCAATTTACAACGGCTCTCATCAATACAGGGGAGGCCACATTGGGAGCACTGGATATGGTAGATGACCCCAACAGATTTGTAGGTGAAGTGCTGCCTCAGCTAGAGGGACTGTTCGGGGCCCTGAATGGAGGTGAGGAAGGAAGTGAATAGACAGGTGTAGCACTTCTTCTGCTTACAGGGATAAATACCAGGTGGGAGATTATTGAGGGGGGATGAATGGACAAGGGAATCACAGAGCGAGCAATCTCTGCAGAAAGTGGGTGGGTAAAGATGCGTTTGGGTGTTTGGTGGTAGGGTCCTGTTGAAGATGGCAGAAATTATGGAGAACTATGTGCTGGATGCAGAGACTTAAGGGGTGTTAGGTGAAGACAAGAGAAACTATCACTGTTAAGGCAGCGGGAAGATGGTGTGAGAACAGATGTTCAGGAAATGGAGGAGATGCAGGTGAGGGCAACATCAATGGTGGAGGAAGGGAAGCCCCATTCTTTGGAGGAGGAGGAACCTCTGATGTCCTGGAAAGGAAAAGCTCTTCCTGAGAATAGAAGCAGCAGAGGTGAAGGAACTGGGGAAAGGGAATGGCATTTTTACAGGAGACTGTGTTCAAAGAGCTACAGTCAAGATAGCCATGGGAATTGGTAGGCTTATAAAAAATATCGATAGACAGTCTGTCCCCAGAAATGGAGACAGGTTAATTGAGAAAGGGGTGAGAGGTGTTAAAAAATGGACAAAGTGAATTTAAGGGCAGGGTGCAAGTTGGAGGCAAAGTAGATGAAATCAGCATGAATGCATGAAGCAACACCAAATCAACTGTCAGCATAGCGCAGAAAGAGTTTGTGTGTTTATTTACAGATGCAGCACAGAATAGGCCTTACCTGCCCTTTAAGGGGCAACCCCCGACAACACCGATTTAACTCTAACCCAATCACAGGGCAATTTACAATGACAATTAACCTACTCGGTACATCTCTGGAGTGGGCGGAAACTCAAGCACCCGGGGATAACTTGTGCATTCTATGGGGTGACATACAAAAAAATTAAACTCCAAGCTACAACGCTCCAAGCTTTCATAGGCACCCAGTACAGACAGCATTACCAGGGAAGGCTTGAAATGTGGACTGCTCCATGTAGCTAATAAAAAGCGGGCATAGCTCGGTCATCCTCTACACTGGTGAGACTTGACATAGATTGGGGGACAGCTGTGTCGAGCACCTTTGCTCCATCCAGGATTTTCAAGTAGCCAACCACCTTAATTCCAAACCCCATTCCCATTCTGTCATGTTGGTCTATGGCCTCCTCTACTGCCATGATGAGGTTACTCTTTGGTTGAAGAGCAACATTTCATATTCCATCTGGGTAGACTCAAACCTGATGGCAAGAACATCCATTTCTCTAACTTTCAGTAATTTTCCACTCCCCCTTCCTTTCTTCTTCAATTTCTCACTCTGGCTCCTCTCTAACCTCTTCTCTTCTTCTTATCTGCTTAACATCACCCCTTGGTGCCTCTCCTTCTTCCCTTTCTCCCATGGTCCACTCTCCTCTCCTATCAGATTCCCTTTTTCTAGCCCTTTACCTTTTCCACCTGTCTCCTCTCAGCTTCTTACCTCATTTCCCCTCCTCCATGCACTTTCACCTACTAGCTTGTACTCCTCCTCCTCTCCACACCTTCTTATGCTGGCTTCTTACCCCTTCCTTTCCAGACCGGATGAAGGCTCCTGCCTAAAACGTTGCTATTTATTCATTTGTGTAAATGCTGCCTGATCTGCTGAATTCTTCCACCATTGTGTGTGTGCTGCTCTGGATTCCCCTCATCTGCAGAATCTCTTGTGCCCATGAAGGGGAGCTGGATTAAGTGATGTGCTAAGCTGCACCCACAATTCTCTGCAGTTCCTTGTGGTCACTGGCAGAAAAGTTGTAATACCAAGCCTGGAAGCATCTGGAAAGGAAGGTTTCTATGGTGCATCTGCAAAGATTAGTGAGGGTCACTGGGGACATGCTGAATTTCCTTAACTTTCTGAGGAAGTAGAGGAGGTAGAGGCACTGGTGTGCTTTCTCGGCTAAGGCCCCACTTCCAAGAAAGCACACCAGTGTCTCTAACTGGCTGGACCAGGACATGTTATTGGTGAATGGTGAAGTAGTGTCAAGAGCAGAATGGCCTGTTCCCATCTCTTTACTTAGCTGAGAAAAGACATGGGACAATGGAGGGAGATCATCTGGACATCAGGAGACTACCACCCTGTCCTCCACCACCAATAGGGGGCAGTGTGGATTCCCAGTAGCTAAAGGTCAGGAATGGATCATAGCTTCCTTCTGTCCCTTCATGTCAACCCACGAGCTAACAGCCTGAATCAACCTTGCCACAAAGAACTGGTTGAGTTCAATGAAGGTGAACATTCAGGAATTAATGTGACGTCAAATAAAGCAATTTCCGCTGTCACACTCTGAAACATGCAGACTATAAGACCATAAAACTGAGGAGCAGAATTAAGCCATTCAGCCCATCTAGACTGCTTCATCATTCAATCATGGCTGATTTATTTTTTTCTCTCTCAACCCCATACTCCTGCCACTCCTCATAACTTTGAATATCCTTACCAATCAAGAAACTATCAATCTTTGCCTTAAATACACCCAATGACTTGGCCTCTACAAACGTCTATGGCAATAAATTCCACAGATCCACCGCCCTCTGACTGAAGAAGTTCCCCTTCATCTCACTAATAAAGGGATGCCACTTTATTCTGAGGCTGTCCCACTGCAGGATACATCTTCTCTATGCCAACTCTATCCAGGCCTTTCAATGAGATCCCCCTTTGTCCTTCTAAACTCCAGCAGGTACAGTCCCAGAGCCATCAAACACTCCTCCTATTTTAAACCTTTCATCCCAGGGACCCTCCTCTGTACCCTCTCTAAATATCTTTCTTTAGATTTGGGGCTCAAAACTTCTCATAATACATTAAGTGTGGCCTAACCATTGCTTTGTAATGCCTCAGCATTGCATCCTTAGTTTTACTGTGGTGAACAATGTGTGTTGTTTCAGCAGCAACACCTGGGGCAGCTCAGTGGTGCAGTGGGTAGAGGTGCCGCCTCACAGTGTCAGCGACCCGGGTTCAATCCTGACCCCAGCTATCACCTGTGTAGGTCAGTGGGCATCTGGGGGCATTGATGGGCCTGTGACAGAATAAATAAATTGCAGGATTACAGGGATCAAACAGTAGTGGGGTGGGGTACTTGGGATTGTCCTTTCGGGAGCCAGTATTGACCTGCTGTGTGGAATTTTCACATTCTCCATGTGGCTATTACTACTGCTTCATAAGTAGTCATCTGGATTACGAGTAGTGTGATAATGATGGAGCACTGAAGAGGTTCACACCATGCTCTGCTCTACTCCAAGATCTTGTTGTAACCTTAGACAACCTTCTTCACTGGCCAACCTATGTGTCATCTGCAAACTACCACATCACCTACTTTCTCACCGGTCATTTATATAGATGACAAACAACAGGGTATCCAGGGTAACACGATCACTTACCGCTTGCACCCCACCACTACCATGAAGTCTATGTTCCGCCTCTGCCTTTCCCCTTTGTCCCCATCCCTCCCCTCCTGTGCTTTACCCCCTTTCCACTGTCGCTCTCCCTTCCCTCACTGATCACAGGTCTAATCTGCGAGGATGGTGCACCAGTGCAATGGCTAGTGCAAGCTTTACAGCGCCAGTGAAGAATTCAGTTCACTCCGCTGTCTGTATGGGGTTTGTAGCTCTCCCCATGACTGTGTGAGTTTCCGCCGGGTGCTCCAGTTTCCTCCCACGTCCCAAAGACGTGGTTAGGGAAAGTTGTGGTCATGCCATGTAGACATTGAACAATTGTGGGCCGGCCCCAGCACATCCTCCGACTGTGACAGTTGTTGACACAAACAACACATTTCACTGCACGTTTCAATGTTTTGCTAAACAGGTGACAAGTGAAGCTAATCTTTATCTGAGAAACAGCTCTCCACTGCTACCCTCTGACTTATTCCATCAAGGCCATTTTGTAGGTCATGGGAATCTGTACACTGGCATTTCTCCCAGTGTACTAGCCCAGGAGGAAGGGAGCGGAACGTTGGCACTTTAGGAGCGGGGCAGGGCACAGAGTGAGAGCAGGAGGGTAGGAGGGTGAGTGAAGCAATGGTGGAGAGGACAGAATGGGGCAATGGTGACAGAGGCATAGAGCAACAGGGGGCATAAACAACCTGTTGGAGGAATTTAGTGGGTCGAGCCACATCTTGTGGAGACAGAAATGGTTGACAATTCAGGTCAAGATCCTGCATCTGGAGAGGGGAATTGGCCACTCTTAAGAGGTGAGAGAGAGGGCTGAGGCAGAGGCTGGCATAGGTGAATCTAGGTGAGGGGCAGCCTGAGCAAAGTGTGGAAGGGGAGACTTTAGAGACAGAGGTTGGCAGGTGATAGGTGGAAAAGAATAAATAAAGAAAAATTAGGCAGATTTCAACCTCATCTACTGCAATTAATGTGCTTGCTGTGGCCGCCATTTGATTGGTGAAACCAAAACCCATGAGGTAACATTGCAGCTCTATAAACCTCTAGTCAGACCACACTTGAAGTATTGTGTTCAGTTCTGGTTGCCTCATCATAGGAGGGATGTGGAAGCTTTCAAGAGGGTGCAGAGGAGATGTGCCTGGATTAGACAGCATTCAATATAAGGATAGGCTAAACAAACTAGGGTTTTTCTCTCTGAAGTGAAAGAGGATGGGAGGGGATTTTATAGAGGTGCGTAAGATGATAAGAAGCATCAAGAGTGTTCAGCCAGCTACTTTCTTCCTGGGTGGAAATGGCTATTATGAGGGGACATAATTTTAACATGATTGAAGGAAAGTATGGGGGGGGGGAATGTCAGAGATAGGTTTTATTTTACACAGACAGTGGTTACTGTATGGAAAGTACACACAGGAGTGGTGGTAATGGTAGACAGATTAGGGAGAATTAAGATGGGAACATGGATGAAAGAAAAATGGAAGGCTATGTGGGAGGGAAGGGTTAGATTGATCTTGGAGCAGGTTAGAAGGTTGTGGTGGGCCAATGTGCTATACTGATCTATGCTCTATGTTTAAGTCTAGACCAGGTGACCATTGTGAAGATCATCGGTGTTGTGTCCACAATACCCATCCTGAGCTCCTAGTATAAGCCATTTCAATCCCCTCCCCATTCCCTACCTGCCCTTAGCCTCCTCCACTGCCAGGGAAAGGCCAGAGGGACAGCACCTCATACAATCCAACAACACAAACTCCGATTTCCCCATTTTCACACATGCTAAGTCATACCAAATTTCACTCTCCCTTTGTCATCCTTCCCATTTCTTCCACCTGTCCTCCCTGCATTCATTTCCTTCTGTTGCCAGGTTCCATCTGACATCACCCACACATCCAACCACCTGGGCTTCTTCTCCCCCGACCGACTGTTCCCATCCCCTCCCCCGACCGACTGTTCCCATCCCCTCCCCCGACCGACTGTTCCCACCCCCTCCCCCGACCGACTGTTCCCACCCCCTCCCCTGACCGAGTTCCCATCCCTTCCCCTGACCGACTGTTCCCATCCCCTCCCCTGACCTACTATTCCCATCCCCTCCCCCGACCGACTGTTCCCATCCCCTCCCCCGACCGACTGTTCCCATCCCCTCCCGACCTACTGTTCCCATCCCCTCCCCCGACCGACTGTTCCCACCCCCTCCCGACCTACTGTTCCCATCCCCTCCCCCGACCGACTGTTCCCACCCCCTCCCCTGACCGTTCCCATCCCCTCCCCCGACCGACTGTTCCCACCCCCTCCCCCGACCGAGTTCCCACCCCCTCCCCTGACCGACTGTTCCCACCCCCTCCCCCGACCGAGTTCCCACCCCTCCCCTGACCGACTGTTCCCACCCCCTCCCCTGACCGACTGTTCTCACCCCCTCCCCTGACCGAGTTCCCACCCCCTCCCCTGACCGACTGTTCCCACCCCCTCCCCTGACCGACTGTTCCCATCCCCTCCCCTGACCAACTGTTCCCACCAGCCCATCACCTGCTTCCACTGTGTCTGCCTTTACACTTATCCCCCCAACTGCCTGAGACTGGTCATCTGTCCTCTCACATGGCTCCATTTATCACTGGTCATCCCCAACCTCCTCCCTCCCCCTCACCCTCGTACAGGCTATCCCCCCTCCCATCGATACTCCCGCTCCCATGCAGGCTCTGGGTCCACAGATGCTGCCCAACCCACTGAGTTCCCCAAGCAGATTGTTTGTGGCTCCAGATTCCAGCAACTGCAGCCTCATGCGTCTTCACCATAGGTAAGGATAAGTGAAATGGAGGAGAGGGACTGAGGGGATGGGAGGTGTGGAGCAGGAGACAGTGGGGAGGGGAAGGACGAAATGGAAGGGAATCAGGGCAAGGGAGAGGAGGGTTGGCAAAGGGGAAAGAGAGCAAGGAGCAGAGCCGCTGGTGTAATGGGGAAAGAGGGACATGGGAATGGGAAGGAGAGGGGTAGGAATGAGGGAAGAAGAGGTGGAGAGATGGATGGGCAGGTGATTTAATGGGGAAAGAGGGACATGGGAATGAAGGAAAGGGAGACAATGGGGAAGGAGAGGGGTAGGAATGAGGGAAGAAGAGGTGGAGAGATGGATGAGCAGGTGATTTAATGGGGAAAGAGGGACATGGGAATGAAGGAAAGGGAGGCAATGGGGAAGGAGAGGGGTAGGAATGAGGGAAGAAGAGGTGGAGAGATGGATGAGCAGGTGATTTAATGGGGAAAGAGGGACATGGGAATGAAGGAACGGGAGGGATAGGATGTAGTGAGTGTTGTACTGATGGAAAGGAAAGGACCATGGAAATAGGAGTGTAGAAGAAGAAGAAAGCCCTTAACTCCGAGTGCAGTCATCAGGACGCCGTCGTGATGGCATTTTTTTTTAGCAGGTTTTCTTGTTTTTACGAGGCCGAGTTGGGTCGACGCTCAACCCAGCACGGATGGAAAGCGTGCAAGGGACGCTCCCTTCGCTCCCAAGTCCAGCACTGATGCCACTACGCCACCAGCCGGCTATAGGAGGGCAGAAGAAGGGCAGTGGTTTCAGAATCATGATGGGGGTGGGAGAGATAAGGATGGGGTTCTACCCTGTTGAAACAGCAGCAGCACAGAATTGATACATAGTGATTCTTTCTGCTTTGATACCCATCATAAAACTTCAAGAGCATTAATGAATTTAGGCAGTGTACACCCCTGTGAGCAAACCTCCAGTAGCTTCACAACACAAATGTTTTAATAATATTTGCAACGCTAAGTCTGAAATGGAGTATCAATGAAAATAGTTGTAATATCACTAATTATTGGCTTGACTTGCATTTGGAATCTAATTTTTAAAATCCATTAACAGAGCTCTTCCACCAGTTCTGTGGAAGATTATAACAGTGACATTTTTTTCCATTTATAGAACTATGGAAGAAGTAAATTTGCCACACTAATTACTGATACCATAACATGTATTTAAATTCAGCGTAGCTTGCATCTGCACAGCACCTTTAACAAGGCAAGATATCCCAATGCACTTTGCGGGGTTGCTACAACATGAGAAACAGCAGCAGGAATTTGCCATTCTGCCCCTTGAGTGCTTGGCAACATTCGTCAAAATCATGGTTATCTTCTTCCTCAGTTTCTTCTTCGGTATTGTATTGGTAATGGAATTGGTTTATTATAGTCAGACGATAGAGTGAATAGCCTGCCTTGCATACTGTTTATACAGATCAACTCATTATATGGTGCATTGAGCTAGAATAAGGTAGAATAAGAACAATGCAGAACAAAGTGCAAAAGCTACTGAAAGAGCACAGTGCAGGTAAACAATACGGTGTAAGATCCTAACAAGGTAGATTGGGAGGTCAAGAGCCTATCTTATCAAGAGCTGCATTCACCAGCATGATATCAAAGGGACAGACGCTGTCCTTGCACCTGGTGGTATGTCCCTTCAAGCTTTTCTATCTTCTGACCAATGGGAGAGGGGAGAAGAGAGAATGTCTAGGGTTTTTGATTATGCTGGCTGCTTTGCTGTGGCAGCGAGAAGTGTAGAAAGAGTTCTGAGAGGGCAGGCTAGTTTCTGTGATGTGCTGCGCTGTGTCCACAACTCAGTTTCTTGCGTTCACGCACAGGCAGATTCGTGATGCATCCAGAATGTTTATCGATTAACAGTTGATGGGGCAGCTGACTGTATCTTAGGGGCAGTATAAAGTTTGGATGTGGGAGTCACAAGGTGACCATGCAAACTCCTCAGAGACAGTACTGTATGATGGCAGTGCTACTCCCTGAGCCACTGTGTCATCGTAATGTCCTCCAATTGAAGAAAGTTTGTAAATATTGCCAGTGTTCTCAGAGTGTAGCACTCTGCTATGTGGCCAAGATCAATGTCCGTAGAAAAAGGACCAGCCCGCGTGCATAGAGGCAACCATAAGGAAAGCATGTCAGCATCATTACTTCCTTAAGAGGTTCGGCTTGTCACTGGACACTCAAAGAAACATCTACAGATATACTTTTGAGAGTATCCTGACTGGTTTCATCTTGGTTTGTATGGCAATTCAAATGCACAGGAACAAAAGCTGTAAAGACTAGTGGACTCTACCCAATACATCATGGGTATATCCCTCCCCACCATCAGTAGTAGTTACAGGAGGCACTGACTCAAGAAGGCAACATCTAAAGATACCCACCATCCAGACCATGCCATCTTCTCACAGCTACAGAAGCCTGAAATCCAACACCAGCAGGTCCCTCGATTATACTTCCGAACTCTTCCTCTGCTACACTGACAACTGCATTGGCACTGACTGCTTCATGCACCCGTGCTGAACTCATCAATTTTATCAACTTCACTTCTAACTTCCACCCTGGTCTTAAATTCATTTGGTCCATCCCTGACACCTCCTTCCGGTTTCTCGATCTCTCTGACTTCATCTCTGGAGACAAACTGTCAACCAACATCTTTTAAAAACCTACTGATTCTCACAGTTATCTCGACTATACCTCTTCCCACCTTATCTCCTGTAAAAATGCGATTCCCTTTTCTCAGTTTCTTTGCTTCCGCTGCATCTGTTCCCGGGATGAGGGTTTCCATTCCAAGACGTCAGAGATGCCCTCCTTTTCAAAGGATGGGGTCTCCCTCCCTCTACTATTGATGCTGTTCTCACCCACCTCTCCTCTATTTCCCATTCATCCTTCCAGGTGAGGCAACACTTCACCTGTGAATCTGCTGGGCTCATCAATTGTGTCCGGTGTTCCTAATGCGGCCTCTTCTATATTGGTGAGACCTGTCGTAAATTGGGGGGCTGCTTTGTCGAGCACCTCCTCTCCATTTGCGCAAGCAAAACTTCCCAATGGCTAAACATTTTAATTCCAATTCCCTTACCTGCTCTGACTTGCCAAAATGAAGCCACCCTCGAGGCAGTACCTTAGATTCTGTCTTGGTAGTCTCCAAACTCATAGCAGGAATATCGATTTCTCCTTCTGCTAAACAAATTTCCCTCCTCCTTCCTCTATTCCCCTTGACCTTTTAACTCTTCTCACCTGCCTATTACTTTCCCCTGGGTCCCTTCCTCCTGCGGTCCACTCTTCTCTCTTATCAGATCCTTTCTTCTTCAGCCCTTGACCTTTTCCACTCACTTGGTTTCACCTATCCCCTTCCAGCTAGTTTCCTTCCCCTCTCCCAGCATTTTAGGCGCATCTTCCCCCTTCTTTCTCAGTCCTGTAAAAGGGACTGAAAGAGGGGGAGGGGGAGGGGGGGAGAGGGAGGGGAGAGGGAGAGGGAGAGGGAGAGGCTTTAGTTACATGGAAAGACTGGAGTCGAAGAGCCACAGAACACAGAAGCAGGCCCTTTGGACCAACATGTTGACTAATGAGCTTATCCCATTTGTCTGACCATAGCCCTCTAGAGCTGTATGTCTAAACCTTTGCTATCCAGGTACCTGACCAAACATATTTAAGGATTGTAAGTCTACCTATCTCTACCACTTTCTCTGGCAGCTTATTTCACTGTATAAGAAACTTATCTCTCATGTCCTCTTTAAATATTTTCCCCTCTCATCTTAAACCCCCTACCTGGGGATTTAAGACTCCCCTACCTGGGCAAAAGATTGTGACCATCCACATTACCTATGCCTCTCATGATGCTATAAACCTCCAATCTGGCAACCATCAGCCTCTAGGGAAAGAAAGCAGCCAATCCAATCTCGGCTTATTACTCAAGCCCTCCAGTCGCAGCAACATCTTTCTACAGTCTCGGAGGCTGTTTGGAATAGGAGAGGTGGAAGGGCACCAGTTGGAGTGATGTAATATCAAGCGTGTGGACAGAAGAGCCTGTTGCCAATGGTAAAGGGTCAAAAACCAAGGAAGGTGATTGATAGGACCACAAGTGAGAACATTAAAAAATAGTTGTGCCCAATGAGCAGTTGGGCTACGTGGTAAACTGACAGGAGTAGTGGTGGAAGTTAATGGAAATAAAAGTGGGTAAGGAGATCCCAAAGGAAAACATTTGCAGGGTTGTGGGGGCAAGGCAGGACTGTAGAATGGCTGGGATATTCTACAGCCAACACACGTTCAACATACTAAGTGGTCTCCCGGGCTGCAGCCATTCTGTGTTCCTCTCCTCTCTCGTACCTTTTCACTATTGCCTGATTGGCCCCTTCAACACCTCAACATCCTACCACTTGCCTCTGGTAATGAAGGAAACTAATGCCAATAATTTAACAGCATTGTTGAGACTTATTGGATCGATATGTGGGTGATACCAGCACAAGCGAACTTGGCAAATGGTGAAGGGGGGTATGGAGCGGGGTGAATGAAGAATCTAATCATAGTCACATTTACATATTGTGTGTTTTCTCTCTCTCGCTCATACGTATCCACACACTCCCTCTCACACACACTTTTCTTAAGCTCTGTGGGGGGAGCAGGCATTGATCCCAATTAAGTGTTCATCTCTCCCTCAATACCATTAACACATTTACAACATTTTCCTGGAATCATCCTCTGCTGTTCCTTCTATGCTGACAAGTTGGCTGCTATACTTCTTCCATTACAGCAGTGGCTACACCTCAAAAATACATTTGTGTCTGTAATAAACAGGGGGATATCCTGAAAGGCACTATATAAATAGAAGCAGCTCTTTCTCTATGATCAACCCTCACCTTTGAGTCAAACCGCCTCACTATTTGAATGTTTTGGGGGGGGGGGGGTCGGCTGATTTGCCCACCATCAGACCCCAGTTATTGTTTTAGCAGCTGAGTCCCCCTGTGACTGTGAGGGTTCCCGTCGGGTACCATATCCCAACTTGCAAGTTGGAGGGTTAACTGGCCGCTGTAAATTGCTTCCCCGCAAGTGTGTGTGAGTGAGTGGCAGGTGACTGGGAGGAAGTTAACAAGCCTGTGAGAGAGAGTAGCTTACAGAGAATTGTGGGAGAATGGGATTGCTAGCATGGACTCGATGGGCTACAAGACCAAAGACTTAGCAGCAAAATGAGACCATTCAGCCCACAAAGTCTGCTCAGTCATTCAGATATAGCTGATTTATTTTTCCTTCTTAACCTTATTCTCCACTTATTCCCCTAAACTTTGACACTCTTACTAATCAAGAACCTATCAACCTTTGCTGTAAGTATATCCACTTGGCCTCCACAGCTATTCACAGCAATGAATTCCACAGATTCACCACCCTTTGGCTAAAGAAATTCCTCCACATCTCTGTTCTAAAGGCACGTCCTTCTATTCCGAGGCGGTGCCTAGATTCTCTGGAAACATCCACTCTATCGAGGCCTTACAATGAGATCCACATCATTCTTCTCAACTCCAGCGAGTTCAAGCCCAGAGCCTTCAAATGCTCCTCATACATTAACTCTTTTATTCCCAGAAATATTCTTGTTAACTTCCTCTGGGCCCTCTCCAATATCTGCACATACTTTCTCACAATACTCCAAATGTGGTCTGACCAATACCTTATAAAGCCTCAGGAGTAAATGATTGTTTCTCTGTCTTAAGAGAATGAGATTCAGTGGTGAATGGGACTTGGACTTACTGCAGGCTGATGCAGGAGAGAACATGAACTCCCCACTAATTGGTCACAAAGACTGTAACATCGACATCTGACGAGTGGAAGGAGTCCTTATTTGTTCAAAAGTTTCTACAACAACCACTTGGATTTGCACAACACCTGTTCTGTAGTAAAATATCTCAAGACGTGAAACAGGACAAGTTCAGTATTCTGTGATGTCCTTCAATCAGGGAGGCATTGAATCCTTGGTAAAAGACACAGGGTTGTGGAATTTTGAGGAATGTCTTAAAGGAGGAGAGTTTGGTGAGAGGGGAGACACATTCTGGAAGAAATTTCCAAGAATAGGGCACGGGCTGACATCAGTGAGGTACTGGGGACATCCAAATAGTCAGATCTGGAAGAGGGCAGTGATCTCGGAGGGTAGTAAATGGCTACAGGAAATGGACCAGAGGCTTGGCAAGCATGGATGAAAAGTTTTTGCATCGACAATTAGATCCCAGCACTTGATGATCTACCTTCCAAACAGAGATTCATCATAAAATCTTATGATTTTACAATAACTACCAGCACTTAATGGTTTCTACAGACTCTTTGCAGCAGGCAGAAATTACAAACACCTAAAAGTATGTAACACCAGGCTCAAATACAGCTTTGTTCCACTGTTATCCGACAACTGAATGGTCCCCTAGGATGATAAGATCGATTCTTGACTTCATAATCTCCCACATACTTGCTCTGCATATTGTTATCTACCAACACTGCATTCTCTTATTGTGTATTCTCTGTTCCATATTTTATATACTTTATTTTGCATTCTGTTAGTTTTAAACATTTTATTCTGTATTGTTGTTTTCCCTTGTAATACCTCAATGAAATGTTCTGCATGAACAGTATGCAAGTCAAGTTTGTCCACTGGACCTTAGTACATGAGACAGCAATAAACCGATTTACTAATCAACCAGTTAAAACCCTACAGCACAATGTCTGAAAGAGATTTCAAAAGTGGAGAAACTTCGGTTAACCTAGTTTGGATGACAATGCATAACTCCAATCTCCAGACTACATGAATAAAAATGTGTAAAGTGATCAGAGGAGACCCAAAGTTGAGATACAGAAAATAATTTCACATGAATGCTGAGGGTCTAGAATGGACACGTTGGGTTGAATGGTCTTTTTGCCAAAATCTCAGTAAGTCAATGATTCCTCACCTGCCATACGAAAGCAAGGTAGAATGGCAAGAAGGGAATTGTAGATTTAAAATTCTCCAAAAAAGATCGTGATTTTTTAAAAAAATAAAAACTATTGTCCCATTTCCTGCAAATGGAACACTCATCCACTTGCTCTCAGAGACACTGGCTAACAAAAGGATGGACTGGGGTCCAGAGATAATTGTGGCTGAAGTAGGAATCCTTTTGGAGGTCCCACGCAAAAACAAAGTGTCCATTTCAATGCGGTGGCTGGGACCCCTTGGGATCATCTAAAATCCTTGCAGCCAACTTGGCTGTATAAATGGCTGGCGAAAGCTGTCCTCTCAACACTCACAATGCAGCAGTGAGACAACACACTTCAACAGGAAACCTGCTGCACAGTCTTTCTCCCTTTCCTGTAGGAATTTTATTTATTTTTCCTGTTTTTCCTCCTTTTTGACTTGGCACGTCATCTCTCGAGTGACCACACTGCAAGGTCAGGACCCACAGCCAACCCGTGCAGCCTCAGAGATTCTGCTACATCTTTAATCAAGGCTGGTTTTAAGTTTCCATTCCCAGCAGGGGAGGCCAGCTCTCGCCTGGTTCAATTGTGCACAGTTCTTGCCTCCCTGCTATAGGAAAGACATCATTAAGCTGGAAAGAGTGCAGAGGAGATTTACGAGGATGCTGCCAGGATTTGAGGGCCTGAGTTAGAGGCAGAGGTTGGGCAGGCTGGGTTGTTATTCCTCAGAATGTAGGAGGATGAGGGTCGATCATACAATGGTGTTTAAAATTATGAGGGACAAAGACGGTGAATATACAGACATCCCAGGTTTGCAGAATCAACAACCAGAGGGAAGAGCTTCAAGGTAAAGCAGAAAGACGTAGTAAGAACGTGAGGGGCAACTTTTTCCACACAGAGGGTGTTCCATATAGATCAAGGCAACTTCTTCACACAAAAGATAGTGCATATATGGAGCAATCTGCCACAGGAAGTGGTTGAAGCAGGCACAATAATAAGTACATGGAGGGGTTTAGAGTGATATGGGCCAAAAGTGGGCATATTGGACTAACTTAGACAGGGATATTGGTCAGCATGGACCAGTTGGGCCAAAGGGCCTGTTTCTGTGCTGTTTCATTCTGTGGCTCTACTGGCATAGCTGCTAGCTGGAAAAGTAGAAATGACAGGAAGGCATTCACCCAAGCCTGCTCCCTAGTCCGTTAGACCTTGGCTTGTTTGAAGAATGCAGGGAATAAATGCCCATCCAGAATTCCCCTCAAGATACCTTTTGCCCACTGAATAGTTTGCTCCAGACAGCAGCTGGGGGTGTGAAGTCACATACAGACCAGACTGGGTAAGGGCAGATTTCCTTTGAAGACATCAGCATGAAAAACAGGTACATTTAAGAAGCAAGCAACACACAGCCTGCTGGAGGAGCTCAGTGGGTCAAGGTAACATCTTTGTGGAGAAGAATTGTCAAAATTTCAGGTTGAGACCCTGCATCAGGTTTCAACCTAAAACTTCAACAATTCCCTCCCCCCCCAACCCACTGATGCTGCCTGACCCTCTGAGTCACCCAAGCAACTAGCTCTGTGTTGATACAAATTCCAGCATCTGCAATCTCCTGTGTCTTCATTTATGGCTGGTCCCTACTTTAAAGCCATCTCCAGAACCATATGGAATTAGTGTAAAGGGATGTTCAACAACGCTAGCACAGTAACAGGGGGCTGAACGCCCGGTATTTTGGGATGCGAATCTGTATCACTAGTAGGGTGCAAAGATTAGAACATAGAATGGTACAACACTGGACAGGCTATTCAGTCCACAATGTTGTGTGATCTTGATGGCAATTTGGACTAAATTTCCACTTTCTGTTATCACTCATGTCCCTCCATTCCCTTTATATTCATGTGCCTGTCAATCAGGCTCTTAAACTCCAGCAAACTGCCTGCTGCCACTACTACCCCTGATTATATTACCACATAATCCAGAGACCCAGACTAATAAATGCAGAGACCAAGAGTTCAAATCCCACCATGGCAGCTAAACTTATATTTAGTTAATAATCATTAAAGAAATTAAACTAGTGTTAGTAATAGTGGCCATGAAAATCCCATCTGGTTTACTATTGCCCTTCAGGGAGGAAATAGCCTAATCTAGTTCAGAACTTAGTTTCTATACTATCTGATCCTTTTCCCTTGAAACTGATAGAGATATGGTCATTATTGAGCTATAGAGTACCATGGCATGGAAAGGCCCTTCAGTCCATCTACAGCATGCTAAACTAGTTTCCTACCTAGTCCCAACTACCTGCACTCGGACTGTATCCTTCCAAACCCCTCCATTCCATGTACCTCTCCAAACTGCTTTTAAATGTTGCAATCAAACCCACTTCGACTGGTAGTTCGTTCTACTCTCACACCACATTCTGAGTGAAGAAGTTCGCCCTTAGATTCCCCTTAAATATTTCACCTTTCATCCTTAACCTGTGACCTCTGGTTCCAGTCTCAACCAGTCTGAGGGAAGAAAGTCTGCGTGCATTTAACCTATCTGTACCTCTCATAATTTGACGTATCTCTGTAAGATGTCGCCTGTATCTACCGGCACTTCACCCACTGGCCTACCTTCCTTCCCTAGAAGTAGGTCCATTACTGCCCTCTCTAAAGTAGTACATATACTCGCACAAAAAAAGCTCCCGGAGATGCATTTTAGAAATTCAACCACATCTAATTCATTCATAATAAGGTGATCCCATTTAATACTGAAATCCCCTGATGTGTAGGATGTAGGAGATTGAACATCTAACATTTAGCAGCAGGTATACACAGTGCCTTCAGTCCTCCAAGAAGCTGCAACAGACAATGAGCAAGCAAACTGCTGGAGGAACTCAGCAGGTCAGGCAGCATCCGTGGAGGCGGAGGGGTAGTTAATGTTTCACGCATCGGCACAAAAATTAGCCTTCGCCCACTTTTTTTCCGGGAGGCAGTGCCTTGACAAGGTGACATCTATCACCGAGGACCCTCACCATCCAGGACATGCCCTCTTCTCTCACTACTACCTACGATGAGTTGGTAGAGGAGTCTGAAGACACACAAACTCAATGATTCAGGAACAGCTTCTTCCCTTCTGCCATCAGATTTCTGAATGGTCCGTGAACACATGAACACCAGCTCGTCATTCCCTTTCTAGCACCATTCATTTATATTGTAATTTATAGCCATTTATGTACTGCCGCTGTAAAAAAAATCCATCCTACAAGTCAATGATAAGAAATCTGATTCTGATTCAGATACTTATTTCTGTGTTACCCTTACAGTTCCAGAGACAGGGGTGGAAGGTACATGCAAGAAAGCCCAGTACCAGGAGCTGGTAGAACAGTTCCAGAGACAGGGGTGGAAGGTACATGCAAGAAAGCCCAGTACCAGGAGCTGGTAGAACAGTGCCAGAGACGGGTGGAACGTACATGCAAGAAAGCCCAGTACCAGGAGCTGGTAGAACAGTGCCAGAGACAGGGGTGGAAGGTACATGCAAGAAAGCCCAGTACCAGGAGCTAGTAGAACAGTGCCAGAGACAGGGGTGGAAGGTACATGCAAGAAAGCCCAGTACCAGGAGCTAGTAGAACAGTGCCAGAGACAGGGGTGGAAGGTACATGCAAGAAAGCCCAGTACCAGGAGCTGGTAGAACAGTGCCAGAGACAGGGGTGGAAGGTACATGCAAGAAAGCCCAGTACCAGGAGCTAGTAGAACAGTGCCAGAGACGGGGGTGGAAGGTACATGCAAGAAAGTCCAGTACCAGGAGCTGGTAGAACAGTGCCAGAGACGGGGGTGGAAGGTACATGCAAGAAAGCCCAGTACCAGGAGCTGGTAGAACAGTGCCAGAGATGGGGGTGGAAGGTACATGCAAGAAAGCCCAGTACCAGGAGCTGGTAGAACAGTGCCAGAGACGGGGGTGGAAGGTACATGTAATAAAGCCCAGTACCAGGAGCTGGTAGAACAGTGCCAGAGACGGGGGTGGAAGGTACATGCAAGAAAGCCCAGTACCAGGAGCTGGTAGAACAGTGCCAGAGACGGGGGTGGAAGGTACATGCAAGAAAGCCCAGTACCAGGAGCTGTTAGAACAGTGCCAGAGACAGTGGTGGAACGTACATGCAAGAAAGCCCAGTACCAGGAGCTGGTAGAACAGTGCCAGAGACAGGGGTGGAAGGTACATGCAAGAAAGCCCAGTACCAGGAGCTGGTAGAACAGTGCCAGAGACAGGGGTGGAAGGTACATGCAAGAAAGCCCAGTACCAGGAGCTGGTAGAACAGTGCCAGAGACAGGGGTGGAAGGTACATGCAAGAAAGCCCAGTACCAGGAGCTGGTAGAACAGTGCCAGAGACAGGGGTGGAAGGTACATGCAAGAAAGCCCAGTACCAGGAGCTGGTAGAACAGTGCCAGAGACAGGGGTGGAAGGTACATGCAAGAAAGCCCAGTACCAGGAGCTAGTAGAACAGTGCCAGAGACAGGGGTGGAAGGTACATGTAAGAAAGCCCAGTACCAGGAGCTGGTAGAACAGTGCCAGAGACAGGGGTGGAAGGTACATGTAAGAAAGCCCAGTACCAGGAGCTAGTAGAACAGTGCCAGAGACAGGGGTGGAAGGTACATGCAAGAAAGCTCAGTACCAGGAGCTGGTAGAACAGTGCCAGAGACGGGTGGAAGGTACATGCAAGAAAGCCCAGTACCAGGAGCTGGTAGAACAGTGCCAGAGACGGGTGGAAGGTAAATGCAAGAAAGCCCAGTACCAGGAGCTGGTAGAACAGTGCCAGAGACAGGGGTGGAACATACATGCAAGAAAGCCCAGTACCAGGAGCTGGTAGAACAGTGCCAGAGACAGGGGTGGAAGGTACATGCAAGAATGCCCAGTACCAGGAGCTGGTAGTACAGTGCCAGAGACGGGTGGAAGGTACATGCAAGAAAGCCCAGTACCAGGAGCTGGTAGAACAGTGCCAGAGACAGGGGTGGAACATACATGCAAGAAAGCCCAGTACCAGGAGCTGGTAGAACAGTGCCAGAGACAGGGGTGGAAGGTACATGCAAGAATGCCCAGTACCAGGAGCTGGTAGTACAGTGCCAGAGACGGGTGGAAGGTACATGCAAGAAAGCCCAGTACCAGGAGCTGGTAGAACAGTGCCAGAGACAGGGGTGGAAGGTACATGCAAGAAAGCCCAGTACCAGGAGCTGGTAGAACAGTGCCAGAGACAGGGGTGGAAGGTACATGCAAGAAAGCCCAGTACCAGGAGCTAGTAGAACAGTGCCAGAGACAGGGGTGGAAGGTACATGCAAGAAAGCCCAGTACCAGGAGCTGGTAGAACAGTGCCAGAGACGGGTGGAAGGTACATGCATGAAAGCCCAGTACCAGGAGCTGGTAGAACAGTGCCAGAGACAGGGGTGGAAGGTACATGCAAGAAAGCCCAGTACCAGGAGCTGGTAGAACAGTGCCAGAGACAGGGGTGGAAGGTACATGCAAGAAAGCCCAGTACCAGGAGCTGGTAGAACAGTGCCAGAGATGGGGGTGGAAGGTACATGCAAGAAAACCCAGTACCAGGAGCTGGTAGAACAGTGCCAGAGACGGGGGTGGAAGGTACATGTAATAAAGCCCAGTAGCAGGAGCTGGTAGAACAGTGCCAGAGACGGGGGTGGAAGGTACATGCAAGAAAGCCCAGTACCAGGAGCTGGTAGAACAGTGCCAGAGACGGGGGTGGAAGGTACATGCAAGAAAGCCCAGTACCAGGAGCTGTTAGAACAGTGCCAGAGACAGGGGTGGAACGTACATGCAAGAAAGCCCAGTACCAGGAGCTGGTAGAACAGTGCCAGAGACAGGGGTGGGAGGTACATGCAAGAAAGCCCAGTACCAGGAGCTGGTAGAACAGTGCCAGAGACAGGGGTGGAAGGTACATGCAAGAAAGCCCAGTACCAGGAGCTGGTAGAACAGTACCAGAGACAGGGGTGGAAGGTACATGCAAGAAAGCCCAGTACCAGGAGCTGGTAGAACAGTGCCAGAGACAGGGGTGGAAGGTACATGCAAGAAAGCCCAGTACCAGGAGCTAGTAGAACAGTGCCAGAGACAGGGGTGGAAGGTACATGCAAGAAAGCCCAGTACCAGGAGCTGGTAGAACAGTGCCAGAGACGGGTGGAAGGTACATGCAAGAAAGCCCAGTACCAGGAGCTGATAGAACAGTGCCGGAGACAGGTGGAGTGCGCGATGCAAAGCCTATAGAGGTGGGGTGTAAAGATTTTGCTGGCTGCTCGCTGTGCAGAACCTACACTCTTCTTGGCATTACATAGGCTGCAAAGAGGCATCAGGACTGTCACAGAGGCTGCTGTGCAAACCTCCAGATGGCAGTGGATCAAGAAGTGTGACCCGTGGACCAGTGCTGCTGGCACACAAGCCAGGGCCTGATCAACCCTGGCTGAGTGTGTCTGATGTTGAAAGACCCAAAACACCTGATGACCCCAGTTACATCACTGATGATGTGTCCCAGCGTATCCTAGGATGCATCTCAGCTTCATACCTATCCATAACTACTCTAAAGCTGATTGAGGTACAATCACCGTCCCCAGCATGTGGATGGAAGATTTCAATCCAAAACATAGATTATCCCTTTGTCTCCACAGATGCTACTCAAAGCACTGAGTTCCTCCAGACTCCTGCATCTGAAGTTTCTCGTGTCTCCACAGTAGCCAATAAGGTTCCTTCACTGAGCAGATACCATGTACACACAAGCAGAACAGCAAGATCCCACTAAAGGGTACTAGCAGTTGGGTGAGGGGTAGGTGACAGACTTATAAAAGGATCTCTCTGTACACCTCCAGAATTATCCTCTCCAACAACGTGACAATGTCCCAGCACTGCACAGAGATGTTTGCCAAAATAACACACCTGCATCCCTTCATAAACCATCTGATGGTTACGATGTGAGACAAGGAGATTAAACTACTGTCACCTTCAGAGCCAGAAGAGGGGTGATGGGCCGAATGCCCTCTTCTTGCTGTCAGTCACCAATGCTGAATGCACGCAAGGGTATTGACTCACACCCAATCATATTTGAAGCCACAGGCTCAGATTACACCACCTGTGTCCATTACTTATTGTGAAACAGCGACAGCACTAACAGGAGCCCATTCCCTTCAAGGTAGTCGAATCTATACTACCTTTCAGTCGCATTCACTCGCTGATTCTGCAGTGCCCTGATATGATTCCCTATCTAACTATCCTTTTACCTCAGCAGGATCCACAACAGGAGGCACCCACATTCTTGCACCTGCCACCTTTCTCCCCATGGCCACATCTTCCTGCTGGTAACTTTGGTTTTGTATACTGACTTATAGACATCTTTCCTCCCTCCTAACCTTCCAGACCAAAATTTCCCTGTGCAGACACTACTTAAAACAATGCAATTTGCACAGCTCTCACGATAATCTGGCAGCATCAGTAACAAGTTAATTTTAGAGACATTTTAACACGGTAACAGATTTTACTAACATAGGTGAGATATTACACCTCACCCAATCTCAGGTACAGACACACGTAGACAAACACGAACAGATGGAGGGGTTGAACTGGGAAGCTTATCATCACTTCCTTTCTTCTTCAAAAAGTTTCAGAAAGACCACTGGAAAAAACGCCACAATTCTCTCTCTCTCTCTCTCTCTCACACACACACACATTCACACACTGTGTAATTACTCAGCGCTGATATCCCTACTGAACAAATTCAACATAGAACAAGCAAGAGACAGGAGGCTCATTGGACAACCTCTCATTTCTCCTCAGATTTCAAATTATAAGTATAATTGCATGGATCTGCCAATCAAGGCTGTGAGAATCTCAGTATTTTAGGAAACGAACGCAAGTTTTCCACAGTGTCATCACAACTGCGGGCAAGCTTCACAATCTCGCCAGATCTATTTCAGTGACAAACGAAGCGAATTAGAACAGGGAACGTTACCACTTTGCCCACTCGTCTGTCCCACGGTCTGCCGTAGGTCTTCAGAATCATTTTCTTCTACTGTGGAGGAAAAAGAGAGGCAACGTAAAAGGTCAGAATCCAAGCCAACCCATCTGCCTCCATTTACAAAGGATTTCTGCTCTAAAGAGAGATATCAGGTATTCAGCAGTCTGAATGGTAACTGGGAGCTGGGGACCAGGACTCAAGGGCCTGAGTTACAGGGTGAGGCTGGCCAGGTTAGGACTTTATCCCTTACAACATCAGACAATCAGCAGGTGTTTGCAATTATGAGAGGGGTAGATAAGGTGGATGGCCTTTTCCCCAGGGTAGGGGAGTGCAAATGCAGGGGGTATGGGCTTAGGGTGAGAGGGGAAAGGCTTAAAAGGGACCTGAGGGACAACAATTTCACACAGAGGATGATGAGAATATGAACAAGTTACTAAGGAAATTGGTTAAGGCAGGTACAATAGTAACACTTAATAAGCAAATGGAGGGGAAAGGCCTGGAGGGATATGGGCCAAGTGTGGCCCACAAGTGGGGTGAAAGGCTTTTATCTGTGCTGTATTGCTCTATGGCAGGTCTCAGACTGGCTATGAAACCAGCTACAGAGTGACCACTTTGCAAGTTCTGCCCCCAGTATTTAACAGTGGGACAAATCCAACACTGGCACCAGAGAGAGACTGCTCCATGCACTCATTCAAAGATTGGAGGGGCAGCTGTGGCTCACGGTAAGGGCATCCCTGTCACGCACCTCCATAGGTTGCCGCTCAGGCCCTTTTGAAACCTCTGCTGAAATGTACTACAGCGTCGGGAGAGCCTGGAATTCGATGTCTCGTAGCCAGGATCCTCACCTTTGAGTGTGGCCGTAGGGTCAAGCCACAGCGTTGACACTCACCGCCCTCCCGTGCACAAGAGCTGCAGCTCAGAAGCAGCACTGAGGGAGAGTTGCAGGGCTCTGTGGCAGTGGGGACCCGGGACCCCTCCCTCCTTCCTTCCTTATTGCCCACAGCTTTATTATGTGTGCAAGGTGGGGAGGTGAGAAAGGAACCAAACCTATCCTTCAGTGAACATCACACAAGACAGTGTCGATATTGAAATTTGGGACAGCACACAAAAAGCTGATGGAACTTAATGAGTCAAGCGGTATCAGGGTGGGCGGGGTGGAACAGACAATTGACATTTTGGGTCACGTCCCTTCACATGGACTCGAAACATCGACTGCTCATTTTCCCTCTCTCTGTTCTAGGAATCCTCGCTTCATCTTGAACTTAATCTAATGAGGGCAGGGAGTGGGAGGGACACGTTTTAAAAATCTTTGCAGGTGCATCAAGCGCAATGCAAAGGCATTTTTCATTTCGGAGAGAACAGGTGTACAGCACCGATCAGCTGTCCGCAGCTCTGGAGATTCAGGGCTCATCATTCAGGGCTGGTTCACAGCGTGTGGTTGCGTGATGTTGGCTAATAATTCACAAGCAGAAATCGTCATTTTTCTTTCTGCAGCGAGTTATGGCTTTAGGACACAGCCAAAATCACACACAAGAAAAACATTAAAATGTGCCCACATTACATTCAAGCTCCTCTCGCAGCGAGAACGGTTTAGAGGGCACAAGGCTGTTTAGGCCAGTCTTTGACCATCTGTCCAGTGTGGTAAACTGGTTTCTCTTATTTATTAAACCCAGCACCAGGTGGTACAGCACATCAACCGTGACCAGTGCCTGATGAGTTATCAGTTTTGGCCGTGTTCTTGGAGGGGGAGGTGTGCTGGTGGGGGGGGGGGGGGGAGGGAGGGGGAGAAGAGGTTAAAGATTTGGGAAGGGAAGTTCTGGGAAGTAACTAGAGGTAGGACAATTGAGAGAAAACGGGGACCCCAGAGGGTGAGTTGGGGGGGGGGGGGTTAGGCGTGAGAGTGTTAAGTGGCAGAAAGGGAGCCTCATTCCTGCTTACAAAGCAGCATTGATACAAGCTGTAGAGGAAGGCTCCCCGCGCCAGACGATTGGTTAGGAAGTGGTCTCTGGCTCAGCACAGATACACTGCATATCAAAGAGGGGTGAATGAAAGCCCAGCATCAAAATGGGAACCTTTGCTAAAACCCTCCAATTTCTTCATTTTGTGGCAATTTTCCCCTAACCTTTTCCCTTACAAACTGAAGTGCTTAATGAAGCCTGAGTAAAGATTCAGACCTCGTGATGACACGTAGCCTGGGACAGCAGAACTCTCAGCCCTTTACACTCTCACCTCCAGCTCACTCAAGTTGAGAAGATTTTACTACCCATCCCTGGCCCTACAAAGTGCTGTCGAGGCCACTTAAAGAGAGGCCAGACCTGGCCATAGATCAAAGGCTTAATTCTCAACCTCCCCCACAGAAATACAGTGTGTGGCAAGGACTGATACATAGTGTTGGGTGCTCAAAAAGTAAGAGGGAGAAGAGAACTGTCAGTGAACTTTCAGCTGTTGAGAGCACAATTTAAAAGTGAGATTGGTATTTTTGAGGTAATATTTTTACTGGGTCAGCACAGGACATGTGTTGACTTGAGGATATTATCTGGATCCCTGTTCAGTACTTAAAGCATTCAATGGTATAGTTCTGTAGTTTAGAAAGAGCCAAATATTAAAATTGCCTCTTATAATGAACTAGGAAGCGAGGCCTGGTGTCCTCTGTGAGCTCCCAGACCTCCTGTAATGCTGCATTTAACTCAGTGCCACCTGCAGCCTAATCGATGCACAGAACTCGGTAGAATGCCCACCACCACTACCTCTGCTGGAACTCCTTCCTAAATTCACAACTTCACGCCGTTCGACAGCTGAATGCGACAAGCCAGATTGTGCTCTGCGATCATCTACAGTATACAAAAGCAGGACACAAAGACCAGGGTGCAGCCATGAGTGCTAACCTGATACTGGGCTGTGTCGGATTGGCTTGCCTCTCTGGAGCACCTCTCGATGCATTTTCACAAAGTTCCCCAGAAGTGTAGCCGATTTGTACACAGCAGCTTGGAGGGGCAGAAAGGCCTATTCTATGCTTTATCTCAAAATAAATCTTGGAGAAAGAACGGCTAAATCTGCGGGACCATTATATCATTTGGTCACCCCACTGCAGGAAAGGTGTGTGGGTTTCGAGAGGGTACCGAAGAATACTGGATATATTAGAGGATATTAGCTATAGGGGAGGTTGGGTTGTTTCTCCGGAGTGATAGAGGCTAAGGGGGAGACCAGATAGAAGTTTATAAAGTTAGGAAAGGCATAAGTCTTTCTCCTAGGATGTGGGTACCCAGAACGTGCTGCCAGGTTTGGTGATGGAAGCAGGTATGACGGAGGTTGTTTAAGAGGTTCTTAGACACATGAATATGCAGGGAAGGAGGGATATAGAGCAAGTGCCTGCAGAAGGGGTTAAGAGTGATTGGCTTAATTAATTTCTCATTTGAGTGAAGGACATTGAGAGGCGTATTAAATTATTAGAGGCCAGCAAGCACCTTTTCCCCCCAGGGTGCCAATGGCCAATCCCAGGCCACATCCTTTTTAAGAGGAGTAGTGGAAAGTTTAGGGGATATGTCTGAGGTCAGTTTTTGTTCACACATAAGAGTGGTGTATGTCTGGAATGCACTGCCAGCAGTGGTGGTTGAGGCAAATATATTAGGGGCATTTAAGATACACTTAAATAAGCACACGGATGGAAGAAACATGGAGGGTTATGGACTGTGTAGGAGGGAAGAGGTAGATTGATTGTGGAATAGGTGAAAGGTCAGCACCACGACATGGGCCGAAGGGCCTGTTCCTGGGCTGTACTCTGGCCAGAGGTGAAGACAATGAAGAATACAAACAGAGCACCCCCCAGCTGGTTCCATGGGCACCAAACATGTGACCTACACTGCGAGAGGCAGTCTGATCTCCTCACTGCAAGGCTCATCGTATTATAGAGTCACAGAGTACTACAGCACAGAAACAAGCCCTGTGGCTCACCTAATTCATACTGACCTGATCTTCTGTCTAGTCCCATCTACCTGCATCCAGACCATATCCCTCCACACCCCTCCCATTGAACATCCTCTTAAATTACACAACTGAATCCATATCGATCACTTCCAGCTGCAGCTCATTCCACATTCACACCATCCTCTGAGTGAAGACGTTTCCTCCTTATATTTCACCTTTCACCCTAAACCTATGAACTTTAGTTCCAGACACCCAGCCTCAGGGATTAAAAGCCTGCATGCATACACTCTTATCAATATCCCTCATAATTCTGCATAAACCTCGAGAGATTTCCCCCTCATTCTCCTGTGCTCCAGGGAATAAAGTCTTAATCCATTCAACCTTTCCCTATAACTCAGGTTCAATCCCCTTGGTCAGCCTGGATGTTCAAAGCCTCTGGTTTGGTGTGTACAGAAGACAAAGGCCCAATGCCTGCAAGTTTCAGCCCTGGGCCACTGGAGGCTGGAGGCCAGAGGTTGGAGGAGAGCGAGAGAGCGAGAAGAGGTTTGTTTTGTTATCGCTCCTGTTGTTCTGCTGAACATGCCTCTTTTGGCATCGGAACGTGTGGCAACAGTTGCGGGCTGCCCCCAGCACATCGTTACGTTGTGTTGGTTGTTAACACAAACAATGCATTTCACTCATGTTTCGATGTACGTGTGATAAATAAACTAATCTGAATCTCAAGTGCCGACCACATCTATGTAAATTTTCTCTGCTCTCTTTTAGCCCTGTTGTGATGCCCCTCAGTGCAATTCCTAGTGCTCTCCCACTCCGTCCTTGCCTGCCCGGATCACTCACAGGGCAGCAACGGACAGCCATGTTGGATCAACACTCTCTAGAGTTTAAAGAAATGGAAACAGAGTGGGTTGGAGGGGGGATCTCAATGAGTTGCACAGTTATAGTCATATTTATACAACACTGAGCACATCCTTCAACCCAACTCGTCCATGCTATCCCATTCAAACTAGGCCCATTTGCCTGTCATTGGCCCATATGCCTCTCAACCTTTCTATCCATGGACCTGTCAAAATATCTTTTTTTTGATCCGGGCAGGCAAGGACGGAGTGGGAGAGCGCATATGAGCACAGGCTTGGACATTAAGTGGCATAGAGACCAAATAGTCTTCCCCTTCTTCCACGTGACCCATCCCTTCCTGCTGACCTGTCCCTAGGAATTGCACTGTGGGGCATCACAACAGGGCTAAAAGAGAGCAGAGAAAATTTACGTAGATGTGGTCGGCACTTGAGATTCAGATTAGTTTATTTATCACACGTACATCGAAACATGAGTGAAATGCATTGTTTGTGTTAACAACCAACACAACTTAACGATGTGCTGGGGGCACCCACCCATCTCAATTACTTCCTCTGGCAGCTCATTCGATATACCCACCATCACCCTCTGTGTAAGAAGCTTGCCTCTTTAAATCTTTATCACTTTAAACCCACGCTCACTAGTTTTAGGTTTTCCCACCCTAGGGAAAAGACTGTGACCACCCACCTTATCTGCCCCCTTAATGATTTTATAAACTTCTATTAGGTTGCCTCTCAGCCCCCTATGCTCCACTGGGAATAAATCCAATTGACTCAATCTTGAGCCTTTTCGACGTGGGGGTGAGTAGCAGGAGGAGGGGCATGGTTTCAGGACGGAGCCTCCCACTTCAGATGGAAATGAGTAGAAAGTTCATCTCTCAGAGGGTCAGGTCTCCCCCCGAGAGCTGGAGGTACAATCAGTGAATGCAGTTGAAGGCTCCTACGTTGCACGGTCTTGTGGATGGGCAGGAACATTGGGCCAAGGGACAGCAGAGCAGCCTTGAGGGGCCGAATAGCTGCCACCTGCTTCTGTTTATTTTCTTCTCAGGTTTATGGACTGGGGAAGATTTCTACAATATGAGAGAAAGGGGCTTAGAAGGAACACAGAGAGAAAAATAATTAGAGAGAGTGAAGAGAGAGAGAGAATAATTAGAGGAGGGTGAAGAGAGAGAGAGATGGAAGGTGTGATGAGAGGGACAGGTTGAGAGAGGGAGGGTGGAATGCAAAAGAGAGGCGAGGGATGGTGGAGAGAGGAAGTCTCCATAGAGGAGGAGGGTGCAGTGAGAGAGGTTGGGAGATGGAGTATGAAGAGAAGAGAGGGATGGTGTAGAGAGGGGGAGACTAGAGAGAAAAGGAGAAAGAGAAAGAGAGGGGGCAGTGAGAGAAAAAGACAGAAATTGAGAGAGGAAAAGAGAGCGAGGCAAAAATTGAGAAAGAAAGACATATAGCAAGAGAGAGACAGAAAGTGAGAGAGAAAGCAAAATATAAACTTATATCCCTGAGTACTGAGCACCTTATTTAAGAGAAAATATAATCTGACAAAGCAACGATCAAGCAATGTAACATCCTCCTCATGATCCCAGTCCCTGCCTCCCTCCTCTTTGTTAAGATGCTCATTAAAACCCCAATCTGCTCAAACTTATGATCGCCTCTCCCAACATCCACGACAGCCCTTGGTTCTTGTTGGTTTACACTTGCATGAAGCAGCAGGCCGATTTACTGTGTTAAATATGCTACATAAATGCCAGTTGTTAACAAAGTCTTTTTTCCCCATTAACACAATCCATCACCACCCAGGAGTTTGACAGCAGCTCCCCATCAATTAAACGCTGAGTGGGAAATTTAAATCAATGGTTTAGAATTTTTGACACGTGTCCTGGAGACTCTCTGCATTAAAAATATCATCAGTGAAAATCTCATATCAAAGATTCCCACTATTTATTGCAGTCCTTTCAGTGGAGTTGTAGAGTTGACACTGTCCAGATTTGTTACACAAATAAAACAAATAACCAGTACTCCAAATGCAGCACTTAAAACTCAATGTTTAGTTATTGAAGTAGCAACAAAGAACTAAAGGGAAGGTATCTTGTACCTCTTCTCCTTCCCTTCACGTCTAGGCAATTCACGTCTAGGGAAACATGTTTTTTAATGTCCACATTTAAAACCTGTTCTTTTTTTATCCCCCTTCATAATTAACACATTCCTACTAGCTGTCTCAGCCTTGGTCATGAAAATACACACTCGAATTACACCAGTCTCTGCATCATACTTTAACGTAATTCAACAAAAGGCTCCTGAAGCCCAGTCCACAAGCTTTAGGGGGTTACACGGTGTTGATGGTATGAATTTATCAGAAGTAAGAAGAGCCTTCAGCTATTGCCAGCCACAAGCACAATGTTAAATGTCAATTTTCGCTATTAATGCAGCGGGGGGGGGGGGGGGGTGGATAACTGGATATCTGTCGCAATAATCAGTCATAACTATTGATTTATAAAAGAACTGCACTCTCAACATTGGCTCACCGAACTCCAAATCCAACCACAGGATCGCAATTATTTTATTTAAGAGCACCTTTGGTGAATCTTTATGCTTCAGTGGTTATGCATTAGTACCATTGTAATTCTTCAAATGCATGGAAGCACCTTTGAGAAACAGGTAAATGACATTGCAATATTTAAAATACTCAACATACAGTTCCAATTGTTGTGGAGCAGCTCTGCTCTGTAATTTCAGTTTTGTTCAGAGTGGCATCTATTCCTTACTAATCTTGAAGGCTTCAAACACTCTTCCTACATTAAAATGTAAACCCACCTTTCAAAGATATCCAACTAGACAAGATTGCCTGCTGATTTTATTGCAATCACATCCAGGTTAAGAAAACTTAGTAAGATTGATCTTTTCGTTAAAACCATTGTTTAAATCTGACACTAAAGCGAACACTGAATCTTGCCATTTTATTGTATATTTAGTAAATTTTATTGTTACATATTTGAAGCTGTGTGTGTGTGTGTTCGTTCTGTGGACTCTTGCCCCAGGTTAATTTATCCAAAACAATCCCGGTCTAATGACTGTAGAGAGCCACCAGTTCCCTTTGGGGAGGGTGGGGGTGGAATCCCACAAGTGTAGATGTTCGGGTAGGGACCCTGTGCATTAACCAGCTGGCAAGCCTAGGTGCCAGCCACTGCTGCCGACTGCAGCCCACGGTCGTTGCTGCTCCTGCCACTGTTTATTTGCGACTATTTGTTATTTTTGCAGCTTCTCGGCATCAGAGCCACGTGAGCTGGAACCCAAGGCAACTCGGCCGCAACATTCCTTCACACCCGGTATACAATGCATCTTAACTAAGTCACACTACCTACAAACACTGCACCTGGTCCCACACTAGGATATAGTGTGGCTTAACTAAGTTATACCCTTTACACGTAACGCCTTAACCAATTCGTTACCTATCTATAATGTACCTCAACTAATTCCTTCTGCTTTCCTTAAAGATTGTATCTGAACCAACTCGTTCCGTTTTACAATGCATCTTAACTAAGTAGTGTTCTTTTAAAAATGTATCTGAATCGAGTCCTCCTTTTACAATGTATCTTTAAAAAAGTCGTTTTCTTTTTAAAATGTATCTTAACCAAGTCCTCTTTTTACAACGTATCTTAACTAAGTCGGGTTTTCTTAACACTGCATCTTAACTAAGTCGTGTCCTTTCACAGTGTACCTTCTAAGTAAGACTCATGTGCTAGGTCCGTATATCTTAATTGCCCGAAGCCCGGCACGTATTGTATCTCAATCGGCTCCCACCACCCGTCAGTACTGCACACCGTGAGTGGGGTGGGCGAGAAGGCCGAGCCTCTTCGGCCCAAGGAGAGCTAGCTGGACAATCTGCCCCATCCCCTCCCTTCCCCTCCCTTCTTCCCTCCTCTCACCCCTTCTCCTACCTTTACTCTCCCTCCCTCTACCGCACCCTCTCCCCCTTCTCTCCCCTCCACACCTCCCTCCCTCTCTCCGCCTCCCCAGCCCTCAAGCTCCCCGACCCTCGCCACCCCCGCTCCGCTTCTTCGAGCGGAACAGCGAACAAACGCGGAGCTACTCACTCTCACCCCGTTTATTTTATTCCTCCTGATTTAACTTTTGACACATTCACGGAATTTTTTTGTGTGTGTGTCTTAGCTTGGTGCGTGCTGACGGTTACTTACCTCTCAGTGATCTTGGCTTAGCTTGCTTGCGGCGAGACATCCTAAGCGTAAAAGAAATACCCTCTTCAAGACTTCGGTATGGGGCTTTTTTTTTGTCCTCGCCTCTCTTATTAAAAGCCCCCTTGATACGTTCCCCAGCGCTCGGCCGCCCACTGAAAATGTTACTGCCCCTCTCTCTCTCTCTCTCTCTCTTTATCTCTCTCCCATAGAATTAAAAATAATCAGATCAACGCTCTCCAAAAAAACGGCAGCATCCAGTAAAATCTGTTCTTTTCTTGCAATAAAGAATTAAATCTTCAAAGACTTAAGATCACTACAGTCCACCCGCAATTGTTTTTTCTTAAAAAAATAAAATGCAGGGGATAAAAATCAAGCGTATATAAAATAAAAAATATATTGGAAGCTTATAATACTTTTGCTGCATTCTTGAAACTCCTTCTGGGGGGAGAGGGGGTCTTTCTACAATTTTACATACACATCTTTATATTTAAAAATCCTTGTTTGGACGCAGCGCTTGCGAAAGGTCAATTCTGAGCAGAACAGAGAGTGGCGACCTGCCCCCGATCCTTCCTCATCACAAACCTGCAAGATCTTGGACTGCGCTGTCGCTCCGGTACTCCACATAATAATGGAAAATTTAAACAAGGCCCCAAACCCATCAGGATAGCTCCAGAGGGGGCCCCATACCCACAGGGATACGCACTGTACGTAATCACTGAGGAAATCATTGTCAGATTGAGAGTGCACGTTTGGTGCATGAAACCGGAAAGCCGCAAGCAAGATCTGGATTCCCAGAACCCAAAAAAACTCCGGATCTGGAGCGTGGTGTGGCTGTAGCCTCGGCTTCTGCTCTCTCCATCTCCCTTCCCTTCCCTTCCCACTTTCAGAACAACTGCTTTCAAAGCCGTACTATTCCCCCTTCTGGTCGGACCTCATATACAGCGCAACCTCACCTACCCGAGTCGCGCGCGGCATCAGGAATAAACCCACTCTGGCAACAAGGATCTCCTGTCCTAGGCGAATTCCTTCGCAACTTTCCGCCAGAAATCTTCCTCAGAGGCGTTCGTTCTTTCCGTTTGCTACTGTTGCCTGCTCGGCTATATTCCTGCGGCACTTGAAAGTTACTTTGAAAAAGCCCTGGCGTTTGTTTTGAGAAGTTGCAACGTTTGTGTGTTTGAAAGTGGCAGTGTGTGTTTTTGTTTGTGAGTGAGTTTGCAACACTTGTTAAAATGTAAATCGGAATCGCTGGAAAAAATCACAGCAGGGCAGCCAACGCCGCCTGAAGAGCTGCGATGTGAGAAGCTGTATTTGTTTAAAAGTTTGTTTTGAAAAATTGTACCTATTGCAAAAATTACAAGATTTAAAAATATTAATATTAGTTTTGAAAATAAGAATTTGGAGTTGTGATATTTGACACGTTCTAATATATCTTGAAGAGTTATTGAAAAATATCTATTTTGAAACATTTTTAAAACTTAACATTCATTATTTTTTAAAACAACATATTAATTAAAAGTTATATCTTAAAATTGCATTTAATTTAAAAGGATGAAATATTTATTTCAAAAAGTTAGCTATTTTAAAAATTACTACTAGTTATTTTGTTGAATTATAGGAATTCATAGTGTCCTGTCTACTTAAAGAAGAAAATTATAACTTTGGAAGTTTGGAATACTTTGAAAAGTTGTACTGATTGTTCTTCAAAACGTGATATTTTCTAAAATTAGGTTAGTTATATTTAAAAGTTCTGACATTTCGAATTTGTAGTAAATATATTCTAATGCTGTGTTCATTTTGAAAAATAGTACTATGAAAATATATAAACTGCCCAGTTTTAATATTTATCTTGAAAAGTCATAACATTCAGAAAGCAGTATTATTCATAGTATGTTGAACAAATCTCTAATTCATTGTGAAAACGTTTTGAAAATTAATATTGAGAAACTGTGATTTTAAACATTCTATAATTTTATAAATTGCTTTATTATAGTATTTAAATCCTGATACTTTGAAAAATTGTAATATTGATCAATAGTAACATTCTGAAAATATATTTAACAATAAAAGTTATAGTTTTAAAAATCCAAATATTTTGAAAGGTTATAATATGTTGAAAGCAACATTTTATTTTGAATTCAGTTTTGTTTTCCCTTGTACTATCTCAATGCACAATTTAATGATTGATATCTATGAACAGTATGCAGACAAGCTTGGTACATATGACAATAATAAACTATTTCACTAGTTCAGCTGTAATAATTAATTTGGATTGTGTGTTTTAAATTTTGAAACGTAAATGGGATGAATGTGATTACCAGCTACAGATTGACTCCTTCAATGCTCGTTGATGTTAACTAGTGGGGAAGTTCACTAAATTGAAAACGGTGTAACTGCTACCCCCAACCATGCGTGTGCTGTCCCGCATACCTTTGACTTTTGTGCCTGCATGCTACTAAATTACTTAGCAACACACGCAAAATGCTGGAGGAATTCAGCAGGTCAGGCAGCATCTATGCAAAAAGGTAAACAGTCAACATTCCGAGACCTTTGTCAGGACTAAAGAGGGTCTCAGCCCGAAGCGTCAACTGTTTATTTTTTCCATAAATGCTGCCTGACCTGCCGAATTCCTCCAGTGTTTTCTGTGTATTGTTTTGGATTTCCAGCATCTGCAGGCTTTCTCTTATTTATGATTAAATTACTTTTCTACTGATTCCAGTACCAGAGGCATTCAAATGTATGAAACTACTTTTGAGCTGTCAGTGCTGAGGGTAGGTAGTTAGCTTCCACCCAATACCCAGGCAGCATTTAAAATCCACTGCCCCTCAAGGGAAGGTTGTGCGGTGGAGACCTCCAGCACATCCCATCCCATACTTCCTGAGGCAGGGATTTAGAGTGGGCCAGGGAGCTGCAACCTTGTCTGTTGACACCAGATGGAAGGTCAGAACTAATGCCACCAACTAAAGACCTACTGAGTCGTGGAGCTCAGGAATGATCGTGGGTCTCAATTGGAGATGGAGGTGTCAATAGTGCTTCAAAATAGGTCTGCGTGTCGCTGTTGCAGTGAAGAGTGAATCACACCAGGCAAGATTCGTGTTCAGGCCTTTGCAGAGAGTAAATACTCACTGGAAGACCGTCGAGCTGACAGACCAGGTCATCCATCACTGGTTTGACAGAAGCACTGACATCGGGTACTCAAACCAACATCCCAGCTCCTCCCCCAACCATGCATGGCAGGACATCGAAACACAGCAGGAAAAAGTGGGGGTGGGGACATTTAAAGGAGATCTGAGAGGCACGTTTTTCACACAGAGGGTCGTGTTTCTATGAAACAAGCTACCGGAGGAGCTGGTGGAAGCAATCAAACGACATTTGATCGGGTAGAATTTTGCAGCACGGAAACAGATCCTGCAGCCCAGTTTGTCCCTGCTGACCAAGGTGCCCGTCTGAGCTAAATCCCATTTGCCTTTGTCTGGTCCATCAGAGGCAGGGGTCAGCAGCTTTAAATTCCTGTGTTATCATTTCAGATCGTCTGTCCTGGGTCAAGCACATAAGTGCAAATACGAAGACAGCATGGCAACAGCTCCACATTCTTAGAAGCTTGTGAGGATTCGGCATGTCATCTAAAACTTTGAACTTCTATAGATGTGCAGTGGAGAGTATCGAGGTTGCATCAAGGCCTGGTATGGAAACACCAATGCCCTTCTTTGGAAAAGCGTGCAAGAAGTATTCAATATAGCCCAGTTCATCACGAGTAAAGTCCTCTCGCCATTGAGCACATCTACACGGAAAGCAGTATCTACCATCAAGGCCATGGTGTCTTCTCAATACTGTCATCAGGAAGAGGTACAGGAGCCTTAGGACTCACGCCACCAGGTTCAGGAACAGATATTACACCTCAACCATCAGGCTCTTGAACCAGGGTTAACTTCACTCAGTTTCACTTACCCCATCACTGAACTGTTCCCACAACCTATGGACTCACTTTGAAGGACTCTTCATCTCATATTATCAATATTTGTTTGTTTATGTGTTATTATGGCTTTTTCTTTCTTTTTGTATTTGCACAGTTTGTTGTATTTTCCATGTTGGTTGTTTGTCCGTTCTGTGGGGTGCAGTCCTTCCTTGATTCTATTGTGTTTCTTGTATTTACTATGAATGCCTGCAAGAAAATGGACCTCAGAGTTGTATATAGTGGCATGTACAGTACGTACTTTGATAATAAATTTACTTTGATCCTTGAACTTTGATCTTTGATATCCCTCTAGTCCTATCCTATCCATGTACCTTTCCAAATATCATAATTGTACCTGGCTGTACCATAGCTTTTGATAGCTTATTCCAAATGGCTGCCATCTTCTGTGTGAAAATCTTGCCCTCAGGTCCCTTTTAAATTTACCTCCCTCACTTTAAACCCATGTCCTCCTGTTTTGGACTCCCCTATCCTGAATGTGCCCATTCAGGTAACCTCTGCCCCTCTATGAGGTCACCCCTCAGTCACGTACATACCAGGGAATACAATCCCCGCCCATCCTCAAGTTCTGATAATATCCTCAGAAATCATTTTGCATACACTCCAATTTAATAACATCTTTCCTGTAGCAGGGTGACTGGAACTGTACACAGCACTCTGAGTGTGGCCTTATTAAAGTCTTTTACAGCAGTACCGTGCTCACTATCCCAGAATAGAGTCACAGACCACTACAGCACTGAAACAGGGCCTTCAGCCCAACTAGACTGTGCCAAAAAGATCTTCTGCCTAGTCTCATCTACCTGCACCAGTGCCATAGTTTTCAAGAGGGTGCGAAGGAGATTTACAGAATGCTGCCTGGATTATGTCCAATGAGGATAGGCTGAGTGAGCTAGCCATTTTCTCTTTGGAGTGAAGGAGGAGGAGAGGCAACTTAATAGAAGTAAACAAAATGTTAAGAGGCAAAGATTGAGCAGGTGGTTAATACAAGGGGGCATAATTTTAAGGTGATTGGAGGAAAGCATGGGGGGAGTTAGAGGTAGGTTTGTTTTACATAAGTGTGTGGAATGTGCTGCCAGGGGTTGGTGGTAGGGGCAGATATATTAGAGATATTTAATAAACTCTTAGATAGGCACATGGATGATAGGAAAATGTGAGGGATGAGGGTTAGATTGATCTTAGAGTAGGTTAAAAGGTCAGCTCAACACTATGGGCTGAAGTGCTTGTACCATACTGCAGTGTTCTATTTTATACAGTCCCATCCATGGACTTACCAAACATCTCTTAAATGTTATAATTAAACCAGCATCTGCCACTTCCATCAGCATCTCATTCCACACTCGTACCTCTCTCTGAATGAAGAAGTTCTCCCACAGGTTTCACTTTTCATCCTAAACCTATGACCTCTCACCTAACGCGATCAGGAAAAAGCCATATTTGTACCCCTCATGAATTTGTAAATCACTACAAGGTCTCTCCTCATTCTCCTGTGCTCCAGGGACCAATGAACAATGCTCGAATTGGGAAGGACTTGAGGGATACGGGTCTAATGAAGGCAAATGGGACTAGTGAATATTGGCATCATGGTTAGCATGTACAACTTGGGCCAAAGGGCTAGCTTCTGTACTGTACATCTCTATGACTCTATTACATGAGAATAAGGAACAGGTCGACTATTCTATCCCTAGACCCTATTTGCCCATTCAAAAGAATGTACAACTAGAACAGTAAAACACAGTAACTAGCCCTTTGGCCCACCGTATCTGTGCTGATCATGATGCCAAATTAAATTAGATCTCTTCTGTCTGCACTCGATCCATATCCCTCTATTCACCACGTATCCATGTGTTTGAAAAGCCTCTTTAGTACCACTATCATATCTACTTCCATCTCCACCCCTATGGGCACATTCCAGGCACCCACCACCCTCCACGTAAAAACACATTGCCCTCCCCATCTCATTTGAACTATATCGCTGTCACCTTAAACGCATGTACACCAGTATCTGACATTTCTACCCTGAGAAAAAGACTCAGTCTACCTTATCAATGCCCCTCAGACGTTTATTTGTTGCTGGACTGAGATCCATTTTCCTGACCACTGTGCACCTTTGACCCCCCCCCCACCCCCCCCAGCCCATAGAACAGAAATCGCACTGTGTTGATCCTTCTTTAAGAGAATTTCTAAGATTCACCGCTATCCAAGCAAAGAAGTTCCTCCTCTCCTCTGAAATGGTGGGAGAACTCAGTAGGTCTGTCAGTGTCCATGAGGAGAAAGGCATTATCGTTTCGGGTCGAAACCATGCTTCAGGATTGGGTGTTGCTGCTCGACCTGCTGAGCTCATAGAACATAAAACCGAGATCAGTACAGCCCTTTGGCTCACAATATTGTGCTGACTTGTTAACCTACTCTAAGATCAATCTAACCCTTCCCTCCCACATAGCCCTCCAGTTTTCTTCATCAATGTATCCACCTAAGAGTCTCTGATACCACCTATTTTACTTCCATTTCTCATCCCCATTCCAGCATGTTGGTCTATGGCCTCCTCTACTGCCACGATACTCCAATCTGACAGCATGAATATCAATTTCTCCCCCATCCCCTTCTCTCTTTTTGTCCATTCCCCATTCTGGTGCCTCCCTAACCCCTTCTCTTCTCCCCACCTCCTTCTGGTGCCTTCCCTCCTTCTCTTTCTCTAATGGCCCATTCTCCTGTCCTATCAGATTCCTCCTTCTTCAGCCCCTTACCTTTTCTGCCTATCATGTCCTAGTTTCTCACTTCATCTCCCCTGTCCCAGCCACATATCTTCCTCCTCAGCTGGTTTTATCTATCACTTGCCAGCTTGTACTCCCTCCCTTCCCTGCCCCACCTTCTCGTTTTCACTTCTTCCCCCTTCCTTTCCAGTCTGGATGAAGGGTCTTGGACTGAAACAGCAACTGTTCACTCATCTCCATAGATGCTGACCTACTGAGTTCCTCCAGCATATTGTGCTTACTTCTCTAATGTATCAGCCTCTACCATTATCCCCCAGCAATGTGTTGCCTACATTTATCACTCTCTGTGTTTAAAACCCACCTCCGACATCCCTCCTAAACTATCCTCCAATACCTTAAAATTATGCCCTCTTATATTAGCCATTGCTGCTCTGGGAAAAAGTCACTGGTTGTCCACTCTGTCTTATCACTTTGTGCACCTCCATCAAGTTTCTTCTCATCCTCCTTCACTCCAGGGAGAAAAGTGCTAGATCACTCAACCTTTCTTCATAAGAAATGCGCTCTAAATGAGACATTATCCTGGTAAACCTCCTCTGCATCCTCTCTAAACATCCTTCCTCCAGCAAACATTTTGTTACTCCTTTATTGTGAGACTCTGCCCCTTGGTGCCTCCACCAGGGGTAACACCCACCCAAACATTAACACTTCAATCCCCCTTAGAAACCTGTGCCTGCTCTCCAAGGCTTCAGCCCCTTCCAGACATGGTGCCCCCTCTCCCAATACTGGAGGGGCAGGAAATAATGGGGTGTCAATAATGGGGCAGCTGGGAGGGGGAAAGGGTGAGAGATCTGCCCTCAGAGGGTGGTTGTGTCCACCCAAGATGACTGCAAAGCAATTCTCCTATTTGCTTCTCAGTGAGGAATAGGGAGTGAGATACCAACCTTTGATGAGGAAAATCCTCATTGAAACATCTGCTGTAGTCATAGTGTTGGTAAAAGCACATTTCCAGGGCTTTTGCTGGGTGGGTGTTGAGAGACTACCTGCCTGGAATGGTGGTAATTTCTGCACTTCATTACAACATAGAAGGAGACTGTGCTGATTTATGAAGCAATCATCCTCCCTGGCTATTTGGCCCATCAAGTCTCCATCCAATCCTCTTGCTAACTCTCCCTGTAACCTATTTTGTCCACATTTCTACATCACATTCGACTCCTTGCCCACACCCCAGGAGCAATTGACCATGGACAATTAACCCTCTACCCTCCACAGTGTTTGGAATATGGGAGTAACCTAGAAAACCTTGGGGGATACAGAGAAAACCTGCAAACTCCACGCAGACTGTGCCAGAGGTCAGAGTCAAACCTAGGAATCTGGAACTCTGAGGCAGTGGCTCTACAGGCTGTGTCATCATGTCTCCCCAGATTCTAGGGGGCATATGATAAGGGGTTGAATATCTGGAGCAGAACTCTGTCACTCACTGGATTGTGGATCAGCAGAGAACTGCAGAGACAGAGTTATTCTGGATAGACAAGATTGAGATGGGCAGGTTTATGGATTAGGAGAGGCATAGATTGTGGAGATTGATGTACACGACCAGCTGTGATTGTGGAAGAGGTTCAAAGTCTATTGGTCATATTTTTCTTTGTGTTCTTTTAAATAATAGCTTGAAACTCATTCCGTTTTGATTGCAGTGATAGTTTATGGGTGGAATGTTAATTAGTCTTCTGTGAGCTGCATTTGAAGTTATTGCATTAATTTTAAATTTAAGTATTGTGGGGTAAGTATTGAGGTAGGGAGATCATGCATCTTCCTTATCAAGGAATTCTCTTCTTTGGGTTATTGGAGAAATCGAATTTCTAAGGCTCCGTGAAAACAGCTTAAAGTATTGTTTCACGTCAGGAAATAGCCCAATACTATTGCAGTCAGTTTTGATTTGCTGAATTGTATAGTGATGTACCAGTATCTCCCAGGATCTCAGTTGCAATTTTAAGGACAGCATTACATTCCTGTGATATTACTCCTTGTTACTGTGAAATGCAGAGCACAGTTTTGATGCTAACCTGAATGTCATTAGTGCCGCAAAATAATTATATAGAATCTTGAACTATTGCTCGAAAACTCAACTGGACCAGGCCCAGGGGTGCAAGAGCTGGACAGACTGGCTATCCTGCTGTGAAGGACTCACAGCGAGTGGTGGGGCCCTATGGGGGTGTTGCAGAACAGAGGGGTTTAGGAGTACAGGTACATGGTTCCCTGAAAGTGGCGCTGCAGGTAAACAGGGTGGTGAAGGAGGCTTATGACACACAGGCATCATCAGTTTGGGCACTGAGTACGGAGTATAAGATGTTATGTTGCAATTGTACAAGGTATTGGGGAGGCAATGCTTGGAGTACCGTGTACAGTTCTGATAAACCTGCTAAAGGAAATTATTAAATTGGAGTGGGTGCAAAAAAGGATTAATGATGTTGTTAGCAGGACTGGAGGACCTGAGTTATCTGGAGTGATTGGACAGGCTGGTTCTGTTTTCCCTGGAGCGTTGGAGGCTTTATGGGGGTTTGTAAAATCATGAGGGGCATAAATGAAGTGCTTTTCCCAAGGGTAGAGAAATCCAACACAAGTTTAAAGTCAGAGTGGGATGATTTAAAAGGAGCAACTTTTTCACACAGACAGCAGGGAGTATTCAGAATGAGCTGCTGGAAGAAGTGGTAGAGGCAGGTACGACTGCAGTGTTTAGAAGATACTTGTTCAGGTACACGGATTGGAAATATCATTATTGATATTGAGTTTATGGTCATGTGAGGTACGGGTACAATGGAAAACTTGCCTGCAGCAGCATCACAGGCACAGATAACTCACAGAAAATAAATTATGCAAGACAGGAGGGAGGGGGAGAGGGAGAGGGAGAGAGGGTGAGAGAGAGAGAGGGAGAGAGGGAGGGGGAGAGGGAGAGAGGGAGAGAGAGAGAGAGAGAGAATGCAAAAACAAAGACACAATCAGAGACAAGGTGATGCACCATCAATAACTCTCGGAGACGTGAGGCGAGATATAGGCTTTTATTGGCTGGAAGAAAGAACAAGCAGCAAGTGACCACCACACTACATCCTGGAGACTGAGGCTGGGGCTGTGTCTCCAATCGCCTTTATACCGGGGTCCATGGGAGGAGCCACAGGAGCAGTCAGCGGGGGGGACATGTCCAGACAGGTATATGTAGTTCACCACACAAGGCCATTGTAGGGCAAGAGGTTGTTTGTACTGTTCAGGCCAGTTCAAGAACATGATGAGTGTAGGAAAATAGCTATTCCTGAGTTTTGTGGTCTGAATCAGAATCAGGTTTATTATCACCGGCATGTGACGTGAAATTTGTTAACTTAGCAGTAGCAATTCAATGCAATACATAATATGGAAGAAAAACATAATAAATAAATAAGTAAACTTTATTCAGTATACAGTATACTTTATACAGTGTACGTATATTGAATAGATTAAAAATCATGCAAAAAACAGAAATACTATATATTTTAAAAAAGTGAGGTAATGCCAGGTGTTCAATGTCCATTTAGGAATCGGATGGCAGAGGAGAAGAAGCTGTTCCTGAATCACTGAGTGTGTGCCTTCAGGCTTCTGTATCTCCTACCTGGTGGTAACAGTGAGAAAAGGGCATGCCCTGGGTGCTGGAGGTCCTTAATAATGGACGCTGCCTTTCTGAGACACCGTTCCTTGAAGATGTCCTGGGTACTTTGTAGGCTAGTACCCAAGATGGAGCTGACTAGATTTACAACCCTCTGCAGCTTCTTTCAGTCCTGTGTAGTAGCACCCCCCACCCCCATACCAGACAGTGATGCAGCCTGTCAGAATGCTCTCCACAGTACATCTATATAGGTTTTTGAGTGTATTTGTTGACGTACTAAATCTCTTCAAACTCCTAATGAAGTATAGCTGCTATCTTTCCTTCTTTATAACTACATTGATATGTTGGGACCAGGTTAGATCCTCAGAGATCTCGACACCCAGGAACTTGTAACTGTTCACTCTCTCCACTTCTGATCCCTTTATGAGGATCGGTATGGGACTTCAGGCTAAACACAGGCAAATGGGACTAACTTGGTTGACATGAATGAGTTGGGTTGTTACATTGTGTTTAACTCAATGATTCTATCCCGAGAGTGCAGGGATGGTGCTATTGTGGAGAGTGAATGAAAGGTGAAAGTCGAATGGTGAATGAGTCACCTGCTTTGCCATGGTGGCGTAGTGGTTAGTTCAACACTATTACAGCTCAGGGTGTTCCGGAGTTCTGAGTTCAATTCCCGCGCCGTCTTATGAGTTTATATGCTCTTCCGTGAACCACGTGGGTTTCCTTCGAGTGCTTTGGTTTCCTTCCACAGTCCAAGACGTACTGGTTAGTAGGTTAAATGGTCATTGTAAATTCTGCTGTGATTAGGCTACTGTTAAATCGGTGGGTCGCTGGGCAGTGTGGCTTTTTGGGCCAGAAGGGCAAGCTCCACGCTGTGTCTCTAAATAAATAAATAGATATAATATCCTATCCAGATCCTACAATGTCTGACTGCATCCTACATCCACAGTTTGGTACGTCCACTGCTCTGGCCATGACTGCACGGAAATACAGAGAGTTGTGGATACCAGCCTCCTCTCCAGGGATTCTGCCTGCGCTTCCTGCAGGATTAGTAAAGCAGTCAGCACGACTACCCTCCCCAGATATTCTTTCCTCTCCCTTCTGCCATCATGTAGAAGATACAAACACCTGGAAGCATATACCCCCAGGCTCAAGGACAGCTTCTACCCCACCGTTTAAGACTATAGGACTCTTGACCTCACAATCTACCTCAACATGTCCTTGCACTTTATTGTCTACCTGTTCTGCTCTTTCTCTGGAACTGTAACACTTTATTCTACACTCTGTAATTGTTATCCCTTGTACTAAGTCAACACACTGATTTGAGGAAATGATCTGTATGGATTGCATGCAAAACAACCATTTTCTCTGTTCCTCAGTGCATGCTAACACATTAAATCAATTTACCAATTTCTTTGAAACTTTTCTTCTGACAGAGCTTGGAATGAGAGCTATGGCATGCTGCTATCATGCATGTGAAAAATATACACTGCTCAATGAAGGAGACTGCCTGTGACTGGAACCTTCTATAACATAGGCGGGACAGGACAGTATCAGGCTCATAATGCCAACTTAAACTGAAACTATTTACCTGTACATGATCCAGATCCCTCCATCCTAAGCCTGTCTAAATGCCTTAGAAACTCCAGTATCATGTCTGCTTCCTCCAACACCTCTGGTAGTTTGTTCCAGGTTCCCACCACTCCCTGAGTAAACAACTTACCCTTCACTCTTCCTTTAATATTCTCTTTCTTACACCTTAAAACTATGTACTCAAATATTTCAAATTTCTACTCTGGAAAAAAGGATTCCAACTGTCTACAACTCTCATGATTTTATAAGTTTATGTTGGGTGTCCCCTCACCCTCTGAGAAAACAATCCGTTTACCCGCCCTGTCCTTGTCCCTAATACTCTCAAATCCAAGCAACATTCAGCTGAACCTCTTCTGCACCCTCTCCAAAATTTCTGTAATGAGGCGACCAGAAATGCACACAGTAATCCAAAAGCGGCCGAACCAAAGTTTTAAATTGCTGTAATGTGGCATCCAGACTCCTGTATTCAGTGCCTGGCCAATCAATATAATGAATTTGAAGAATTTTGTGGAGCTCTCATTGGTGGTAACTTTCTGGTATTCTGAGTTTCTGTCGTGGGTAATTCATCTGTCAGAAACATATAAGAAGATGGGAAGACAGGGGATAAAGGAGTCCCATAGAGGAAGTCTTCTGTGCCAGGGGCAAAGGCTTAGTCACAAAATACACTGTCCCTCAATCAACCAAAACTTGAAACATTGGAAGTGGTGGTAAATCAGTCCCGATACAATTCATAACCTCCTACAGATGCTGCTTGTTGCTCTGAGTGTGTGCATCAGACCATTTAGAGCTTAGGTGGGCAGCTTGGTCAGCATGGAGGGCGGGTAAACTTGGATTGTGTTCTCTGGATCATCAGAGGCTGAGGGAAGCCAAAGAGTCTGTTTCCATGCTGTGACATTAGTAAATATTCAGTACAAAAATCGATCAGGTGAGAGCAGAATGGCCTCTCGTTATTCCTGGTTTCTTAAGGGTTGACTTAATCAGCATTATTCTTGCTCTCTACTTGATCTTCCATGGGACAGAAGCACTAGGAAGAGAGGTTGATATTTCCCCAGTCTCGCTATTGTGTCGATGCACTGCTGTGAGTTGTGCTGGAAGGTCAAAGTTTGTCGGTGCTTTGAGAAGTTGAAGACTTTGCAAAGACCAGCAGACTGTTCTGAGGGATCTGCTGAAGCTCATTGCACCCGGGTGTGAGATGCAGTGAGAGAGCAACACCTGTTGGTTAACAATTTATCTTCTCACATTATGAGTCCTAGAACCAGGCCCTTCAGCCCAACTGGTACATGCTGATCAAGATTCCCACCCATTAGCCCATTTGCCTGCATTTGGCCTAAGTCTCTCTAAACCTTTCCCATCCATGTATCGGCCCATCTATCTTTTAAAATTATTTGCCTCTATCACTTCTGCTGACAGCTCATTCTACTACCCTCTATGTAAATAAGTTACCGCTCAAGCTCCTATTAAACATCTCCACTTTCACCTTAAACCTACGCCCTCTAGTTCTTGATTCCCCTACCTGGAGAAAAAGACTGACTACATTCATCTTATCCATATCCATTATGGTTTTATACACCTCCGTAAGATCACTCTCAGTCTCATAAACTCCAAGGAATAAAGTCCTAGTCTGTCTCCAATATCTCTCCATAACTCACTCCCTCATGACTCGACTACATTCTTGAAGAATGGTCTCAGGCCGAAACATCAACTGTTTATTCTTTTCCATAGATGCTACCTGGCCTGCTGAGTTCCTCCAGCATTTTGTGTGTGTTTCTTGGATTTCCAGCTTCTGCAGATTTTCTCTTGTTTGTAGTTTTGCGTTCATGTGAATCTTTTTTTTTGCACTCTTTCCAGCTTAATAGCATCTTTTCTATAGCAAGGAGACCAAACTGAACATAATACTCCACAATATTACATCCCAGCTTAATACTCATTGCCTTGACTGACAAAGGCTAGCATATCTAAAGCTTTCTTCACCTCTCTGTCTAACTGTGACTCCGCTTTCAGGGAACAATGTGCCTGAACTCCAAGGTCTATCTGTTCTACAACACTCTCTAGGGCCCTGCTGTTCACTGTGAAAGTTCTACCTTAATTTAACCTTCCAAAATGCAACATTCCACACTAACAAAGTCTATCCTGAGGGTAGGTTAAGGCCAAACCATTGTGGAGGAGTGAAGTTAAATAGTAGAGTATGGTACAAATGCACGGCAGGTCAGGCAGTATCTATGGAGTGAGAACTATTCACGTTCATGTTGATGGGACCTCACAGCTCCAGCGACAGCGATTCAGACCTGACTTTGGTGCTGGAATTTGCATGTTCTCGCTATGACCACGTTTCCTCCGGGTGGTCTAGTTACCTCCTACACCCCAAAGCTGTGCAGATTGGTGGGTTAATTAGCTGCAGTAAAGTGTGCCTAGTGTGTGGGTGAATGGTGGAATCTAAGAGAAGCTGATGGGAATGTGTGAGAGAGAGAGAGTGAGAGAGAGAATACATTGCAGGAATGAGAAACTGCAGATGCTGAAATCCAGAGCAAAAACTAACTACTGGAGGAACTCAGCAGGTCAGGCAGCATCTGTGAAGGAAAATGGACAGTTGGCAGGTCAAAGCTCTTCATTTGGACTGAAGGATGGAGGGGAGATAGTCTGTAGAAAGAGGTTGGTATGGAGCCAGAAGTGGCAGGTGAAGGGTGGATCCAGGCGAGGAGGAATGATAGGTGCATGGAGGAGGGGAAAGTGGGAATAGTGACAGAGGCTGGGAGGTGAGAGGAGGAGGTGACAGAGGGCTGAAGATGGTGGAATCTGATAGGAGAGAAATGTGGAGCATGGACCCAAATTAAGGAGGTGGGGTGGCAGATGGGAAGAGTGGGGAGAGGGATTCTGAGGGAGGAGTATGTGGGAGATAGGCAGATGGAGTGAGTGGAGGAAGGGATGGAAACAGGGTGATGGAGCCTGGGTTGGTTGTAGCAGGAAATGGGTAGATCAGGAGGAAAGAGAAGGGGGACTGAGGGAGAGGAGGTTACCTGAAGTTGGAGAATTCGATGTTCATGCTTTCAGGTTGTAGACTATCTGGGCGGAAGACGAGGCGCTGCTCCTCTAGTTTGTGTTTAACCTCACCTTGGCAGTGAAGGGGGCCAGGGACAGACATACCAGTGTGGGAATGGAGAAGGGAATGAAAATGGGCGCAACTGGGAGCTCTAGACAACCACGACAGACAGAGTTTAGTTGCTAGGCAATGTGGTCTCTCGGTCTGTGTCTTGTTTCACCAGTGAAGAGGAGGCTACATCAGGAGCAGCAGATCTGATAAACAAGGTCAGCGTGTGTGAACACCTGCCTCACCTGGAAGGACTGTTCAGGAAATAAGTGGCAGGCTACAAGGGAACAACAGGAGGAGTGGGCTGATGGGGTGTTTCTGCTCGGAGCCAACATGGACCTGACGGATCAAGTACCTCCTTCTATGCCTCAGCAAGTAAGTAACTTATTAACAGTCAAGTCAAGTCAGGTTTATTGTCATTGAACTATATACATGTACACTGTCAAATGAGACAACGTTTCTCCAGACCAGGGCGTAAAGCAGATATTACACACAATAATTTAGGAAAATAAGAATTAAATCTACAAATGAATTATGCATTGACAAACAAAGTAAAGTGCATAAATTATATATTGTAGAGTACAGTACAAATTATCTGGTGACACTTCAAATGCGATGCAGCAGGGAGTTCAGAAGCCTAATGGCCTGAGGGAAGAGGCTGTTTCCCATCCTGAGCATTACAGAAACCATACATGTTATATGTATGTTATGTGTACTACTGTGCTTTACACCCTGGACCGGAGAAACGTTGTCTCTTTTGGCAGTACACAGCACACTTAGTATGTAAGTAACTTATTAATTAATGCCTCCTTGTGAATAAGTAAGTACTTACCAATTTTAAACCTGGGCTTACTAGGGTGGAGGGGAACTAAGGATCACCAGCCTCGAGCAGACAGGCAAAATGGACTTTTTCTGCTCCGTAAAGATCTACGTTGGTACAAGTGGTTGTTGCAGTAATCAGTGGTGGCAAGGGGTGGCTGCCATGAATAGTACAAGGCCACAGTTTCAAACTTGCACGGGGAGTTGACCTTCTGGAGCTAGGTCAGGTTAGTTTTGTCAGACAGAGAGTGTAATTCCCCATGATGGTGGCATGTGAGTCACATCTGGAACCAATTTGGATTCTTCTTTCTAATACTGACACAACTCACAACTGCAGGAGTCAACAGAATCCCCTCCATAAACTTTGTCTGCTCTTCCTGCTGCCTCAGGAATGCAACTAACATAATCAAGGACCCCTCCCACACTGGACATTCTCTCTTCTTCCCTCTTTCATTGGACAAAACCTTGAGAGCATGTGCCACCAGACTCAAGGATAGCTCCCACCCGCTGTTATCAGACTCATCAATTGACCTCTCATAAGATGGGGCAGAACAATGTTTTATAGTACCATCGATCCGGTTCGTGTCCTGCCTCTGTCTATCAAGAGTTTGTATGTTCTCCCTGTGACTGCATGGGTTTCCTCAGGGTGCTCTGGTTTCCTCCTATAGTCCAAAGACATACCCGATGGTAGGTTAATTGGTCATTGTAAATTGTCCTGTGATTAGATTAGGGTTAAATAGATGGGTTGCTAGGTTGTGCAGCTTGAAGGGACAGGTGGACTTATTCTGAGCTGTATCTCAATAAATAAATAAATAAATAAATAAGGTGAAGTCTTGATCTCCTAAACTACCACATCGTGTTTCTTGCACTTTGTCAGCACCGCACTTTCTCTGAAACTGTATTTTGTTTTCCTTTTTACTTCCCTAGTGTAATTATGTATGTAATGATCTGTCTGGATGGCACACACACAAAAGCGGTTCAAGGCACTGGATTGCTAGTTTACCAGGTGAAGCAGTGGGTTGCTCCTGTATCCTGGTATCACTGCCAATCCTCTCACATACTCTTCACAAAGACGCTGAGCAAGAATGTGGTTGAATGTTTGCACACCCTAGTCTTCTGGGTCCCAATATCCTCCAATCTCCCCCTTCCTTCTCCCACATCTTCTAACTTGGTTTATTATTAGAACTTGTGACTTGGTACAAGTACCAGTAATAAAGCAACAGCTGACAGGTCTTTCAGCACCTTGAACCTGTTCTGATCTTTTACATCCATATCTCTTCCCTGCAGTAACACTGTATCCCTCGATTCCCTCAAATCCCTGTCCAGAATACACTCAAGTGAGAGATCCTCAACGCCCTCTTGGGGAGGCAAATACAATGATTCACCACCCTCTAGGTAAAAAAATCTTCTCCTTCTCTCCTGAACAGCCAACTCCTTGCTTTAAGAGTATGATCCCTGTAGAAACAAGATGACCTCTCATTCCTCCACAGAATGAATATATTTTACACTGTCTTTTGATTGTGGGATTGCAGGATACCACCAGTTACTGTAAGTCCTTAATTGTTCTTGGTAAGTTGTCGTTGCGTCATCGCATGGACAACTGCGATAGGCCATTTCAAGGGGCAGTTAGAAAGTAGCTCAACCAGTCTGGGTCTGGAGTCACATAAAGTCTAAAATGGGTAACATCAGCAGATTTCCCCCAAAGGACATCAGTGAACTAGATGGGTTTTAACTACGTGGATACTGTTGCTGAGGTTGATTTCTTTTTAATTCCACAGTACTTTAAATAACTAAATTTAACTTTCACGGTTGCACTGAACAGGTTTGAGCTTGTATTTTAGACTGGCAGATTGCTAGTTTACCAGGTGAAGCAGTGGGTTGCTCCTGTATCCTGGTATCACTGCCAATCCTCTCACAAAATCTTTGCTAAGACGCTGAGCAAGAACGTGGTTGAATGTTGCTTGCACACCCTAATCTTCTGTGTCCCAATATCCTCCTATCTCTTCCTTCCTTCTCCCACATCTTCTAACTTCTCTCCTCTCCTCTCCCCTCCCATCATTTCTTTTCTCCTCTACAATCTCCTCTCACCTCCTCCACCTCTTCCATCTTCTCTCCTTTCGCCTCCTATGACTTGTCATCTCCTCTCCCATCTACTTCTGTCTCCCTCCCATCTCTCTTATATCCTCCCACCTTCTCTTCCTATCTCTTCCATTTCCTCCCATCTCCTCCAATTCCTCTCCACTTTCTCCCTCATCTCCACCCATTCCCTCTTTGCATCCTCCACGTCGATTCCCACCTCCTCTTCCACTTCAAATTCAAATTCAAGTTCAAGTTTAATTGTCATCCAACCATACACATGTATACAGTTAAATGCTATGGCATTCCTGTGGGGCCAAGGTGCAAAACTCAGTACATACAGTCACACAAAGCCCACAGCACATAGCACGTTAAGATGCACATACAGCCACAAAAAGTAATATTTGCACAAGTCCTTGAGTGGCATGGCCTGACGATTGATGGTGCATGGGGTGTTGTCCTGCGGCCACGTTTCTTCGAAGATGCAGCATTTCCACAAGCTATAGATTCACTTTCAAGGACTCTACAACTATTATTTATTTACTTTTATTTTATTAGTTGCACAATTTGCCTTCTTTTGCACTTTGGTTATTTCTCAATCTTTATTATTTATAGTTTTTCATAAGTTCTATTGTATTTCTTTATTTTACTGTAAATACCTGCAAGAAAAGGAATCTCAAAATTATAAACGGTGACATATACATACTTTGATAATCAATTTACTCAGAATTTTGAAACCATTCCAATCCATGTACCTGTGCACCTGCCTCAACTACTAACTCTGGTAGCTCACTCCATGTACTCTTCATCCTCTGACAAAATAGTTGGCTCTCAGGTTCCTATTAAATTTTTTCCCTCTCACCCTAAACCTGCGCCCTCTAGTTCTTGATTCCCCAAACCTGGGTAAAAGATTGTGTTCATTCAGCATGCGAGTTCATTGTCTCATGATCAAGTTATGTATGCATGCTTATACATTTTTTTTCTTACTTGGCACATAGCATCATATAAGTAGCATTCACAAGAAAATATGAACTAAACATAAATTATACATTTTTTACAGAACAAACACAATTAGAACAAAAATAAAAATGAAGTTCTTTTTAAAGCAAAGTGATCAGTGGTCATAGTGTTGCCATACTGAGGTGGGATTAGAGTTGTGCCAGTTGGTTCAAGAACTGAATGGTTGAAAGGAAGTAGCTATTCTTGGAGCTGGTGGTGTGAGACTTCAAACTTCAGTACCTCCTGCCCAATGGAAGCTGCGAGTTACATGGCCTGGGTGGTGGGGATCTTTGATCATGGATATTGCCTCCCTGAGGCATCTCCTCCTGTAGATACTACCGATGGTGGTGAGGTAGAGCTCACTACTCTCTGCAGCTTCGTACATTCCTGCACATTCGAACTGCCGTGCCAGATGGTGATGCAGCCAGTCAGGTTGCTTCCAATGGTATATCTGTAGAAGTTTGTTAGAGTGTTTAACGATAAGCTGAACCTCCTTAACCTCCTAAAAAGAGTAAAGACACTGGCATCTGTTGCTGAGACCAGGACAGGTCATCTGATAACATTAATGCCCAGGAACTTACAGCTACTGACTCACTTGACTGCTGATCCCCCAATGTAGACTGGTGTCTGTTCACCCTTCTTCCCCATCCTGAAGTCAGCCATCTTTAGCTTTACTGACCTGGAATGAGAAGTCGTTGTCATGGCAGCCATCACCCATGTGTCCTATCTCCCTCCTGTACGCTGACTGATCACCAGCTGTGTTTCATTTGACATGTAGACACATGCTTGATAAGCAAGGGTCTGAAAGGTTAGAAGGATATTTGGGAAAGTGGAGTTGAGATAACAGCAATTGTTTTGTTGAATAGGGTGGGGGTCAAGTTTGATGAAAGAACATTGAACAATACGGTACAGGCTGTTTGGTCTATAATGTTGTGTTGATCTTTTAACCTACTGCAAGATCAGTCTAACCGTTCCATCCCACATAGCCCTTCATTTTCCTTTCATCCATCTGCTTAATCTCAGAGTTTCTTAAACTACCCCAACACTTCACCCCACCGTAAGAATCTCTGTACATTTGCAAATGACTGGTTGCCCAGCACATACACAGCCTGATGCAACAAGAAGGTCTCTAGGGGAGAGTGAGGAGATCATCCTTCAGAGTTACAGGGAAGTAGTCACCTCTAAGTTGTAGGAGGCGGGTATCTGGGTGACTCAGGAGAAGGAATGGGACAGTAAATAGGCAATTAGCACAGAGCAGTCCTGTGGCCATTCCCCTCAATAATAAGTATACCATTTTGGTTACTGTTGTGGGGGACGACCACCTAGGGGAATGACACGGAGACCAGGTTAATGACATTTAGCATGGGTCCGTGGTGCATAAGGTAAAGAGGGAGAAGAGGGGAGCAGTAGTGATAGGGAACTCAATAGGCAGAGGAACAGACAGGAGATTCTGTGGATGTGAATGGGACACTCGAATATTATGTTGCCTCCCAGGTGCCAGGGTCAGGGACGTCTTGAATCGCATTCACAGAATTTTGGAGGGGGAGGAAGAGCAGCCAGATGTCTTGGTACATATTTGTACCAGTGACATAGGAACGAAAAGCAAAGAGGTCCTGAAAAGAGAATTTAGAGATCTGGGTAGAAAGGTGAGAAGCAGGACCTCCAGGATAGTAATTTCTGGATTGCTGCCTGTGCCACACGTCAGTGAAGTTGGAATCAGGATTATTTGGCAGATAAATGTGTGGCTGAGGATCTGGGGCAGAGGGCAGGGCTTCAGTTTCTTGGATCATTGGGATCTCTTCTGCGGGAGGTAATACCTGTATATAAGTGACGGGTTGCACCTGAACCCGAGGGGAACCAATATTCTTGCAGGCAGATTTATTAGAGCTGTTGGGGAGGGTTTAAACTAATTTAGCAGGGGATGGGAGCTGGAGTGAAGGGATTCAGGATAGGCTGAATACTAAAAAAGTAAAGATAGTGATGCACCATCAATAAATCTCCGTGACGTGAGGCGAGATATAGGCTTTTATTGGCTGGAAGAAAGAACAAGCAGCAATTGACCACCACACTACATCCTGGAGACTGAGGCCGGGGCGGTGTCTCCAATCGCCTTTATACCGGGGTCCGTGGGAGGAGCCACGGTCAGTGGGAGGAGCCACAGGAGCAGTCAGCGGGGGGGCGTGTCCAGACAGGTATATGTAGTTCACCACAGATAGCATGCAGTCAGACTGCCAGGAAGAGCAGGCAGATGATAGGATGAAATTGGAGCCAGCAGGATGAGTATCAGTGGAATAGGGATGCAGCATCAAAATGGGTACCAGATATAGTGTTATATCTCAATGCATGGAGTATAAGAAATAAGGTGAATGATCTTGTACCACTTTTACAGATTGTCAGGTATGATGCTGTGGCCATCATTGAATCATGGCTGAAGGACAGTTATAGTTGAGAGCTGAAGGTTACACATTGCATTGGAGGGACAGGAAGGTAGGCAGAGGGGGTGGTGTGGCTCTGCTGTAAAGAATGGCATCAAATCAGTAGAAAGATGTAAAATAGGATCGGAAGATGTTGAACCCTTGTAGGTTGAATTAAGAAACTGCAAGGGTAAAAAGACCCTGATGGAAGTTATATACAGATAGTAGCTAGGATGTGGACTACAGGTTACAATGAGAAATAGAAAAGGCATGTCAAAAGCACAATGTTGTGATAGTCATGGGAGATTTTAACATGCAGGTAGATTGGGAAAATTGGGTTGATAATGGATCTGAAGAGAGTGAGTTTGTTAAATGCCCACAAGATGGCTTTTTTGAACAGTTTGTTGTTGAGCCTACTAGGGGATCAGCTGTTCTGGATGGGTGTTGCGTAATGAACCAGAGGTGATTAGGGAGCTTAAGGGAAAGTAACCCTTAGGAGGCAGTGATCACCAAATGATTGAGTTCAACTTGAAATTTGATAGGGAAAAAGTAACAGTATATCAGTGGGGCAAAGGCAATTACAGTGGTATGAGAGAGGAGTTGGCCAAAGTAAATTGGAAGGAGATGCTGGCAGGGATGACAGCAGAGCAGCAATGTCTTGAGTTTCTGTGAAAAATGAGGAAGGTGCAGGCTAGATCTTTTCCAAAACTAAAGGAATACTCAAATCACAAAATAGTACAACTGTAGTTGTCAAGGGAGGTCAAAGCTAATGTAAAAACAAAAGAGAGGGCATATAACAAAGCAAAAATTAGCAGGAAGATAGAGAATTGGGATGCTTTTAAAAACCTATAGAAAGCAACTAAAATAATTACGAGGTGGGAAAAGATGAAATATGAAAGCAAGCTGGCAAACAATATCAAGGTGGATTGAAAAAGCTTTTTCAAGTATATAAAAAATAAAAGAGAGTTGAAAGTGAATATAGGACCACTAGGAAATGAAGCCAGAGAAATATTAACAGGGGACAAGGAGATGGCAGATAAACTAAAGGAATATTTTGTATTAGTACTGTAGAAGACACCTGCAGTGTGCCAGATGTTGAAGGACGTGAGGGAAGAGAAGTGAGCGCAGTTACTATTACAAGAGAGAAGGTGCTCAAAAAGCTGAAACATCTAAGGGTACATAAGTCACCTGGACCAGATGAACTGCACCCTAGGGTTATGAAAGAGGTTGTGGAGGCATTAGAAATAATCTTTCAAGAACCATTGGACTCTGACATGGTTCTGGAGAACTGGAAAATTGTAAATGTTAGTCCACTCTTTAAGAAAGAAGGAAGGCAGCAGAAAGGGAATTATAGACCAGTTGGCCTGACCTCAGTGGTTGGGAAGATGTAGGAATCAATTGTTAAGGATGAAGTTATGGAGTACTTGGTGACACAGAACAAGATAGGACAAAGTCAGTATGGTTTCCTTAAGAGAAAATCATGCCTGACGAACATGTTGGAATTATTTGAGGAAATTACATACTGTATAGGGTAGATAAAGGGGATGCAGTGGATGTTGTATATTTGGACTTTCAGAAGGTCTTTGACAAGGTGAAACACATGAGGGTGCTTACCAACTTAAGAGCCCATGGTATTATAGGAGAGTTACTAGCATGGTTAGAGCACTGGCTGATTGGCAGGAGGCAGCACAGGGGTCGGTGTTGCGACCGTTTATTTTTATACTGTGCATCAATGATTTAGATGATGGAATAGATGGCTTTGTTGCCAAGTTTTCAAATGATATGAAGATTGGTGGAGGGGCAGTAGTGTTGAGGAAACAGGAAGGCTGCAGAAGGACTGAGACAGATTAGGAGAATGGGCAAGAAAGTGGCAAATGAAATACAATGTTGGAAAATGCATGGTCATGCACTTTGGTAGTAGAAATAAATGTGCAGACTATGTTCTAAACAGGGAGAAAATCCAAAAATCTATGATACAAAGGGAGTTGGGAGTCTTTGTGCAGAACACCTTAAAGGTTAACTTGCAGGTTGAGTCGGTGGTGAGGAAGGTAAATGCAATGTATTCATTAGTATTCATTTCAAGAGGTCTAGAATAGAAGAGCAGGGATGTGATGCTGAGGCTTTATAAAACACTGGTGAGACCTCACCTTGAATATTGTGAACAGTTTTGAGCTCCTTATCTAAGGAAAGATATGCTGGCAAGGGGTTCAAAGGAGGTTCACAAAAATAATTCTAAGAATGAAAGGGTTATCATATAAGGAACTTCTGATGGCTCTAGGCCTGTAATCACTGGAATTTAGAAGGATGAGGGTTGATCTCATTGTAGCCTTTCAAATGTTGAAAACCCTAGACAGAGCAGATGTGGAAATGATGTTTCCTGTGGTGGGGGAGTCTAGGATCAGAGGGCACAGCCTCAGGATAAAGAGGCATCCAATTGAAACAGAGAAATCTCTTTAGCCAGAGGGTGGTGAGTTTGTGGAATTTGTTACCACAGGCAGCTGTGGAGGCCAGGTCGCTGGGTGTATTTAAGGCAGAGATTGATAGGTTCTTGATTGGCCACGTCATCAAAGGTTACGGGGAGAAGGCCAGGGAGTGGGGCTGAGAAGGGGAAAAGGATCAAACAAGAGAAGCCCTGCAGATACTGGAACTCCAAGCAACACGCACAAAATGCTGGAGGAACTCAGCAGGTAGTATCTACGGGAAAGAGTAGAATCAACGTTTCAGGCCGAGACCCTTCAGTAGGATCAGCCGTGATTGACTGGCAGAGCAGACTCAATGGACCAAATGGTCTAATTCTGCTCCTATGTCTAAGGGTCTTATGGTCTTATTATCATTGCAGATTAGATGTGGCTAGCGCTGACTTACTTGAAGAATACTTTCTACAGTATATTGACAGGAAGCTATCCTTTGATGGTATTGTTGTGACCAGGACAGAAATTTTAAAAGGCAATAAAACAGTCACTAACAAAAGAAAATCTGCAAATGCTGGAAATCCGAGCAACACACACAAAATGCGGAAGGAACTCAGCAGGCCAGGCAGCATCTAGGAAAAGAGTAAACAGTTGATGTTTTGATCTGAAACCCTTCGGAAGTACTCAGTTACTGATGACGTCCTATAGCTGGAGAGGGGCACAAAGTCTTGCTGTAAATCTGAAATAACATCAGAAAATGAGGGAGAAGTACAGCAGCTCTGAAAGCAGCTGTGGAAAGGAGAAGAGTCAGAATCCCTTTCACACATGAATTGAGATTGGGAAGTGAGATGAGGCCTTATCTAGAGGCTTGTGGAATCCATTAGGAGCCACGCAGCAAGGTTTTACGCAAAGGTTTATTACAAGCTAAGAGCAGGACTGACAATTCAAAGTACCAAGGTGCAGCAGCTTTAGGCATGATGGGGAAGAAAGTCATAAAATTAAAGAGATAGACAGCACAGAAACAGGTTCTTTGGCCCATGCAAACAATATCTTTTCCCTGTACAAGGTTACCTCTCAGCCTCCTATATCATCACATTATTTTTACACAGAGAGCAGCTTGCGTCTGGAACATACTGCTGGGATGGTGGTAGAGGCGGATACATCAGGGACATTTAAGAGATTCTTAGATTATTACATGGATTTGAGAAAAAATGGAGGGTTATGGGTTGCAAAGGAGGGAAGGGTTAGATTGTTGTGAAGCAGATTTAAAGTCTGGTGCATTATCATAGACTGAAGGTCCTGTACTCTGCTGTACTGTTCTATGATCTGTTTTCTTTAAGAAGGACATGACTGGACTGGACAGGAGAGTGACCAGCAATGGAGTGCTTCAGTTATAAGGAGAGGCTAGGATAAGTTGAGTTCATCCAACTTTAAATGGAGGAGGCTGAATAGGGAAAGATCTGATAGAGGTGAACAAAATTAGGAAGAGCACAGATTGAACAGAGAGTAGAAAACTTTTCCCCATGAGGTTGAAATCTAAAACCAGAAGGCAGAGGTACTGTCCGAGGAGTAAGAGGGTTAGAGGAGATCTGAGAGAAATCTCATCAGCTACAATCACTGCCTAGAATTGTAGAAGTGATTGTACACTTCTAGAAGAAATGCTTAGTGGGAGGGAAAGAAATGAAAAGTTAAGAGTTGTAACCCCAGTAAAACCAATCTCTCTCCATTACCATATGATGCACCATCAATAACTCTAGGGGACTGGAAGTGAATGATAGGCTTTTATTAACAGCAAAAAGGGAGCATGACATGTCGAAGACTGAGGAAGGAGCAGTGCCCCAATCGCCTTTATACAGGGGTCTGTGGGAGGAGCCACAGGAGCAGTCAGCAGAGGGGTGTGTCCAGACAGGTATATATAGTTTACCACACCATAATGTAGTAATGTCCTCATGAATCCTTCCTGTTCCTTAACACACTCAGAAAAGCTGCAAGTGCTACAGGCTACCCTCATGTTACTGGAAAGTGGTCTGCTTCAAGATTTTCCCTCATTCGAAACTACACAAGAAATGTGCTTCTAGAAATGTGAGCTGAAAAAAAGTACATCTGTTGATTTGTGTCTTTTCCCCCACATAAATTCCATGACAGCAAATTTTTATTCTCTATCTCAAACACTTTTGGCAGTGATTTGTGAATTCTGTAAGTGTGTGCTTTAGTTACCTGAACTGGTGTGACGTGAGTGTTGCCAGTACACAAAGGCTCAGTGGGGAAGGAACACAGTCTGGGCTCCTCCTGCAACTGGACATGGAGAGCAAGCCCCTCAAACATTGAAAGTGGGTAATCATCCCGGGGGCTACACGCCTGGTTATGGTGCTATAGTTTGTTATTGGTATTTAATTGGTTTATTATTATCACGTAGATATAGTAAAAAAACTTACCTTGCATTCTGTTCATACAGACCCAATCATTACACTTTATTCTAGCTCAATGCACTGTATAATGATTTGATGTGCATAAGCAGAATGTAAAATGAGCTTTTCACTGTATCTTGGTACATGTGACCATAATAATGAACTAAACCAAACCAAACTAACAGTGCACTGGGGTGAACAAGGTAAAACAATAACAGTGCAGGGTAAAGTGCAAAAGCTACAGAGGAGTATATTGGAAGTGAACAAAAAGTGCATGATTGTAACGCGGTGGATTGTGAGGTTATACAAGAGATGCATTCAAGAGTCTGATAACTGTGGGATAGAAGCTGTCCTTGAGCCTGGTGCTACGTGTTTTTTGCTGTCCGGTGAGAGGAGGGATTTGAAGTCTGGGGTGGGGAAGGTCTTTGATTACACAGGCTGCTTTATCAAGGAAGTGGGAAGAGAGGGTCCGTGCAGGAGCAGTTGATGTCTGTGATGTGCTGACCTGTGCCCACAACTCTGCAGCTTCTTGTGGTCGCGTGCAGAGCAGTAGGATGCTTTCATTGATCAAAATTTGGAAGGGTTGACAAGTTTCTTTAGCCACCTGAGGAAGTAGAGGCATTGCTGAGCCTCCTTGGCCATAACATCACTGTGGTTGGACCAGGGCAGACTATTGGTAATGTTTCAAATGGTAAGTTAGCAGTAATGATCATGGCTGTAAATGTTTTGCACTGTTTATTTGTTTGTAATTATTTTTATTGTGAATAACATTTATTTCTGAAATATTAAAAAAAGTTACCTTCTGAGCAGAACAATCTTCCATGGCAGTCATAGAAATGTAGAGTCACACAGCACCAGCCCAACTAGTCCATGTCAACCAAGGTGCTATTCCCATTTGCCTACATTTGGCCCTTAACCCTTTAAACCTTTCCCATCCGTGTTCCTATTCAACAATCTTTTAAATATTGTTATTGTATTTGCCTCAAGCACTTCCTCTGGCAATTTATTCCATATAGCTTTTGTGTAAAAAGCCTGCCCCTTAAGTTCCTACTAAATCCTTCCTGGCTCACCTTAAACCTCTAGTTCTTGATTCCCCAACCATGGGAAAAAGACTGAGTACATTTACCCTGTCTATGTCCTGCAGAGTTACATACAGTACATCTCCATAAGATCACCTCTCAGTCTCCTACACTGCAAGCAATAAATAACCATCACAATTATATACCGTCTTGCTACGATCTCACCTGGAAAATTGCGTGCAGTTTTGGTCTCCTTATCAAAGGCAGGCTAGACTTTCCACTGAAGAAAGGCACCAAAGATTCATTCCTGGGCTGGTAAGATGGATGAGGAAAGATTGGATTGACCTTAAAGCATAGAACAGTACAGCACAGGAATAGGCTCTTCAGCCCACAGTGTTATGCCAAACTAATTAAGCTAATGATGTCTAATTAACTGAATCCCTTCTGAACAGAATTGTAATCGGGCTTATTATCACTGATTTATATAGAACATAGAACATAGCATAATAAATACCCTTTGGCCCACAATGCTGAGCAGAACTTATAATCTACTCCAAGATTAATCTAACCCTTCCCTCCCTCAGAAGCCTCCATTTTTCTTTCATCCATGTGCCTATCTAAGAGTCACTTAAATGTTTCTAATGTATCTGCCTCTATCACCACTCCTGGCAGTGTATTCCATGCACTTACCACTCTGTGTTAAAAAAAAACTATCTCTTATGTCCTCCCTAAACTTTCCTCCACTCACCTTAAAAGTATACCCTCTTGTATTCACCACTTCCTGTCTGGGGAAAAAGGCAATGGCCATCTACACTGTCTATGCCTCTTATCATCTTACACACCCCCATCCAGTTGCCTCTCATCCTCCTTTGCTCTAAAGAGAAAGGCACTAGCTCACTCACCCTTTCCTCATAAGACATGCTGCACAGGCTGCATATGTCATGTAACTTGTTGGTTTGTGGCAGTAGTACATAGTCCTTATTCCTCCATTCCCCATGCATCCATGAGCCTATCCAAAACCATCTCAAATGCTTTTATCATATCTGCTTCCACTACTCCCCTGGTACCCAGCACACTCTGATGTAAAAAAAAATTCCCCACACATCTCCTTTGAACTTCCTGTATTTTCTAGCGTTTAAAATAATGAGGGGACATCTCAATGAAATATGAACAGGTCTCTAAGGACTGGATGTGAGGAAGAGGTTTCTTGAGGGGTTTATCGAGAACTAATGTTGCAGACTCAAAATAAGGGTTCAGCCATTGAAGACAGAGATGAAAAGAAATCTCTTCAACCATAGTAAGGTGAATTATTGAAATCCTCTACCCAAGAGAGCTGTAGAAGCTCAGTTACTAAGTTTACTCAGAAAGTGATGGATATTTAGATATTACAGGAATCAAGGGATATGGGGTTAATACAGGAACATAGAATACGGAAGATAAAACAGTTCCACACACCAAAGGCCCTTCACTCCATGATGTTTTGACGACCTTTCAACCTATTCCGTTAATGGTGGCATTTTTAGTAATGTGGAGGAGGAACTGAGAGATATTGCAGTCCACGTCCATCGATCCCTCAAAGCTGCAGCGCAAATTGATAGGGTTGTTGAGAAGTTGTATGGTGTGCTGGTCTTCATTAGTCAAGGGATCGAGCTCAAGAGCCATGAAGCAATGATACAGCTCTATAAAACCCTGGTTAGACCTCACCTGAGTACTGTGTTCAGTTCTGATTGCCTCATTATAGGAAGAATGTGCATGCTTTAGAGACAGTGCAGAGGAGATTTACCAGGATGATGCCTAGATTAGAAAATTCAAAGTAAATTTATTATTTAAGTATATATATGTCATCATATACAACCATGAGGTTCATTTTCTTGCATACTCAATAATCCATAAAAGAATAATAACCATGAAAGAAACAATGGATGCCATGGATGGACATATCAGAATGGGAATGGGAGGTGGAATTAAAATGGGTGGCCATTGGGAGTTCCCGCTTGTTCTGGCGGACGGAGCATAGATGCTCGGTGAAGCGGTCTCGCAATCTATGTCAGGTCTCACTGATATATAGGAGGCCGCACTGGGCATACCGAACATGGTATATGACCCCAACAGACTCACAGGTGAAATGTCACCTTACCTGGAAGGACTGTTTAGGGCCCTGAATGGCAGTGAGGGTGAAGATGTAGCGCTTGTTCCACTTGCAAGGACCTGATGGCGTGAACATTGATCATCCACGACCTCCTTCACTGTTGGGATGAGGCCACACTCAGTTTGGAGGAACAACACCTTATATTCTGTTTGGGTAGCCTCCAACCTGATGGTATGAACACAATTTCTCAAACGTTCAGTAATGCCTCCCTCCCCCACTTCACCATTTCCCATCCCCTAGTCCCTCTCTCATGTTATCTCCTTCCTGCCTCCCTCTTGTGCTCCCCCACTTTTTTCTTTCTTCGGTGGCCTTCCATGTCTTTCACCAATCAACTTCCGAGCTCTTTGCTTCAAGCCTCCCAATCCAAGTTTCACCCATCACCTGCCGTTTCTCGCTCCCCGCCCCCCAACTTTCAAATCTACTTCTCAGCTTTTGTTCTCAAGTCCTGCGGAATGGTTTTGGCCCGAAATGTCAACTGTACATTTTTCCATAGATGTTGCCTGGCCTGCTGAGTTCCTCCAGCATTTTGTGTTTGATGCTCGGACTTCCAGCATCTGTAGATTTTCTCTTGTTTGTCCATTGGTTGTGGGAACATTTCAATGATGGGGCAAATGAAGTTGTTTGAAGTTATCCCCTTTGGTTCAAGAGGTGGTTAAGGGGTAATAACTGTTCCTAAACCTGGTGTTGTGAGTCCTGAGACTCCTGTACCTTCTTCCTGATGGCAGCAGTAAGAAAAGAGTGAGAGCTTGAGCTGGGTGTTATCCCTGATAATGGATGCTAATTTCCTGCGACAACGCTTTATGTAGATATGCCCAATGGTGATGAGGACTAGGCTCCACGCATTAATTTTTGTAGGATTTTCCATTCAAGGGAATTGGTGTTTCCATACCAGGCTGTGATGGTATGGTCAATATACCCTCCACTACACATTATAGAAGTTTGTCAAAATTTTAGATGTCATGCTGAATCTTTGCAAACTTACTTTGTAAATAGAGGCACTGCCATGCTTTCTTCGTAATTGCACTTACGTGCTGGGCCTAGGACAGGTCCTCCGATAATGACAATGAAAGCATGTCTTATGAAGAAAGGTCAAGCAAGCTAGAGTTTTTCACTTTGGAGAGAAGGAGAGTGAGAACAGATTTTACAGAGGTATACAAGATGATAAAAGGCATAAATTGAGTGAACAGTGTTATGACCCCAACCCCCTCCTTTGTGAGAATCGCAAGAGCCCTAGTGAAGGGGGGGTCAATGACCCAAGAGAAGAGAAAGATACGTGCGGTGTCCCTCGTTTCACGGCGAGGCAAAAGCTGGCGACTGTGGTCATTGTCTCGTGGAGACACCTTTGTGAATTGGGAACTGTACTACGTGTATACCCTCAGTGCAACGTGGGTGGAGAGACGGAGAGAGATTGCATCATCCCAACCTGATTGACATCTGAGACCCCGTGAGTTCAGATAAAAGAGGGGTTGTAAAGACGGCCCCCCAGACGCACCAGAAGACATGCTAGAAATCCTGTGACAGCGTTTAATAGCGACAGCCAGTGGTGGGGTTCGTGTGCGTCTTTTCCTTGCCTGGGATTGGCGACCTCACCACGGAAGAACGGCTTAGCTACAGGAGAGGCCACAAGTGAGAGTCCATTCCCCAACGAGACTCCGACGGATCGAACTCATAAAGGTTGGAAAAACCCGCCGGGTAACTGTTCCATTCAATCTCTATCTCTCTCTCTCCAACAAAAGTGCACCACCGCGACACCAACAAAAGACGGCAGCTGGTGGAACTGCAGTGACCGCAAGAGACTTTTAGATATACAGCGGACAATATATACATTACCCCTAGACAATGATAGAGCTTATTTCTTATTGATTATTACTATACCTGCGCTTTAGATTGAGTATTGACGACGTATGTTATCTGAATGTTTGTATTAACCTTACTTTTGTGCCCCTTTATAAAATAAAACGTTTGAAAAGGGTACCATCAGACTTCAGCGGACCTCTCTATCTTTGCTGGTAAGTGATCCAGTTATGGGATACGTAACAACTGCCAGAGACTAATTCCCAGGGTGGAAATACAGGGAGAGATAGGCACCTGGATGAGAGAAAGATGGAGTGTAATGTAGGAGGAAAGGGCTAGATTGATCTTGGGGTAGGTTAAAGGCACAACATTATAGGGCAAAGAGCCTGCTTGTGCTGTACTCTTCTATGTTCTGTGTTCTATACGGGGCCAAACCTACTCACAATCTACAAAGGAGATTCAACAGGACGTTGCCTGAATTGGAAGACTTTAATTGTGGGGAGAGTTGGATTATCTGGGCTTGAAAAAGGCTGTGTTTTGCTGATAGAGATAATTAGATTATTAGAGATTCGTAGATAGTCCAAAACATTTTCTCATGCTTTGAGTATCAGAAACAAGGGGGCAATGGTTTAAGCTGAGAGGAATGTATTTTGTAGAGATTTTGATGGGTAGGTTGTTTGCACAGGTTTTGCACAATGCAGGGTTTACGCATGTTCATATACCTGATGGCTGTATGGCAGTTGTGGGAGAAGTGAGTGGGATCTGGTGAGATGGATGCCTGTCTCATTTCTGCTCTCCATGTTGCCATGAAAATTTCTGTTGAATTATGTTTACCCACCAATATATAACTTAAAGCAGATCCAAGAAATGAATTGCAAGGTAAATAATTAGCATCCGCCTGTGCATTAATTACTCTGTAATCTGTTAACTGGCAACCTGCAAGTGTTATAGCAGATCAGATGTAAACAAGTACTGCATGAGGAAAGCACTTTAAAAATGTGTATCCCTTCAGGAGTCATGGAATGCACATCTGGTGCTCCCAGTGTGGCCTCCTCTACATCAATGAGACCTGATGCAAGACTGGGGGACCACTCTGTTGAGCACCTTTGCTCTGACAACCTAAAAATGCAGTATCTTCCTGAGGCTAAATACTTCAATGTGACTTGGGAGCTGTTGGGAGTGGTTTAAACTAATATGCTAGGGGGTTGGGAGCCAGTATGATAGAGCTGAGGATGAGCCAGCAGATGATGGGTGTAACATGAATGTAAGGAAGGACAAGCCAATGATAGGGTACAAATGCAGACATAGCAAAGAGTTAAATTGTTCCACAGGGGCAAAATTCAAAAGGGCGGTGAGTGCAGGATTGAAGGTTCTGTATATAAGGTGGATGAACTCGTGGCATAATTAGAGATTGGTTGGTATGATGTTGTGGGCATCACATAGTCTTGGCTGAAAGAAGGCCATAGTTGGAAACTTAACATCAAAGGATATACTTTGTATCAAAAAGACAGGCAGGAAAGCATAGGCAGTGGTGTGGCTCTCTTAGTAAGAGGTGGAATTCCATCTTTAGGAAGAGGTGACATTGGGTCAGAGAAAGTTGAATCTTTGTGGGCGCAGTTAAGAAATTCCAAGGGTAAAAAAAACATGGGAATCATGTGTAGGCCTCCAAATAGTAGCCAAGGTATGGGGTTAAGATTGCAAAGGGAGCTGGAAAAGGCATGTAATAAGGGTAATGACACGATTGTAATGATGGACTTCCATATGCAAGGAGATTGGGAAAATCAGGTTGGTGTCGGATCACAAGAGGGGATTTGTTGAATGGCTACAAGATGGATTTTTAGAGCAGCTTGTGGTTGAGCCTGCTTGGGGAAAGGCCATCTTAGATTGGGTGTTGTGTAATGACCCAGATCTTATTAGGGAGCTTAATGTAAAGGAACACTTAGGAGGCAGTGAGCAATTTGAGAGGGAGAAGCATAAGTCACATGTATCAGTATCACAATAGAATAAAGGGAATTACAGAGGCAAGAGAGAGGAGCTTGCCCAGGTGGATTGGAGGAGAGTACTGGCGGGGATGACAGCAGGGCAGAAATGACTGAAGTTTCTGGGAATAGTTCACAAGGCACAGGATAGATATGTGCCACAGTGGAAGAAGTTCTCAAATAGCAGAGGTAGGCAACCATGGTTGATAAAGAAAGTTAAAGACTGCATTAAAGCCAAGGAGAGAGCATGTAAAGTAGCAACAGTGAGTAGGAAATTGAATGATTGGGAAGCTTTTAACTAAAAAAGCTATAAGATGAAATATGAGGAAAGACTAGCCAATAATATAAAGCAGGATACCAAAAGTTTTTTTCAGTTATATATAGAGTAAAAGGGAGGTGAAAGTTAATATTGGACCACTGAAAAATGATGCAGGTGAAGTTGTAATGGGGGCCAGAGAAATGACAGATGACAGAGAAGCATCAAAGGATGAGAGGTGACCTGATAGAGGTGTATAAGATGATGAGAGGCATTGATCGTATGGATAGTCAAAGGCTTTTTCCCAGGTCTGAAATGGTTAACATGAGAGTACACAGTTTTAAGGTGTTTGGAAGTAGGTACAGAGGAGATGTCAGGGGTAATTTTTTTTTACACAGGCAGATACAATAGGGTCTTTTAAGAGACTCCTGGATAGGTACATGGAGCTTAGAAAAATAGAGGGCTATCGGTAACCCTAGGTTATTTCTAAAGTAAGTACATGTTTGGCACAGCATTGTAGGCCAAAGGGCCTGTATTATGCTGTAAGTTTTCTATGTTTCTAATTTAATGGGTACTTTGCATCTGTCTTCACTGTGGAAGAAACTTGCAGTGCCCCAGAGGTCCATGAGTGTCAGGGAGCAGGAGTGAGTGGCATTGCTATTACAAAGGTAAAAGTGTTAGGCAAATTCAAAGATCTTAAGGTTGATAAGTCTCCTGGACCAGATGGACTATATTCCAGCATCCTGAGAGAGGTTACTGAAGAGGTAACAGACGCATTAGTCTTGATCTTACAAGAATCTCTTGATTTTGGCATGGTCAGGAGGCCTGGAAGATTGCAAATATCACTCCACTCTTTAAGAAGAGTGGAAGGCTAAAGTATGGAAATTATAGGCCAGTTAGCCTAACCTCAGTGGTTGGGAAAATGTTGGAGTCTATTATTAAGGATGAGGTTTGAGGTACTTGGAGACTAATGATTAAAAAAAAGTCAAAGTTAGCATGGTTTCTGTAAAGGGAAGTCTTGCCTGACAAATCTGTTCGAGTTCTTCAAGGAAGTAACAAGCAAGGTGGACAAAGGAGAGGCAGTGGATGTCATTTACTTGGATTTTCGAAGGCATTTGATCTGAGGCTGCTTAACAAGATAAATCCTAAGGTGTTACAGGAAAGATACTGACATGGATAGAGGAATGGCTGACAGGCAGGAGGCAGTGAGTAGGATTAAAAGGGGCCTTTTCTGTTTTGCTGCCGGTGACTAGTGGTGTTCCTCAGGGGTCAGTATGGGGACCGCTACTTTTCACATTGTTTGTTAATGATTTGGATAATGGAATTCATGTCTTTGTGGCAAAGTTTGTGGATGATACAATGATAGGTGGAGGGGTAGGTAGTGCTGAGGAAGCAATACAATTGCAGCAGGACTGAGACAAATTGGAAGAATGGGCAAAAAGTGGCAGATGGAATACAGTTTTGGGAAATGTATGATAATGCATTTTGGTAAAAGGAACAATAATGCAGACTATTATCTAAATGGGAAGAAGATTCAAACATCAGAGGTGCAGAGGGATTTTGGAGTCCTTGTGCACGACTCCCAGAAGGTTAATTTACAGGTTGAGTCTGTAGTAAAGAAGGCAAATGCACTGTTGGCATTTATTTCAAGGGGAATAGAATATAAAAGCAAGGAACTAATGCTGAAGCTTTATAAGGCACGAGTCAGGCTGCACTTGGAGTATTGTCAACAGTTTTGGGCCCCATATTTCAGAAAGGATATGTTTTCATTGGAGAGAATCCAGAGTAGGTTCACAGGGATGATTTCGGGAATGAAGGGGTTAACATATGAGGAGCGTTTAGCAGCTTTGTGCCTGTACTCACTGGAATTTAGAAGAATACAGGGGGATCTCATAGAAACCTACCGAATGTTGAAAGGACTAGATAAGGTGGAGAGGATGTTTCCTATGGTGGTGGAATCCAGATCTAGAGGGCACAGCCTCAAAATTGAGGAGTGACCCTTTAGAACAGAGTTACGGAGGATTTCTTTTAGCCAGCGAGTAGTAAATCTGCGGAATGCTCTGCCACGGACTGTAGTGGAGGCCAGGTCCGTGGGTATTTTTCAGGCAGAAGTTGATTGTTTCCTGATCGGACAGGACAACAAAGGATATGGCAAGAAGGCAGGTGTATGAGGCTGAGTGTTATCCGGGATCAGCCATGGTGTAATGATGGAGCAGACTCGATGGGCTGAATGGCCTAATTCTGCTCCTATGTCTTATGGACATCCTGTTCCTCTACAGCCAGAATGAGGCTAAACTCAGTTTGGAGGAGCAACACCTCATATTCCAGCTGGATAGCCTCCAACATGATGGCATGAAAATCGATGTATCCAACTTTCAGTAATTTCTCTCCTCTTCCTCCTCTCTTTTTCATTCCCCATTCTGTTTACCCCTTCACCCCATCTTTCATTTACTATTGAGATACAGCGCAGAACAGATCCTTCCAGCCCTTTGAGCATGCCCCGGTTTAACTGTAGCCTAATTACAGGACAACTTACAATCATCAATTAACCTACCAACTGGTATGTCTTTGGATTTGAGAGGAAGCCGGAACACCCTGAGGAACCAGAGCACCGAGAAAATGGGGAGAATGTATAAACTCCGTACAGATAGCCCATTACCTCTCCTCTTTCCCTTTCCTCCATGGTTCACTGTTTTCTCCTATCAAATTCCTCCCTTTCAACCCTTTACACTTGGTACCTCCCAGCTTCTTACTTCATTCCCCCTCCCAAACCTACTCAACCACCTTCCTCCTTACCTGGTTTCACCTATCATTTGCCAGTTTGTACTCCTCCCCTCTCACCACTTTCTTAGTCTGTCCTCTGCCCCCTTTCTTTCCAGTCCTGGTGGAGGGTCTCAGCCCAAAATGTCGACTATTTACTGTCCTCCATAGATGCTGCCTGACTTATTGAGTTCCCCTAGAACAGTGTGTGATGCAAATCCATCCACTGCATAGCTTCGAGTACAACACCAAGGACTCAAACCCCTTGGCTGAATCCGCCTGAATAAGACAGCTTTAATCAGTTATGGATCAATGTTCTTGTACAGAGACCAGAGGGTTAGTCTGTCAGACTGCTTGATGTGGACAATGCCCATTGCCTTGTTGTGTAGGAAAGAAACATTTACGTTTTTCAAAATGATTTTCAGATTTTGCAAATATTGCCCAAGTCCCATTCAGATCAACGTCTCTCTTTAACTGAGTGCTTTGAGTTCCAGCGGTCCTGGAACCTTCTCGATCTGTGCTGTCCCTCTGGAAAAGGGGCTCTCATCGTATCGTTGGGGCTCAGACTCAGTGATATTGAAGAACCGATGATGTATTTCCAAGTCAGGAGGGGGAGTGTGGTATAGTGACACCAGAGATCCTGCTGATGTTGGGAATCATGAGCAACACACACAAAGTGCTGGAGGAACTCAGCAGGTCATGCCACATCTATGGGGGGTGGGGGATAGGGAATAAACAGTCAATGTTTCAGTCATCAGGATTGGAAAGGTCCTCCATAGATGTTGCCTGATCGCAGCGTTCTTCCAGTAATTTGCATGTGTTATAGGCAGGCAGTTGGCCAGTGGCGTAGTGGCAACCGCACCAGACTTCAAACGATTCGGCTTTCCATCCGTGCTGGGTTGAGTGTTGAGCTAGCAACTTGGCATCATAAAAAAAGATGAAGTTGCCACCTGATGTACCACGAGGCGTGGAAAGGAACAATATGCAGGTAGTGGTGTTCACCTACATCTGCTGCCTGCCCTTGCCCTCCTGGTCAGGAGCTTGGGAGATCTGTTGTGGGTGAACTCCTGTATTTCCTTTCATAATCACAGGCAATTGCAAGGTTTTCCTGACAATGAAATATTTTTAGCACATAATAACTGTTTTAGTGCACGAAATGCTGCAAACAATTCCCAAGTATTGCATCGTACTAATGATTGGATAAACGATTTTGTTGATGCTGAGGGAGAGATTAATAATGGCAGGATATTGCAGAGACTTCCCCTGCTCTCTGTAAAGCGCTGGCATGGAACTTCTCGGTCCACCTTGGAGAGGAGAAGGGACTTCATGTAACTTTATAGGTGAAAGGTGACTCATTCTTTCAGGCAGCATCTGGCTGGAGTGCTGTGTAAGCGAGTCCCAGATAGAGAGGTACGAGGGGTGATTGATAAGTTCATGGCCTAAGGTAGGAGTCAATTTTAGAAAACCTAGCAGATATATTTTTCCTACATTTACATACTTAGTCTAGTGGTCGTGGAGCATACGGATCCCTTCTTTGTAGAAGTTGGTGTCTTGGACGTCCAGAGGTGGGTCGACAGCAGGGGTGATTGATAAGTTCATGGCCTAAGGTAGAAGGAGATGAGTTATTAACTTCAAACTTTCTGCATTTTCACTCAAAGAGTTGAACTGCATGTGCATGTAACAAGAGCTGTATAACTCATCTCCTTCTACCTTAAGCCACAAATTTATCAATTGTTCCTGCTGTGGACCACCTGGAGGTCCAAGATGCTCTTGTTACATGCACATGTAGTTCAACCCTTCAAGTGAAAATGCAGAAAGTTTGAAGTTAATAACTCATCTCCTTCTACCTTAGGACACAAACTTATCAATCACCCCTTGTAAATCATCAAGAAGAAAACATCTGCAGCTCCTGTAAGCCTGCAATAAAAGAGAAATTGATTGAAATACTCTGCAGGTCAGGCAGCATCTGAGGAGGGCAAAAGAGAGTTGGGGTTTCAAGTCAATGGTAAATTAGTAAATTTGTTTATTATTGTCACAGAGCAGTGAAGGAAGAGGGAAAAACTAGATGGAGCATGAAACATTGACTTAGGCACTGAATCAGTAATGGAGGAACACCATCCCTTCAAGTGGTGGGAGCCTAGAACTTGCTGTCATGTGTGGGGGGTGGGGGGAGGTGTTAAAGTGGTATAGTACTTAGATAGGCACATGGATGTGCAGAGAATGGAAGGATGTGGACATTGTGTAGGTGAAGGGATTGGTTTAGTTCAGTATTTAATTAGTTAGTTAGTTAATTAGTTCAGCACAATGTCATAGGCCAAAGGACCTGATCCTGTGCTATACTGTTTGATGTACTACATTTTATGTTCTATGTTCCTGTCTTTGAATATTTCACTGTCCTGATATACCAAGCTACTCCCAGACTCAACTCATCCTCAATCACCTTGTCTCGTTCCCCTTCTCCACCCAACTCCATCTTCCCATTACTCACACACTCTTCTGACTGGGCTCATCCTCTCACTGTCCCATCTACCTTTCTCACCTCCCTTATGTAATTACACCTTCCTCTCCCATCAGATTCCACCATTTGCAGCCCTCTGTCTCCTCCACCTCTCACCTCCCGGCCTCTGTCACTATTCCCACTCTCCCCTCCTCCATCTGCCTATCACCCCTCTTCACCTGGATCCACCCAACACTCGACACAGATTGCCTCCTCTCCATTTTTCACTCCAAATGAAGGGTCTTGACCTAAAAAGTCGATTAGATGGATAAATAGATAGCTAGATGGACAGACAGGAAGAAATAAAAAGAAAGCAATCGGCTGATTCTAGTGGGATGGGAAGCACCTTTCCAGTATCTTCCTCTACAGATGTTGAGTTGAGTTTCTCCTGCACCTTGCGTGTTGCTCTAGTGTCTCCATCATCACTCCTTCACTGGTGCTGGATTCCTTTCTGAACAGCGCTGTGGAAACAGCTCCAACATGGTTCAACGCACTGGCTCACCACTACCTTCTCAAGGAAAGTTAGGGATGTTCCGCAAATGTTCGCCTTGCCAATGTGGTAAAGGATTGGCAGCCTGACATATTAGTTCTGTTTCTCTCCGCAGATGCTGCCTGACCTGCCGAGTGTTCCCAACATGTTTCTTTCATTTCAGATGGGCTTTTCTTTTATTTCAGCATAGAGATTGATAGACAGGTGGATAGATAATAGGTAGATATACTTAGTGGCTACTTTACTAGCTTCCTTCTGTACCTAACAAAGTGGACACTGAGTGCATGTTCATGGTCTTCTGCTGCTTCAGGGTTCGAAGTGTTGTGCACTCAGAGATGCTCTTCTGACTCCACCATTTTAAAGCATGGTTATTTGCATTATGTCACCATCTTCTAGGCTTGAACCAATCTGGCCATCCTCCTCTGATTTTTCACATTAACGAGGCATTTTCACCCACTGAACTGCTGCTGATTGGAATTTTTTTTTTGCTCTATTTTCTGTAAACTCAAGGGTTCATTGTTGGTGAAAATCCCAGGAGAGCAGCAGTTTCTGAGATTCTTATTCTACCCCTACTGGCACCAACAATCATTCCACGGTCAAAGCCACTTAAATCACATTTGTTCCCCATTCTGATGTTTGGTCTGAACAACAACTGAAACTCTTGACCATACCTGCATGTGTAAAAGCTTTTATAGATATGTGAAAAGAAAAAGATTGGTTAAGACAAATGTAGGTCCCTTACAGGTGAATTGATCATAGGGAACAAAGACATGGCAGACCAATTGAATAACTACTTTGGTTCTGTCTTCACTAAGGAGGACATAAATAATCTTCCGGAAATAGTAAGGGACCAAGGGTCTAGTGAGATGGAGGAACTGAGGGAAATACATGTTAGTAGGGAAGTGGTGTTAGGTAAATTGAAGGGATTAAAGGCAGATAAATCCCCAGGGCCAGATGCTCTGCATCCCAGAGTGCTTAAGGAAGTAGCCCAAGAAATAGTGGATGCATTAGTGATAATTTTTCAGAACTCCTTAGCTTCTGGATTAGTTCCTGAGGATTGGAGGGTAGCTAATGTAACCCCACTTTTTAAAAAAGGAGGGAGAGAGAAACCGGGGAATTATAGACCGGTTAGTCTGACATCGGTGGTGGGGAAAATGCTAGAGTCGGTTATCAAAGATGTGATAACAGCACATTTGGAAAGAGGTGAAATCATCGGACAAAGTCAGCATGGATTTGTGAAAGGAAAATCATGTCTGACAAATCTTATAGAATTTTTTGAAGATGTAACTAGTAGAGTGGAATGGGGAGAGCCAGTGGATGTGGTATATTTAGATTTTCAAAAGGCTTTTGACAAGGTCCCACACGGGAGATTAGTGTGTAAACTTAAAGCACACGGTATTGGGGGTATGGTATTGATGTGGATAGAGAATTGGTTGGTAGACAGGAAGCAAAGAGTGGGAGTAAACGGGACCTTTTCAGAATGGCAGGCAGTGACTAGTGGGGTACCGCAAGGCTCAGTGCTGGGACCTCAGTTGTTTACAATATATATTAATGATTTAGATGAGCGAATTAAATGCAGCATCTCCAAGTTTGCGGATGACATGAAGCTGGGTGGCGGTGTTATCTGTGAGGAGGATGCTAAGAGGATGCAGGGTGACTTGGATAGGTTAGGTGAGTGGGCAAATTCATGGCAGATGCAACTTAATGTAAATAAATGTGAGGTTATCCACTTTGGTTGCAAGAACAGGAAAACAGATTATTATCTGAATGGTGGCCGATTAGGAAAAGGGGAGGTGCAACGAGACCTGGGTGTCATTGTACACCAGTCATTGAAGGTGGGCATGCAGGTACAGCAGGCGGTGAAAAAGGCAAATGGTATGTTGGCATTCATTGCAAGAGGATTTGAGTACAGGAGCAGGGAGGTTCTACTGCAGTTGTACAAGGCCTTGGTGAGACCACAGCTGGAGTACTGCGTGCAGTTTTGATCCCCTAATCTGAGGAAAGACATTCTTGCCATAGAGGGAGTACAAAGAATGTTCACCAGATTGATTCCTGGGATGGCAGGACTTTCATATGAAGAAAGACTGGATCAACTAGGCTTATACTCGCTGGAATTTAGAAGATTGAGAGGGGATCTTATTGAAACGTATAAAATTCTAAAGGGATTGGACAGGCTAGATGCAGGAAGATTATTTCCAATGTTTGGGGAGTCCAGAACGAGGGGTCACAGTTTAAGGATAAAGGGGAAGCCTTTTAGGACCGAGATGAGGAAAAACTTCTTCACACAGAGAGTGGTGAATCTGTGGAATTCTCTGCCACAGGAAACAGTTGAGGCCGGTTCATTGGCTATATTTAAGAGGAAGTTAGATATGGCCCTTGTGGGTAAAGGGATCAGGGGGTATGGAGAGAAAGCAGGTACAGGGTTCTGAGTTGGATGATCAGCCATGATCATACTGAATGGCGGTGCAGGCTCGAAGGGCCGAATGGCCTACTCCTGCACCTATTTTCTATGTTTCTATGACACCTCCACCACTACTTTATTATTTCGTGTTAGTCATCTTATATACAGCTGAGCACCACTTTCTGGAAATACAATCAATCTATATATATAAGCACTGTTATGTACTTATATTTTTGTGTGCTGCATCAGATCCAGAGCATCAATTATTTTGTTCTTTACACATGTAAATGACATGAATCTGCACCCTCAGCTATTTCAAACACAGAGCAGAGGTGGGAATTTTGTCACCAGATGACTTTTGGCCGATTTTGGTGCTGGGTTTGTTGTGACGAAGCTGGCCCTCAAGTCAGCTCCATCATTTTATACCGGGAGCGTCCCGGCAGCTTTACTGCAGTTTCTTCCCCGCCACTGGAAGGCTGATGTGCAAAATCCCCTTACTTCACTCCTGCCCATCTCCCGCTCCATTGTTTGCAGCGGCTTTCTGACATCTGAGCTCCCATCCAGTTCCATGACATCAGACACTGGAGCATCCGAGCAAACCTCATTATTCTCAATGTCAGGTTTGATGTCCCATGTCAGGCTGGAGAGCTTCACTTATCCAACAAGGGTCAATCACACGCTGCTGGTAGACAATCAATTCTGTTTAAATTGGTCTGTTCCTGTTGCATCCCACACACAAGTGAGTACAAACCCTTCGAATGGAGCTTTATATTGTTTTTTGCAGACAACAGTGATTTTACATAGCTCACAGCTGCTTTTAATATATCATTCTCCTTTACTGTGGGAAAGGGTTAAGTTTTATTATTGTTATGTGCCAAGGGGATTGTGTACAGAAATACTGTTGTTGAGGACAGTGTAGCCACTTCCCTTGTGTCGTAGGTGACGGGATTGCAATATTCAGCTCCTGTTGCAATGGGGTAAACATGACAGCTAATTTGTGCACAGCAAGATCCAACAATGAACGTGCATTTCATTTGGTAGCTGGGGTAAATATTAGCAATACATCACAGAAACCAGCTTCCCCTTTATGACTTTAGTTCTTGCTGTCTCAGAAAAGCAGCCAGTATACTCAAAGACCCCACCCATCCCGGCCATTCTCTCTTCTCCCCCCTCCCATCCACAACTCCCTGCAGATTATTGAAGTCTTCGTGAGAGCAATTTCCATACCAGGCCGTGAGGCATCTGGATAGGATCATTTCAATGGCACTTCTAGAAACATTGATGAAGGTAAACAAAGATATATCAAATTTTCTTAGCCTCCGGAGGAAGTAAAAACATATAACATTATGAAAGGGATAGATATGATAGAGACAGGAAGGTGAGACCGGTAGGTGAGACTAGAACTAGGAGACATAGCCTCAAGAGTAGATTTAGGATGGAGATGAGGAAGAACTGCTTTTCCCAGAGGGTGGTGAATCTGTGGAATTCTCTGCCCAATGAAGCACAGGAGGCTACCTCAGTAAATATATTTCAGACAAGGTTAAATAGATTTTTGCATAGTAGGGGAATTAAGGGTTATGGGGAAAAGGCAGGCAGGTGCAGATGAATCCATGGTCAGATCAGCCATGATCTTATTGAATGGCAGGGCAGGCTCGATGGGCTGGATGGCCTACTCCTGCTCCTATTTCTTATGTTCTTATGTAGATGTGCTGGTGTGCTTCCTTGGTCATAATGTCTACATGGTTGGACCATGATAAACTGTTGGTGATGTTTTCACTGAGGAATTTGAAGCTCCCACCTCAGTATCATTGAAACAGACAGGGGTGTGTCTTTATAATCTCTATCACTGCTGCAAAACAATGAATTTCATGACATATGTCAGCGATAATAAATCAAATTCTCTTCTTCTAAAACATCAGTGGCATTGCCTTGAAAAAAGATAAAAGTAAAGATATAGAGTAGCTTTATTTGTCACGTGTACATTGAAACAGTGAAAAGCATTGTTTGCATCAATGACTAACAGTCTGAGGATGTACTGAGGGCAGCCTGCAAGTGTCACAATTTCCTTCAAGACAGCAGCAGGAATTGAACCCTAGTCTTCCAGTTATTGGCACTGTAAAGACATTGCACACTAACTGCCATGCTTCTCATATTGAACATTGAATGGACATTGATCATGGATAGGCCATTTGACACATGATATCTGTGACAATCATGTTGTTAATTTAGATTAAATAGCCCGCTCCTGTGTATCATCCATATCCCCCCATTCCCTTCCTATCCATGTGTCTAACTAAAACATTATTAAAAAATACCAAACTGGCTACTTTCACTACAACCAATAGTAGCCATTTCCAGATACCCCCTACTCCCTGCCCTTCCCATTAACTTTAAACTTGTCCCATCTAACCTTAACCCATGTCCTCTGGTGTTAGTCATTTTTACCCTCGAGTAAATACAGAATGTCTACCCTACGTTTCTCATAATTTTAAAATCCTCTATCGAGTGTCCCCTCAGGCTCCAGCGCTCTAGGGAGAACAACCCAAATTTGTCTACTTTGTAGCTCATGCTCCCCAATCAAGGCATCATCCTGTTGAATTTCTGCACCCTCTCTACACTCTTATTATAATGGGGCATTAGGAGACTTCTTTCCCCTCTTTGTTCAGTAATGTTTAAAACTTTCTACACAGAGATCTGTGGAGCTAAAGGGACTGGATGTACTCAAGGCAATAATAAGCAGGTCCTTGGACTGTGGAACTGTGAAGGGAAAATGATAAGATCAGCAGTGATCTCCTTGAATGGCTGGCCAGTCTTGTTCCAATTTCTGAAATCATTATAGTTTAATAGAAAGAGGTATGTTTAAGGAGCATCTTGAGAGTGAAGTTTTAGGGAGGGATTTCCAGAGCTCTGGACGTGTTATTAGTGATCAGAATGGGAACAGTGCAGAGACGCAAGAGATTCCGTCAGGAAATGTCGTGGAGGCTTGACCTAAAAACAATGCAGTGGAGACGATTTAGCAATAAATGATACTTTACTAATAGACCACAAAATAACAAGCTATGGGGAGGGCACAAAGCAAGAGAGAACAGAAACGAAACACACCAGGAAACTGGTAACTTTAGGCATGGAGAGTGAAGGCTAGGAGCAGCTGACTGAGGAATGAACAAGGACTGTGGATGAGAACTGGGGCTGTGGATAAGCTCCAGGTGATGAGCATGGAATGAGCAGCAGATGAATCCGGTTAGCCGAGTGAAGTCAGGGCCTGACAGCACCCCATCCCTATTGCCCATTCCCTATATGACTCTGCCATAGTTGGATGCATCAGCAAGGGAGATGAGGCAGAGTACAGGGCTACGGTGGGAATCTTTGTCACATGGTGTGAGCAGAATCATCTGCAGCTTAATGTGAAGAAGACTAAGGAGCTGGTGGTGGACCTGAGGAGGGCTAAGGCACCGGTGACCCCTGTTTCCATCCAAGGGGTCAGTGTGGACATGGTGGAGGATTACAAATACCTGGGGATACGAATTGACAATAAACTGGACTGGTCAAAGAACACTGAGGCTGTCTACAAGAAGGGTCAGAGCCGTCTCTATTTCCTGAGGAGACTGAGGTCCTTTAACATCTGCTGGACGATGCTGAGTATGTTCTACGAGGCTGTTGTGGCCAGTGCTATCATGTTTGCTGTTGTGTGCTGGGGCAGCAGGCTAAGGGTAGCAGACACCAACAGAATCAACAAACTCATTCGTAAGGCCAGTGATGTTGTGGGGGTGGAACTGGACTCTCTGACGGTGGTGTCTGAAAAGAGGATGCTCTCCAAGTTACATGCCATCTTGGACAATGACTCCCATCCACTCCGTAATGTACTGGTTAGGCACAGGAGTACATTCAGCCAGAGACTCATTCCACCGAGATGTAACACTGAGGGTCATAGGAAGTCATTCCTGCCTGTGGCCATCAAACTTTACAACTCCTCCCTCGGAGTGTCAGACACCCTGAGCCAATAGGCTGGTCCTGGACTTATCTCCACTTGGCAAGATTAACTTATTATTATTTAATTATTTATGATTTTATATTGCTATATTTCTTCACTATTCTTGGTTGGTACGGCTGTAACGAAACCCAATTTCCCTCGGGATCAATAAAGTATGTCTGTCTGTCTGTCTGTAACTGACCCCGATGCCCTAGGGCAATCTGGATGGGTCTGGTGGAACTCATAGATGACTAGTGGATCCAGAATGTAACTAGACAGAAACCGACCTCTCCTCCGAGTGGTACCTTCCCCAGTCAACCTGGTACTCTGCATCCTGTCCACAGTGATGTTAATCCATCACCCGGTGAATCATGTAGACTGGACCACCTTACACCATCCAAGGTTCTGGGCCTGCAGGCTGAGGGGAACAGAGTGGTCTTGAGACACCATGGAAGCTGGGTGTGGTTCTGAGGGATGGTGGCAGCCGGGTGTGAGCTTGTGGGAGTCACTGTGCAAAGGCAGATCTCGGGTGGACAGGCAGCCACTGTACCTAGGCTGGAGTACTCTGGCTGGGTGTCGATGGCCTGGTGGCAGTAGGTACAATTAACGGCTAAGGTGCCCCTTTGTGCCCTCTTCCAAGCATTCTAGCAGTGGTGAACCAGCGCTCTGGCAGATGGAACGTCCACTGTGTGCTCCTCCGTGGGGAACAATCGGGGTTGGTAGCCATGAAGCACTTCAAAGGGTGACATGTCTGTGGCAGAGGAAGTGTGTAGATTGTGGGAAGCTTGACCTAGAGCAGGAGCTTCTTCCATATAGAAGGGTTAGAAGTGGTAAAGCATCACAAAACTCCACTTGCTGATGGGCTTGTTCTGACTGAGCACTGTTTGTGGATGATAGAGGACAAACTCACTGAGGTGTGGAGGAGGGAACAGAAGGCTCACCAGACATAAGACACAAATTCTGGGCCCTGGCCTGACACAGCAGCCTGAGGGAAGCCATGGAGGTGAACTACATGTTGGAGAACCAGGTGCGCTGTCACAGCGGCAGACAGAAGCTTAGGGAGGGCAATGAAATGGACTGTGTTGGAGAATCGATCCAGCACTGTTATGATCATTGTGTCCCCATCGGAAAGTGGCAAACCAGAAGGACCACAGGCATTGAGGGACTGGTAGATCTGCTGCTTGGAGGAGTCAGACTGGGTACATTGAAAGGCAGGCAGTGATGAATTGATGTACATCTGTGATCATGGTGGGCCACCAGAACTGTTGTTGCCAAAAATCCATAGTCTGTCCTATGCCAGGATGGTTAGAGAGGGTAAGGAGTTGGCCCACTGGAGTACATTAGAGTGCACAGATGCTGGCACGTACATACGGTTGTCAGGTGTATTGGCCGGAACAGGGCCTGGCGGATCTAGTTCTCAAGTCACAGATGATTTGGGCAAGGATCTGAGCTGGTGGAATGATGGGCCGAGAGTCGGTCCCCATTTAAGCTGGGTTGAAATTTTACGTTTGCCTTTGTGTTCTTAGAACTGGATCAGTAGGAGGTGGTGAAGTTGAATCGTTTGAAGAAGAGGGCCCAGCGAGCCTGACTTGGATTAAGTTGGCAGGTCTGTTGTATGGATATGAGGTTCTGGTGGTCAGTCCAGATCAGGAAGGGCTCAGTGTTTCCCTTCAGCCAACGTCTCCAATCTTCCTGCAGTTCAGTGCGAGGGTCCTGAATTCTGCAGTGTAATCCTGCACGGAGTGTGAACCTTAGTGTAGGTGAAGAATCAGATCCACTGCCTCCCTTCCACTTCCCAGTGCATCTGAGCGGTGAAATCCTCATATCTGTTGCAAATGGTGGCTTTATTGTCCCAGTTAGCGGTGGCCCAGATCAGAGATCACCCAGTTAAAAGAGAGGGAAGGAAGGTGGTCTTGGTCCAAACTGCAGAATACAGAGCTGACTGGACATCAAGGTGTAAGACGCACTGGGACAGGAAGTTGTGGCATTGGGTTGGAGACCTATCAAAGCATGAGGGCATCAGGATCCAGGGCTCGTAGTGGGAAGGCTGGCTGGTGTGGAGTTGTTGCACCAAGGAGGAGAGTTGGACGAGAGCAGTGGACAGATGGTCAATGGTTTCCTGCTGCTTCTAGACTGTCTGCTTGTGTTGGTGGAAACTTCCTTTAGGTAAGCATTGTCTGCTAGGTCAATCAATAGTTCTCTCACCTTATCAGGAAATGTAATGGAGGCCTGAGCCAAAAACAGAGCAGCAGAGATGATCTAGCAGAAAGAATACTTCACTGATAGACCACAAAATAACAAGCCACAACAGGCCACAAAACAAGAGGGAACGGAATCTAAACACAACATGCAACAAGGTCAACTTTAGGCAGGGAGACTAAAGGCTAGGAGCAACTGGTTGAGATTGGCTAGCTTGATGAGTGAACAAGGACTGTGGATGAGAATTGGGGTTAAATGGGCTCAGGTGATGAGTCTAGAACAAGCAGCAGGTGAATCCCATTAGCTGGACAGAGACTGGGAAGGGCCTGTGGGTGCAGACCTGACAGATTCTGTAGATGCTGGAAATGTTGAGCAACACATACTTTTAATGCGTCAGGCAGCATCTATGGAAAAAATAGGGTCTCAGTCTGAAACATCGTCTGTTTATTCCCCTCCATAGAAGCAGCCTGACCTGGTATGGAGGGGCTACTACACAGGACTGAAAGAAGCTGCAGAGGGTTGTAAATCTAGTCAGCTCCATCTTGGGTACTAGCCTACAAAGTACCCGGGACATCTTCAGGGAGCGGTGTCTCAGAAAGGCAGTGTCCATTATTGAGGACCTTCAGCACCCAGGACATGCCCTTTTCTCACTGTTACCACCAGGTAGGAGGTACAGAAGCCTGAAGGCACACACTCAGCGATTCAGGAACAGCTTCTTCCCCTCTGCCATCTGATTCCTAAATGGACATTGAATTTTTGGACGCTACCTCACTTTTTTTTAATATACAGTATTTCTGTTTTTGCACTTTTTAAAAATCTATTCAATATACGTAATTGATTTACTTGTTTATTTATTATTACTTTTCCCTCTCTGCTAGATTATGTATTGCGTTGAACTGCGGCTGCTAAGTTAACAAATTTCACGTCACATGCCGGTGATAATAAACCTGATTCTGAATTCCTCCAGCATTTTGTGTATGTTGGAATAGTGATAGGAGAATTGTTTGGGCCATTTGTAGCGGGGTCAGTGAGGTGCTGCATGTTGGAAAGGGAAACCAGGGAAGGGCTTACACAGTAAGTGGAAGGACCCTGGGGATTGTTGTAGAGTAGGGAGAACAAGGTGTGCAGGTAGACAGAGTGGAGAAGAAAGCATTTGGCATGTTTTCCTTCACTGGTCAGGATACTGAGTACAGGAGTTATGTTCCAGCTCTAAAGACACTCATAAGGTCACACCTGGATCCCGCATACGTTCGTTGTTGCCCTGCTATAGGAAGGATGTCAATAAACTAGGTGAAAAACAAGCTTAAAAGGAGCAACACACACAAACTGCTGGAGGAACTCAGCAGGCCACGCAGCATCTATGGAAAAAAGTGCAGTCGACATTTTGGGCTGAAACTGTTTGGCAGGACTTCAGCAGGTTAAAGGGATGTTACTGGGGCTGGAATGTTCAAGGTACGTATGAGGAGAGACTGGATAGGCTATGACATTTTCCACAGAGTGTAGAAGGCTGAGGGGTGTTCTTACAGAGGTTTGTAGAATCATGAGGGGTAGAAACTAGGTGGATGGTCACAGTCTTTTCTTTTCCCTGGGGAGTGGAATCTAAAGCTAGAGAGCACATGAAAAAGGATCTGGTGCATTCCTGCTGTATTTGATGAATAAACTCTTCTCAGACTTCCAGCCGAGTACAGGAATTGATTATAACTAATGTTTCAATGACAAACTCTGGCATCACTCCCTGAAGAGGATGGCAGAGTTTGTCTTTGAAACGTCGGTTATAGTCGTTACCTGCACCTGGCTGGAAGCCTGACTCGAGAGCATTTGTCTCAGGTGAGAGGAGAAAGATCCAGATGGGTCCTGTTTTTCACCCACATGGTGTTAGGTATGTGGAACAAGCTGCCAGAGGAAGGAACACTTAAATGACATTTGTATGGGCACATGGAAAGGGAAGGCTTGGAGAGATGTGGGCCAGATATGGGCAAATGGGATGAGATCGAAGGACACCATAGTCGGCATGGACGAGTTGGATGAAAGACCTGCTTCAATACAGTATTGCTCAACTAAAGAGTGGAGTTTTAGAATGAGTTAATTTTCAACCATGTCACTTTTTGGTAGCTTTACCTCTAGCTGCCTCACCTCTGAAATTAAAGATGTAAAGATGAGCTTCATTTGTCATATGTACTTCAAAACACTGAAACATACAGTGAGCAGGTGTCACCATGCTTCCAGTGCCAACATAGCATGAGCACAACATTCCAACTCGTGCGTCTTTGGAATGTGGGAGGAAACCACAACACCTGGCACGGGGAGAACGTGCAAGCTCCTTACAGACAGCAACAGGAATTGAATCCCAGTCTTCTAATTGCTGGCATTGTAAACTGTTGTACTACCATGCCGCCCATCTTCCCTGTAATCTCCTTGAAATCCACAGCCCCTCTGCCCACCTAACACCTCATCTCAATGTCTCACTCAGTGAAGACAGATAACAGTTCAATAAAACACCTTAAGACTTTCCCTACCTTAACGATGCCATATAAATTAAATTGCTGCTGCTTGATGCAATACACTTGACTATACAAGGCTCAAGGACAGCTTCTATCCCACTGTTATAAGACTACTAAATGGACCATTTGCACAATAAGAAGGTCTCTTTATCTTATATGCCACCGTGTCATAGCCTTGCACCGTATCGTCCACTTGCACTTTCTCTGTAATATCACTCTACTCCCTGCTTGTTCATCTGTCTGCCCAAATGCTTATTAAATGCCATTATCCAGAAAAGCCTGAAATTGTGTACCATCAGGCTCACGGATAGCTTGTATGCTGCTGTTATTCACTGTTGAATTGTTCCCTAGTACTATAAAATGCATTCTCAACCTCAGTCTAGCTTGTTATGGTTTTGCATGTTATTGTCTACCCGCACTGTACTTTCTCGGTAACTTTAGCACTTCATTCTGCTTTCTGTTAATGTTTTACCCTGGACAGTCTAGTAACAGTGGGTTAGGAACTGTCCTTGAGCCTGGTGGTATGTGTTTTCAGGCTTTTGTATCTTCTGTCTGATGGAGAAGAGATTATGTCCGGGATGAGTGGGGCATTTGATTATGCTGGGTGTTTTAGTGAGGCAGTGAGTAGTGTAGACAGAGTCCATGGAGGGGGATCTGGTTTCTGTGATGTGCTGAGCTGTGTCCACAATCTGCAGTTTATTTCAGTCACAGGGAGAGATACTGAGGCCCTTTTGGAAGAACATTGGTCACCCTCATGACTTTTATAGTCAAGTGTACTGCATCAAGCAATAACAATTTAATTTATATTGAGGTTGAATTGAAACAATCTGTATGGATGGTGCGCAGGACAAGTCTTCTGCTGTATCAATAATAAACCAATTTACAAAGTTGAGACAAAATAGCTCCTTTCAAGGGCTTCTCCAATATCTTTATGATGTTTGTAAGACTGCCAAGTTTAAAAAAATGAAAAAAAACCTAAAAGCTAAAATTTCTTTGAATAAAGTAACAAACTCTTATGATAAATTGAGTGTGGGTTTCAAGATTGATTGAGTCATCCTTCATTTAGCAACCACACACATATTCTCTTCTCTAACAACTAAATGAGAGACCTGTATTCCCCCAGAGCTGCTCCTCTCTTTTCTTTAACTTGCAAGATATTGTTCAACCTTTACATTTGGTGATAATTTTAATTTGCTCTGTTTTTTGGTGCTTGGAAGAGCTATTCAATTAATCAAACACTGAAATAACTCATTATTACATTAATGCTATAATACTCGAGTGAATTGGCTACAAACAACCGCATCCTGTGGGATTCGTCACATCAGATAATCTGTTCGAGTTTAATCAGGGAAGCTCACACAAACACTTATTACATGCAACACTACTTTCTCAAAGGCACAAATAAACCTCAGGATGTCACCTCATAATTTAATATTTGTTACCCGATCAATAATCCATTATGAGTAACGATTAGATGCTGATTTTAGCTTGTGGTTTTTCTCGTGCCTGCTCCCTCTCTTACACTGGAGACACTTAAGGGAGCTGCCACAGAACCTGCTTCCTCTTCATCCAAGGTAGCTGAGATAGTGAGTGGAGAAAATTGAGTGCAAGGGAGAGTGTTGGATCAGTGTCATTTAGAAACTCCGGGAATGTGAAGTGTCACCTCCGTTTAGCAACACAATGACCACTTTGATCACTTTGCACTAAAATGGCCTCTGTTTTACGTACTTTCTTGCAAAAATTATGCATTATTTATCTTCCTTTTACGTGAATATTGCTTATTTGATGCTATGCCTCTGTGATACTGCTGCAAGTAAGTTTTTCATTGCACTTGTGCAGACATGTACTTGTACAGATGACAATAACCTCAACTTTGACAGTCAGAGAAAACTTCATGTGTAAAGTTACTTATTGTTATCTGCACAAGTAGATTTATACACAGGTACGATGAAAAATTACAGCAGCATCACAAAGACATTGTATCAGATCAGCATTCACAAGAAAAATATAAAGTACACACAATTCTTACAAGAATGAATGTAATTCAATCAAAAGATGCAGAAAGCACTTTAGGGTAAAGCGATTGTAGTGTTGCTAAACTGAGGTAGTGATTAGGGTGGTTCAGGTTGGATCATGAACTAATAGTTGAAAGAAAATTGCTGGTGATGCAGCATTTCAGGCATCTGTATTTCCTACCTGATGGTAGCTGCAAGAGGTGGCATGACCCAGATGGTGGAGATCTTTGATGATGGATGTTCTTGAGATAGTGCCTACTGATGGTGGGGAGGGATGTGCCCATGATATATTCGGCTGACTCCACTACTCATCTGCAGACCATGAGGCAACCAGTCAGGACACGCTCAGCAGTATACCTGTAGGCTGTGGTGCAGGTACCGCAAAAGTTTAATGGGAGGATGCAGAAGAAAGTTAATGGGTTATTGGTGTTAATTTGAAGCGGATATGAGTTCAAAGGGTCAGTGTTTGGATTACTGCTGATCTCAGACTTTTCCTGAAGTCAGCAATATGGAGTTAAACAGCATGGAAACAAGTCCTTTGGCCCACCACGTCCACACAACCAAGGCATCTTTCTGAGCTAGTTCCATTTGCCTGCATTCTTCTGATATCTCTCTAAACCTCTTCTATCCACGAACCTGTCCAAATGCTTTACACATGTTGTAACTGTACCTGCCGCCGCTACGTCTTTTGGCAACCCATATACTCAACAATCTCTGTGTAAGATGATGGTCCCCTTTAAATCTCTCTCCTCTCACATTAAGCCTATACTTCTCATTTTAGACTTGTGTCTCCTGGGAGGAAGACTGTGACCATTCACTTTATCTATGGCGTTCATCATTTTACAAATCTCTTTGTAACTCCTTTTGCTCCATGGAAATAGCTCCAAGCTTATCCAATCTCTTTTGATAACTCAAGCCCTCCCATTCCAGAAACATCCTGTGAAACTTTCCTGCATCCTTTCAAACTTAATCACATTTTTCTTGTAGTATGAGGACCAGAAATGTATGCAATATTCCAAGTGTGATCTCTCTGCCATCTTGTACAATTGTAACATGGTGTTCTAACTTTTGTATTCAGCATCCTATCCAATGAACTAAGTATGGAATTCATCTTCTGATAAAGATAGTACCAAGCTGCATTCTCCATCAAAGTCATAGGGATGGTGTCGGGAGCAGAGTGTGAAGTTAGGGCTCAAGCTAAGGTTTCGGGAGTGGGAAATTGGAAGACAGGCTGGAGTCTGAGCCTCTACACTGTGTTTAAAGGCTAGCAACATGGACCAGCTCCTTAGCAAAGAAAGCCCAGCAGTATCTGTACTTTCTGCGAAGGCTGAGGGAAGTCCATCTCCCAGCCCCCATCGTCATCACATTCTACAGGGGTTGTATTGAGAGCATCCTGAGCAGCTGTATCACTGCCTGGTTCGGAAATTGCACCATCTCGGATCGCAAGACCCTGCAGTGGATTGTGAGGTCAGCTGAGAAGATCATCGGGGTCTCTCTTCCCACCATCACGGACATTTACACTACGCGCTGCATCCACAAAGGAAACAGCATTATGAAGGACGCCATGCACCCCTCATACAATCTCTTCTCCCTCCTGCCGTCTGGGAAAAGGCTCTGAAGCATTTGGGCTCTCACGACCAGACTATGTAACAGTTTCTTCCCCCAAGCTATCAGACTCCTCAATACCCGAAGCCTGGACTGACACCTTGCCCTAGTCCTGTTTATTATTTATTGTAATGCCTGCACTGTTTTTGTGCACTTTATGCAGTCCTGTGTAGGTCTGTAGTCTAGTGTAGCTTTCTCTGTGTTTTTTTTATTACATAGTTCAGTCTAGTTTTTGTACTGTGTCATGTAAACCATGGTCCTGAAAAACGTTGTCTCATTTTTACTATGTACTGTACCAGCAGTTATGGTCAAAGTGACAATAAAAGTTGACTTGATTTGACTTGACTTGACGTGGTCAGATGTTGGGCCAGTAAACAGGCAAGAATACTCGGAGTCCTAGCAAGTCCAGAGTTCAAGGCCCAGAGTTTGGGCTCTCACCCAGGGACCTCATTCATCATCATTGGCCAGTCCTGAGTCAATACCAAACTTCGAAGCCCAAAGCTCAATCAGAGGTCCAGACTGAAGCACAAAGATCAATTGGACATCCAGAATTTGAGGCCTAATGACTGGAGCCCCAAGTCTGCAAATCCTTTTGAGTCCACTGGGAAGGTGGGGCCCAGTGGGAGGCTGATACAATTGGGACATTTAAGAGGCTGTTCGATAGGCACATGGATGTTAGAAATTTGGAGTGCTATGGAGAAGGGAAGTTTTAGAAAGACTGTGGAGGAGGTTTATATAGGTTGGTACAACATCAGGGGCTGAAGAACCTGTAGCTGCCTTACTGTTCTATATTCTGTATTCTGTATCTGTGTTCACTGAACCAATCTGCAGGAGATAATACTTCCTTTTGTGATGCTGCACAGATTCACTAGAACGATACAGATATGAAATAGTGTTCAATGACTATTTTATGTAGATTATGGAGTGATCTAATTTGAGGGCTTTCAGTTTTGTTTGCGGCTGAAACAAAATCAGGAACCATTGTGGACTGTCAGTAGGATGCAGAGAGGCATCAGGAGGATAGAGGCAGGTTAACCACATTGGCAAATGCATGGCAGATAGAATTTTAATGTAGAAAACTGTAAGGTCATTTACTTCGATTGAAAGCAGGAATGACGTGGAAGGTGTTGGTGCTCAGAGAGACCTGTGCTTTCTTGCACTGAAAGTTAACATAGAGGTTCAGCAAGTAATTAGGAATGGAAATAGTATATTAACCTTTATTGCAAGAGGATTTAGGGACCTCTCCTTCGCTAAAGAGTAACTCTTGATCTTTCAATCTACCTCAACGTGATCCCTGCACTGTACCTGTTTCACTGCATTATACTTTCCCTGAAATTGTAATACTATATTCAATGTTGTTTTACTTTTGACCTCCTCGCTGTACTTACTCAAGGCATGATCTGTCGGGATGGCTTGCAAATAAAAGGGTTATACAGTGTCTCATAGAATCATAGAGTTATACAGGAGGGAAAAGGTCCATGCCAACCAAGATTCTCATCTAAGCTAGTCCTATCTGCCAGCATTTGGTCCATATCCCTCTTAACTTTTCCTATCCATGTACATGTATCTTTTCAATGTTGTTAGTATGCCTGCTGCAACCACTTCCTCTGGCAGCTTAGTCAATATACTGACCACCCACTGAGTGAAAAACGAAAGCTCTACAGAATCCAATTAAAGTGCACACTCTTATACCTCTTATGATTTTATACTTCTCTCATCCTCTAGTTTCCCCAGCCCAGGGAAAGAGACTATGCTCATTTTCTTATACTCTAATAAATGAAGTCCTAACCTGCTCAACCTCTCTCCATAACTCAGCCCCTCAAGGTCCTGAAACATTCCCATAGATCTCCTCTGCACTCTTTCCATCTAAGGGCATCATTCCCATAGCAGGGTGACCAAAACCAAACACAATATTCCAAATGTGGCCTCACCAAAGTCTTGTACAACAATACATCCCAACTTCTGTACTTAGTACCCTGACTGATGAAGCCTAATAAGCCAAAAGCCTTCTTCACCACTCTGTCAACCTGCAACACCGCTTTCGGGGAACCATGTGCTTGTACTCCCAAGTCTCTTCTACTCTACAATACTCCCCAGGGCTCAACCATTCACTGTGAATGTTCAACTCTGATTTGTCTCCCCATGTGAAAATAATAAACCAATACAAATACCAGGAGAGATGCAAGTCAGCATTTCCCCTGGCTCAGTCTGGAGCTAAGGGGTTACATTTTAAAAATAAATATTGATATTGGGTTATTATTGTCACCATATACCACGATGCAGTGAAAAACTTGTCTTGTGTACTGTTCATACAGATCAATTCATTACATAGTACATTAAACTACAATAAGGGAAAACAAGAGCATTGCAGAATAAAGCGTAAAAGCTACTGAAAGAGTGGAGTGTGGGTAAAAGAAAAGTGCAAGATCAAAACAAGGTAGATTGTGAAGCCATCTTATCATGCAAGAGGTCCGTTCAAGTCCAATAATACCGGGATAACAGCTGCCCTTGAGAAATCATCTATTCAGGTAAGAGATGAGAAAGTCTGATGAATCTGAAATTCTGTACTAAAGAAAGCTGTAGAGGTTCAGTTGCTAAGTATGCTCAACGCCATGATCAATGGATTTTTGCATGGTAAAAGATCAGAGTTTGTGCAGGAAGGTGATACTAAGGTAAAAGATCCATCCTGATCTTTTCAGAAGTCATAGGGTTATAGCAGTGGTTCCCAAAGTGGGGCGTACGCCCCACAGGGGGGTAATTTGATTTTTAAGGGGGGCAATTCGAGAATGAGTTATTAACAGTGAATTTTTTCTAGTAAGTCTGTGTGAGTATGAGTGTGTGTGCGAGTTAATACATATGTGTATATACAGTATGCATACATAAAAATACTTGTGTGTATGTACATGTGTAATTGCGTATGTACTGTATATATAGTGTATCACCATCATTACAACCATCAAATGGCTTTCATAATTAAATTAATGAATTGACTGATGTAGGAAGGAACGAATGAACAAGTCCAAACGCGTAAGAAACTCGTACGAGGTCGCACCAATGCTGCTTTTTGCAGTAGCTTTCGGTTCTTGGTGGTGTGAAGGTGTGTACATTGCGTCATCTCTTTTAAACGGTGTATCTGTCTTTGTATGCTGTAGAAACGAATCGGCATTGTTTTATTTATTTATTATTATTATTATTCTAATATCACTTAATGTTCTTTTTTTTACAATTTCTTAGTAATTTCTTCCTCAGAACTTTAACAGTCCTTAGGTTCTTTTATTTTTCTCTTTCATGAATGCCATGTTCTTTGGAAGCTTGTTTAAACCAAGTTAATGGTCTTTTAGGCTTCCTCCAGGTGAATAGGAGTTCACTTTTTGAATAATAAGAATTATATATCACCACAGGGGGCATCAGGATTTTAGAGGTGATTAGGTGGGGCACGGCCAAAAAAAGGTTGGGAACCACTGGGTTATAGGGTACCGCATGAGAAAAGGCTCTTCAATCCTACTCATTCATGTTGGCAATTGTGCCCAGCAGGCTTGTACCATTTTCCTGCATCTGGCCCATATCCCTCTAAGCCTTTCAAATCCTTGTACCTCACCAAAATATCTTTTAAATATTCTTATTGTACCTGCCTCAGTCATGTCCTCTGGCAGGGTGAAGAAGTTGCCCTGCAGTTCCCTTTTAAATCCTTACCCTCTCATCGAATCCTATGTCCTCTAGTTCTTGATTTCCCACCCATGAGACAAAGACTGAGTGCATTCATCTTATCTACATCCCTGATGACTTTATAAGTTCACCCTATAGAGGTGTTTAAAATCATGAGGAGCACAGATGGAATAAAGTCCTAAACTGTACAACCTCTCCCTCTAACTCAGGCCCTTGAGTGCTGGTAGCATCCTCATGAATCCTTTCTGCACTCCTTCTTGTTTATGGACGTCTTTCGTGTAACAGGGTGACCAGAACTCTGCACAGCACTATAGGTGTGGTCTCGCCAATGACCTTTCTATTGAACAGCATATCAGTCTAGAGGGACTGAATGGTCTAACTCCTGCTGCTATTTCTCTTGCTATGTAGCACAAGTCAGCAAGTGGAGGGAAGGAAGCTGCTCTCACAGCTGGGCATTTGCTCTGAACTAGGTTGGAGGACAGGCAAGAGAAAATGAGTGTTGTGGAGATCCATTATAGGGTCGGATGCTTGAGCATGGATGGGGCAAGTTTCAAAGCACGCAATGACAGCATTAATGCATACGTGGAACATCTCTGGAGTAGATGTTATCAGTAAAATGCGGTATTGGTTGTACTGTAATTAATATTTCAGTAATATTTGAGTAATATTGTAAATACATTGTTTGTTTAAGCATTCTTTATTTTGCACAATTCTTTATGGTTATATGTAAGAAGCATGTGAATGGCATACAGCATTAAACAAATGCCATAGGTGAGCACTTCTCTAAAAAAAAGAATCTAAGAGTACACATGTTCCTGTGCTTTTCTTTTGATTAGTTTCTGAAGTTACAAAAAATAATCAGTGGTGACGAGGAAGTTTTAAAATGAACCAGAGGTGGCTACTTACCTGTTGAAGCACAGCACATTTTTCCTTCACAAGGGGAGAGAGACCTTTGTTTAAAAAAGCCAGCACATGTTTCTTTGAAAGAGGAGAAAGATGGCCGAGTTAAAAAAAAGGCAGAAAACTGATGAAATTCATGGGTTCATAAAAGGTGAGTACCAGCTGATGATAATAATAAGTAAAAAGATGCAGAATTGGATGGCTACATTGGAAAGATGGACAGGTTCGATTACACAACAGGTAACTGGATGATGTATACTGCCTGAATTGAGCAATATTCTGAATCAAAGGAAATAACCAATGAAGAGCAAGTGCCAGTCTTACTGAATGCAATAAGTGGAAAGGCATACAGTTTACTTAGAAGTCTGACTGCTCCAACCAAACCAGCCAATATAAGCTCTGCTGATGTCATTAAAGCAATGCAGGAACATTCAGAACCAAAACCATTGTTGATTGCAGAACACTTTAGGTTTCATAGGCAGAATCAACAGGAAGGCGAGTCCATTTCAGCTTAAGTGGCTGAATTGAAGAAGTTGGCTGAATATTGTCAGTTTAGTGATCTTCATAATAATGCACTGAGAGGGATTGTTTAGTTGTGGAATCTTGCAAGAAAGCATTCAAAAATGGCTCCTAACTGAAGCACAACTCACATTTAAAAGAACAGTTGAAATTTCTGTATCGATGGAAACAGCACCCAGAGATGCAATTGAGTTGCAGTCAGGAATGAAAGTGAGTGAAAACAAAATTTCAACATCTAAGCAGAAACCAGCCTGACCAAACAAATTGTGTTTCTGTTGTGGCAATTGCTCACGTACAACAGACCAATGCAGGTTTAAAGGCAAAACTTGTAGAAAATGCAGCAAAGAAGGTCACATACAAAGAGCACATCAGGCAGAAATAAAATAGACTGCCCAGGGAAGGGTAAAGCTAAAACGTCAAGTTGCAGTTTCAAACAGAGCACTAATCTGCATGCTGTTGATGACGAATTTGATAACAATGTAAGTGACACAGGACTATGTAGCCTTGAGTTTTACCATGTGAAAAGTAAGAGTAGACAAACAACACACACAAAATTCTGGAGGAACAAAGCAGATCAGGCAGCATCTATGGAAAAGCGTAAACAGCTGATGTTATGCGCCGAGACCCTTCAACAGGAACATCCTGATAGACAAGCAGAATGGCCTACACCAGAAATGAATGGCAAATGAACTAAAATGGAATTGGACACTGGCTCAGCTGTTTCAGTCATTTTACAAAATGAGATTGAATGGCATTTCAAAGATACTGAACTGAAGCCTGAAGAAATCAAACTAAGAACTTATAACATATAAGGGCAGAATTAGGCCATTCGGCCCATCAAGCCTGTCTGCCATTTCATCACGGCCGAACCATTTCCCTCTCAGCCCAGTCTCCTGCCTTCTCCCCATATCCCTTCATTCCCTGACTAATCAAGAATCTATCAACCTCAGATTTAAATACTCCCAATGACTTGGCCTCCATAGTTGACTGTGACAATGATTTCAGAAGATTCATCACTCTATGGCTAAAGAAATTCACCCTCAACTCTGTTCTAAAAGGATGTCCCTCTATTTTGAAGCTGCGTCCTCTGGCCTTAGTTTCCCTACCTTAGGAAACATGCTCTCCACATCCACTCTATTGAGACTTTTCAACATTTGATCGGTTTCAATAAGATCCCCCCCTCATTCTCCTGAATTCTAGTGAGTATAGGCACAGAGCCATCAAATGCTCCTCATATGATGAGCCTTTCAATCCCAGATCATTTTTGTGAAACTCTTTTGAACCCTCTCCAATGTCAGCATATCCTCTCCAAGATAAGTGGGCCAAAACTGTTCACAATACTCCAAGTGAGACCTCACCAGTGCCTTATAAAGCCTCAACATTATATCTTTGCTTTCATATTCTAGTCCTCTCAAAACGAATGCTAACATTGCATTTGCCTTCCTCACCACTGACTCAACCTGCAACTTATCCTTTAGGGAATCCAGCACAAGGATTCCCAAGTCCAAAAAGGATCAAGTGTTTTCCTGGTGTATATGATGAATAAAGTCTTCTTGTGCTTCCAGCTGGGTACAGGTATCGATTATAACCAATGTTTCGATGACAAACTCTGCCATCTTCAGACATGCATTATCCCTGAAGAAGATGGCAGAGTTTGTCATTGAAACGTTAGTTAATACCTGTACCCAGCTCAAAGCCCAAGAACAGTTTATTTGACTCTCAAATCTTTTTGTTCTCAGATTTTTGAATTTTCTCTCCATTTAGAAAATAATCTACCCTTTTGTTTCTTCTACCAAAGTGCATATCCATACAAACGTGAGGAAATCTGCAGATGCTGGAAATTCAAGGACCACACACAAAATGCTGGTGGAACGCAGCAGGCCAGGCAGCATCTACAGGAAGAAGCACTGTTGACGTTTTGGGCGGAGACCCTTCATCAGGGCTAACTATATCCATACACTTCCTGACAGCGTATTCTGCCTGCCTCTTCTTTGCCCATTCCTCTAATCTGTCTATGTCTTTCTGTGGCCTCTCTGCTTTCTCAACACTACCTGTCCCTCCACCTATCTTTGTGTCATTTGCAAACTTGGCCACAAAGCCATCAATTCCAAATAATTGGCATTTACAGTAAAAAGAAGCGGCCCCAACACAGACTCCTATCGAACACCACTAGTCAGCAGCAGCCAAGTAGAAAGGCTCCCTTTAGTCACACTCTTTGCCTCTTGCCAATCAGCCACTGCTTTATCCATGCTGAAATCTTTCCTGTAATACCATGGGCTCTTAACTTAATAAGCAGCCACTTTGTCAAAAAGTCTAAATACACTAATTCCACCAAGTCTCCTTTGTCTACCCTGCTTATTATTTCTTCAAAAAATTCCAACAGTTTTGTCAGGTAAGATTTCCCATAAGGAAACTATGCTGACTATGGCCTAATTCATCATGTGCCTCTAAGTACCCTGAAACCATATCCTTAACAATCAACTCCAACATCTTCCCAACTACTGAGACTAGTCTAAAATGTCCTTTTATTCTGCCCTCTCCGTTCTTGAAGAGCGGAGTGACATTTGCAATTTCCCGGATTTCCAGGATCAAGCCAGAATCCATTGATTCCTGGAAGAGCATTACTGTTGCCACCACAATCTCTTCAGCCACCTCTTTCAGAATCCTGGGGTGCAGAGCATCTGGTCCAGGTGATCTTCAGAGCTTTCAGTTTCTCAAGCACCTTCTCCCTAGTAATGGCAACTTCACTCATTTCCGCCTCCTGATACTCTTGAACTTCTGGCACACTGTTAGTGCCTTCTACAGTGAAGACAGATGCAAAATACTATTTAGTTTGTTCACCATTTCCTTGTCCCCAATACCAGCTCTTCAGCATCATTTTACTGTGATCTGATACCTACTCTTGTCTCTTTAACACTTTATATATCTGAAGAAACTTTTGGAATCCTCTTTAATATTATTGGCTAGCTTATCTTTGCATTCCATCTTCTCCTTCTTCATGACATTTTTAGTTGCATTCTGTTGGTTTTTAAAAGCTTCCCAATCCTCTCACTTCCCGTTAATTTTTGCTTTATTATATGTCTTCTTTTTGGCTTTTCTGTTGGCTTTGACTTCTCTTGTCAGCCACAGTTGCGTTATCCAGTATTTAGAATTCTTCTTCTTTGGGATGTATCTATCTTGTTCCTTCTGATTTCTACCAAAAACTCTTAACATTGCTGCTCTGCTGTCATCCCTGCTAATGTTTCCTTAGAATCAATTTTGGTCATCTCCTCTCCTATCCCTCTGTAATTCTCTTTACTCCACTGTAATACTGATACATCTGACTTTAGGTTCTCCTTCTCAAACTGTAGGGTGAATTCTATCATATTATGATCACTGTCTCCTAAAGATTCCTTCATCTACAAAGATAGATGGAGGAGCGGGTAGTGTTGAGGAAACAGAGAGCCTGCAGAGAGACTTAGATATTTTAGGGGAATGGGCAAAGAAGTGGCAAGTGAAATACAATGTTGAAAACTGTATGGTCATGCACTTTGGTGGAAGACGTAAATGGGCAGACTATTATTTAGATGGGGAGAGATTTCAAAATACAGAAATGCAAGCGGACTTGGGAGTCCTTGTGCAGGATACCCTAAAGGTTAACCTCCAGGTTGAGTTGATGGTAAAGAATGTGAATGCAATGTTGGCATTCATTTCTAGAGGTATAGAATATAAGAGCAGGGATGTGATGTTGATGCTCTATAAGGTACTCGTGAGACCACATGGAGTATTGTGTGCAGTTTGAGCTCCTTATTTTGGAGAGGGTTCAGAGAAAATTCATGAGAACGATTCCAGGAATGAAAGGGTTCCAGTATGAGGAACATCTGGCAGCTCTTGGGCTGTATTCTCTGGAGTTTAAGAGAATGAGGAGGGATCTCATAGAAACATTCCAAATGTTAATAGGCCTGAACAGTTTAGATATGGCAAAGTTATTTTGCATGGTAGGGGTACAATTTCAGGATTAAGGACATCCATTTGGAACAGAGATGTGGAGAAATTACTTTAGTCAGAGGGTGGTAAATCTGTGGAATTTGTTGCCACAAGTGGCTGTGGAGGCCGTCATGGGTGTATTTAAGGCAGAGATAGATAGGTTCTTGATTAGCCAGGGCATCAAAGGGTATGGGGTGAAGGCAGGGGAGTGGGGATGACTGGAAGAATTGGATCAGCCCATGATTGAATGGCAGAGCAGACACAATGGGCTGAATGGCCTACTACTGCTCCTATACCTTATGATTTTATCGTCTCACCTTAAGTTCTCTAATCAATTTCAGTTCATTGCACAACAACCAATCCACAATAGTTCATCCCTTAGAGGGCCCAAACACAAGCTGCACTAAAAAACATCTCTTAGGCATTCTACAAATTCCCCCTCTTGGGATCCAGCACCTATCAGATTTTCCCAATCTACTTGCATATTGAAATCCCCCATGACTATCATAACGTTACCCTTTTTGGCTCCAAAATCTGCCACGAAATGCTGCGTTTTTTATCTTCAGCCACAGACCTAAGTGAAATTGTCACTTCTTCTCATGATGCTGCTAACTGGGTGCAGTTCAACTCTAAAATGCTGGAGAAAACATAACTGCTGTGGTAATGATAGTCATAACAGTGAAATGCAACCAAAAAGCCACATTGGGCTTGTATGTGGTAAAAACAGAGGGCCAGCATTATGTGGCTGTGATTGACTGAGACAACTGCAACTTGACTGGAGATCCAACCACTATTTGCATGCCATATCCCCTGCAATAGTGCCAACTGAAAATGAATTAAGATAGGTACTGGATGATGCCATATCAGTGTCCAAGGATGGCATAGGAAAACTCAGACATATCAAGGGTAAAATAATGTTAAATGACCAGAACATATGTGTCAAGGAAGCTACCTCAGAATTACATCTGTCACAGATAGGACTTAGATGACAATAAAAATGAGCTAACTTATCCTTAGACATATGGGCCTTATGAACCACCTTAAATTGTATCAAAGTGTGTCTAGCACACATTGAAGAAGTGTTAACTAGTTGGAGAATTTTCTCCCATTTCTCTATAGGTAAAGATTTCTGAAATACTCTTTCCCATTCATTCTTAATTTTATCAGATGTACCTAGACGTATTTTCATAATCAGATCATAAATAATTGCTATTAAACTCTTCTGATAGGGGTTTAAACCTACAATATTTTCCTGTAACTTCAGTTTGATGTTGTATCGGAAAAGTAGGTAAAATAACATTCAAAAAGTTTCTAATCTGTAAATATCTGAAAAAATGTGATCTAGGCAAATTATATTTATTAGACAACTGTTCAAAAGACATGAGACAGTTATCCATGAATAAATCACAAAAACATGTTATTCCCTTCGTTTTCCATAAAAGGAAAAACTTGATCAGTTCTGGATGGTTGGAAGAAAAAACGAGTATTGGGAAAATATTGGAAAGACATTTTTGACATTATTTCAGTAGTTTTGCGTATTGATTTACAACCTCAACCTGTTACTGCAATTTCTGGATTACCAGTGATGGACTCTAGTCAATTATCCCCTTCAGCTTGCCATTTGATTGCATTTGTTACATTAATAGCCAGAAGATCCATTTTATTTAAATGGAAAGATTCTAATCCCCCTACTACATTTCAATGGTTTTCCCAACTATAACGTGTTTAAACTTAGAAAAAAACTAGGAGTGGTACTATCGATCCTTCGGTTAAATTTGAAGAAACTTGGAGGCCATTTATTCAACATTTTCATATGACGTAAGCTGACCTTTTCTGAATCTTTCTCAATAAATTTTTGTTGGTGTACAGAGGAGTGGAGCAAATGACAAATAATGATTTTAACTGATGAAACATGGCAGCCCAGCTTTTGTTTTGTTTTGTTTTGTTTTTTTTTAAAAAAAACTAGTTTAGGGGGACTTTTTTGTATAAATTTTTTTGAATCTTTTTCATGTTCAGTTATTAAGAGATTGGGAGGCTTAGATTACAGATGTTACTCGGAGTCTGTGTCTGTATGCATTAACCGTTATTAATGTAATCCCAATCTCTTTGTATTATTATCAGTTATGTTTATCAATTCGAAACTTAATAAAAAAGATTGAGAAATAAATAAAATAATGTTAAATCAAAATACCACACTCAAGTTTTGCAAAGCCCATCCAGTTTTTTTATACCATCTGTGATAAAGTAGCCAGTGAGCTAGATAGCATGGAGGCTGAAGGAATTCATTCCAAGGCTGAGTGGAACTCCTGGGCAATGTCAGTAATCACAGTAGCCAAGAATGAGTCTGTCAGGATCTGTGGTGATTTTAAGGTCATCATTATCCCAGTACTGACAGTAGATCAATACCCTCTGCCCAGGATAGAGGATATCTTTGCAAACTTTTCTGGAGGAAAACACTTCAACAAAGTGGACTTAGTTGAGGACTACTTGCAGGAAGAAGTCCAAAGTGTTTCTCACCATAAACACTCACAAAGGGCTTTCTTCGCTGTAATAGGTTTATATTTGGAGTACTGTCTGCATCTGCACTCTGGCAGAAAGGTATGCACCAGGTGCTGCAAGGCTCCCAAGCACTCAGTGTTACCTGGATGACATCACTGTTAACAGTGAGGATAACAAGGAACATCTCCAAAACCATGTTAAAAAAATTAAGAGATTATGGGCTCAGAGCACAATGAGACAAATGTAAATTCTTTAAACTAAGCATTACTGTACTTACTGTGGTCACACAATTGATGCACAAGATTTACACAAGTGTGCTGAGAAAATTCAAACAGTGGCGGATACCCCAAGGCCAAAGAATGTGTCACAGTTACACTTCTTTTTAGGATTTGTCAATTACTATTAAAGGCTCTTGCCAAACTTGGCTACTGTGCTCCATCCCTTGAACTCATCACTACAGATCAGGCTTTCTAAAAGACAAAGGAAATAGGGCCATCAGACACTGTACTCGGACATTATTATCCACATCGTCCAGTGAAACTTGACTGTGATGACTCGCCTTATGGTATATGTGCAGACATGTCAGATGTTATGAGTGATGGAAGTGATTGTTCCAGAGCCTTTGCATCACCATCCCTTACCACTGCAGACAAAAATTATGCACAGATAGATGGAGAGGTCTTGAGTCTAGTTTGGGATATCAAACTTTTTAAACAGTACTTGTATGAGAGGAAGTTGATCATTACTGGTCATCAGCCACTGGTGTCCAAAGAGTCTATCACAATTGCAATGATGGGCTCTGTTTCTTGGAAGATACATTTACAAGATCAAATCCAAGAGGACAACTAATTATGGAAATCCTGATGGATTGTGCCATTTACTTTTGGAAAAGGAAATAACTGAAAATTTTACAAAAGCGGACACTCCCCTTGACGTATTCTCCCTAATGCAATCGAAAGTCTCCTTATTGTGGCAGAGATGTTTCATATGGAAAACAGAAAAGATTCCACACTGTCTTAGGTCTATGTGTCACCAAAAAGGGCTGCAATTTGCAGCAGAAACTCCGACACCCTCATTTTTACCAGCACCAGGATTGCCCTTGATGGGGGTTGCCTCATGTGGGGTTGAGGGTTGTTGTACCATTCAAGCTGAGAGCAAAAGTGTTGGAGGAGCTACATGCTGTCATCTGAGTATGGTCAAAATAAAAGCTCTGGCTCAAAGATTTGTCTGGTGACCTGGGATAGATCAGCATAAAAAGCAGCTTGCCATGCATTTTTTGAGATGCCAACACGTCCAGGAGAAAGGTGCCCAGAGCTGTCAGAGCCTGAACCTGCAGTCCCAGAGTCAACTCCGACAACCACCACCAAAGATGAGGTCCCAGAATCTGAGATCGTTTCACAGCCACAAATCTCACCTGTCAAGCAGAGTGACCCCCTTATCAGGAAACACATTATCCCACAAGAGTAAGAAATCCTCCACAGTGATTAAACCCTTAGGCCTGATGGAACAATTTAACATTTACTATGCTGCGGAAGTCTATAAAGTAGTTGTATTATATAGTCTACTGTGCAAGATAAGCAGAGAGCAGTACGTTGCATATCTGAGTTGAGATGCATTCTATATTGAGTTGCAGTTGATAGTTAAGCAGGGAGGAGTTCAGTATATTTAATATTTGAGTAATATTGTAAATATGTTGTTTGATTAAGCATTCTTTGTTTGTTTACATAATTTATTAAAGAAGTATGTGAATGGCATACGCTATTACAACATTACACCACATGTGAACGCCACTCTAAAAGAGATATTAGAGCATGCAAGTTCCTGGGTTCCCACGTTTTCCTTTTGATTCATTTCTGAAGTTACAAAACATAATGTTAGTCAGTATCAAATTCTGGGAGACATGTAAAGTAACAGTTAGCATAATGCTTTACAACATTAGGCTTTGGAGTTCAATTCCCTTTGCTATCTGTAAGAAGTTTGTCTGTTCTCCCTGTGGCCGCATTGGTTTCCTCTGGGTGGTCTGGTGTCCTTCTACATTCTGAAGACATATGGGTTAGTGTCACTAAGTGTTTGGCATGCTTTGTTGGCGCTGGACGCATGGTGACACTTGTGGGTTGTCCCTCCCAGCAAACCTCAGACTCTGCTGGTTGTTGACATTTCACTGAATGTTTTATGTTTCAATGTATATATGACAAATAAAGCTAATCCTTTAGTTCTTTAAAATGGATCTGCATGTTCCAGCTAACATTCCCCCCCCCCACCTTAACCTTGCACAGCTGAGCAGACATTCGGTGTAGGAAGGAAGCCCTCCCCCAGTGCTATTTAAAGGCATCTTCAATTACTGGCTGTTTAGCTGCTGATTGATTTTTGCTGGCTGTTGCTATGATTCTACAAGTGTTTGGTCCTTTTCATAGTGGTCTCACGTTGCGGCAGTCCATGGGGACTGGTTTGGCAGGTGCTGAAGGACTGTGAGCTGCCTTCAAGGTTCCTGCATGAATCTAAGTGCCCTCAGACACAGTGAATCAGTGGGCTCTCCTCTTGAGGGACAGGGGGTTGAGGTGAGGGGGGGTTGGTGAGCAGGAGGTATGGAGGGTGGAGCTGCTGGAAGTGACGAGGGTGTGGAATGTTGTCTGCAGGAGGTCTTGTGACCACCAGCAGTGAATCACACATGTCAGTGCTTGGTTTACTGCCAGACCTCTGATCTTTTCATCCTGAGATCGCTGTTACATCTGTCATCCAACATCACACAGCTTTCTCTGCACAGTGCAAAAGCCAGAACTGCCATAATAGAAAGCACCCGAACCAAACTCATTGTTGAAATTGTGATTGTTGATCTACTGATCACCCAGCTACCTCCCCTCAGTCCCAATCTTTCATATCGTTTTGCCTTACCAGAGCAAGATGGGACATGTGGTGAGTGCTGCCTCAAACACAACCTCCCATGCAGCGTCAGTAAAACTGAGGAAGTGGAAAGTCAAACATGCACCAGTCTACTTAGGGGGATCAGTGCTGGAGAAAGTCAAAGGCTTCAAATGGTTGGGCATTAACATATTAGTTGGCCTCTCCTGGGCCCAGCCGGTGGCTGCAATTACAAGGATGGCACACCAGTGTCTTCACTTTCTTAGGAAGTTCCGGAGGTTTGGCTTGCCACCTACAGTAGAACAAACTTTCTACAGAAATACTATTGTAAGTATCCAGACTGCTTGCATCATGGTCTGGTAAGGCAATTCAAAAGCGCAGGAACCCTGTGAATTCAGACCAATGTATCACAAGCACATTCCACACCATCAGCAGTATCTGTAGGAGAAGCTTCTACACAAAGGCGACATCTGTTGTTAAAGATATCCACCATACCTTCTTCTTGCAGCTACCACTGGACAGGAAGCCTGAAGTTCCAAATGACCAGGTTCAAGGACAGTTACTTTCCCTTCAACCATTTGTTTCTTGAAACCAACCAGCATAACCCGAATCACCACAGCGTAACAGCACTATAACTACTTTGATCACTTTGCACTAAAATAGATACATATTGTCCCGTGTTCTTGTAAATGCGCTCTTTCTTGTAGAATTGTGAATATTTTTGATTTTTCTTGTCAATGCTGCTTAAAAACTGTCATAAGCTCTTGATGCTGCTGCAAGTAAACTTTTCATTGCACATGTGCACAAATGCATTTGCGCAAATGAGAATAAACTCAACTTTAATTTTGATTTTGACTTTGATCCCAATGCAGTGCTGGTTGTAGATTCTCAGCTTCAGTGGAAGAAACTGTGGGTAGGCTTGCACAAGCTCTGGTCCTAGAAGGGTCCATTTCAGCCCAGTCTGGATGCAAAGTTCCGACCAGAAACATTGTCAGCCCCTCCCATTCCTAAGATGTTGCTTGACCCGCTAAGATACCCCAGCAGATTGTGCTTGGTCCAGACTGCACGATTTTGACAGGGGAAGTGACAGTCAGCAGCAAAGGTACTGGAGGACAGGTCGTGATGGGAAGATGTGTGTCTAGTGGAAGGACAGGATGTTCCTGCAGGCAGGATACATTGAGGGCTGGTGACCTCCCGGGTTGGTAAGTCCTGGGGTTGGAGGTCTGTGTGAATCTGGAGGCCGAAGCCTGGATTTCAAAGTCCCAGAACAAAGAGGGAAGAAGGGAGGTGGATCCTGGGAGATCCTGCATTTTGCAATGGACAAAGTGGTCCCCCAATCTATGTCTGTTCTCACTGAAGTAGAGGAGGCCGCACCAGTAGCACCAGATACAACAGATGAAAGACTCAAGGTGAAGAGTCACCTCATTTAGAAGGACTGTTTGGGGCCATGATTGGTGATGAGGGAGGAGGTGTAGGGGCAGGTGTAACACTTGTCATGCTTGCAGGGATAAACGCCAGGAAGGAGATCAGTGGGAGGGACATGTGGACAAGGGAGTCAGGAAAACAGCAATCCCTTCGGAAAGTGGAGAGGAATGTGAATTTGATATGCTTAGTGGTGGGATCCATTTGGAGATGCTGGAAGTTATGGAGAATGATGTGCTGGATATGATAAACTTGCAAAGGAATGGCCACCTCAATCAAGAGTCTAACCACCATCCTAGGCATTCATTAGCGTTGCCTCCAAGTCCCCAGTCATAAAATGCTCAGGGTCACCATTGACTGGAAACTCAAATAGACCAGCTGCAAACATGCAAGGGCAAGTCGGAGCATCGTGCAGGGAGTCAGTCACCCCTGATACTGTAAGAGAGCAACACACCCCACGCTCACCCTGTAATGGGAAAAATATTATTCATCTGGAAAGAATGTATGAAAGATGTACAATGATGTTTTGAGGACTCGAAGCACTGAACTATAGGGAGAGTTTGGATGGGCTGGAACAAACTACGTTAGGTCACACGGGATTTAGGGGGCGCTAGCAATGTGGGTTCAGAATTGGATTGATGATAGGAAGCAGATGGTGATTCCTGACGGACGATTCTCTGACTGGAGGCCTATGACTAGTGGGTTAACCCCTGGGTTCAGTGTTGGGACCTCGGTTATTCATTATTTATGTAAATAATTTGATTATGAATGTAAGTAACACGATTAGTAACTTTGTTGATGATACCATATTAGAGTGTTTTATTGACAGTGAAGCAGGTTACAATGAATTGCAAAGGGAACTTCATCAGTTAGGGAGACGAGCAGAGGAATGCAAAGTGAAGTTTAACTTAAATACATATGAGGGGATGCATTTTGGACAGTCAAACCAGGGTAGGACCTATGCTGGGAACGGCAGGGCACTAACAAGTGTTGTGGAACACAGTGGAACAGAGGGACCTGGCAGTACAGGTGCACAGATCACTGAAAGCAGCTGCACAAGTAGACAGGATGGTGAAGAAAGTGTTTAGTATGCTAACCTTCATCAGTCAGGCCATCGAGTTTAGGAATAGCGACATTATGTTGCAGTTATGTAAGTCATTGGTGAGGCTGCACATGAAGTATCCTGTACAATTTTGGTCTCCCTGTAATCGGAAAGACATTGTCAAGCTGGAGAGGTGCAAGAAAGATTTATGAGAATGTTGCCTTAGTTATAGAGACGCTGGATCTTTGTTCCTCGGAGAATAGAATGAAGGGTGATTTCATTGAAGTTTATAAAAGCATGAGAGGTATGGATAAAGTCATAGTCTTTTCTCCAGGATTAGTGAATCCAAAACTAGAGGGAACAGATACAAGAGGGAAAAAAAGGGGAGAGATTTAAAAGAGACTTGAGAAATAGCATTTTTACACCGTGGGTCGTGAGTACCTGGAATGAGCTGCCAGAAAAAGTGGTTGAGGTTGGTACAATTTCAACATTTAAGAAGCATTTGGATAGGTACATAGAGGAGGGGGAGACTTTGAAGGTTATGAGGTGAATGAGGACAACTGGGACTAGCACGGACGATGCTAAGGTTGGCATAGACCAACTGCACTGAAGGACCTGTTTCCATCCTGTATTACTCTATGATTCTATGATGCTGTGACTTTTTTCCTTTGAATGTAGGAAACTGAGAGGTGATCCGAGAGAGGTATATAAAGTCATGAGGGGCATAGATAGAGTGAATGCACAGTCTTTACCTGATGGGTGAGGAATCAAGAACTAAGGCCATAGGTTTAAGGTGAGAGGGAAGTGATTTAAGGTAACAGGCTTAGTGGAAACCTGGGGGGGGCTCTGAAAAACTGTGGCTGTTGTGTTCAAGGACATTTTCAATCTCTCATAGGAACAGTTGGGGGTTACCACCTGCTTCAAAGGGCAACAATCAAACCAGAGCCTACGAAGAAACAGCATCTATATATCTGCTGGTGTTACAATGACACAGGAGTGAGATATACCAGTCAGTAGAGTGCTGTTGCAGCAACAACTTTGCACTCAAGGTCAGCAAGACCGAAGAGCCGATTGTCGACTTCAGGAAGGATAAGACAAGGGAACACAAACCAATCCTCATGGAGGGATCAGAAGTGGAGAGAGTGAGCAATTTCAAATTCCTGGGTGTCAATATCTGAGGACCTAACCTGGACGCAACATATTGATGCAATTATAAAGAAGGCAGGACAACGGCTATATTTCATTCGGAGTTTGAGGAGATTTGATTTGTCAACTAAAATACTCAAAAACCTCTACAAATGTACCACGGAAAGCATTTTGACTGGCTGCATCACTGGCATATGTCATGAAATTTGTTAACTTAATGGCAGCAGTACAATGAAATACATGACTAACAAATATAGAGAAAAAAAAACTGTCTATTAAATAGTTAAGTTAAAATAAGTAGATCAACATGACAGAGATAAAAAAAAAGTAGTGAGGTAGTGTTCACGGATACAATGTCCACTTAGATATCGGATGGCAGAGGGGAAGAAGCTGTTCCTAAATCGCTGAGTGAGTTTCTTCAGACTTCTGTACCTTCTTCCCAATGGTAACAGTGTGAAGAGGGCATGTCCTGGGTGGTGGGGGTCCTTAGTGGAGGACACTGCCTTCCTAAGACACCACTTCTTGAGAAGATTGGGTACCCTGGAGGCCCATGATAGAGCTGACTAATCTTAATAGTTCCTGTAAGTTATTTCGATCTTGTGCCGTAGCCTCCCCCCACCACCCCCTGTCCATTCCTTGTTGATAATCAACACTGGTGCACCTCGAGGATATGTACTTAGCCCACTGTTCTACTCTCTCTACACCCATGACTGTGTGCTAGGCACAGCTCAAATGTCATCTAAAAATTTGCTGATGCCACAGCGATTGCTGGCAGAATTTCAGATGGTGACGAGAAGGCATACAGAAGCGAGATATATCTGCTAATTGAGTGGTGTTGCAGCAACAATCAGTGCTAGGAGCACAAAAGAATTGATTGTGGACTTCAGAAAGGGTTGGATAAAGGAACAGACACTGGACCTCATAGAGGAATTAGAAGTAGAAAGAGTGAGCAATTTCAAGCATGGGTGTCATCATCTCTGAGGATCTATCCTGGACCCAACATATTGATGCAGTTACAAAGAAGGCACAGCAACAGCTATATTTATTGAAATAGAAGCTGCAGAAAGTAGTGAATGCAGTCGGCTCCATCATGGGTACTAGCCTTCCTAGCATCCAGGACATCTTCAAGGAGCGAAGCCTCAAGAAGGTGGCATCCATCATCAAGTACCTCCATCACGCGGGACATGCTCTTTTCCCATTGCCACCATCAGAGAGGAGGTACCCGAGCTTGAAAGCACACACTCAATGATTCAGGAACAGCTTTGTCCCCCGTCATCTGATTTCTGAATGAACACTGAGCCCATGCATACTTGCTCACTACTTAGTTTTGCTCTGCTTATTTAATTTAACTTTTATATATATATATGTAACCCACAGGTTATGTCGGCTACATAAGTCAAGGGAAAACAATCTCTGGCCCCACCAAGTGTATGAGATTGACGTGCAAAGCCTTCTGTTTGTGCAGATGCTGCGTGATGTGTTACCCTGTTACAAATCAGAACCACGAAATAATAGACAGTACACCATATGTAATTAAACAATTTAGTAATATAATTCTTAATTTGACTAAAGGGTTGGTAAAGAAAAACAAAAAGAAAAGGGCCCATTTTAATGAAGCAGTCTAATGGTGCATGAATTGAAGTTCACGATTTCTCTTTTGACAATCCTCCATCAATTTCCCCGGGATTCATCGACTCCCAGCCCCATCCAAGTCCACTCCTTTCTGGTGTCTTCTCTCTCCATCTCCCACTGAACAAAGGACCCAGCTCACACAGCACGAAAACACACTCCCCTCCCCTCACATTCCAAAGCAGCCGTTATCTCTAACCACAACCCAAACACTGTTTCTACAAAAAGACCATTACGTTAGCAGTGAAATCCTTCCCAGGGTGTTACACTCTCCCCCCACCAAAATTAGTCATGTCCTTAGTAGTCCAGAGATAACTTGCAAAGCACGAAGTCCAACCCAGGTGTAAAAGGCAGTGACATAGCTCCCCAAGGCGGTAGGCACCACACTCTGTCCCCCGGTGCTACATAAACAAAGGTTGATAGGTAACCTCGCCTTGCGCCCAAACATCAGATAATATGGCAAGTACCCGATTGCTTCATTTCGTGTACAGTTGTAACAGTGGACCAGATGTCCAATGTGTTGACTCCACTTTGTCTTCTTGCTTATTTCCAAAGTTCTGAACATGTCTAGCAGGTCTGATTAGACCTTGGGGGCTGGGGATCACCCTGCAGGTGATAAGCAATAGTCCTCAGCTTCTTGACTCCAAGCTTGCTCAGTAACTCATGTATGAGCCTACATTCAAACTCTCGTCCCAGATCACTATGTATCCACCTGGAGAAGCCATAATAAATGAAATACATCTCCCATATTACTCTGGCCACTGTGGATGCCCTCTGGTCCTTGGTAGGGAAAGCTTGCGCATATCTGATGTAGTGATCCGTGATGACTAAGTCATTCACCATGTTGCTGTGATCTGGTTCTATTAACAGGAAATCCACACACACCAGGTCCATGGGCCTCGCAGGCAGTGTCTTCCTCCATATGCATCGAATGCACGACTTGCAGTATTCTTCAACCTCCAGATTAATTTGGGGCCAATAAAACCGATCTCTGAGCAATCCATAGGTCTTTTCAACCCCCAAATGTCCAGAATCATCATGAAATGAGTTCAACATAATCCTCCAATAATTCTCTAGGCAGAACCAGCTGGGAATGCCGAGGTCGGTCCAGGGGCAACTTGACCCGGGATAGGATCTGGTTCCTCAGTTCCATTCTGGGCCATTCTCACAGTAATGGAGGCACCGCAGCGTGTTTCGTCTTCTCAGCTTGGGCCGTCTCCCTTTTCGACCGCTGACCAAACGGTACCGATGTCTGGGTCATCTCGCTGAGCAGCTGCCACTTCTCCAGGATGTAATTCCGCTAACTGACAGTCAGGTTACAGTAAGCTTGTGGAATGGCGCCATCAGAAGCTCCCAATTGACCCAGATCACCTCAGTGTCGGGCACACGGCACGAAAACACCCTCCCCTCACTGGACGGCTCACATTCCAAAGCACCCGTTATCTCTAACCACAACACAAACATTGCTTCTACAGAAAGGCCAGTATGTTAGCAGTGAAATCTTTCCTAGCGTGTTACATATACATAATTAAATTTTCATTTTTTCTCACCCCTTATGGGTGGTGTGCATGTGTATTTTTTCTCTCAGCCTCAGGTCCTCTACCAGAGGCCTGGAGTTTGAGGGATCGGCGCAGTATCCTTGCTGTTCCTAGTAGTGCGCTCTTCTGGACCGAGATCCCAGATGTTGTTCCTTGGATTTGTTGGAACCACTCTCCATGCCCAGGTGTCACAGGGATTACTCTGGCTTTAAACTTCCACATCCTTTCTATCTGCTTCTTCAAGCCATGGTATTGCTCCAGCTATTCATATTCTTTCTTCGTGATGTTACTGTCATTCGGGATTGCCACATCTACTACTATAGCTTTCTTTGTTCTTTGTCCAGTATTACTATGTCTAGATGGTAGGCCAGTTGCTGCTGACCAGTCTGTATTTGGAAGTCCCACAGGATCTTAGCTCTGTCATCCTCCACTACCTACTCGGGTGCTTCCCACTTGGATTTGGAAGTGTCCAGTCCATACCTAGCACAGATATTCCTGTACAGAATTTCCGCAACTTGCTTGTGTCGTTCAGTTCATGGTGTCCCTGCCTGGATTTTGCACCCCAGTATTATCTGCTGGATGGTTTTAGTAGACTCATTGCACAGTCTGCATCTTGTGTCTTGTCTGGTGTGATAAATACCTGCCTCCATTGCTCTTGTGATCAGTGTCTGATCTTGTGCAGCCATGAGCAACGTCTCTGTGCTGTCCCTCAGCCCTGCCATTTCCAGCCATTGGTAGGATTTTCCTATGTCAGCCACCTCTAATACCTGCCAATGGTAAATCCAGTGCGGTGGCTTGTCCTGCCATGGCCTCTGATCCTCTGGCTCTGCTTCACCCACTTCCATTTCCATGTCCCTATCTGCTGTCTGACGTTTCTCCCAGCAGGTTGTCCTTAGGCGCCATCTTCCTGACATACTCTTGGATGTTTTGCATTTCTTCAAGGACTGTGGCCTTGACACTTCCAAGTCCCCATCCTCCTTTATTCCGGAGGGTGTACAGTTGCTCGACCTTGGACTTTGGATGGAATCCTCCGTGTATTGATAGTAGTTTCTGGGTCTTGATGTCAGAGGTTTCCAATTCGTTCCTTGGCCGGCACACTATTGCGGCTGAATATCTGATGACTGGTAGGGCCAATGAGTTGATGGGTCTGGTCTTGTTCTTCCCATTCAGCTGGCTTTCTAGGACCTGTCTCACTCTTTGGAGGAACTTGGATGTTGCAGTCTACCTTGTGTTCTCATCGTGACTTCCATGCACCTGCAGGATCCCCAGGTATTTGCATCTGTCCTGCACATCTGGTATGTGGCCTTCAGGTAACGCAACTCCTTCAGTCCTGATGAGTTTGCTTGTTTTCACCATCATCCGGCTGTTTCCAGTTCAAGTGACATCCCAATGTCTCTGCTGTACACCTTTCTCAGGCAGATTAGTGAGTCAATGTCTCTTTCATTTGTGGCTTACAGCTCGATCTCACTCATGTACAGGAGATGGCTGATGGTCACTCCACACTTGAACCTGTACCCATATCCACTCTCTGAGATGATCTGGCTGAGGGGGGGGGGGGGTCAAGCCTATGTAGAACAGCAGTGGGGACAGTGCATCACCCTGGTGTATTCCACATCCGATAGTCACTTGCGCCATTGGCTTTGAGTTAACTTCTAGCATTGTCCTCCAATAGCCCACTGAGTTCTTGATGAAGGTCCTCAGTGTCTTGTTGACCTTGTATAGAGACAGACAAGCCAGGATCCATGTGTTGGGCATTGCGTGTATGCTTTCTGGTAGTCGATCCAGGCTGTGCCTAGGTTGGTTTGCCCGGTCTTAGAGTCTTGTATGACTGCTTTACCTACCAGTCCATCACAGCAGTAGATGGCCAGCAATGGGTAGCAAGTATGAAGAATTGGACATCATCAGGGCCTGACATGATCCACACCTATTTGTTGAAGAAACTAACAGCATTACATACATGGCTGGCAGCTCAAATGAACCTACTACTTGAAGCAGGCTCCTGCCCTCACTGGCTAACTTAAGGAAGGACAGAACTCATAATGAGGGATCCCCACTAAGGAACAATACTATCAAACTAGCAGCCTGTAACCTGCCTGTCAGCAGCACGGAAGCTCCTATCAGGCATCATAGCCACCAAGCTGAAGGAACATGTGTGTAAATTCCTGAGCCAAGAGGGGGATTGGTAATGGACCCAGAGGTTTCAAGCACCAACATATCTATACTTACTGGTGAGTCACAGTTTTTATTAAGCATTGCATTATACTGCTGTCACGTAACAACAAATTTCCTGACATGTGCCTGTAATATTAAACCTGACTCTGATTCTGATTCTGAATTTAAAGGGCAGTATTTTAACACTGAGGGGCTATGTACTGTATATTGAATGAACTGCTAGAGTAAGGGATTAATGCAAGTACAATACAAACTTTCAGAAGAAAGTTGGACAGGTACATGGATTGGAAAGTTTTCGTAAGTTATGGACCAGTTGAGCAGAGGAGCCTGTTTCAGTGCTGTACAGCTCTTTGCCTGCCTGGATGAGTGAAGTTCCAGCAACTGTCAAGAAAATATCAACACCATCTATAGCAATGCAGCTGCTTTATTGGTACCCTCTAGATTAAAAAATACCTTCTTACCTCTGTCCTGAATGGCTGACCTTTTATTTTGTTTGTAGACATGTAAGCCAGGGAAATATCATTCCTGCATCTACCCTGTCAAGCTGCTGAAGAACTTTGTACATTTTGATAAAACTACCTTTCATTCATCCAAACCTAAGAGAATACAGGCCTTGCCTGCCTACTGCCTCCTCAAACACAAACTACAGATGAGAAATCAGGCTGGGGAACTAAGTTCTGCTCCCTCCATGTGAGTACAGCCTTCATTAGGGTGGGGGGACAAGGCATCTTGCACAGCTTTCCCACTATCGTCACACCTTGATACCTGGCACAATGCATCTTTATCCTGCTCCTCTACAGTACTGGTGCAACACACAGAAAACGCTGCAGGAAATCAACAGGTCAGGCAGCATCTATGGAGGGAACTGAACAGTCGACATTTCGGACTGAGACCTTTCATCGTGTTTCTAGCATCTACAGTCTTCCTTGTGTCTCCTACTTGCGGTACTGTTTATGTCTTCCCATTTACTTACTGTTCCTGTGCAGAAGGATAATTGAGAAACTGATGTATTGGTAATTTGGTTTATTATTGTCACCTGTAACTTTGTTTTGCATGCCATCCATACGGATCTTTTCACCACATTAGTTCTTTGAAGTAGTACAAGGGAAAAGCACCAATAGATCACAGAATAAATTTCACAGTTACAGAGGACGTGCAGTGCAGGAAGACAATAAGGTACAAATTCAAGATGAGATGGTATGGTGAAGAGTTCATCTAGGGTACCGTTCAATAGTCTTATAACAGTAAGGTAAAAGCTATTCTTGAGGACGGTGGTATTTGCATCTTCTGTCCGATGGAAGAGAGGAGAAGAGAGAGTGTCTGAGATGGATGGGGACTTTGATTATGTTGGCTGCTTTACTGAAGCAGTGGGAAGTGTAAACAGAGTCAGTGGAAGGGAGGCTGGTTTCTGTGATGGACTGGCCAGTGTCCACAAATCTCTGCAGCTTCTTGTGAACTTGGACTGCAGTGGGTTCCAGAACACAGTATAAGTAAACCCCATCTTCTAAAGAGCAGCTAGGTGTAGGCAATAAATTCTAGCCTTGTCAGCAGCACCCAGTTACTAAAAAATGACAAGATAAATAAAAACACCTTTAGCAATCTATTGAAGGACAGGGTTGCATTGAGATGCTGCAATGACTGTTGAACATGGTGAGATGCAGCTACATGAGATGTTAGGGAGAGTGGACAATGTGACACCGATCTTCAGACATTATCTCAGAGCAGGTTGCACAAATAGGAGAAAATCTGCAGATGCTGTAAGTCAAGGCAACACACGCACACAATGCTGGAAGAATCAGCAGGCCAGGCAGCATCAATGGAATAGAGTAAAGAGACGATGTTTCGGGCTGCAACCCTTCATCGGAGCTGGGAAAAAAGAGATGAGGTCAGAGAAAGAAGATGGGGGAGGGGAGGAAGGAGTACAAGGTGGTAGGTGACAGGTGAAACTGGGAGAGGGGGAGTGTGTGAAGTAAAGTGCTGGGAAGTTGATTGGTGAAAGAGATAAAGGGCTGGAAAAGGGGGAGTCTGATAGGAGAGCAAGAAGGCCATGGAAGAAAGGGAGGGGTGGAGCACCAGAGGGAGGGATGGAGATAAGGTGAGAGAGGGAAATGGAAATGGGGAATGGTGAAGGGGGGGGGGTTGCTATTACAAAAAAATAAGAGAAATCCATGTTCATATCATCTGGTTGGAGGCTATCAAAACAGAATATAAGGTGCTGCTCCTCCAAGCTAGGTGAGGCCTCATCACAGCAGTAGAGGAGGCCATGGACTGACATGTCGGTATGGGAATGGGTAGTAGAGTTGAAATGGGTGGCCACCAAGAGATTCTGCTTTTTCTGGCAGACAGAGCATAGGGGTTCAGCGAAGCCCTATAGTCTCCAAGTCTATGTCGGGTCTCACCAATATACAGGAGACCACACCAGGAGCACCAGGTACAGTAGATGACCCCAGCGGACTTACAGGTGAAGTGTTACCTCACCTGGAAAGACTCTTTGGGGCCCTGAATGGTAGTGAGGGGGAAGATACAGGGGGAGGTTTGGCACTTGTTCGGCTTTCAAAGATAAGTACAATGAAGGAGATCAGTGGGGAGGTACAAGTGGGCAAGGGAGTCGCATAGTGAGCGATCACTGCGGAAAGTGCAAAGTTGGGGTGGGGGGAGCAAAAGAGGTGGCTGGTGGTGGGAGCCCAGTGGAGATGGCAGAAGTTACAGAGAATTATGTGCTGGATGTGGAGGCTGGTGGGCTGGTAGCTGAGGACAAGAAGAACCCTATCCCTGGCAGTTAGATGGGGTGAGGATAGATGTGCACAAAATGGAAGCGATGTGGGTGAGGGCAGGATTGATGGTGGAGGAAGGGAAGCCCCTTACTTTGAAGAAGGAGGACATCTTATTCGTTCTATAATGAAAAGCCTCATCCTGAGGCAAATGGAGCGGAGATGGAGGAATAATGAGAAGGGAATGGCATTTTTACAAGTGACAAGGTGGGAAGAGGTATAGTCCAGGTAGCTGTGAGAATCAGTGGGTTTATAACAGAAATGGGTACGTAAACTGTCTGCAGAGAGAGCAAGAAAGGGGGCTCCAGGTTGTTGCTAGATTGGTCCCTGTTCCTTGACCATACAGTGCCTATGAAAAGCATTCAACCCCCCTGAAAGTTTTCATGTTTATTGGTTTACAACATTGAATCATTGTGGATTTAATTTTGCATTTTTTGATGCTGATCAACAGAAAAAGACTCTTTTGTGTCAAATTGAAAACAGATCTCTACAAAGTGATATAAATTAATTACAAATATAAAGCACAAAATACTTGATTGCATAGTTACTCAGCCCATTCAAGTTGGTATTTAGTAGATGCACCTTTGTCAGCAATTACAGCCTTGAGTCTGTGTGGATAGGTCTCTATCAGCTTTGTACATCTGGACACTGCAATTTTTCCCCATTCTTCATTACAAAACTGCTCAAGCTCTGTTAGATTGCATGGGGATCGTGAGTGAGCAGCCCTTTTCAAGTCCAGCCACAAATTCTCAATTGGATTGAGGTCTGGACTCTGACTTGGCTACTCCAGCACATTAACTTTGTTGTTTTTAAGCCATTCCTGTGTAGCTTTGGCTTTGTGCTTGGGGTCATTGCCTTGGTGGAAAACAAATCTTCTCTCAGGTCACAGTTCTCGTGCAGACTGCATCAGATTTTCCACCAGGATTTCCCTGTATTTTACTGCATTCATTTTACCCTCTACCTTCACAAGACTTCCAGGGCCTGCTGCAGTGAAGCATCCCCAGAGCACGATGCAGCCACCACCATGCTTCACGGTAGGGATGGTGTGTTTTTGATGATGTGTGGCGTTTGGCTTATGCCTAACATAGTCTGATGGCCAAAATGCTCAATTTTAGTTTCATCAGACCATGGAAACTTCTTCCAGCTGACTTCAGAGTCTCCCACATGCCTTCTGGCAAACTCTAGCTGAGATTTCATGTGAGTTTTTATTTCAACAGTACCTTTCTCTTTGCCACTCTCCCACAGAGGTGCGACTGGTGAAGCACCTGGGCAACAGTTAATATGTGTGCAGTCTCTCTCATCTCAGCCACTGAAGCTTGTAACTCCTCCAGAGTAGTCATAGGTCTCTTGGTGACCTCTCTCACTAGTCCTGTTGTTGCATGATCACTCAGTTTTTGAGGATGGCCTGCTCTAGGCAGATTTACATCTGTGCCATATTCTTTTCATTTCTTGATCATTGACTGAACTGTACTCTAAGGGATATTCAGTGACTTGGAAATTTTCTTGTGTTCATCTCCTTACTTGACTTGTGCTTTTCAATAACCTTTTCACAGAGTTGCTTGATGTATTATTTTGCCAGGATACTGACTCATCAGCAGTTGGACGTTCCAGATACAGGTGTATTTTTACTACAATCAATTGAAACACCTTGACTGCACATGGTGATCTCGGGCCAAAACATCAGCTGTACTCTTTTCCATAGATGCTACCTGGCCTGCTGAGTTCCTGCAGCATTTTGACTGCACCAGTGATGATTTGGTGTGCCATATTAAACAAGGTGAATACATATGCAATCAATTATTTTGTGTTTTATATTTGTAATTAATTTAGGTCACTTTGTAGAGAACTGTTTTCACTTTGACAAGAATAAGTCTTTTTCTGTTGATCAGTCTCAAAAAAAGCCAAATTAAACCCACAGTGATTCAACATTGTAAAACAATAAGACACAAAAACTTCTAAGGGGGCGCAAATACTTTTTGTAGGCACTGTATTCTGACTGGCTTCTTAATGCACCAGAGTTTCACTGTAATGTTGGATCACGGCCCTTCTCTATCACCTACAATGAGTCATGTAGCCTGACTAGCAGCTTTAATTCAAATGGAGGGTCATGAACCTGAAACACCCTCTGTCTCTTTAGAACAGGAACAAGCCATTCATCCCAAATTAAAGTAAGTCTCTAATCACAAGATTCTGCAGATGCTGGAAATCTTGAGCAACATGTTCAAAGTGCTGGAGGAACTCAGTAAGGCAGGCAGATCTATGGAGGGGAATAAACAGTCAATGTTTCAGGCTGAGACCCTTTATCATGACTAAATCTCTTTAGCCTGTACCTGATCTATATCCCTCCATTCCCTACATTCCCTACTAATTACAAGAATTTCTAAACTCCACATGTTCTTCATCTCCAAAGAATTTTGGGATCAGATACACTCATATAAGTTTTCAGGGAATTATAAATTATTTTATTAATCAGACCTCGAAGTTCAAGAAGTTCAAAGTTCAAAGTAAAATGTATTATTAGAGTACATATGTGTCACCACATGCAACTGTGAGATTCTTTTTCTGTGTGCATACTTAGCAAATCTATAAAGAAGAACTGTAATCAGGATCTGTAAATTGTAAACAAACTGAAAATGAAGATAATAAATAAATAGCAATAAATAACATGAAATAAAAATATAAAAGATTCATTAAACAGGTGTAGTTATCTCTTTTTGTTCGACAGCTTGATGTCTGAGGGGTAGGAACTGTTCTTGAACCTGGAGGTGTGAGTTCTGAGACTCTTGTACCTTCTACCTGATGGCAGCAGAGAGAAAAGCGCATGGGCTGGGTGGTGAGGTACTTCGATGATTGATGCTGCTTTTCTACAGCAATGTTTCATGTAAATGTGCTGAATGGTTGGGAGGGTTTTACCTGTGATGTACTGGGCTGAATCCACTACCTTTTGTAGGGTTTTCCACTCAATGGCATTGGTCTTCCCATACCATGCCATAATGCAGCCAGTCAGCACACTTTCCACCACACACTTATAGGTTTTGATGACATGACAAATCTCCGCAGAATCCTGCAGAAGTAGAGGCGCTGTCATGCTTTCTTCGCTATTATATTTATATGATGGGTCCAGAGCCGGGTTTTTGAAATAGTGACACCATGCAATTTAAAGTTACTGACCCTCTCCACCTCTGATCCTCTGATGGTTACTGACTCGTGGACCCCTGGTTTCCCTCTCCTGAAGTCTACAGTCAATTCCTTGGTCTTAGTGACACTGAGTGAGAGGTTGTTGTTATTACACCACTCAGCCAAGTTTTCAGTCTCCTTCCTGTATGCTGATTCAACACCACCTCTGATACTGCCCACAATAGTGGTGTCATCAGCAAACTTGTACATGGTGTTGGAGCTGGACTTAGCCGCACAGCAGCGGGTGTAGAGCAGGGGGCTAAGCACACGTCCCTGCTCCTGTGCTGGAGGAGATGTTGTTGCTAATCCGAACTGACTGAGGTTTACGTGAGGAAATCCAGGATCCAATTGCACAAGGGTAGATCTGAATTAATGGATGACACCTAATGCAGTCACATGATTCTTATCTGAAAATTGAAACTTATGTCAAATTTCAGTTATAGTGCACCTTTACCATTATAACCCATCTCAAACTACTTCATGGACTTTCAATAGGATTGCCTTCAGACCAGCTGGTTTAAAGAAGTGACTGATGACTGGCAGGAGGAAGAGGAATAGTGTGTGTGTGTGTGTGTGTGTGTGTGTGTGTGTGTGTGTGTGTGTGTGTGTGTGTGTGTGTGTGTGTGTGTGTGTGTGTGTGTGTGTGTGTGTGTGTGTGTGTGTGTAAGGATTAATGTGTATACCACAATGTGTATGCATGTTTGTAACTGTATGTATGTGTGTGTGTGTACTCCACAATGTGTGTGTGTGTATGTGTAAGGGTTAATGTATATACCAAAATGTGTGTGCATGTTTGTAGCTGTGTGTGTGTGTGATTCATTAGTGAGTGTGAACTGATGTGAATGCTTTGGATTGGAATGAAACTCTTCCTGGTTGGAAGGCTGCAGCCTATTACAACTGCTGGTATAATGAAAGTTAAATGGGAGAGGTGAAAAGGGTGAAGAGCAAGTCCAAGGATTCTGGGGGGAATTCATCTCTGTGAAGCTATGGGAGAGGCAGTTCTGTTCTCCACTGACAGATCTGCACGGCCCAAAAATCTAATACTTCTCTGTCAGGAAATGTAAGCTATGAGACCGAGTTTCTGTTACATTAAACCTTGATGTAAGCATAAATACCTCAATATACATCCGTTTGGTGCATTGATACAGTAATGATATAATTATCCACTAACCTCTATACAGAGTATTGAACAAAACCAATTTAAAATGACACAGTTTTGCTCTAATATCAGTGGGAAGTCTTCAGATCACTAATATAGTCTCTATTTAGAAAAGCAAATTGGTGTCACATTTATTCTATAATGAAAGTCTGTGCACATTCTACTGTTATTTAGCAACAAACAGACTAAGATTGTTACCATGGTACAGATGATAGACCCTAGGGATCGATGCAGTAGAGCTCTCATTATGATCTTATTTCCAATTCAAAAATCAATGCGCAATATGTGTTTTACCCAAAATGTAATTCAGTCACGGAATTAACAATCTTTGAAAAGCACATTTCGTGTTAAAAGTCATTACTCCCCCACTCTCGTCCCTGGGCTTATTTCCCAGGTAGGGCAATTGTTTGGGAAAGTGTGATGAAAGTTGCGGGTGCAAGTGCTATGGGTGCCTGAAACACACACTCTCTTTGCTGATGGTGCTTTTGTTACCATAGTGTTGTAACAGGCCTTTAATTGAGCAGGTAAGTGCATACACCTGGAAATGTAATTATTCAATAATGATCCCAACACTCAATGCCTGCACAATGTCAGAGAGGCTAAAATGCGCCTTAAAATTTTGTAGTTATGGCCGTTGTAGGCTTGGAAACACAATCGGTTTGCTAGTTTCTCTTAAATACTAAGATTAACATTTTGTTTTTGTGAAAATGAGCTCCAGCAGCCTGGGTTCGATCCCGATCTCGGATTCTGTTTGTGTGTGGAGCTTACACTTTCTACCTGTGACCTCAAAGCTTCCCCTGGCTGCTCTGGTTTCCTTCCAAACGCTGAAGTGCTGCGGCTCGGTAGGTTGCTTGGCTGTCCCTAGCGTGGGGGTGATGAGGTAGACTTGAGGGCGTTGGTTGGAATGTGGGGAAATAAATGGCTGCATCATGTTTGGCATTCCCTTCAAACTATGGAGGATACTGATAGCGTAGATGGTCAGATTCCTTTTCTTAGGATAGAAACGTTAGATACCAGAGGGCATAGAGTAATGGAGTCATAGAGCACCACCACACAAAAATAGGCCCTTCAGCCCATCTAGTCCATACAACCTGGTCTTCTCCTTAGTCCCATTTACTGTACCTAGACTATAGACCTCCATACCCCTCCCATCCATGTACCAACCAAAGCTTCTCTTAAATGTTATATCCACCACTTCTGCTGGCAGATAATACTGTGCTTGCACCAACCTCTGAGTGAAGAAATTCCACCTCAGGTTCCCCTTAACTACTTCACCATTCACCAAACATGTCACCTCGAGTTCTAGTCTCACCCAGCCTGAGGGGAAGAAACCTGCATGCATTCTCCCTCTCTAGCTAGCTTTAAGGTGAGAGGTGAAAGTTTAAAGGTGATGTGCAGGGGAACTATTTTTAACACAGAGGTTAGTGGGTGCCTGGAATGTGCTTCCAGCAGTAATGGCCAAAACAGATGCAATATGAAATTGGTAAATTGATAAGCTGTTTCATTATTACCCATTTTTTCACTCAAGGTCAAGAGGTCTGTTTAAAAGTATGAGAATAGATCTTCGCAGTTGAAAGGGAAAATAAATCAGCCATGATCACATAATGGAGTAGATTCAATGGTTTGAATGGACTCACTCTGCTTCCACATCCTGTGGCCCTTGAACCTGGTGCTACATGTTCTCCAGCTTTTTGCATCTTCTGCCCAACAGGGATGGCCACCTCCCCTCTCTCATTACTATGCAGCACCATTTGCCCAGCTGTTGGTGAACTGGGTGAAGTCCCATCAGGAACCCATGTAGTCTTGGTGAAAGGTTCATTCTGAGTGCAAATGCCATACAGAGTTTCTCAGATATTCTTCGCTTGGCTTTATTAGGAAATCCAATGGGTGATAATATCACAAAACACCATACCTCTGCAGCTTTGACTTCAGGAAGCAGGGTAGAGCACACATTCCTGTTTGCATCAATAGTGCTGAAGTTGAGATGGTTGAGAGATTCAAGCTCCTATATGTAAATATCACCAACAGTTTTCCCTGGTGCAGACACATGGTTACAATGACCAAGCAAGCACACCAGCATTTCTGCTTCCTTAGATGCTGGGGAAATTTGACATGTTGACCTGTGGAAAGCTATTTTAAGAATGATAAAACAATTCCAATTGAAATCAGAGACGGAATCAGATGCACATCAGCTCTGGCAAGGTTTGGAGGCCATTACTTTCTATAGAACAAAACCTAACATCACGAGTGGCTGTGATGCTTCACCCTCAGATGGGTTCAATGCCTTTTCTGCATGCTTTGAAAGTGAGAATAAAACCGCAGGTGTGTGAATCCCTGCAACATCTGGTGACACTGCGATCTCTGCCTCAGAGGCCCAGGTCAGAACATCTTTCGAGAGGGTGAACCCTCACAAGACATCAGGCCCTGATGGTGTACCCGATAGGGAACTGAAAATCTGTGCCAACAAAATGGCGGGAGTGTTCAAGGACATCTTCAATCTCTCACTGCTGCAGTCAGAGGTTCCCAGCTACTTTAAAAGGGCGACAATCACACCAGTGCCCAAGAAGAGTAGGATGAGCAGCCTCAACCACAGTCACTCAGTCTGCTCGGTCACGTCTGCTGTGATGAATTTCTTTGAGAGTTTTGTCATGGCTAGAGTCAACTCCTGCCTAAGCAAGGACCTGGACTCACTACAATTTGTCTATCACCACAATAGGTCTATAGCAGATGCAATCTCACTGGCGTTCCACTTGGCCTTGGATCACCTGGACAATAGTAATACATCAGGCTGCTGTTTATCGATTACACCTAAACATTCAACACAATCATACTGTCAGTTCCATTCAACAACCTCCAAAACCTAGGCCACTGTGTCTCCCTCTGTAACTGGATCTTTGACATTCACAATGGGAGATCACAATCTGTGTGGATCGGAAACAACATCTCCTCCTCACTGACAATCTATCCAGGTTCACCTCAAGGATGTATGCTTAGCCCACTGTTCTGCTCTCTGTACAATCATAACTGTGTGGCTAAGCACAGCTCAAACACCATCTATAAAATTGCCAATAACACAACTGTTGTTGGCCAGATTTCAGATGGTGATGAAGAGGCATACAGGGGCGAGATATTTCAGCTGGTTGAGTGGTGCCGCAACAACAGTCTTGCACTCAACATCAGTAAGACGAAAGAGCTGATTGTGGACTTCAGGAAGGGTAAGACAAAGGAACACATACCAATCCTCATAGAGGGATCAGAAGTGGAGGGAGTGCAGTTTCAAGTTCCTGGGTGTTAATATCTCTGTGGACCTATCCTAGGCCCAACATATTGACAAAGAAGGCATGACTGCTGCTACATTTCATTAGGAGTTTGAGGAGACTTGATTTGTCACCAATGACACTCAAAAATTTCTACAGCTGTACCATGGAGAGCTGTCTAACTAGTTTCATTACCATCTGGTATGGAGGGGGCACTGCACAGGATCAGAAAATGCTGCAGAAGGCTGAAAACTCAGCTCCATCATAGACACTAGCCTCCCCAAGGACACTTTCAAAAGCCGATGCCTCAAAAAGGTGGCATCCATCACAAAGGGCCCCCATCACCCAGGACATGCCCTCGTCTCATTGCCACCATGAAGGAGGAGGTACAGGAGCCTGAAGACACACATTCAACATTCCAGGCACAGCTTCATCCCCATCCGCCATGAGATTTCTGAATGAACACTACCTCACTATTTTGTATTTTTTCTCTCATTTTGCAATACAAATTTATATATATATATATATATATACATACACACTTCAAAATCAAAGTCAAAGGTCAAAGCAAAATTTATATCAGAGCACATACATCTCACCACATACAACCCTGAGATTCTTTTTCTGCAGGCATACTTAGCAAATCTATAGAACAGTAGCTGTAAGCAGGATCAATGGATAACAAACATGTGCAAATGCAGATATAAATAAATAGCAATAAATAATGAGCATGAAACAACAGGATAAAAGAGTCCTGAAAGATCCCTGCTGCACCTGGTGACCCTGTGATCTCTGTATCAGAGGCCAATGTTCGGCTGTCTTTAAAGAGGGTGAACCCTCGCAAGGTGGAAGGCCCCAACAGAATACCTGGTAAGGCTCTGAAAACCTGTGCCAACCAACTGGCAGGAGTATTCAAGGACATTTTCAACCTCTCACTGCTATGGGAGAAAGTTCTCTCTTGCTTCAAAAAGGCAACAATTATGCCAGTGCAGAAGAAGAATAATGTGAACTACCTTAATGATTATCACCCAGTAGCACTCATATCTACAGTGATGAAATGCTTTGAGAGGTTGGTCATGACTAGACTGAACTCCTGCCTCAGCAAGGTCCTGGACCCATTGCAATTTGCCTAATACCACAATAGGTCAACGGCAGACACAATCTCAATGGCTCTCCACACGGCCTTTGACCACCTGAACAGTACAAACACATATGCCAGGGTGGTGTTCATCGACTATAGCTCAGCATTTAACACCATCATTCCCACAATCCTGATTGATAAGTTACAGAACCTGGGCCTCTGTACCTCCCTCTGCAATAGGACCTCTGACCTCCTAAGCAGAAGTCTGTGTGGATTGGTGATAATATCTCCTCCTCACTGATGATCAACACTGGTGCACCTCAGGTGTGTGCTTAGCCCACTGCTTTACTCTCTCTATACCTGTGACTGTGTGGCTAGGCATAGCTCAAATGCCATCTATAAACTTGCTGATGATACAGCCATTGTCAGTAGAATCTCAGATGGAGATGAGAGGGTGTACAGGAGCGAGTGGTATCACAGCAACAACCTGGCACGCAATGTCAGTAAGATGAAAGAGCTGATTGTGGACTTCAGGAAAGGTAATAAGAAGGAACACATACCATTCCTCGTAGAAGGATCAGAAGTGGAGAGAGTGAGCAGTTTCAAGTTCCTGGGCATCAAGATCTCTGAGGACCTAAGCTGGTCCCAACATATCGATGTAGTTATATAGAAGACTACATAGTGGCTATACTTTATCAGGAGTTTCAAGAGATTTGGCATGTCAGCAAAAACACTCAAAAACGTTTATAGATGTACTGTGGAAAGCATTCTGACAGGATGTATCACTGTCTGGTATTGGGGGGGGGGGGTGGGCTGCGGCCACTCCACAGCATTGAAAGAAGGTCCAGAAGGTTGTAAATCTAGTCAGCTCCATCTTGGGTATTACCCTACAGAGTATCCAGGACATCTTCAGGGAGCGGTGTCTCAGAAAGGCAGCGTCCATTATTAAGGACCTCCAGCACCCAGGGCATGCCCTTTTCTCACTGTTACCATCAGGTAGGAGATACAGAAGCCTGAAGGCACACACTCAACGATTCAGGAACAGCTTCTTCCCCTCTGCCATCCAATTCCTAAATGGACATTGAACCCGTGAACACTACCTCACTTTCTTAATATATATTATTTCTTTTTGCACGATTTTGAATCTAGTCAATATACATACACTGTCAATGATTGATTGATTTTCTTCTACATTATGTATTGCATTGAACTGCTGCTGCTAAGATAACAAACTTCACGACAATTGCTGGTGATAATAAACCTGATTCTGATTCTGATTAAATGAATGGAGCTATCCCCTTTTGTTCATGAGCCTGATGTTGAGGGCTATTAGCTGTTCTTGAACCTGGTGGTGTGAGTCCTGAGGCACCTGTACCTTCTACTTGATGGTGCAGGTGCCTCAGTGAGAAAAGAGTATGGCCTGGGTGATGAGGATCTTTGATGATGGATGCTGCTTTCTTATGGCAATGTTTCATGTAGATGTGCTCAGTGGTTGGGAAGATTTTACAAGTGATGTACTGGGCTGAATCCATTACCTTTTGTAGGATTTTCCACTCAAAGGCATCAGTGTTCCCACACCAGGCCGTAATGCAGCCAGTCAGCACACTTTCCACCACACATCTATTGACGTTTGCCAAGGTTTTTGATGACACGCTGAATCTCCACAGACTCCTGAGGAAGTAGAGTAGGTGTTCTGCTTTCTTCAGAATTATATTTATATGATGGGTCCAGGACAGGTCTTCTGAGCTAATGACAGCCAGGAATTTAAAGTTACTGACCCTCTCCACCTCGGATCCTCCGATGATTACTGACTCATGGACCTCTGCTTTCCTTCTTCTGAACTCTACTATCAGTTCCTTGGTCTTATTGACATTGATGAGAGGTTATTGTTATTACACCACTCAGCCAAATTTTCAATCTCTCTCCTGTATGCCAATTCATCACCACCTTTGATACAACCCATAACAGTGATGTCATCATCGTATTTGTATGTGGTGTTGGAGCTGTACTTAGCCTCACAGTCATAGGTATAAAGCGAGAAGAGCAGGGGGCTAAGTACACATCCCAGCAGTGCTCCTGTGCTGATCGAGATTGTGGAGAAGATGTTGTTGCCAATCTGACTGGGGTCTACAAGTGAGGAAATCCAGGATCCAATTGCACAATAGAGAATTACTTACTGTAAGTTATAGATTTTTTATTATTAGGTTTTGCAATGTACTGCTGCCATAAAACAACAAATTTCATGACATATGCCATGATATTAAACCTGTTTCTGATGTCCCTAATGATTCTTACCAGTTTTTATAGATGCAACTTAGAAATCATCACCAAGATGCATCACAGCTTGGTATGACAGTCGTTCTGCTCAATGCCACAAGAAACTGCAGAGAGTTGTGGGCACAGCCCAGTGCATTCTCCCTCCATGAACTCTGTCTGCACTTCCTGCTGTCTCAGGGAATCAACTAACATAATCAAGGATCCCTTCCAATTTGGATATTCTCTCTGCTTCCCCTCCCATTTGGAAGAAGATACAAAAGCCTTTTGAAGATACAAAAGCACATGCCACCAGGCTCATGGACAGGTCTTATTCCACTGTTATGAGACTATTGAAGGTCCCCTAGTACAATAAGATGGCCTTTGACCTCACAATCTACCTCTTAGTGACCTTGCACCACATTGTCTACCTGCACGGCACTTTCTCTGGAGCTGTAACATTATTCTGTTTTCTCTTTCTTTTTCACACTAGGGACAATTTGCAGTGGTTAATTAACAACCAAACTGCATGTTATTGGGATGTGAGAGGAACTGGATCACCCATGAAAATCCCACACAGGGAGAACTTGCAATCTCCACAGCCACAGCAGTCGAGATCAGGATTGAACCTTGTGGTGAACTACATATACCTGTCAGGACACGCCCCCCCCGCTGACTGCTCCTGTGGCTCCTCCCACAGACCCCGGTATAAAGGTGATTGGAGGCACTGCTCTTCCCTCAGTCTCCAGGATGTTGTGTGGTGGTCTCTTGCTGCTGACTGCTCTCTTCCTGCGAATAAAAGCCTATATCTCACCTCACGTCTCCGAGAGTTATTGATGGTTCAACAAGCCTATGTCTCTGTTGCAGTAAGTCATTACCACACCAGCCGAGTTGTGATGGTTGTCACATGGTGTTCCCATGCGACTGCTGGCCTTATCCTTCTTGGTGGTAGGTGACTCGGTATTGGTTGGAAGGATCTGATGGACACCGCAGTTACTGAGTATTGAAGGTGGACAGAGATTAAGAGGTTAGCTTTACTTGTCACGTACATCAAGGCATACAGCATAATGTGATGTTTCTTTCAATGACGGTCTGAAGATGTGCTGGGGGCATCTCACAAGTATCGACATGCTTCCAGTACCAATAAGCAATGCTCACAACCGATTAGCCCTAACCTGTGTGTCTTTAGAAGGTGGGAGGAAACTGGAGCACCCCCACAGAAACCCATGTGATCACAGGGAGAGCGTAAAGACTCCTTACAGACAGAGTGGGAATTCAACCCAGTCACTGGCTCTATATGCTAACCAGTATGCTACCACACCACAGATGGGGTGAGGTGGGGAAGGCAATCAAATCGGCTGCTTTGTCTTGGATGGTAATGAGTTTCTGAGTTCCCTTTCATTCCTATAGCACCCTTCACAGCTCAGTACAGAGATCATCAAATGTTTTCAGAATTCTATTCACTGTGACAACATGGTACACAGATTAACGTGGCCAAATGTCAGTCTCTTACAATCAGGAAGAGACAAATTTATAAGAGGGAACACAGAAATGGCTGGTGCAATAAGCAAATATTGGTCACTGTCTTCACAGGAGAGAACACAAATAAACTTGCCAACAAGGGGAACTAGAACCTAATGAAAAGGAGGAAGTAAATGAAATTAATAAATAAAGTGAAATTAGTAAAGTGAATGAGACTGAAGCCAGTAAATCCCCAGGACCTGATGATCTACTGAATGCTCCAGAGGACTAGATGAGTTGGCAATGGAAGCAGCGGATGTACCGGATGGCATGATCCAAAGTTCTAGTTGCTAGGGATTGGAGTGTGGCTAAAGTAACCCGATGTTTAGAGAGAGGGGTGAGGAATCAAACAACCCAACATTAGTAGGAGTGAACATTCCAATGTCCAGTGAGAAACATGAGAAATATTTATTTGTTTAGAGATACGGTGTTGAATAGGCCCTTCCAGCCCAATGAGTCACAGCGTCCATAAACCCACCTGTTTAGCCATACCCTAATCACAGACAAATTAATCTAGTAATCAGTATGTCTTTGGACTGTGGGAGGAACCTCTGCTCCTTACAGGGGACTCTGGAATTGAATTCCGAACTCTGATGCCCGAGCTGTAACAGCATTGAGCTAACCGCTTCACTACCAGAGGGTGCTGAATCTGGGGAACTCATTGCCACAGAGGCCAATGCTTTGGTTGTATTTAAGACAGAGATTCTTCCTTGTTAAAGGAATTAAGGGTTACAGGGGGAAAGTGGGACAATGGGGTTGAGAGAAAGAATCAGCCATCGAGGGTGGAGGAGCCTCGATAGACTGAATGGCCTAAATCTGCTCTTACAGTCTTATTCTGCAACTAAAATCAACAAGTCAAATCTGTACTGAGGTAGCTGCCACAAAAACCAAAGAGTGAGGGCCATACAATACAGCAACAGGACCTCAGTCTCAACACCAATCATCAATTATCCATTTGTTTCTGCGGTGCCCCACCAAGATGCAGCACAGAACGTACCCAGTCAGAATGGATCACAGCTTGATGTGCCAACTGCTCTGCCCAAGACGGCAAGAAATTCCCGTCAGCTACAGACACAGCTCAGTACATTAGGAAAACCAGCCTCCCCTCCATGGACTCTGTCTGCACTTCTTGCTGCCTCAGTATATCAGCCAACTTAATCAAAGACCACAGCACCACAGGCATTCTCTTTTCTTTCTCCTGTGCCGAGGCACAAAAATGTGTGTACATGGACCACCCTATCAAGTCACTTTTATTGTCATTTCAACCATAACTGCTGGTACAGTACATAGTAAAAATGAGACAATGTTTTTCAGGACCATGGTGTTACATGACACAGTACAAAAATTAGACTGAACTATGTAAAAAACAACACAGAAAAAATCTACACTAGACTACAGACCTACCCAGGACTGCATAAAGTGCACAAAACAGTGCAGGCATTACAATAAATAATAAACAAGACAATAGGGCAGTAAGGTGTCAGTCCAGGCTCTGGGTATTGAGGAGTCTGATAGCTTGAGGGAAGAAACTGTTACGTAATCTGGTTGTGAGAGCCCAAATGCTTCAGTGCCTTTTCCCAGATGGCTGGAGGGAGAAGAGTTTGTATGAGGGGTGTGTGGGGTTCTTCATAATGCTGTTTGTTTTGTGGATGCAGCGTGTAGTGTAAATGTCCGTGGGAAGAGAGACCCCGATGATCTTCTCAGCTGACCTCACTATCCGCTGCAGGGTCTTGCGATCCGAGATGGTGCAATTTCCGAACCAGGCAGTGATGCAGCTGCTCAGGATGCTCTCAATACAACCCCTGTAGAATGTGATGAGGATGGGGGGTGGGAGATGGACTTTCCTCAAACTTTTGTACCTTTACCTGACACCTTCTTTCCCACTGTTATAAGACTCTTGAACAGACCTCACATATAATACAGTGAGCTCATGATCTCCCAGTCTACCTTCTCATGGTCCTGCACCTTACTGTCTACACGCTCTGTACCTTTTCTGTAAATGTAACACTACATTCTGCATTCTGCTTTCCTTTTGTGTACTTATGTATGGAATGAGCTGTCTGGATGGCACGCAAGATAAACCTTTTCAACATATCTTGGTACAAGTAACAATAATAAACCAATTAGCAATTGTCGTTTACCAGTGCTTGGCAGTAAATTTCTATGCCTTGGTAATTCAAGCGCTTGTCTCCACCATCTTCTCAGGCAGTGCGTTCTGGGTCACAACTACCCTCTGGATGAAACGGTTTTTCCTCAGATCCCTACTCTTCCCCCTTATCCTGAACTTAGAACCTTCAGTTTTACATTTCTCTACCATAGGGAACAGTTTCCTACTATCTGTCCTGTCTTTGCTCTTCATAGTTCTGTCATGTCCTCCTCAATTTCTCTACTCCAAGGAAGATAAACCCAGCTTTTTCAGTCTTGCATTTGCAGTCTGACTATACATCAATTCTTTGACTAGACTGAGAGAGTAGACTATGCAGACATCTTGTAGGATTAGAAGCAAGGCTATCAAAAGGGCAAGTAAACCCCCTGTGAGACAGGGCAAGGGACTTGAAACCCCTTGCTCGCTTTCCTTAAAGATAAGCAGCAGCTTAGACATCAGTGAGGAGATCATCTAACTACAGTTTGTGGGAGAAATTTTTTTTTTAAATCACAGATGCTGAGAATCAGAAATAGAAATTGCCAACCCTGGAAACAGTCCTCAGGTCTTTCTGTGGAGAAAGAATCTCTGTTTTCAGGTCCAAGACTTTTTCCTCATTCACTGTTTGAGGGAGCTGGCTGTGTGTAAGTTGTTTGCTGAATTTTCTATTTTACAACAATATTTTTGAGAAGTTTAGGAATGTTCTGAGGTGATGACAGAGGCTATAGAGATGCAGGACTTTCTTGTTGATGGATTAGCTAATGCAGCAATGATAAATCCTTGTCCTTGAATCTCAGTGATTCCTCTAAACTATATTCATGCAGAGGGTCAATAGTGTTAAATTATTAATGACTGTTATCGGCCTTCCCTGGGTGCTGCTGATGGATTGTTGAAGAGACCTAATCCTTCTCCCTGTTTCTGCAGTGCTGGAGAGTTACTAATCAACACCGCCAGGTTCTTCACCTCCAGAAGAAGCTCACTTCTGCTTGACCTCTGCCATCAGCTGGACTCTGTCCCCACATTCCACTGCTATTAACTAACCTAGACACATACTTGCTACTGTTATATGTACCTTCCTTCAACACAACAAAGAATTTCAATATTTTTCCTGGACTAAGCTGCGACAAGGAGGTGATTACCTAATTTCTTGAAATAATTTGTTATTTCAATGCTCTCAGAAATTTCACGTCAAACCTTTGCCTCTCCCTCTCACTCCTTCTCTTTCTTTCCCCTCTCCCTGTTTCCCTCTTCCTCTCTCTTCTCTTACTCCTTCTCTTTCTCTCCCCTTTCCCTTTGTATCTCTCTCTCTTCCTCTCACCTTCTCTTTCACTCCTCCTTTCCCTCTGTCCCCTTTGCTCTCTCTCTTTCCCCCTCTCTCTTTTGCTCTGTCTCTCACTCTCTGTCTCTCTCTCTCTCAGTCCACGACGTTCCTTAAAACCCACCTCTATGCACAAGTAGAGGTGGGTTGTATTTCAAGGTTTCAACCACAATTACCAACAGTTTCTGTTTTTGCCACGGATAAATGTTAACTGTGTGTTGCTCCGGATTCTGGCATCTGCAGTCTCTTGTATTTACCATCTAATGGCCTTGCATCTTATTGTCTGTCTGCACTGCACTTTCTCTGTAACTGTAACCCTTTATTCTGCTTTCCTTCTGTACTACCTCGATGTACTTACAAATGGAAAGATCTGTCTGAATGGTCCATAAACAAAATATTTTCACTATATCTAGGTACATGTAATAGCAATAAACTAGTTCCAATGCAATACCTACTGACTTAAGAGAAAGAATAGGCCACTTGAGCTTTTGAACTTGCTGCACTGATCAATGATATCACACTTTACTTAATTGTAAACTCAGCTTCATATTCGCATCTGCTCCTGGTAACCTGTCACACTCTCGCCTATCAAAAATCAAACTACCTCTGTCTTAGCAGGAAGAGAGTTCTGAGAGCTAGGTTCTTGACTTGGTCTCTGCCTTAAGTGGGTGACCACTCTAGTTTTAGTTTTAAACAGTGATCCTTGTTCTAGATTCTCCCACAGGAGGAATCATCCTATTCACCCTGCCACAACCCCACACGGATCTTAGCAAGAAAACACAGATAGTGCCCTCTGTTGTTTGACATAGTATCATAGAAAGCTTTATTTGAACAAAGAACAAAGGACAGTTCAAAACAGGAAAAGGCCCTTCTGCCCACAGTGTCTGCATCAAATTAAACTAATTCCTTCTGTCTGCTCATCATCCGTATCCCTCCATTCCCTGCATGTTGATGTGTCTGTCTAAAAGCCCCACTCAATGCCGCTCATGCATCTGGCTCCAACACTTCCCCTGATTGTCCAGTCCCAGCATGCACCACATTCTGTTGAACATTTGCCCCACACACCTCCTATAAACTTATAGTGTTTTTTGTAAAATTCTGTTGTATTTCTTTTCCTCCTGTAAATGCCTGCAAGAAATTGAATGTCAAGGAAGCATATGATAACCTATATGTACCTTCACAATAAATTTACTTTGAACTTTGATCTCTGAACAAAATCTCACCTACAAGCACAGAGTAGGAGATGTAAATTGGTTAGACCAGAAAGCAAAACTTACTGTATTGGAATTGGCAACACGAGTGAATCTGCAGATGCTGGAAATAAATAAAAACACAAAATGCTGGTAGAACTCAGCAGGCCAGGCAGCATCTATGGGAGGAGGTAGTGACGATGTTTCAGGCCGAAACCCTTCATCAGGAGACCTGTGATCCTCCAAAGGTCCAAATCGGGATGCTTGGAAATAAATCCTGAAGTCCGTTGGAGTTCGTTGGTTGCGGAGACACGCACCAAGGAAGGATATGTGACTATAATACTGGGTCTGGGTTAGCATGTGATCCAAAAGTTTCAGGGCCGAAGAAATAGTAGATTGGGAGCAGAGAGAGAGAGGATCTCGCTGAACTCCCGTCGGAGAGAAGATCTGAACTTCTTCAGTGTAGGCATCACTGGAAGAGGCTTCGCAGTAGTGAATTCAAAGGCCACACGAGTGAATCTGCAGATGCTGGAAATAAATAAAAACACAAAATGCTGGCAGAACTCAGCAGGCCAGACAACATCTATGGGATGAGGTAGTGACTACGTTTTGGCCCGAGACGTCTTCACTACCTCATCCCATAGTTGTTGTCTGGCCTGCTGAGTTCTGCCAGCATTTTGTGTATTGGAATTGGAATATTTTTGCTACGTGTGAAGGTACAAGGTACAGTGAAAAACTTTTCTTGCAAACTATTCACACAGATCAAATCATTGCACAGTGTATTGGTCAAGAATAGTGGGCTCTGCATTTTATACAGCTTCAGTAAACACTTTGGCGTTTTTATTACAATCTGTTATAGTTAGAGCCAGCCTTTTATTTAACTGATATCAGTTTTCTAGTCTTGATTTGTTTTAGCTTAAATTACATTCCCAAAACAGTCTGATGAGACATTCAACTCACGTTTCTACTTTACAGAAATTGTACCCCATTATGCCATTAGCAGCTGTCAAATTCCTGGGCGCAGTGCCATGAACAGCAATTGTCCAATCTCATTCATTGTAACAAATCACTCCTTCTGATCCTTTCCTCGCTGTATGACTCATCAAGTTTAAAAAAATAATAGTTAAATGACTGGGTTACTTTTATTTAAAAAGCACACACTTTCTTAATATTGACACAATCGTTAACACAATATTTTGTGAACAATCAAACATGTCAATTGAAGTTGATTCACACGAAAAGCTACAGACCAAATGATCTTGTGCCTGTTCTCTAGACTTGAGGTTGGACCCAAAATAACTCAGGTTCCCAGCACTGGCATGAGAATTTCCTCAGCTTGTAATATCTCTTAGCAAACAACAAGCTGCTGGAAGAACTCAGTAGGTTAGGCAGCTTCTGTGGAGAACAAATGGACAGCTATCTAGTCAGTCCCGTCCCCCCCCCACCCCAGAATCTTGTACATTTTGTAATAAGTCATCTTCTAAGCTTCTCCTGGTCAAGCCCCTTCATCTGGACTGCTCCAGGTTCCAGTAGCTGCAGCAGTGTGGTTAGTGTGTAATGCTATTACAGTACCAGTGATCATCGATTAGGCTTCAGTTGCCTGTAAGGAATTTGCATATTCTCCCTGTGACCCTGTGGGTTTCCTCCGGGTGCTCCAGTTTCCTCCCGCAATCCAAAGCCATAGGTTAGGGTTAATGAGTTGTGGCCATGGGCATACTTCATTGGTGCCAGAAGCATGGCGCCACCTGTGGGTTGCCCAGCAGAATCCTGGCTGATCTGATTTGACACAAACGATGCATTTCACTGCATGTTTTGAGGGATGGGTGATAAATCAAGCTGATTTAGAATTTCTGGATCTCTGGAAAGGTCTCATTCAGATAATTATCCCATTGGTTGTTGTGAGTCCCTGCTTCCTTTCGATCAGCATGTCTCAGATCACCAACAAATCACCATGTGTACATGTTATCGTCCTCACCCCTTCTGGATCCATATAGCCTGTCACCCATCCATGTCCATATAACCATATAACAATCACAGCACGGAAACAGGCCATTCCGGCCCTCCTAGTCCGTGCCGAACTCTTAATCTCACCTAGTCCCACCTACCCGCACTCAGCCCATAACCCTCCACTCCTTTCCTGTCCATATACCTATCCAATTTTACCTTAAATGACACAACTGAACTGGCCTCTACTACTTCTACAGGAAGCTCATTCCACACAGCTATCACTCTCTGAGTAAAGAAATACCCCCTCGTGTTTCCCTTAAACTTTTGCCCCCTAACTCTCAAATCATGTCCTCTCGTTTGAATCTCCCCTACTGTCAATGGAAACAGCCTATTCACGTCAACTCTATCTATCCCTCTCAACATTTTAAATACCTCGATCAAATCCCCCCTCAACCTTCTACGCTCCAATGAATAGAGACCTAACTTGTTCAACCTTTCTCTGTAACTTAAGTGCTGAAACCCAGGTAACATCCTAGTAAATCGTCTCTGCACTCTCTCTAATTTATTGATATCTTTCCTATAATTCGGTGACCAGAACTGTACACAATATTCCAAATTTGGCCTTACCAATGCCTTGTACAATTTTAACATTACATCCCAACTTCTGTACTCTGGTCCTCTGGTCTTTGACCTTCCTGCTTTAACCTGCAATCAGTTTTCTCCTTATTCACTCTCTCCTACTTTTGGACAATTTATTTAATCTCCACTTGACCTCTGCTGTAAGAAAAATGACTCCAGATGGGGTCCAGATGCATCACAGCTTGATACATCAACTGCCCTGCCCAAGATTGCAAGAAATTGCAGTGAGTTGTGGACACGGCCCAGTCCATCATGCAAACCAGCCTCCCCTCCGCTGACCATCTTCACTTCCTCGTGCTCAGAAAAGCAGCCAACGTAATCAGGAATCTCACCCGTCCTGTCAGGGAGAAGATGCACAAGCTTGCGTAGACATTCCATCAGAATCAAAGACGGTTTCTCTTCTGTTGTTATTAGACTCAGAGTGGACCTCTCATACGCTAAGAGGTGAGCTCTTGTCCTCCAACCTGCCTCACGGTGTGCCTTGCACTTTGCCTGAGCTGCACTGTCTCTGTCACTGGAACACTTCATTTTGCATTTTTCTTTTTTTTTCCTTTTGTACTGCCTCGATGTAATTATGTATGGAACGATCTGTCAGCTTAGCACACAAACAAAAGTTTTTCATTGTATTTTATACATGTAACAATAATCAACCAACTGCACTACCAATACCCTTTGTGTTGACAAGTTGATTTTACTCAGTGACTGAGCACTGCCCTCGAGGACAGAGCATCACACTCGCTGGATAAAGGAATTTCTTCTCTCAATCCTGATTCCTCGACTCCTTACCCTGAGACTGAGCACCCTAGATCTCATCCCACTTCCTTCTAGTAAGGCAAAACAGCTTTTCAGCAACAACCTTCTCAATGCCCCTGCAATCTTAGGTCAGCCCTGTTCAACCATTCCTCATCAGTCAAAGCTTTCATCCCGAGAATCAGTACCAGAAAGGTACAACAGAACAATCATCAAGCCAAGTACAGTAGGACTAATAATCTGGCACACTTGGGACTTTGGTGGGACTGGCAGATTTTCCAGACTATTTGATGTTATTTCTTTTGATTATAGAAGGGTCTCAGCCTGAAACGTTGACTGTTTATCCATTTTATTCAGTTCGATGCTGTCTGACCTGCTGAGTTTCTCCAGCATTTTGTCTGTGTTGCTTTGCTTTTCCAGCATCTTTCATGTTCATTTTAATTTACTTGTTTTTTTAAAATTGTCATGCTGTTGCTTAGTACATTTTCCAGTAAACTAGCTCAGTAGAAGGAGAATGGGAGCTGGGACTGTGAAGAGTGGCAAGAATCTGAATATGAATTAGATTTATTATCACTGACTTTTTTTGACAATAAATTTGTTGCTTTGCAGCAGTAGAATTCAAATTTCAAAGTTCAAAAGTAATTTTATTATCAAAGTACATATATGTCTCCATATGCAACCCTGAGATTCATTTTCTTGTGGGCATACTCAGCAAATCTGTAGAATAGTAACTGGAACAGGATCAGTGAAAGAGCAACCAGAATGCAGAAGACAACAAAAGGATCACCTGGGAGGCAGTGCAATTGATAGATACGACTTTTGAGTAGGTGATTACACCCAGAGTGCAGAATTTGGGGAGAAGATGGGTGAACACAAGAGAGGTAAAGGGAGAATGAAGTCAGTGCAGGGTCCCCCTGTGGCCATTCCCCTCAGCAACAGGAATACCCCTTTGGATATTGCTGTGGGGGATGATCCATCTTGGCAAGGCAGCAGCAGCCAGACCAATAACACTGTGGTTGGCTCTGAGCCTCAGAAGGGTAGGGTGACATCAGGTAGAGCAATAGCCATAGGGGACTCAATAGTTGGGGAGACAGATAGGAGGTTCTGTGGCAGCAAAAGTGATGCCAGGATAGTATGTTGCCTCCTGACTGCTAGGGTCCAGGATGTCTCTGAACAGTTGCAGAATATACTTGAAGGGGAGGGTGAGCAGCCAGAGGTCGTGGTACATGTTGGCGAGATAGCAGAGGTACTTAATGAATACTTTGCTTTCAGTATTCACCAGGGAAAAGGACCTTGGCAATTATGGTGATGACTTACAGCAGACTGAAATGGTTGAGCACGGAGCTTTTGAAAGGATTTAAGTTAGATAAGTGTCTGGGACTGGATGAGATATACCCCAGGCTACTGTGGGAAGCAAGATTGCTGAGCTTCTGGCGATGATCTTTGCATCATCACTAGGGACTGGTGAAGTACCAGAGGATTGGAAGGTTACAAATGTTGTTTCCTTGTTCAAGAAATGGAGTAGAAATAACCCAGGAAATTAGAGACCAGTGAGTCTTACTTCAGTGGTGGGCAAGTTGTGGCGAAGATCCTGAGAGGCAAGATTTATGATAATTTGAACAGACATAATCTGATTAGGGATAGTCAGCATGGCTTAGTCAAGGGCAGTTCATGCATTACAAGCCTAATTGAATTATTTGAGGATGTAACAAAACACATTAATGAAGGTAGAGCAGTGGATGTAGTGTATATGGATTTCAGTAAGGCATTTGATAAGGTTCCCTATGCAAGGCTCATTCAGAAAGTAATGAGGCATGGGATCCAAGGGGACCTTGCTTTGTGGATCCAGAATTGGCTTGGCCTCAGAAGGAAAAGGGTGATTGTAGATGATTCATATTCTGCATGGATGATGGTGTCTAGTGGTGTTCAGCAAGGATCTGTTCTGAAACCTGTCCTCTTTGTAATTTTTAGAAATGACCTGGATGAGGAGTAGAAGGGTGGGTTAGTAAGTTTGCTGATGACACAAAAGTTGGGGTGTTGAGGGTAGTCTGGAGGGTTGACATCCCATGGGGATGAATAAAGTATCTATCTATCTATCTATCTATCAATATTATGCAGAACTGGGCTGAGAAGTGGCAGATGGAATTCAACCCAGATAAATGTGAAGTGGTTCATTTCGGTAGGTCAAATTTGAAGATAGAATACAATATTAATGGTAAGGCTATTGCCAGTGTGGAGGATCAGCGAGATTTTGGAGTTCATGTCCATGGGACACTCAAAGCTGCAGCGCAGGTTGACAGTGTTGTTAAGAAGGTGTATGGTGTGTTGGCCTTCATCAACCATGGGATTGAGTTCAAGAGCTGTGAGGTAATGTTAAAGCTATATAACACCTTAGTTAGACCCCACTTGGAGTACCGTGCTCAGTTCTGGTCACCTCATTACATGAAGGATGTGGGTACTATTGAGAGAGTGCAGAGGAGATTTACAAAGATGGTGCCTGGATTGGAGAGCATGCCTTATGAGAATAAGTTGAGTAAACTTGGCCTTTTCTCCTTGGAGCGATGAAGGATGAGAGGTGACCTGATAGGGGTGTATAAGATAATGAGAAGCTTTGATCATGTGGATAGACAGAGGCTTTTTCCAGGGATTGAAATGGCCCTTGAGTGGTGGGTGCGTGGAATGCACTGCCAGTGAATGTGGTAGAGGCGGATACAATAGGGTCTTTTAAGAGACTCTTAGTTAGGTACATGGAGCTTAGAAAAATAGTGGTTGGGAAATTTTAGGCCGTTCTAGAGTAGGTTACATGGTCGGCACAATATTGTGGGCTGAAGGGCCTGTAATGTGCTGTAGATTTCTATGTCTATGTTTTCTGTTCTATAAATAAATAGCAATAAATAACAAGAACATAAGATAATGAGAGAAAGAGTCCTTGGCAGTAAGAACATTTGTTGTAGGAACATTTCAATGGTGGAGCAAATAAAGTTGAGTGTAGTCATCCATTTTTGTTCAAGGGCCTGATGGTTGTGGGGTAGCAACTGTTCTTGAACCTGATGGTGCGAATCCTGAGGCTCTGGCACCTTCTGCCTGATGGCAGCAGCAAGAAGAAAGCATGACCTGGGTGGTGGGGATCATAATGATGGATGCTGCTTTCCTACAACAGTGTTTCATGCAGGTGTGCGTAATGGTTGGGAGGGCTTTACCCATGATGTGCAGGGCTGAATCCACTACTTTTTGTAAAATTTTCCATTCAAGGGCATTAGTGTTTCCATAGTAGGCTGAGATGCTACAGTCAATATTCTCTCCACTCCACATCTATAGAAGCTTGTCAAAGTTTTAGATGTCATGCCAATTCTCAGCAAACACCTAAGGAAGTAAAGGTGCTGCCATGCTTTCTTGGTAATTGTACTTGCGTGCTAGGCCCAAGACAGGTCCTCCAAAATCATAGCACTGAGGAATTTAAAGTTGCTAACCCTCTCCACCTCTGACTCTCCGATGCATAATGAAGCCATGTTCATGGACCTTCCAGAAAGCTGAAGTCAGATGGGAAGAAGCTGCTTCTGAATCATCATCAGGCTTCTGTACCTCCTCCCTAATGGTAGTAATAAAAAGAGTGCTTGTACCAGATGGTGAGGGCCCTCAGTGATGCATGCTGACTTCAAGGCACCACCTCTTGATGATGTAATTGAAGGTGGGGAGGGTTGAGCCTGTGATGGAGCTGGCTGAGTCTACAACCCTCTGCAGCCTCTCATGATCCTATTCATTGGGTTAAAGTTGCCTGATCTGCTGAGTACTTTCAACATTCTTCATTTTAGATATTGGCTTATGAAGAAAGATAAGTCAGAACTGAGTGACTTTATTGAAACATCCAAGATTCTGAAGCAGAATTTACAGGGCCTGGTCCAATCTGATAATACACATCCACAAGAGTTCACAGAGTCTGTCAATTGCATACAGCAACTGGATTTAACTATATGTTTAAGCTGGGAAGAGTTCTTTTCTGCCACAATCCTCTCAATTCAAAGCCCTTTAATGATTGGTTTTTACTAGTCAGCTAGTTGATGCCTACTTCTACAATATTGTCTTGGAAGATATTAGCTCATACAAAGCATTGTGTCATGTCACAATTGTCATCTTTGTGTTCCATTTTCTCCAGTTGTCTGATCTCAACCCCTCTCCTTATCTTCTCAGCTTCCTCTGGCTATGTGACATTCTATGGTCTCTGCATTCTTAAACAACTCTATTCCTGATACACTCATGACTGTGATCAGATTCTGTTTTAACTCCATATACAAGTTGCAGATAGTACTACTATGGTGAGGCATTTCCCAAATAGTGATCAGTCACAGTACAGGAAGGAGATAGAAGGGTGTCTTGGCAACAGCCTTTCCCTTGATGTCAGTAAAACAAAAGAGATGACCATTGGCTTCAATGGGATGGGGTCAGTACACATGCTCCTGTTTACACCAATGGAGCTAATGACAAAGAGGGTTAAAACTTTATGTTCCTAGGAGTGAACTCCACCAATGGTCTGTCCTGCTCCAACCACGAAGATGCTATGACCAAGGAAGATCACCAGTGCTTCCATTTTCCCAGGTGGCCAATGAAATTTGTCATGCTCCCCTTAATGCACCGTGGAAACTTCTCCATGGATTGTCACCTTGTCATGGTGGAGAAGCTTGTGTGGTCCTGAGATCCCGAGAGCAATGCTGTCTGGAGCTATGATCCTGGTAGGGTCATCCATGGTGGTAAGGTTGAGGGTGAGGTCCCTGACAAAGATCAATCCAACCAAGAACTCAATGGTGGAACTGGCGGACAAAGTTACTTTGAACTCAATGGCCGTGAAGGCGGATGAAGGCTGCAACAAATCCATCAGCTCCAATCGTCATGGTTTCCATGCCATTGAAATCAGTTGGTTGATTTGTGAAGTATCGTGTGCTTCTTGGAGTGCAACATCAAGCACATGTTGAAGAAAATACACGCATAGGCGTCTTCGCTCTGTGATTGATAAACAGAACGAAGACCATCATCCTCGACCTCGAGGGATAGCCATGACGATGACAACAACCATGGAAAGCATCCTATCTGGATGCATCACAGCTTGGCATGGTAACTGCAAGAAGCTGCAGAGAGTAATGAACACAGTTCAAAACATCATGGAAATCAGCCTCTCCTCCATGAACTCTGTCTACACTTCTCACTGTCTTAGTAAAACCGCCAGAATAGTCAGAGACCCCACGCACCCCAAACATTCCCTCTTCTCCCCATCCCATCAAGCAGAAAATTCCCAATGAACAAAAGTCTGAAAGCTCATACCTTCAGGCTAAAGAACAGCTTCTGCCCCACTGTTACATGACTCTTGAACAAACATCCTGTATGATAAGATAGACTCTTGACCTCACAATCTATTTTATATGGCCTTGCACCTTGTTGTCACTGCACATTCTCTGCAACTGTTAGACTTCATTCTGCATTATGTTATTATTTTGGTTTGTGCTATCTCAGTACACCAAGGTTATGAAATGATCTGTATTGTTAGTACGCTGAACAAAAGATTTTCACTGTACCTCAGTACATGCAAAAATAATAAACCAATTTATCAATTTAGCAATTTAACTTGATCATTCCCAACTATGACTGCTCCACTACTGGAAACAATCCATCTGGACAATAACATCCTGAGCTCTGGAGCTATCCTCTAAACCTTTCCAATACTCTTCCTCACTATAAGATGTTCATTAAAACCAATTCCTTTAACCAAATATGTTGATATACCCTTATTTACTCAGTGTGAGCCTGGTTACTGGCTCATTCCTGACGTATTTGGCTGTGGTAGGATGGGATGCAGAGTCTTGACAGGACATTTGGATCAGATAGCATTGGGTAGGGATGGTCCTCCATATATCCAGGTCAGGATGATGCGCTCAGTATCATCACACACACCATCTATTCCTTATTGACCTACTAGGAAAGCCTCTGGTTCTGCTTTGCTGAGAATGTCTCTAGGTTGAGTGAGATTGTAGCCGTTTGGAACAGATCAGGCCATCTTAGTGCACTGCCCAGCATAGTGTACACAATGAAGGGTGGATGGGGTGAACACCTAGTGAGGAAGAAGAATGAGAGACTTGATGTAATGGAAGGCAATTCTCAAGGGTTAATGTTAATCAAGTTGGCCTTGATGTCAGTGATAGATGTGATTCTGAGAAAGGAGTGAAGGACATTGTGGCTCGGGTCCAATGGTAACTTTCCCAGCCATTGGATTCATGTTTGCAGTGATATCTATCTAGGATAGGTGTTGAAGGGGCTCAGCCCAGACTTGGAGGACCTTCTGCAGGCCTTGATGTCAAACCTGACCTGGTTACAGTGTTCAGACAAACATCTCCCAGCCACTTGGGTGTGGAGAGGATGGCAGGTCCTCTGTCTTGGGTTAGAATAACTGGAGTTAGGTCAGGTTAGGATTGAGTTGGGTTGAGACAGGATTGGGTTGGGTTTGGTCACAATGTGACTGGCTAGGGTTGGTTTGAAATGGAATTGGTTGGTGTTGAGTCAGATTGTAATTGGCTAGGATTGCATCAACTTGACACTGTGCAGGGTTAGGTCAGGTTGGAACTAATCTGGTTAGGGTTCATCTGTGTTGAAACAGGGTTGGGTCCAACTAAGACTAAACAGGGTTGGATTATATTGGGGTTGGCCAGGGTTGAGTAGAATTGAGTTGAAATTGCTTGGGTTTGGTTGGATTGGTATTGACATCAGTTGGGTTGAGTAGTAATTGGAAAGAATGAGATCAAGTTGGAACTGGTCAGGAATTATTTGTGTCAGAATTAGGTGGGGTTGGATCAAATTGGGATTGGATAGAGCTGCAGCAGGTTTGGGTTAAATTAGGATTGGTAATAACTTGCGCAAGTTGGGACTGATCAGAAATAAAGTGAATGATGTTGGGTTAAATTAGGTTTAGCTGTAATTTGGTTGAGTTGGGATTGGGTGGTGTTGGTGGAAGTTGGGTTGGGTTGGGTCGGGATTAATGAGAGTTGCTGATCCAAGTTAAGCCAAGTTGAGAATAGTCAGAGCTGGGTCAAATTGGTTTTGACCAAAGTTATCTCAGTTAAAAACTGACCGGTATTGGGTTGGTTTTATGTTGGGTTTTAATTTTACAGATGAACTAACCTCTAACTTGACATCAAGTCCTTGATCACCTCATCTATGTACTCCCTGGGATACATACATCGACTTTGAACAACGTTTATGATTAGCAGTTGTCAATTGGTTGCCTTGGAACCTGCTGTGGAAGATTAAAAGTGTGAGCAATGTGGAATCACGGTCTTCTTTCAAAAGTCTGGATACTTCACTTGGAAATATCACTTAACTCAGCAAGGGGACCTGCAATATTGAAATAACCTGGTCAATGACTAGAATAATTGGAATTGCAGGAAAGACCAAACTAATTAATCAAGTAACTAAATGTCTTACAGAAGTAATTCCTTTTAGCTACAGAATGTTCATTTCCTCCATTCTCTGCACATTCATGTGCCCATTGAACAGCCTCTTCAGTGCTTCAAACACCACCTCAGGCAATGCATTACAGTCACCCATCACTCTCTGTGTAATAATGTATCCCACACATCTCCTTTGAACTTTCTTTCTCTTACCTTAAATTCATGCTCTCTGGTATTAGAAAATTTGACCCTGGGAGAAGATACTGACTGTCTACTCTATCTATACCCCTCGTAACCTTATAAACTTCTATCAGGACTCACCTCAAGCTCCAATGCTTTACAGAAAACAACCCAAATTTATTGAACCTCTCCTTATAGCACATGCCCTTTAATCCAGAATCTCCTCTGCACCCTTTCCAAACCATCCCATCCTTCCTACAATTAGGTGACTAGACATGAATGCTTATCTCCAAATGTGAGTGCTTTGCCTGTTGATTCACTCACAGGACATGAGCCATCACTGGGAAATCCATCACTTTTGGAACTGAATGGCTTGATGGCTAACTCTTAACAATGTTGGTGGGCCAGGAATCACACATAGGCAAGTGAAGGCAAGGACAATTCATGTTCAGCCCTGAGAATGGTCCATAAGTTACAGATAACGAGTGGAATAGATAGGGGGATTGCACACAGTCTTTTTCCTATGGTTGGGCAATCAAGAACTAGAGGGCATAGGATTAAGGTGAGAGCAGAGAGAGATTTAATAGGAACCTGAGGGGCAATTTCTTCAAAGTACAAAGTAAATTTGTTATCGAAGTATGTACTATATGCTACCAAGTACAACTTTGAGATTCAATTTCTTGCAGACGTTTATAGGAAACATAAGGAACTATAACTGAATGTGAAAAAACATACATGAACAAAGAGTGACGTAATGATTATGAAAAAGATTACAGACTGTTCAAATAAAAAAAAGATACTGAGCACACGAGTTGTAAAGAGCTCTGAAGGTGAGTTTGTAGTTTGTAGAATCAGTTCAGAGCTGTGGTGCATGAAGTTATCCATTTTGGTCCAGGAGCCTGATGGTTGTAGGGAATTAACTATTCCTGAACCTGATAGTATGGGAATCAGTTTTCTGTACCTCCTGTTGATGGTAATGGTGAGATGAGAGCATGGCCTGGATGGTGGGGGTCTTTGATGATGGATGCTGCTGTTTTGTGGCAGCACTCCATATAAATGTACCCAATGGTGAGGAAGGTTTTTCCTGTGATGAACTGGGCTGTATCCATCACTTTCTGTAGTCTTTTTTTGTTCCTGGGCATTGGTGTTTTCATACAATGACATAAAGCAATTAGTTAGCAATGCGCATCTATGAAAGTTTGTCAAAGTTTTTGGTGACATGCTGAATCAACACAAATTCATTAGGCTAGTCCCTTTCTCAAGCATCAACAATACAGGCCGGTTTTGCAAAATTGTTTTGACACTAATAAATCTTAAAAGAATGGGAAAAAAATCTTTAAAAAATAAGCAGTCCCCTGTCATCAACCTGGTTAGCTAGTCCAGACTGAGTAAAGGACAGAGGTTTGATGGCAACCCTGCACAGTCAGGATCCAAGCTTTCTTATTCCCTGTATTCAAGAGTAACTGAGCAAATTCCCCAGATGCCTGTGGGTCAATTATTTGTCTTTACATCCTCGGAACAGACCTTTCAACTCAACTATCCTGCTAGGAAATCCTCTTGGATTCCGGAGGTATTAAAATATGTTTTAATGCAGATAAATCAATTCCTTGGTGTGGGACTATGATATTTATTAAGACTGGAGCAATCGATCGGAAGTGGGGATGGGGTTGAGACAGGCTGGCGTCAGATGGGTAGGAAAACTTAACATTTCACCGGAGACATGCTGCAGTACCTCATTTCAAGCTTGTCCATGTTAATGAATTTATTTCATAAAAGAAACATTTGTAAATTGTGAATAGCTAGAATTGCTTTCATCCCATATACTAAACAATCAGCAGTAAAACCCTATTAATCCAGCACTCTTGGGTTGGGCATGGTGATTGATTAGCTGACTTTCTGAACTATCGGGAGGCTCTGCAGAAGATACAGAAGAGGCCGACCAAGTTGCTGCTCATCCCAGACCTCGGTTACTCAGACCACATCTCTGTTATGGTAATCCCAGCATACAGACCGCTCGTCAGGCGCTCCAGAACAGTTCATAAGCAGGTGAAAACCTGGCCAGCAGGAGCCATCTCTGCTCTGCAAGACTGCTTTGAGCACACTGACTGGCACATGTTCAGGGAGTGATGCAACTGATGGTGACTCTACCAACTTAAAGGAGTACACAGCATCAGTGACCAGCTACATCAGCAAATACATTGATGATGTCACTGTGTCCAAGACCATCACTACACGCGCTAACCAAAAGCCATGGATGACCGCGGAGGTGCTTGCGCTGCTGAGAACCCGTGACTCCGCCTTCAGAGCAGGCGACAAGGCAGCTCTAACAACAGCGAGGGCCAAACCGTCCTGGGCCATCAGAGGGGCAAAGCGTGCACACACCCAGCTAATCCACAGTTACTTCCAAGACAGCGGTGACATGCGGCGCATGTGGAAGGACATCCAGAACATCACCAATTACAAGACAACATCACCTGACTGTGTGGGTAATGCCCCTCTCCCAGATGTGCTGAATAACTTCTATGCTCATCTTGAGGCGTAAAATGACGTGGTGGCAAGGAATTCCACCCCTCCTACAAATGACCAGGTGCTGTGTCTCACCATGGCCGATGTGAGGAGAACCCTGTGCAGGGTCAACCCACGAGAGGCTGCTGGACCAGACAATATTCCTGGCAGAGTGCTTAGAGGATGTGCAGACCAGCTAGCAGATGTTCTCACTGACATCTTCAACATCTACTTGAGCAGCGCCATCATTCCAACATGCTTCAAGGCCGCCACCATTGTACCCGTGCCGAAGAAGTCTTCAGTGTCCTGTCTCAATGACTACCGTCCCGTTGCACTCGCATCCATCATCATGAAGTGTTTCGAGAGGCTCGTCATGAGACACATAAAGACCCTGCTACACCCCTCACTGGACCTCCTGCAGTTTGCATGCCGTCACAACTATTCAACAGACGATGCCATTGCCACCACCTCCACCTGGCCTTAACCCACCTGGACAAAAAAGACATGTACGTTTGAATGCTGTTCATAGACTTCAGTTCAGCATGCAACACAATCATTCCTCAGAAACTGATTGGAAAGCTGAGCCTACTGGGCCTGAACACCTCCCTCTGCAACTGGATACTGGGAGACCTCAGTCAGTCTGGGTCGGAGGCAGAATCTCCAACACCATCACACTGAGCACAGGGGCTCCCCAGGGCTGTGTGCTCAGTCTGTGCTATTCACTCTGCTGACCCATGATTGTGCAGCAATACACAGCTTGAACCACATCATAAAATTCACCAATGACATGACTGTGGTGGGTCTCATCAGCAAGAACAACGAGTCAGCATTCAGAGAGGAGGTGCAGCGGCTAACGGACTGGTGCAGAGCCAACAACCTGTCTCTTAATGTGAACAAAACATTTATTATACACTATTTATTCACATTATTTCTTATTGTAATTTAAGTGATTTTTATCTGTCTTGCACAGTACTGCCACAAAACTACAAATTTCACAATATAGAGGACCATAACGCCACAAGACTTAGGAATAGAATTAGGCCATTTGGCCCATTAAGTTTGCTCCACCATATAATCAGGGCTAATCAACTTCCCTCTCAACCCCATTCTCCTACCTTCTCTGTAACCATTCACACCCTGTTATAGCAAGAATCTATCAACCTCCACCTTGAATACACCCAATGACTCAACCTCCACAGATTCACCACTCTTTGGCTTCTCATCTCTCTTCTAAATGGTTATCCCTCTTATCTGAAGCCCTGTGGTTCTAGACACCCTGCAAAATAGGGAACATCCTCCCCATATCCACTCTATCTAGGGCTTTCAACATTTAATAGGTTTCAATAAGATCTCCCCTTCATTCTTCTAAGTTCCAGTGAGTACAGGCCCAGAGCCATCAAATTCTCCTCAATCACAGGATCATTTTCATGAACATCCTTTGAACCCTCTCCAGTGTCAGCACATCCTTTCTTAGACAAAAGGCCAAATACTGCTCACAATACACCAAGTGAGGCCTCACCAGTGCCTTATAAAGCCTCAGCATTGCATCCTTGTTTTTATGTTCTTGTCCTCTCAAAATGAATGCTAACATTGCATTTACCTTCCTCACCACCGACCCAACCTGCAAGTTAACCATTAAGGAATCCTACACGTGGACTTCCAAGTCCCTTTGCACCCTAGATTTTTGAATTTTCTCCCTATTTAAAAAAATGGTCTATGCTTTTATTCCTTCTACCAAAGTACCATACACTTCCATACACTGTCATCTACCTGCCACATCTTTGCTCTTTCTCCTAATCTGTCTAAGTCCTTCTCCAGCCTCCCTACTTCTTCAACACCACCTACCTTCGTATCATCCACAAACTCGGCCACAAAAACATTAATTCCATCAACCAAATCAATGACATACAACGTAAAAAGAAGTGGTCCCAAGCCCTACCCCTAGAGAACACCACTAGTCACTGGCAGCCAATCAGAAAAGGCTCCCTTTATTCCCACTCTTGGCCTCTTGCAAATCAGCCAGTGTTCTATCCATGCCAGTACATTTCCTGTAATACCATGGGTTCTAATCTAGATAAGCAAGCTCATGTGCAGTACCTTGTCAAAGGCCTTCTGAAAATCCAAGAATACAACAGCCACCAATTCTCCTTTATCTATCCTGCTTGTTATTTCCTCAAAGAATTCCAACAGATTTTTCAAGTAAGATTTTTCCTTAAGAAAACCATGCTGACTTCAGCCTATTTCATCGTGTGCCTCCAGGTACCCCAAACCCTTATCCTTAACAATTGACTCTAACTTCTTCGCAACCACTGAGGTCAGACTAACTAGCCTATAATTTCCTTTTTTTCGGCCTCTCTCCTTTCTTGAAGAGTGGAATGATATTTGCAATTTTCCAGCACTCCAGAACCATGCCAGAATCAATTGATTCCTCTGACGATCATTACTATTGCCTCCACAATCCCTTCAGCTACCACCTTCAGAACCCTGAGGTGTAGTCCATCCGGTCCAGGTGATTTATCTACCTTCAGATCTTTCAGCTTCCCAAGCACCTTCTCCTTAGTAATAGCAACAGCACTCATTCTGACACCTGACACTCTCAAACTTCTAGTATATTGCGAGTGTCTTCCACAGTAAAGACTGATGCAAAATACTCATTTAGTTCATTCGCCATCTCCTTGTTACCTCTCCAGCATAATTTTTCAGCAATCTGAGTTTTACTCTTGCCTCTCTTTTACTTGTTATATATCTGAAACAACTTTTGCTATCCTCTTTGTTACTATTGGCTAGCTTCATATTTCATCTTTTCTCTCCTTATGGCTTTTATTAGTTGTCTTCTGTTGGCTTTAAAAAGCTTCCCAATCCTCTAACTTCCCATTAATTTTTGCTCTATTATATACCCTCTCTTTTGCTTTTGTTTTGGTCTTGACTTCCCTTGTCAGCAATGGCTGTGCCATCCTGCCTTTAGAATACTACTTCTTCTTTGGGATGTATCTACCCTGCGACTTCCGAACTGGTCACAAACTCCAGCCACTGCTGTTCTGCCATCACCTTTGCTAGTGTCCCCTTCCAAACAACTTTGGCCAGCTCCTCTTACATGATTTAGTAATTCCCATTATTCCACTGTAATACTGATACATCTGACGTTATCTTATCAGTGTCAAACTGCAGGGTGAATGCTATCATATTATATTATAGTCAGCATTCTACAAATTCCCCCTCTTGGGATCCAAAATCAGCACCAACCAGATTGTCCCAATCTTGCTGCATATCAAAAGCCCCCATGACTTTTGCAACATTGCCCTTGTAACATTGCTCTTTTGACCTGCAGTTTTGATCTCCTGCTGCAATTTGTTGTCCATATCCTGGCTACTGTTCAGGGGCCTGATCATTAATGGAGAATGTGTGGAGCAGGTTAAGACCTACAAGTATCTGGGAGTACAGTTAGACGAGAAGCTTGACTGGACTGCCAACACAGATGCCTTGTGCAGGAAGGCACAGAGTCGACTGTACTTCCTAAGAAGGTTGGCGTCATTCAATGTCTGTAGTGAGATGCTGAAGATGTTCTATAGGTCAGTTGTGGAGAGCGCCCTCTTCTTTGTGGTGGCGTGTTGGGGAGGAAGCATTAAGAAGAGGGACGCCTCACGTCTTAATAAGCTGGTAAGGAAGGCGGGCTCTGTCGTGGGCAAAGTACTGGAGGGTTTAACATCGGTAGCTGAGCGAAGGGCGCTGAGTAGGCTACGGTCAATTATGGATAACTCTGAACATCCTCTACATAGCACCATCCAGAGACAGAGAAGCAGTTTCAGCGACAGGTTACTATCGATGCAATGCTCCTCAGACAGGATGAAGAGGTCAATACTCCCCAATGCCATTAGGCTTTACAATTCTACCGCCAGGACTTAAGAACTTTTTAAAAGCTATTATTAATGCTTTTTGAGATAGTGATTTAGATGCATATCATATTTTTTACTGAGTTAAGTATTGTATGTAATTAGTTTTGCTACAACAAGTGTATGGGACATTGGAAAAAAAAGTTGAATTTCCCCATGGAGATGAATAAAGTATCTATCTATCTATCTAAAAGGATCCTTTTCTGGCTGGCTGTCAGTGATTAGTGGTGTTCCGCAGGTATCGGTGTTGAGACCACTTCTTTTTATGCTGTATATAAATGATTTAGATGATGGAATAGATAGTTTTGGTGCCAAGTTTGCAGATGATAGGAAGATTAGTGGAGGGGCAGGTAGTGTTGAGGAAACAGGTAGGATGCAGAAGGACTTGGACAGATTACAAGAATGGGCAAGAAAGTGGCAAATGAAATACCATGTTGGAAAATGCATGGTCATGCACTTTGGTAGGAGAAAAAAATGTGCAGACTATTTTCTAAACGGAGAGAAAATACAGGAATCTGAGATGCAGAGGGACTTGGGATTCCTTGTGCCGAACATCCAAAAGGTTAACTTGCAGGTTGAGTCGGTGGTGAGGAAGGTCAATGTCATTTCAAGAGGTCTAGAATACAAGAGCAAGGATGTGATGCTGAGGCTTTATAAAGCACTGGTAAGGTCTCACCTTGAGTATTGTGAACAGTTTTGGGCCTCCCATCTTAGAAAAGATGTGCTGACATTGGAGAGGGTCCAGAGGATGTTCACAAGGATGAAAGGGCCTGTACCCACTGGAATTCAGAAGGATGAGGAGGACCTCATTGAAACCTTTCAAATGTTGAAAGGCCTAAACAGAGTAGATATGGAAAGGATGTTTCCCGTGGGGGGAGAGTCTAGAACAAGAGGACAGAGCCTCAGAGTAGAGGGGTGCCCTTTCAAAACAGAGATGTGGAGAAACTTCTTTTGCCAAAGGGTGGTGAATTTATGGAATTTGTTGCCACATGCAGCTGTGGAGGCCAGGTCGTTGGATGTATTTAAGGCAGAGATTGATAGGTTTTTGATTGGACATGGCATTAAAGGAAATGAGGAGAAGGCTGGGAACTGGTGTTGAGGAGAATATAGAAAAAGGATCAGCCATGGTTGAATGGCGGAGCAGACTCAATGGGCCAGATGGCCTAATTCTGCTCCTATGTCTTATGTCTTATGGTTTTATGTCAGATGAGTTGTCTACCCACTGGGTGGCCACAGAAGCTCCAAAGTTTGTGATGAATAAGTAATATTAGGACTGGACTTACACATTAAATGGTAAGACCCTGGGGAGTGTTCAAGTACAGAGAGACACAGGAGTTCAAATGCATAGTTCCTTGAATGTGGTGACATAGATAGACAGGGCAGTGAAGAAGGCATTTGACATGCTTGCCTTTATTGGTTAGGATACTAAGTACAGGAATTGGAATTTCACGTTACAGAGGTACAAGACTCTGACAACGCACTGCATACAGTTCTGCCTTTCCTGCAACAGAAAGGTTGTTACTGAACTGAGTACAAATGGATTTATGAGGATGTTACTGGGACGAGAAAATTTGAGTGATAAGGAAGGACTGGATAGGCTGGGACTTCTTTTCCTCCACCTTCATGGTGGAAAATGTGAAAAGCATCAAATTCCTGGGCATTAACATCTCAGAGGATTTATCCAGGTCCAAGTTTATTGATGCAGTCACAAAGAAGACATGCCTCATTAGAGGTCTGAGGAGATTTTCTATGTCACCAAGGACTCTTTAAATTTTCTGTAGATATACCATGAAGAGCACTCTGATTGGGTTGCATCACCACCTGGTATGGAGGACCCAATGCACAAGATCAGAGAGCTGTAGACTTATCCAACTCATTCAAAGGCACAAACCTCTCCAACTTTCAGAACACCTTCAAAAAGCGATGCCTCAAGAAGGCAGCATCCATCATTAAGGACCCTCAGCATCTGGATCATACCCTCTTCTCATTACTGCCATTAGGGAGGAAGTACAGTAACCTGAAGATGCATACTCAACATTTTAAGAACAGCTTCTTCATTCCACCATCAATTTCTGAATAATCCATTAACTCATGAGCACTACATCACTATTCCTCTTTTGCACAATTTATTTATTTTACTTTTTTATTGTAACTTAGTTTTTTGTCTTGCACTGTACTGCAACAAAATCCATGAACTCCCAAGAACGTGAAGCTTCAACTCCTGACCTCTTGATGAGGACTGGTGTGCATTGTTGTCCATGTTTCCCCTTCCTGAAATCCACAATCAATTCCTTGGTCCTGGGGACTTTGAGTGCAAGGTTTTGTTGCGACACCACTCAACCAGTTGAGCTATCTCACTCCTGTATGCCTCCTCATCACCATCTGAAATTCTGCCAACAATAGTGGTATCAATGGCAAATTTATAGATGGTGTTTGCACTATGTTAGCCACACAAACATGGGTGTAGAGTTGGTAGAGCAGTGGGTTAAGCACATATTCTTGAAATGCACCGGGGTTCATTGCTGGTAAGGAAGAAATATTATCACCAATCCACAGTGATTGGGGTCTCTGATCAAGTCAAGGATCCAGCTGCAGAGAAAGGTACCGAGGATCAGGTTTTGCACCTTGTTGAATAGTAATGAGGGGATAATGGCAGTGCCTCAAGAAGGTAGCATCAATCATTAAGGACCCTCACTATCTGGGAAATGCCTCTTTTCATTACTACCATTGGCTGGAGGTACAGGAGCCTCAGGACCCAAGCTCAATGATTCAGGAATAGCTCCATCATCAGATTTCTGAACAATCCACGAACCCATGAACACTACCTCATTATTTTTTGTGGCACCTGTTTATCTTGTAATTTATTATAATTTTATGTTTTTACACTGTACTACTGCCATGAAACAACAAATTTCTCACCATATAAGACAGTGATAATAAACCTGATTCTGACTTTCATTCTATTGGCAGTTTTACTGAGGCAGCAAGGAGTATAGATAGAGTCCATGGAGGGGAGGCTGGTTTTCATGACGCGCTGAGGTGGGTCCACAGCTCTCCAGTTTCTAGCGGTCATGAGCAGACACAGCTGATGCATCCAGCTATGATGCATCTAAATGCGATGCTTTTGATGATACATCTGTAAATAATGTTGAGGTTCAAAGGAGATGTGTCAAGTTTCTTTAGCTTCCTGAGAAAGTAGAGGCATTGGTGAGTTTTCTTGGCCATGACACCTACACAGTTGGACAAGGACAGGTTCACTCTTGCGAACTCTGTTTGACTTTCTATCCTACCTCTCCCCTTTACAGGTAATTCAGACCATTGCAACTCTCAGAGTAAGAAAGAAATGATCTCAGCTTCTTCCATGTGCCTTCTATTCAAGACTTTGAAGTGTAGTTTTCTGCTAATGGGAGACACAAGAAACTGCAGATGCCGGAAACTGAGGCAAAAAATAAATGAATTGTTGCAGAATCTTAAGGGGTCAAGCTGTATTTGTGGATGGAAATGGACAATCGACATTTCAAGTCAAGACCCTTCATCTGGACTCTTGGAAATAGCTTATTGTATTTACCCTCGTAAAACCATCTCCAAATTTGTCCAGCTCTGTCAAAGCTCCCAAGAGAAACAACCTCATCTTCTTCAGTCTAGCCTTAGATGGGAAACCTCTCTTCCTTTACTCCATTCCAGTGAATCTCCTCTGTTCCTTCCCTAGGAAATTGATACCCTTCTTAAAATGTGGTGACTACATGGGGCTGCAACAATCTAACTGAGGCTTAAATAATGCTTTGCTAAGTTCATTCTACCCTCAAAATATTGCTGAGGTGGGGTTTTGTTGATTAAATTGAGGATGCAATTACACTAGACACTGCAGAAGGTATTTACCAGTATGTTGCCCGGGCTAGAGGGCTTTTATTATGAGGAGATACTGGATTGAGTAACCTTGTTTTCCCTGGAATGAAAGAACCTGGTAGAAGTATATAAGATAACATAATCAAAGATCCCTCTCACCCCATTGTTCTCCATTCTCCCCTCTTCCACTGAGCAAGAGATACAAAAGCTTGAAAACATGTGCCAGCTGGCTCAAGGATACCTTCTACCAACCATTATCGGACTTTAGAAACAAACCTCTTAAATGCTAAAAAGTTCAAAATTCAAAGTTCAAATTAAATTTATTATCAAAGTAGGTACAGTAGATGTATACATTCTTTGAAGTTGTATCTCTAAGAATCTTTTTCTTGCAAACATTCAGTAGACAAAGAAATACAATATAATCAGTGAAAATCTACACACGAGTTGAAAGTGACTCTACAACTTCTGTTAAACATAGAAACATAGAAAACCTACAGCACAATACAGGCCCTTCGGCCCACAAAGTTGTGCCAAAAATGTCCCTACCTTAGAAATTACTAGGCTTACCTATAGCCCTCTATTTTACTAAGCTCCATGTACCTATCCAAGAGTCTCTTAAAAGACCCTATCGTATCCGCCTCCACCACCGTTGCCGGCAGCCCATTCCACGCACTCACCACTCCTCTGTACCTGCTCCCCAGCACCTTAAACCTGTGTCCTCCTGAGGCAACCATTTCAGCCCTGGAGAAAAGCCTCTGACTATCCACACGATCAATGCCTCTCATCATCTTATACACCTCTATCAGGTCACCTCTCATCCTCCGTCGCTCCAAGGAGAAAAGGCCGAGTTCACTCAACCTGCTTTATTAAGGCATGCTCCCCAATCCAGGCAACATCCTTGTAGATCTCCTCTGCACCCTTTCTATAGTTTCCACATCCTTCTGGTAGTGAGGCGACCAGAACTGAGCACAGTACTCCAAGTGGGGTCTGTCCAGGGTTCTGTTCTCAGTATTATTCATGGTGGTGTGGGACCTAAACCTCCTGTACCTCCTTGCTGATGGCAGCAGCAAGAAGGGAGCACGGACTGGATGGTGACACGATCTGCCAAGATATCTTGTCATGGTCTCGTCAGGGTTAAGGATGATGGGTGGGTGGAGCCAGGCGGGGCAGGGGAAGGGTGCTGTTGGGAGAGAGAGAAAGGTAAGTGTTAGCTTGAGGCAAAAGAAAAGTAGATAGCCAGGAGGGGAGAGAGGTATGAAGGTTAGAGATGGCTGCTGGAGGGTTTGCCAGTGCTGGAATATAATAAGTCAAGGTGGTGAGAATGGTAACCATTAGGAGAGAGGTATATGGCAGATGGAAACAAATGGGTGAAGTGTGTGGGTAGTAGGTGGACAAAAATGGCTGGGGGGATGGTGTGGAGGGGAAAAACAGAGACAGGAGGAGAATGAAAGTATGCTGGGGGGGGGGGGGGGGGAGGAAGGGGAACCACACCGGAGGTGAGGGTTACCTGAAAATGGAAAGTTCAGTGTTCATATCATTTATAGTAGACCTTATTTATAGTAATTTTATGTCTTTGCACTGCATAGCTACCACAAAACAACAAATTTCATGAGTGTCTTCCACAGTAAAGACTGATGCAAAATACTCATTTAGTTCATTCGCCATCTCCTTGTTACCTCTCCAGCATAATTTTTCAGCAGTCTGAGTTTTACTCTTGCCTCTCTTTTACTTGTTATATATCTGAAACAACTTTTGCTATCCTCTTTGTTACTATTGGCTAGCTTCATATTTCATCTTTTCTCTCCTTATGGCTTTTATTAGTTGTCTTCTGTTGGCTTTAAAAAGCTTCCCAATCCTCTAACTTCCCATTAATTTTTGCTCTATTATATACCCTCTCTTTTGCTTTTGTTTTGGTCTTGACTTCCCTTGTCAGCAATGGCTGTGCCATCCTGCCTTTAGAATACTACTTCTTCTTTGGGATGTATCTACCCTGCGACTTCCGAACTGGTCACAAACTCCAGCCACTGCTGTTCTGCCATCACCTTTGCTAGTGTCCCCTTCCAAACAACTTTGGCCAGCTCCTCTTACATGATTTAGTAATTCCCATTATTCCACTGTAATACTGATACATCTGACGTTATCTTATCAGTGTCAAACTGCAGGGTGAATGCTATCATATTATATTATAGTCAGCATTCTACAAATTCCCCCTCTTGGGATCCAAAATCAGCACCAACCAGATTGTCCCAATCTTGCTGCATATCAAAAGCCCCCATGACTTTTGCAACATTGCCCTTGTAACATTGCTCTTTTGACCTGCAGTTTTGATCTCCTGCTGCAATTTGTTGTCCATATCCTGGCTACTGTTCAGGGGCCTGATCATTAATGGAGAATGTGTGGAGCAGGTTAAGACCTACAAGTATCTGGGAGTACAGTTAGACGAGAAGCTTGACTGGACTGCCAACACAGATGCCTTGTGCAGGAAGGCACAGAGTCGACTGTACTTCCTAAGAAGGTTGGCGTCATTCAATGTCTGTAGTGAGATGCTGAAGATGTTCTATAGGTCAGTTGTGGAGAGCGCCCTCTTCTTTGTGGTGGCGTGTTGGGGAGGAAGCATTAAGAAGAGGGACGCCTCACGTCTTAATAAGCTGGTAAGGAAGGCGGGCTCTGTCGTGGGCAAAGTACTGGAGGGTTTAACATCGGTAGCTGAGCGAAGGGCGCTGAGTAGGCTACGGTCAATTATGGATAACTCTGAACATCCTCTACATAGCACCATCCAGAGACAGAGAAGCAGTTTCAGCGACAGGTTACTATCGATGCAATGCTCCTCAGACAGGATGAAGAGGTCAATACTCCCCAATGCCATTAGGCTTTACAATTCTACCGCCAGGACTTAAGAACTTTTTAAAAGCTATTATTAATGCTTTTTGAGATAGTGATTTAGATGCATATCATATTTTTTACTGAGTTAAGTATTGTATGTAATTAGTTTTGCTACAACAAGTGTATGGGACATTGGAAAAAAAAGTTGAATTTCCCCATGGAGATGAATAAAGTATCTATCTATCTATCTAAAAGGATCCTTTTCTGGCTGGCTGTCAGTGATTAGTGGTGTTCCGCAGGTATCGGTGTTGAGACCACTTCTTTTTATGCTGTATATAAATGATTTAGATGATGGAATAGATAGTTTTGGTGCCAAGTTTGCAGATGATAGGAAGATTAGTGGAGGGGCAGGTAGTGTTGAGGAAACAGGTAGGATGCAGAAGGACTTGGACAGATTACAAGAATGGGCAAGAAAGTGGCAAATGAAATACCATGTTGGAAAATGCATGGTCATGCACTTTGGTAGGAGAAAAAAATGTGCAGACTATTTTCTAAACGGAGAGAAAATACAGGAATCTGAGATGCAGAGGGACTTGGGATTCCTTGTGCCGAACATCCAAAAGGTTAACTTGCAGGTTGAGTCGGTGGTGAGGAAGGTCAATGTCATTTCAAGAGGTCTAGAATACAAGAGCAAGGATGTGATGCTGAGGCTTTATAAAGCACTGGTAAGGTCTCACCTTGAGTATTGTGAACAGTTTTGGGCCTCCCATCTTAGAAAAGATGTGCTGACATTGGAGAGGGTCCAGAGGATGTTCACAAGGATGAAAGGGCCTGTACCCACTGGAATTCAGAAGGATGAGGAGGACCTCATTGAAACCTTTCAAATGTTGAAAGGCCTAAACAGAGTAGATATGGAAAGGATGTTTCCCGTGGGGGGAGAGTCTAGAACAAGAGGACAGAGCCTCAGAGTAGAGGGGTGCCCTTTCAAAACAGAGATGTGGAGAAACTTCTTTTGCCAAAGGGTGGTGAATTTATGGAATTTGTTGCCACATGCAGCTGTGGAGGCCAGGTCGTTGGATGTATTTAAGGCAGAGATTGATAGGTTTTTGATTGGACATGGCATTAAAGGAAATGAGGAGAAGGCTGGGAACTGGTGTTGAGGAGAATATAGAAAAAGGATCAGCCATGGTTGAATGGCGGAGCAGACTCAATGGGCCAGATGGCCTAATTCTGCTCCTATGTCTTATGTCTTATGGTTTTATGTCAGATGAGTTGTCTACCCACTGGGTGGCCACAGAAGCTCCAAAGTTTGTGATGAATAAGTAATATTAGGACTGGACTTACACATTAAATGGTAAGACCCTGGGGAGTGTTCAAGTACAGAGAGACACAGGAGTTCAAATGCATAGTTCCTTGAATGTGGTGACATAGATAGACAGGGCAGTGAAGAAGGCATTTGACATGCTTGCCTTTATTGGTTAGGATACTAAGTACAGGAATTGGAATTTCACGTTACAGAGGTACAAGACTCTGACAACGCACTGCATACAGTTCTGCCTTTCCTGCAACAGAAAGGTTGTTACTGAACTGAGTACAAATGGATTTATGAGGATGTTACTGGGACGAGAAAATTTGAGTGATAAGGAAGGACTGGATAGGCTGGGACTTCTTTTCCTCCACCTTCATGGTGGAAAATGTGAAAAGCATCAAATTCCTGGGCATTAACATCTCAGAGGATTTATCCAGGTCCAAGTTTATTGATGCAGTCACAAAGAAGACATGCCTCATTAGAGGTCTGAGGAGATTTTCTATGTCACCAAGGACTCTTTAAATTTTCTGTAGATATACCATGAAGAGCACTCTGATTGGGTTGCATCACCACCTGGTATGGAGGACCCAATGCACAAGATCAGAGAGCTGTAGACTTATCCAACTCATTCAAAGGCACAAACCTCTCCAACTTTCAGAACACCTTCAAAAAGCGATGCCTCAAGAAGGCAGCATCCATCATTAAGGACCCTCAGCATCTGGATCATACCCTCTTCTCATTACTGCCATTAGGGAGGAAGTACAGTAACCTGAAGATGCATACTCAACATTTTAAGAACAGCTTCTTCATTCCACCATCAATTTCTGAATAATCCATTAACTCATGAGCACTACATCACTATTCCTCTTTTGCACAATTTATTTATTTTACTTTTTTATTGTAACTTAGTTTTTTGTCTTGCACTGTACTGCAACAAAATCCATGAACTCCCAAGAACGTGAAGCTTCAACTCCTGACCTCTTGATGAGGACTGGTGTGCATTGTTGTCCATGTTTCCCCTTCCTGAAATCCACAATCAATTCCTTGGTCCTGGGGACTTTGAGTGCAAGGTTTTGTTGCGACACCACTCAACCAGTTGAGCTATCTCACTCCTGTATGCCTCCTCATCACCATCTGAAATTCTGCCAACAATAGTGGTATCAATGGCAAATTTATAGATGGTGTTTGCACTATGTTAGCCACACAAACATGGGTGTAGAGTTGGTAGAGCAGTGGGTTAAGCACATATTCTTGAAATGCACCGGGGTTCATTGCTGGTAAGGAAGAAATATTATCACCAATCCACAGTGATTGGGGTCTCTGATCAAGTCAAGGATCCAGCTGCAGAGAAAGGTACCGAGGATCAGGTTTTGCACCTTGTTGAATAGTAATGAGGGGATAATGGCAGTGCCTCAAGAAGGTAGCATCAATCATTAAGGACCCTCACTATCTGGGAAATGCCTCTTTTCATTACTACCATTGGCTGGAGGTACAGGAGCCTCAGGACCCAAGCTCAATGATTCAGGAATAGCTCCATCATCAGATTTCTGAACAATCCACGAACCCATGAACACTACCTCATTATTTTTTGTGGCACCTGTTTATCTTGTAATTTATTATAATTTTATGTTTTTACACTGTACTACTGCCATGAAACAACAAATTTCTCACCATATAAGACAGTGATAATAAACCTGATTCTGACTTTCATTCTATTGGCAGTTTTACTGAGGCAGCAAGGAGTATAGATAGAGTCCATGGAGGGGAGGCTGGTTTTCATGACGCGCTGAGGTGGGTCCACAGCTCTCCAGTTTCTAGCGGTCATGAGCAGACACAGCTGATGCATCCAGCTATGATGCATCTAAATGCGATGCTTTTGATGATACATCTGTAAATAATGTTGAGGTTCAAAGGAGATGTGTCAAGTTTCTTTAGCTTCCTGAGAAAGTAGAGGCATTGGTGAGTTTTCTTGGCCATGACACCTACACAGTTGGACAAGGACAGGTTCACTCTTGCGAACTCTGTTTGACTTTCTATCCTACCTCTCCCCTTTACAGGTAATTCAGACCATTGCAACTCTCAGAGTAAGAAAGAAATGATCTCAGCTTCTTCCATGTGCCTTCTATTCAAGACTTTGAAGTGTAGTTTTCTGCTAATGGGAGACACAAGAAACTGCAGATGCCGGAAACTGAGGCAAAAAATAAATGAATTGTTGCAGAATCTTAAGGGGTCAAGCTGTATTTGTGGATGGAAATGGACAATCGACATTTCAAGTCAAGACCCTTCATCTGGACTCTTGGAAATAGCTTATTGTATTTACCCTCGTAAAACCATCTCCAAATTTGTCCAGCTCTGTCAAAGCTCCCAAGAGAAACAACCTCATCTTCTTCAGTCTAGCCTTAGATGGGAAACCTCTCTTCCTTTACTCCATTCCAGTGAATCTCCTCTGTTCCTTCCCTAGGAAATTGATACCCTTCTTAAAATGTGGTGACTACATGGGGCTGCAACAATCTAACTGAGGCTTAAATAATGCTTTGCTAAGTTCATTCTACCCTCAAAATATTGCTGAGGTGGGGTTTTGTTGATTAAATTGAGGATGCAATTACACTAGACACTGCAGAAGGTATTTACCAGTATGTTGCCCGGGCTAGAGGGCTTTTATTATGAGGAGATACTGGATTGAGTAACCTTGTTTTCCCTGGAATGAAAGAACCTGGTAGAAGTATATAAGATAACATAATCAAAGATCCCTCTCACCCCATTGTTCTCCATTCTCCCCTCTTCCACTGAGCAAGAGATACAAAAGCTTGAAAACATGTGCCAGCTGGCTCAAGGATACCTTCTACCAACCATTATCGGACTTTAGAAACAAACCTCTTAAATGCTAAAAAGTTCAAAATTCAAAGTTCAAATTAAATGTATTATCAAAGTAGGTACAGTAGATGTATACATTCTTTGAAGTTGTATCTCTAAGAATCTTTTTCTTGCAAACATTCAGTAGACAAAGAAATACAATATAATCAGTGAAAATCTACACACGAGTTGAAAGTGACTCTACAACTTCTGTTAAACATAGAAACATAGAAAACCTACAGCACAATACAGGCCCTTCGGCCCACAAAGTTGTGCCAAAAATGTCCCTACCTTAGAAATTACTAGGCTTACCTATAGCCCTCTATTTTACTAAGCTCCATGTACCTATCCAAGAGTCTCTTAAAAGACCCTATCGTATCCGCCTCCACCACCGTTGCCGGCAGCCCATTCCACGCACTCACCACTCCTCTGTACCTGCTCCCCAGCACCTTAAACCTGTGTCCTCCTGAGGCAACCATTTCAGCCCTGGAGAAAAGCCTCTGACTATCCACACGATCAATGCCTCTCATCATCTTATACACCTCTATCAGGTCACCTCTCATCCTCCGTCGCTCCAAGGAGAAAAGGCCGAGTTCACTCAACCTGCTTTATTAAGGCATGCTCCCCAATCCAGGCAACATCCTTGTAGATCTCCTCTGCACCCTTTCTATAGTTTCCACATCCTTCTGGTAGTGAGGCGACCAGAACTGAGCACAGTACTCCAAGTGGGGTCTGTCCAGGGTTCTGTTCTCAGTATTATTCATGGTGGTGTGGGACCTAAACCTCCTGTACCTCCTTGCTGATGGCAGCAGCAAGAAGGGAGCACGGACTGGATGGTGACACGATCTGCCAAGATATCTTGTCATGGTCTCGTCAGGGTTAAGGATGATGGGTGGGTGGAGCCAGGCGGGGCAGGGGAAGGGTGCTGTTGGGAGAGAGAGAAAGGTAAGTGTTAGCTTGAGGCAAAAGAAAAGTAGATAGCCAGGAGGGGAGAGAGGTATGAAGGTTAGAGATGGCTGCTGGAGGGTTTGCCAGTGCTGGAATATAATAAGTCAAGGTGGTGAGAATGGTAACCATTAGGAGAGAGGTATATGGCAGATGGAAACAAATGGGTGAAGTGTGTGGGTAGTAGGTGGACAAAAATGGCTGGGGGGATGGTGTGGAGGGGAAAAACAGAGACAGGAGGAGAATGAAAGTATGCTGGGGGGGGGGGGGGGGGAGGAAGGGGAACCACACCGGAGGTGAGGGTTACCTGAAAATGGAAAGTTCAGTGTTCATATCATTTATAGTAGACCTTATTTATAGTAATTTTATGTCTTTGCACTGCATAGCTACCACAAAACAACAAATTTCATGTCATGTAAGACAGCGATAATAAACCTGATCTCAATTCTGAAAGCAATCACTCTGAGCCTCCACAAGGTTCTTGGGAAGAGAATTCCAATGATTCACCACACTCTGGATGAGGAAATTTCTTCGTGTCTCTATCCCGAATGGACAAACTTTTATTTAGAGTGTGACTCTTCAACCCAGGTATCTTGCACAGTCGAAAGATCATCTCTACACCTCCCCTGTATAAACTCCTGTAAAAGGCTTTAGATCATCATTATTATGAAAGACCCAGTATAAAGGCAAATATTCCTCTCCTATGGAGTCATAAAGCAACACAGCACAAATACAGGCCCTTTGACCTAAGCAGGCCTAAGTGGACAATAACACCTACACAGCTAGTCCCAATTTCCTTTGTTCAGCCCATGTACCCCTCCATGTACCTACCCAAGTGCTTCTTAAATGATACTATTGTACCTGCCTCAACCACTTCCTCTGGCAGCTTGTTCCATATATTTACCAGCCTCTGTGTGAAAAGGTTGCCCCTCAAGTTCCTTTTAAGTTTTTCCCTCTCACTGTAAACCTTTGCCTCCCAATTTTTGGACTCCCCTAGATCCTGACTGATCAACAGAAAGAAAAGGAGATCAAAGCAAGCAGCTGATGCTGGATATCTGAAATAAAATCAGAAAATGCTGGGAACACTCATCAGGTCCGGCGGCATGAAGCAGTTTATAAACACGAGAGATTCTGAAGATACCGGAACTCCAGAGAACAAACACAAACTGCTGTAGGAACTCAGCAAGATATGCAGCATCTATGGAGGGATAAATAGTGGACATTTTGGGCTGAGACTGGAAAGGAGGTGGGGCTGGAGTGGGGGGAGAGCCAGAATAAGGTGGGGGAGTGGAAGGAGTACAAATTGGCAAGTGATAGTGAAACCATATGAGGGGGTGGATAGGTGTGTGATGGAGCTGGGATGAAGTCAGAAGCACAGAGATGATAGATAGGAAATGTATACGGCTGAAGAAGAAGGAAACTGACAGAAGGGAATGAACCATAGGAGAAAGGGAAGGAGGAGGGAAACCAGAGAGAGATGATGGCAGGTGAGAAGAAGAGACAGGGTAAGTTCCATGTTTCCAGTCAAAGACCCTCCCCCTCCCCAGGTCAAACATTAACTCTACTCCTCTCTCCATAAATGCTGCCCAATCCATTGAGTATTTCTGACAGTACAAAAGGGTGTAGACTAACATTAATCTCTGATTTAAACAGATGACCATCCATCACAGAAGAAATGATTTGAATCAAGGGACATCTGTTGCTTAGGGGTACAAGCAAAACGCATCCTTAACAAGGAATAGACACCTTTGTCACCCAAGGTCAAAGGAAGGAAGCAAGGTAAGGCTAAACTGAAATGGCTGACTGCTGGTGATCCAGGACAAATCAACTTAGACATAAATGCTTTTAAAGACTAAAGGAATATAATTCTCAGGAGAACAGGGATAAGTATCATGCAAACTGAAGAGCAATGTATGCAGCTATTAGAGCAGCTAAAAGGTCAGTGTAGAAGGAGTTGACTGTGATAGGACTGATAAAAGCTTTTCAAGCTGTCAGAGACCCATTAAAGGGTTCCTCGGGACTGAATCACATGGACTCCTGTGCTATGTTTTAAATGATCACTTCGTATCAGTCTTCCTTCCAGTGAATAGCACTCAGCTACCAAGAAAGCAACACATTTTTCCAGTGCTCTCCTGGTCAGTCTCTGAAGGTCCACCAGACATAAACACGGACTTGTTGAAACCCCTCAGTGCTGCCTGATGTAAACAACTCCACACACACAATCCAGAGTCAGCCTCATCGTAAAATTCACATCATTGCTTTTAGATCCCTCATAGTCTCACTACTCCCTATCTCTGTAACCCCTCCTGTCCCGACACCCCTCCCTATCTCTACCACCAGATCTTACACCATTACAGCCCCTACTCCACACCTTACCTCTATAGCCCCACCTTTACCCCATCTTTGTAACCCGTTCCAATCCCTACAACCCTCACTAAGCCAGAACTGCTATGATTCCTAAATCTCTCCCTATATCTGTAACCCCACCAATCCCTATAACCCTCCTTGTCACTATGATCCCCTCTGGCCCCTACCTCCTCACCCCCCACAGCCCTAACTCCATAACCCTCTCTATCTCTGTAACTTCTTCCAGATCTACACCCCTGTCTACCACCATGCCTCCCTCCACTCTCAACACCTCTCATGACCTCTATAACCCTTTCTGGCCTCTACATCCTTCTCTCAGCCAGAACCCTTCCGGCCTCTACACCTCCCCCCATCTCTATAACCCCACCAGTTCCTACACCCTTTCCTGTCTCTGTAAACCCCTCTGGCCCTACACCCTTCCCTGTATCTAAAGCCTCCTCCAGTCCCTACATCCTTCCCCATCTGGCCCTTGCACCCCTTCTCCTCTTGCTTGATGAAGCATTTTTCTGAAGCACTCCAGAACATGTATGCCATGCTCTCGATATATTTTGAATTCAGGTTAATTTGATGCAACATCTCCGGGTATTTCAGCTGAACATATCTTTTGAGAGGTAATGGGAAACAGAGAGCAAACATTGTTGCTAAGGCTTGGACTGCTCTTCCAAAGAACACCATGGAGTTGGTGCTACTGCCTCCCAACTCCAGTGACCATGGTTCAATCCTAACCCCTGCACTGCCTCCAGGTGTTCACTTTCCTTCGACAGATATCCTGGTTGACTGGTTGCAGTTATCTAGTTGGTCAATCAGGTGCTGGGCGGATGTAAGAGAGAATAAAGTGCAGGGGTGTAGGGAAAGATGAAAGACTAAAGATTAGTTTTATTTGTCACCTGTATATCAAAATGTACAGTAAAATGTATTGTTTGTGTCAGATCATCTCAGTGAGGGTTCTGCTTGGGACAGCCCACAAGTGTCACCACACTTCCAGCGCCAAAATGGCCTGCCCACAATTCACCAGAGACAGGAAATAGAGGGAATGGGATTCTGAGATGTATCATGGACTTGATGGATTGAACATCCTGTGATGCATCTGTAAGTTTCTCATTGTACCTGTACCTCACCATATTTGTGCACATGAAAATAAACTCGACTTGGCTTGACCTGAACCAGTATTTTGTTCTGAGGGAATGACACACTGTGAAAGTGGCACTACTGGGGGAATGTCACACCGTGGGAGGGGCAGTACTGAGGGAATGTCACACCGTGGGAGGGGCAGTACTGAGGGAGTACCGCACTGTCAGTAACGCTTCATTTCAAAAGTGGTGTGAAACGGAGGTTCTGTCTCCCACCCGAGGCAAATGGAAAGGCACAGTAGGAACTGTTTGCAACTTGACATGAAAAAGTAACACAATTAACATTAAATTCTAGCTTCCCCAAATGCATTTAGACAATCTAATGTTCCTTGCATTACCCAGATTTTCAATAAACTGAGTTTTATTCATTTATTCAATTCCATAACTGCAAGCAGAGCAGATGAAAAATCTGAAGTTAAAGCGATGGGTTCAGTAGGGAATTGTCGCAAAGCCTGCACTCAGCTATTCCAGAGAACTGCTTCACAAATAATCGTCAGAGTTACCAGTAATTATCATAATATGTGTGTTGGTTGCTTTAATTCCTGGTAATCAATTGTTGATTGTCATTCAATATATTTGCAGCAATTATGCTGCAATTATTACCCTTCATTCTGAATGGCAGTCTGGTGTAATCAGAATTGTAACACCCTCTGCAATATTTGACAATGGAAGAGCAGCACAGAGAGATGTTCAGTGATCCTGTATAAAACTGGTAGGAATCCTCTTCGATCTATCTCCTCTGGTCACTGACCTTCCCATCACTGCAAGCTGTTACTCCTTGTTTATTCTGTGAAAAAACATTCATCATCTTGCCTCCCCTGTCTTTCTTCCTACTCCCATTCTCCTCTCTATATTGACCATTTCCCCTCTCCACACTCAGCCTTGATGCAGGGCTTTAACTTGGAACATCACCAACCCCTTCCCTTCCATAAATACTGCTCAATTGTTTTGAGTCTCCTTATCTTGCTCTTTTCTAAGCAGAACAACACTATTTTATTTATTTATTTAGTGATATAGCATGGTAACAGGCCCTTCCGGCCCAATGAGCCCGCACCACTCAATTAAACCTTCCAAAAGACATGTCTTTAGAATGTGGGAGGAAACAAGAGCACCCGGAGGAAACCCACGTGGTCACAGGGAGAATGTACAAATTCCTTACAGACGCCTGTGGGAATTGAACCCTGATTGTTGGATTCAGTTTACACTAACCACAACACCACCATGCCGCCATTAAATGAATTTGTCTCAAACACCCCATCTAACTTGTCCCTTCATCCATTGGAGGGCCATGACCTGAAGCATCGACCGCCCATTTTTCTCCACAGATGCTGCCTGACTTGTTGAGTTCCTCCAGCATATTGTGTTTTGCTCCAGGTTCCAATATCTGCAGTCCCTTGTGGAACCATAAATCCCCATTCTACATCTTCTCCAGGCTTTGAGATCCTTCCTAAGTGTGGCACAGAGAATTGCCCATAATGCTCCAATCAGTGCTTTCCTCCCCCACCTCCCACCCCACGTGATGTGTCTGGACAAGGTGGTGCAGTGGCATGGCCAGTGACCTACAAACATCGCCATTGATCCAAAAGCACAAGTTCAATTCCCACTGAGGAGTTTAACTTCAAGTAATTATATTATGGAATTCCTTAAATGGTAACAGTGAAGCAGCAAGATGGAGATAAAAGTTCATTTTGGTTTCTAAATGCCTTTGAAGGAAGGAAACCCACAATCTTTATTCTGTGCATGGCTTCAGAATCACAATGATGTTAGTTACAGAGTCATGTGGCACTGAGACAACTGGTCCATGACTGAGTGCATTCACCTCGTATATGCCACTCATGATTTTACATCCCTCTCAAGTCACCTCTTAGTCTCCTACCCTCTAAGGAATAAAGTCTTAACCTAGCCAACCACTCCTTACATCTCAGTCCCTCAAGTCCTGGCAATCTCCTTGTAAATCTTTTCTGTACTCTCTTTCTAGCTTAATAACATCTTTCCTGGAACAGGGTGTCAAAAACTGAACACGATACTCAAAGTCACGGATGTGGGTTCAATTGCAACACTTTAGTGATATTTGGATAAGTAGATGGATGGGTGGGGTATGGAGGGCCAGGTGCAGGCTACACAGAATAAGATATCTGCATGGACTAGATAGGCCCAGAGGTCTGTTCTGTGCTATAGTGGTTTATGACTATGAACTTAAGTGTGGCTTCACCAATGTTCTGTACAACAGCACCATGATCACCCAATTTTTATACTCATTGCCCTGAATTACAAGAGCTAGAGTGCCAAAAGCTTTGTGTCCTTTTAATTTTCCTCCCCATACCGACATGTCTTTCCTCAGCCTCTTTTACTGCCAAGTTGAGGCTAAGCACAAATCAGAGGAACAGCAACTTATGTTCTGCGTGGAGAGTCTACAACCCAATGACATGAGCATTGAACTCTCCATTTTCAGGTGACCTGTTCCCACCTGTCCTTTTCCTCTCCCCACTTGTACTGCCCAGCCCCCATCATCCTGTTCTTTCTCCCCCACCGTCTGCCCATTGCCCACACATTCATCCCACTGCATCCCCTCCCCACACTGTTCCCAGATGCCCTCCCAACCTCCCTTATTTAGTTCCATCTTCCTCTCCTATCAAATTCCACCATCTGCAGCCCTCTGTCACCTCCATCTCTGACCTCACAGCCTCTGTTCCCACTCTCTCCATCCATCTGCCCATCATCCCTCCTCAGCTGGATCCACTCATCACTTGCTGCCTCTTGTTCCACCCCTCCTCTTCACCTCTTTATACTGCCTACCTCTCACCTCTTCCTGCTCCTATCTACCTCAATATTTCAGTCCAGATGAAGAGTCTCTATCCAAAATGTTGACTATCCATTTCCCTCCATAGATGCTGCCTGACCTGCTGTGTTCCTCCAGCATTTTGTCCACTTCTCCAGATTCCCAGCATCTGCAATCTCTTGTGTTTTCACAATGAGACAGTTCACTTTACAGACATTCCGTTCAAGTAACGGTAGGTAAGAAATGTTGACCTTGTTAGACAAGACACTATGCAGTCAATGAACCATTGTTATAGTACCAGACTTGCCCTTCATGATTGGATATATCAGGGGTGTCAAACTCATTTTAGGTCACGGGCCGGATTGAGCAAAATGCAGCTTCATGCGGGCCGGATCAGTCGGACGCGTGCGAACACAGCTTTCGTTGCCTCCGTTTTTTCAGCCTGCTCTCATGTGTCTCAGTCTCTGCTATAACTACAAAGTGTTTCACTTTACAAATTCTGTTTCTTATGAAGAAGACTGCCGAATAAACACTAAAAACCCTGAAAACCTGGTACCTGAATAAACTCAGCATTAGCCATATCATACGCCATAGGCGCTTCGATTACTGGGGCCAGCTTTAATAGTAATTAGATATTATCTCGCGGGCCAAAGATAATTCCACCGCGGGCCGCATTTGGCCCGTGGGCCTTGAGTTTGACTTATATGGGATATATCTTCAGCCAATGCCAAATCACATGTGGTCTTCTATATCACTAGGTAGCTAATACTCTTTGAGATGGAAGGTTGTATGTTCACATCTACCCCAGGGTCCTGAGTAAGTGGCACAGCTAGTAGAGATGTCATCTTGCAATTCCAGTGACTCGAGTTCAATTGTGGCCTGGGGTGGTGTCTGTGTGGAGCTTGCACTTTCTCCCTGAGAATGTGTGGGCTTCCCCGGGTGCTCCCATTTCTTCTCACATCCCAGAGGCATGCAAGTCCGTAGATCAATAAGTCCAATAATCTGGGCCCAAAAGGTCAACTGTTTATTCCCTTCCATAGATGCTGCCTGAATTACTCCAGCATTATGTGGGTGTTGTGGTAGATTATTAGGCAGCGGTAAATTGTTCCTTGTGCTAAGGAGAATGGAGAAATCTTGGGGGAGTTGTTGGGAATGGGGGAGAGTAAGTTACAGGAAAAAATCAGTAGGGAATGTGACTGCATAAAAAAGAGCCCAATAACATCTTTCCTGTCGCAAGGAAACACGATGCTGGAAGAGAACATTACAGTGTTGATGATATTGTGTTTTGCATCCTACCAAAGCAGATGTAGAACAGCGCAAGTCAGAGATGTCTTGGGCAATGCTTTCCCTTCAGCTGACAGTACTTGAAGGTTCACCTGGTTGATTCCAGAGATGAAGGGGTTAACCTATGAGGAGAGATTGAGTCGCCCGGGACTATACTCTCTGGAATTCAGAAGAATGAGAGGGGATCTTATAGAAACATGCAAGATTTTGAAAGGGATAGATAAGATAGTAGGAAAATTATTTCCATTGGTAGGTGAGACTAGGACTAGAGGACATTGCCTCAGGATTCAGGGGAGAAGATTTAGGACGGAGATGAGGAGAAACTGTTTTTTTCCCAGAGAGTGGTGAATCTGTGGAATTCTCTGCCCAGGGAAGCAGTTGAAGCTTCTTCACTAAATATATTTAAGATACAGTTAGATAGATTTTTACATAGTAGGGGAATTAAGGGTTATGGGGAAAAGGCAGGTTGATGGAGCTGAGTTTACGGACCGATCAGTCATGATCTTATTGAATGGCGGGGCAGGCTCAATGGGCTAGATGGCCTACTCCTGCTCCTATTTCTTATGTTCTTATGAAGCAGGAGGGGAGAAATCTGTCCTCTTATTTCTACACTTCCAGTATGTGTTCACTGCTTTAATATTGTGTGGAAATATATTCAAAACTTTGAGATTTTTATGTATTTAAACTTGTAAATGTAACAAACTGGAACCTGCAAATTCCCATAGTGCTTTGATACATGATGAGTATGTACATGACAGGGGGCATGTAATATCCTTGATTCTTGTTCATTGTGTAATTAAGGGGAAGTTGATCTACTGCTGGCCTTGCAGCTGTATTGAAGTGGAGGAGCTTACCTGAAATACAGATAAAAGCCAAAGCATAACCTGAAAACTTGTATCAAAAGGGACTTCATAAGCTGTAAATCAGAATCAGCCTCCAGCCATTGAGGCTGGAGTGGAGATATTTCTCATTATTGCTAGCAATAAACATGTCTCTAAATAGATCCACTCTGTGTTTTTTGATTCTTCGTTGTAAAACCTATCAAAAGGGACATGACAATTGTCAGCATTCATTTTGAGACGACTAGAATATAGAAGCAAATGTATAATGCTGAGACTTTGTACGGAATTTGTCAGACCATATTTGAAGTACTGTGAGCTGTTTTGGGCCCAAAATCTAAGAAGGGTCGTGCTGCACTGGAAAGGATCCCAAGGCATCTTACAAGAATGATCCTGAGAATGAAAGTGTTAATGTACATGGAGAATTTGATTACTCTGGGCCTGTACTCACTGGAGTTTAGAAGAATGAGGGAGGATCTCATTAAAAAACCTACTAATAAAGTGGAAATGGAGAGGATGTTTCCAACAGTGGGAGTCTAGGAGCAGATGGCACAGCCTCCAAATAAAAGGACCTCCCTTTAGAACAGAGGTGAGGACAAATTTCCTTTGCCAGATGGTGGTGAATCTGAGGAATTCGTTCCCACAGACATCTGTGGAGGACAAATCATTGGGTGTATTTAATGCAGATGTTTATAGGTTCTTAATTAGTAAGGCTGATAAAGATTACAGGAAGAAGGCAGGAGAATGGGATTGACAGAAAAGAAATGAACCATGATCTAATGGGAAAGCAGACTCAAATGACCTAATTCTGCTTTTACATCTCATGGTCTCAAGGTCTTTACCATGCCACTCACTTAGTTCTGCTTACAGGATACAAAAAATGCATCAAAGTCTGGGCACAAATTTGGAAATAGCTGCCAAAGATAAATAACTCCTTGCACGATGTGGTCAGTGTTGTATGTGGAAACTTGCCCTGCATAAATTGCCTGAAGTATTTCCTACAGGTACAAATGAGTGCAAGGTATAGTCAGCATGTGCACTAGCCATTCCATGATTTTGGAAGTGTGAAGTGATACACTTTGGAAGGTTGAACTCGAAGGCCGAGTACCAGATTAATGGCGAGTTTCTTAGCAATGTGGAGGGACAGAGATACCTTGGGGTCCCTCAAAGTTGTGCTGTCCATATGGACCTTGCACATACTCCCTGTGACTGTGTGGACTTCCCCGAGGTGCTTCTGTCGGGATTGGATTTGATTCATTATTGTCACATTAACTAAGCTAGTGTGAAAAACTTAGTTTGCACACTGTCCAACACATCATTTCATTACACAATACTTTGAAGTAAAACAGAATGCAAAAAAAGTGTAACAGCTAATGAGCAAGTGCAGTGCAGGTAAACAATAAAGTGCAAGATCGTAACGAGGTAAATTACGATAACAATCCATGTTATTATACCAGGGAACCATTTAATAGTTTTATTACAGCTGTTCTAAGCCAGAAGGAACAAACTGTATATCTTCTGACCAATGGAAGAGGAGAGAAGAGTGAATGTCTGGGGTGTGTGAGTTTTTGATGATGCTGGCTGCTTTAATGAGGAAGTGTAGAGATGATCCATGGAGTGGAGGCTTGTTTCCATGATGTTACGAACTGTGTCCACAACTCTTTTAGTTTCTTACAATCACAGGCAGAGCAATTACCATACCAAGCTGTGGTACATCCAGATCGGATGCTGTCTATGGTGCGTTGATAATAATGGGCAAGGGTCGACGCAGACATGCCAATTTTCTTTAGTCTCCTGAGGAAGTAGAAGCACTGGGGAGCTTTCTTGGCACCAGCTGTAAATTTCCCTTGGCGTGTAGGTGAGTGGTGGAATCTGGGGAAGGGGGTGGAGTTGATGGTAATGTGGGAAAATAAATTGGGATTTTGTGACAATGGTGTTGACAGTAGGTACAGACTCGATGGACTGAAGAGCTTTTCCCATGCTGTATGAATCTGTGACTCTATGACTTTAAGTACAGTACACACTCTGCCAAAAGCTAGCAAATTGAAATTCCTGCACACGCTCCTGCCTACATCACAATAATGACTACATTTCAGTGCTTTGCATGGCTGGCTCTGGATGTGAACGGTCCCAGTAGAAATGAGTGTCTTTCCTTTCTCTGTAATATCTTACAATCACCAAAACACAAGTCTCTCTGTGCACCTGGTATGTAGACAGAAACTTCAAAATCCGTACACAAAACAGAAGAAAATAAAAGCAGTCTGGTCTCCAGGCTCATCTTTCCGTGAGATATTGTGAATGGGGACAGGATAGATGGAACATCAGACTGACACCAGTCTTTGTTCTTCAATAAGTTGCTGCAGTAATTGCACTGTACCTCAATCAGGTTGTTCTGTTTCAAAGATTGCCGCAAATGGATGCTTTGTTGCTATTGATGTGTTCTGAATGAGGCTTTGATGAAACACCAAAAGTAAAAAAAAATGAATGAATTCATTTATATTCCAATACAAGCCAACATGAAATGTGCCGTATTTTGTGAAATTTAATAAAACCTGACATTGCACAGAGAAATTATGTTTTGGCTTGTTCTATTTTGGGTTTATTCTGTGGCTTGTACATCACACAAATCAGATAGTTCCTTACTCCCATCGGCCCCTATATCAATGTATTTAAGTAAACTGCAGCAGAAAGTGCTACACAACAGGGGAAATAATACACTTCAAAAAATAATAATATGCCAATTCATTAAAGTGCTGCAAATATTTACCATAAATTCTGCTGCAAATTGAGTTATGTCTTTGACATGCCCTGGTTAATACAGAAACTACTAGTTTAAGAGTTTGGAATCCTGTTTTGTAAAGTTGCTGTGTCTTTTTGTAGTGGTGAAGTCAAGGACACACCACATTAGAAGTCAGCAATGGCGATGGAAATGGCTGGCAGAGCAAGCAGCAACCATAGAGAAAGGAAGTTTCGTGTGGATGACCTAGCACCAGAAGTGGGATTTCAGGTGCATAAAAGATTGGGGAGAATAAAGGTGAGGGAATGGCCGTGGGAGGCAGAGGAGTTTAAATAGCAAAAGGTGATGGGATTAGAGAAAGTGGGAAAGAATCAGGAAGTGAGGCAAAAGTTGGGTTAAGAGCAGGTACAAAACAAGTTTGCAGAAACATCATTAATAGTCGTATCTTATGTTCAGTTCACAGGTTGTTATGTGTCCAGACAACATATTAGAGGTTCACCAGGATGTTACCTGGGGCAAAACACTTCAGAAATTAGGAGACAATCAGGTTGAATTTGTTTTCCTTGTGTTGCTGTTTCCCTTGGAGCAGAGGAGGCTGAGAGTTTTTTGCATAATTTACTTCTCTCCAAATCAAAGTTGAGTTCATTGTCACCTGCACAGATGCAATGAAAAACTTGCAGGAGTATCACAGGCACATAGTTAGCACCATAAAAGCAGCATTCACAAGATTTTAAAAAAAACAAACTTAAATTATACAAAATCTTTACAAAAAAGAACAAAAAAAGTCTATTTCAATGCAAATGATGTTACACAACTGTAGTGATTAGATTTGTGCTGGTTAGTTCAAGAGTGGGGTAATGGTGAAGTGACTGAGGAGGTAAAGTCAGAGAGTAATGGTAAAAGATCCTTCAGCCTCATCTATGTAACTGAAGTGTCAATTTAGGCTATTTCCATTTACCTATATTTGGTCCAAATCCCTCTAAACCCTTTTTATTCATCTTGAAGGTGAAATGTGTTAACTCCAAAAGTTGTTAAATTTGCTTATTATTGTCACATCAAAGTAGTACAAGGGAAAAGCAATAACAGAATAAAGTGTTATAGTTGCAGAGATATGCGGTGCAGGCTGACAATAGGATGTAAGGCCATAACGAGATAGACTGTGAGGTTCAGAGTCTATTTTAGTGTACTAAAGAATTAGTCTGATAGTAGTGTGATAAGGAGCTGGCCTGCAGCCTAGTAGTACGTGCTTTCAAGCTCTTGTATCTCCTGCCTGATTTAGAGGGCAACCAGATTGGCAGAGTGACTTCCTCTTTGTCTTTGTTTTAATTAACTACTTCTTAAGGCTTCAAGAATTGACTCCAAGCACCTGTACCCAGCCAAAGAGGTGTTCCTGTTACTGACAAAGGAGATCAGAATGAATACCCAAATTACATGAAGATATATAAAAAATTCATAGCATAACACTAGGGAAATGCTCCTAACCATCAGCATTGCTTGCACTGTTCACCATATCCTCTGCCACATGTCTTCCCACTCTGAGTTATACCTAGTCCTACACCTCCTGAACAGTGCTTCCGGGTGATGCAATCCTTCACACGTAATTGTATTGGCGTCATCTATTGAACCCTGTGCCCATGTTTCAGCCTGCTCTATAATGGTGAGATTCAATGTTGGTTGAGGGACCACTTCATCGACCACTCTATCCTCCAGAGCAACTGGATCTCCCTTTGACTGCTCATTTTAGTTTCACTTCCCATTCCCACACCAACATGCCTATCCACTGCCTCTTCCCTGCTGGGTTCAGGCTGGATGCATCTGGGAGGAGCAACACCTCATATTCCATCTCGAGGGTCTCCAGTCTAATGGCTTGAATTTGGATATCTGACTACTTCCCACCAGGTTTACACTGATCACCAAACACTCATTTCCACTAATCTCATTTTATGCTCCTCACTTTCCCGTCGACATCTGCTTAGATTCAACCACACACTTGAAGCCATGTAACCTACAAAGACACTCGTCTTTGGGATGTGGGAGGAAATCACATTGTCATGAAGTAGAATATGGAAACTTCACACAGACAGCACAGGAGCTCAGGGTTATATCAGGGTCTCTGGAGCTGAGGCAGTAGTTCTACCAACTGCACCAGTCCTCTCTGAACTCACTCTGTGTAACAGTACGATGAGGAGATATTACCGAGTTGTTATAATAGCCTCAGGACACCAATGGAGATACAAGAAACAGCAACACACAAACTGCCGGAGGAGTAAATGGACAGCTGACATTTCAGGCTCATAAGAACACAACATACAGGAGTAGAATTAGGCCGTTTGACCCCAAAAGTCTGCTTTGATCATGGCTGAAGTATTTTCCCTCTCAACTCCGTTCTCCTGCCTTCTCTGCAAAACTTTTGAAGCCTCTACTAATCAAAAAAAGTGCCAACTTCCACTTTAAATATGCCAAATGACTTGGCCTCCACAGCCATCTGGCTAAAGAAATTCCTCCTTATCTCTGTTCTAAAGGGATGCCGTATTCTGAGATTGTGCCTTCTGAAAGCAGGCTCTCCATGTTCACTCTATACAGACAGGTTTCAAGGAGATCCCCCTTATTCTTCTTAATTCCAGCATGCACAGACACTCCCCATATGTTAACCCTTTCTTTCCCAGGATTATCCTCAAAACCTCCTCTGGATCCCTTCCAATGCCACCACTATCCTCAAACATAGTCTGACCAATGCCTTATGAAGCCTTAGTATTGCATTCTTCCTTTTATATTCTAGGGCTCTCACAATGAAAGCTGACATTGCATTTGCCTTCTTTACTACCAACTCAATCTCCACGTTAACCTTTGGGGAATCGTGCACTAGGGCTCCCAAATCCCTTTGACTTCTGATTTCTAAATTTGCTCTGTGTTTAGAAATCGTTGATGCCTTTATTCCTTCTACCATACTGCATGACCTGTGCTGTATTCCATTTGCCATTTCATTGCCCATGTTCCTAATCTGTCCAAGTCATTCTGCAGACTCCCAGCCTCCATGAATCTTTATATCATCTTCAAACTGGGTCACAAAACCATCAGCTCTGTCATCCAGATCATTGAAATATAACTTGAAAAGTAGTGGACTTTCGGGAACGTATCCTGATTTGCAATGTAACAATCGCTTCAGAAAATTGTTTTTATTCAAGCAAATGAAATGTGATGACTGTAATTTCCATGGAAGATCCAGATCTTCAAATTCCAACTTTCAACATGATCAAAGTCCCCTCCTACTCCATGCATTTTCTCTTCTTCCATCTTCAAAACCTGAAAGCACATCCCACCAGGCTCAAGCCAGCTTCTAACCTGACTATTGAATGGACCCTGATACAAAGAGATGGACTCTTGACCAACAATCTGCTTTGTCATGGCCTTGCTCCTTATGGTCTGCCTGCACGTCCTCTGTGTTCGGGATTGCTTCTCTGTTGTACTACCTTGATGTTCTAATGTGATGAAATTACCTAGATGGATAACATACAAAACAAAGTTTTTCACTGCACCTTGGTACATGTGACAAGAAATAAACCAATTTACTAATTTAATTTACCAAATTATGCAGCCCTATAGCTTTCCACAATTTCTACACTTCATTTTTCTATGTCTTCAATTTGTACGCCTCTTGCTCAACCTGCAATTTCATGGTCCAAACTCGGAAGCCATTCCTTCCTTTATCAGAACTTTATCAAGTTTTGGGATTTCCTTCTGAAACCTTTCTGCCTCCCTCTCATGCTATTCTTCCATCCTAAAGGTTGGGTCTTGCTGAACTCAGAACATAGAACAGTATAGTCCAGTATGGGCCCTTTGGCCCCACCATAGAGTGCCAAGTTATATAAATCTATTTCATGAATAATCTAGCTCCTGCCTCCTGCACAGTCTCTGCTTTCTTACAACCATGTGGTTATCTAAGAGTCTTAAATGTCCCTATTGTATCAGCATCTATCACCACCTCAGCAGTGCATTCCAGGCACGCACCATAATCTTACACACCAAGATCAAGTCACCTCTAACCCTCCATCACTCCCAAGAGAAAAGTCCTAACTTGCTCAATCTTTCCTTGCAAGAAATGTCCTCTAATCCAGGCAACATCTTGGTAAATCTCCTCTGCATCCTTGCGATGACCAGAACTGAATACAATACCCCATGGCTGGTCTAACCAGGTTATATAGAGGTGCAACATTACCTTGTGAATTTTGAACTCACTCTCCTGACTAATGAAGTCCAGTGCATCATAGACCCTCTTATACCAACCTGCAATTTTTGTGACTTGAGGCAAATCAGAATTCTGCATGGGTGGGTTTGGCTTTGGTATTAGTGTTGGTTGATTATGGTCACCTTTTACAAAGCTACAGTGAAAAGTTTTGGCATTCTGGTTATCCAGACAGATAGTACCGTGCATAATTACACTGAAGTAGCAAAATTAAAACAGAATGCAGTTTTACAGATACAGAGAAAGTACAGTGCAGGTAGGCAAATGAAATGCAAAGGCCATGACAGAGACTGTGAGATCAAGAGTTCATCCCCGAGGGTATGAGAGGTTTGATAAAGAAGTTAAAACAGTGGGACAGCAGCTGTTCGTGAGCCTGGTGGTACATGTTCTCAACCTTTTGTATCTTCTGCCTAATTTGAGGGGGGCAGGGGAGAAGAGAGAATAACTGGGGTTGGGAAGGGTCTTTGATCATGTTGGTTGCTTTCTGAGGCAGTGAGTATAGTCAGAGTCCATGGAGAGAAGGATGGTTTGTGTGATGAACTGGACTGTGTCCAGAGTTTTGTGCACTTCTACAGGGAAGTTGCCATACCAGCCAGATAGGATGCTTACTCTGCTTGTAAAAATTGGTGAGTGTTATCGGGCCCATGCAGAGTTTCATTAGTGTTCTGATGAAGTAGAAACACTGGTGACACACACACAATGTTGGAGGAACTCGGCAGGCCAGGCAGCACGGAAAAGAGTACAGTCGGCTGAGACCCTTCTTCAGGACTGGAGAAAAAAGGATGAGGAGTCAGAGTAAGAAGGTGGGGAGGGGAGGAAGAAACACACAGTGATAGGTGAAACCAGGAGGGGGGAAGGGGTGAAGTAAATAGGTGAATTGATTGGTGAAAGCAATACAGGGCTGGAGAAGGGGAATCTGATAAGAGAGGATGGAAGGCCATGGAAAAAAAGGGGGGTGGGCACCAGAGGGAGGTGATGGGTAGGTAGGTAGGAAATAAGGTGAGAGAGGGAAAAAGGGATGGGGAATGGTGAAGGAGAGGGCAGGGGACATTACCAGAAGTTGGAGAAATCGTTGTTAATACCATCAGGTTGGAGGCTACCCAGACAGAACATAGGATGTTGCTCCTCCCACATGAGTGGGGCCTCATTGTAAGAGCGGCAGAGGCCATGGACTGACATGTCAGAATAGGAATGGGAAGTGGAATTAAAATGGATGGCTGCAGGGAGATCCCGCTTTTTCTGGCGGACAGAGTATAGGTGCTGGGTGAAGCAGTCTCTCAGTCTAGCCGGCGTCCTCTTTTGGCTGTGGCACCCACATGCTGAACCCGTCCTTCTGTGGTACATAAAACTTAACTCTTTCACCACACATTTGTGTTTTTTTTCCAGCTCCTCAAGCAGATATTGTCAGTCTAACTGAATGGCTGAGGACGTGGTATACAAAAAAAGAGGGAAAATGCAAGGTCACCTACAGTTGTAGAAAACTAAATAGTTTTTGAAGTGGTGAGGATTGAGAAATCCTGGTATTCAGAAGGAGCTGGATCACAGGCAGCTGGATCAGGGTAGTGAAGAAGGCGCTTGACATGTTTCCCTTTGTTAGTCAGGGCACTGAGTACAGGAGTTGGGACTACATGTTACAGTTGTCCAAGCAGAAACCAGACTGAGCAGTCTTGGCCAGATCGCTATAGGACAGATGCCATTATGCTGGAAGGGGTGTGAATATGATTCACAAGGATGTTACAGGTAATAGAGAGCTTGAAATATGAGGAGAGACTGAATAGGCTGAACTGTTTTCCCAGGAGCAAAGGAGGCCGAGTATGACCTTAAAGAGGTTTAGAAGATCATGAGGGCGTTCACAAGGTGGATAGTCAGTCCTTTTCCCAGGCAAGTTAAACTTGCATTCTGAATGTTATTTGTAACTGCGATGCTGCTGCAAGCAGTTTTTCATTGCTCCTGTACCTTACCATAGTTACGTTTTTGGAGTTGGTGCTGGAAAATGGTGCCGAGCTAGAAGATCAGTCCCATCATATCAAATAGTTTGAGGGGCTGAATGGCCTACAACTGGTGAAGAAAGCAGCTGGAACACTGGCCTTCAGCGGTTATGGCATTGAGTTTAGGAGTTTAGGAGTCAGAATGTTATCCAACGGGTTGTTGGTGAGACCGCATTTGGTATGAGGTGTTCAGCTTTGGTCACACTGTGATAGAAAAGATATCATTAAAATCGAGAGCCAAAGTTATAGTGAGAGTTTGGGCAGGCTAGGACTTTGTTCCTTGGAATGTAGGAGATTGAGGGGAGGATCTCACAGCGGCATATAAAATCATGAGGGCCAGAGACACGGTGAATGCACACAATCTTTATCCCAGGTAAGGGGAACTAAAAAATAGGGGACACGGGTTTAAGATGAGAGGAGAAATATTTAAAAGGGACAGGAGGGGCTTATCCTTCTCACAGAAGGTGGTGACTGTATAGAACAAATTTCCAGAGGAAGTGGTTGAGGTAAGTACAATAACACTGAAAAGACATTTGTATAAAAACATGGATAGGAAAAGACTTCTTATTCCATGAAGCAATACCATTAACTGAGAGGGCCATGGACCCCAGGTTTAGAGGGATATGGATCAAATGTAGGCAAAGGGTATGACTTGGTGTGCTCTATGACTGTCATAGACAGGATGGGCCAAAGGGTCTGTGTCCATTTTGTATTACTCTAGAACTCTATGCAGGTAACTGTTTCTCATGTTGTTAATACATCCACTCATAGTTCAGTGTGAAGCTCCTGTGAAGTAACTTAAACCAGTTACTGTATTAAAGGTCCTGTAGAAAGAAATGTTCCAATGTTGCATTAGATACAGGCCTAAGTGGAAAGTTATCCTGAAACATGAGCAGGTTTTTAATGTCCAGCACAATTACTTGAAGGTTGAATCAGATTTCTACACCTGTAATCCACAGTTTGTATGGTTTACAGAAGGCATTGTTCAGTCAACTGAGCAGCTCCCAGCGTTATAAATATTTTATATTTCCATATAAATTTGGACCTTCCTGATCCCCAGAATTACCTTCTGTTTTGAAAGCAGTGAACCACAATAGCATTTAATGAATATCAAATGTTCCTAAAATTTATCAGTGCATAAAAAAGGAGCAGGAGTTGGCTGTTCAAACCCTCAAGCCTTCTCTGCTGTTCGATATGATCACTGCTGATCTCATCTTGGCGTCAGTTCCATTTTCCAGTTTGTTATCTTTTATCTTCCCTGTAGACCAAAGTTCTGGCATATTGGCCTTGAACATTTTCAATAATTCAGCCCCATCACTTTCTGAGGGTAGTGTAAGATTCACAACTCTCTGAGGGAAGAATTTCCTCCTCAGCTCTGTCTGAAATGGGTGGACCCTGATTCTGACTCTATGCCCTGTCAATTCCCCCTTCAGAATGTTGTATGTTTCAAAAACATCTCTCAACTCTTTCTCTTGCTTTTCTTCATAAGGTGACTCCTTCAAACCAGGAACTAAAGTGAAGAATGCTGGAAATATTCAAATATTAAGGCGACATTGACCAAATGCACGGGATCACAAGAGGCTACAGAGGGTTGCTGACTCAGCCGGCTGCATCACAGGCACAGCTTTCCCCACTATTGAGGACATCTTCAAGAAGGTGGCATCCATCACTAAGCACTGCCACCAGCTGGGACAGGAGCCTGAAGACCCACACTCAGTGATTCAGGTACAGCTTCTTCCCCTCTGCCATCAAATTTCTGAACAGTCCATGAACTCATGAATATGAGAAATTCTGCAGATGCTGGAAATCCAGAGCAACACACAAAATGGTGGAGGAACTTGGCAGGTCAGGCAGCATCAATATAAATGAATAAACCGTTGATGTTTCTGTCACAAACCCTTCTTCACGTCATTGTTCTTTCTTGCACTTCTTAAAATAATTTATAGCAGTTTTATGTCTTTGTTCTGTACTCTTGATATAAAACAAATTTCCTGCTAAATAAAACAGTGATATTATATGTGATTATAATTCTGAATCTGATTTGGGATGCTGGAAATATCAGCAGATCAGACAACATTTGTGGAGAGAGAAAGAAAATCATAAAATCATAGTGAGAAATAGATCCCTTGGCCAGCCGAAACCTCTGATTATCAATTACCCGTTTATACTAAACTTATATTAATCTTATTTTTGATTCCTCTCCACATTCCCATTATCACCCCCCCCCCACCCAGATTCCACCACTTATCTGCACATTGGGGGCAATTTCCAGTAGCCACTTAGAGTAACACACCAACTCACAAGTTTCTGGAATGTGGGAGGATACAGGAGCACCCCAGAGGAAACCCACACAGTCACAGGGAGAGTGTGCCAACTCCAGCTGACAGCACCTGAGCTCAGGCCTGACAGCATGGGCATCTCCAGCAGTTTCTGCTTGAAATTAATTAGCAACAACAAGCTGCATTTATACAGCACCTTTGGGATGATGAGTTGTCCCAATGAACTTCTCATGACTATTACATGGAGCTTAGAAAAATAGAGAGCTCTGGGTAACCCAAGGTAATTTCTAAAGTAAGTACACGTTCGGCACAGCATTGTGGGCCGAAGGGCCTATATTGTGCTCTCAGTTTTCTATGTTTCTATTACCATTCCAAATTTGAGGGCAACTCATTTTACTATCAGGACAGGTTGTCAAGTTGAAGTAGTAAGCTTTAGGAACATCATTCAGCAGAAAAAAGGAAAAACAAGAGTAAGGGGAGGTTTAATTCAAAGTCAAAGTTTAGTTTTTTCGTTAAATGCATAAGAACATGTCTGCCACAGGAGCAATGAAAAAGTTGCGGCTGCATCACAAGCATCATATAAGCAGGATTCATAAAGAACATGGATTAAGCAAACTAAACACAACTTTTATAATTAGAACAAAAACATTCCGAATGTTAAAAGGCCTGAACAGATTAGATATGGCAAAGTTATTTCCCATGGTAGGGGATTCTAGGACAAGAGAGCATGACTTCAGGATTGAAGGATGCCCATTTAGAACAGAGATGCAGAGAAATTACTTTAGTCAGAGAGTGGTAAATCTGTGGAATTTGTTGCCACGAGCAGCTGTGGAGGCCAAGTCATTGGGTGCATTTAAGACAGAGATAGATAGGTTCTTGATTAGTCAGGGCATCAAAGGGTATGGGGTGAAGGTAGGGGGGTGGAATGACTGGAAGAATTGGAGCAGCCCATGATTGAATTGCGGAGCAGACTCAATGGGGCGAATGGCCTACTTCTGCTCCTATATCTTATGGTCTAAAAATAAATAAGGTTTCGCTTAGTGCAAAGCTTTCAAAGTGTTCATAGTTTTGCTATACTGAAATAGTGGTAAAGGTTGTGCCGGGTGGTTCAGGGAATGAATGGGAGGGAAGTTTTTGAGCCTAGTGGTGTGGAACTTCAGGCTTCCATACCTCCTGCCCAGTGGTACCTGCCAATAGATGGTTTAGCCTGTCTGGTGGGGATCTTTGATGTTAGATGTTGTTTTCTTGAAGCAGTGCCTCCTGGAGGTACTACCAATTGTGGGGAGGGATGTGCCCATGATGTTTTGAGCTGAGTTCATTTCTCCCTGAAACTTCTTACATTCCTGCACATTTGAATTGCCTTACAGGACTGTGATGTAACCATTTCTGGGCAGCTCAGTGAGGAAAGTTATTAGGCTAGCAATCAGAGTTCTGGACGATTGATACAGAGACTCAAATTTAAATCCCACCACAGCAGCTGGGGAATTTAAATTTGAGTAATTAAATAAATCTAGATTGCTGTTAAAAATCCATTAGGTTCACTAATATCCTTCGGGGAAGGAAATCTGCCGTCTGTCCCAGACTAACCTATATGTGAATCCATAGACACCAACGTAGTTGACTCTTAATTGTCTCTTCAGAGCAGAGGAAATTATGGGTGGGCAATAATTGTTACTAATCTTCATATCCTTCAATACTATTATTCCAAGCAAACTTGTCATCAAACTCTGGACCCTGGGAGTTAATGACCTCTTCAGCAACTGGATTCTTGACTTCCTGACCAACAGACACCCACCAGTAAGGATAGGCAGCAACACCTACACCATGATTGTTCTAAACACTGGTGCTACACAAGGCTGTGTGCTCAACCCCCTGCTCTATTCCCTATATGCTCATGCCTATGTTCACAGTCTCCATCTACAGGTTTGCAAAAGATACCACCGTCATAGGCTGTATCTCAAATACCAAAGAGTCGGAGGAATGAGATAGAGTTTAGTGACATGGTGTCATGACAACGATCTTTCTCTGAATGTCAACAAAATGAAAGAACTGGCTATTGACTTCAGGAAGGGGTAGTGCACATGCTCCTGTCTGCATTAGCTGGGTTGAAGTGAAGAGGATCGAAAGCTTCAAGGTACTAGGTGTGAACATCACCAATAGCCTGCCCCAGTCCGTCCACGTTGATGTCACAGCCAAGAAAGTTCACCAACACCTCGACTTCCTCAGGAAGCTAAAGAAATCCAGCATAACTTGTCGATTCTTACCAATTTTAATCAATGCACTATAGAAAACATCCTATCTGGATGTCTAACAGCTTGTTATGGCAACTGCTCTGCATGTGACTGCAAGAAACTACAGAGAGTTATGGACAAAGCTCAACATATCACAGAAAGCAGCCACCCCTCCATGAACGCTATCTACTCTTCTTGCTGCCTCAGTAAAGCAGCCAGCATTATCAAAGATTCCACCCACTCTGGACATCCTCTCTTCAACCCTCTCCCATCGGACACAAATACAAATGGCTGAAAGCATTCACTGTCAAAGTCAAGGACAGTCACAGGCAGGCACCTCCCAGTCTCCACCCAGCTAACAGGAATCACCTGCCACTCATTTCCAACTCAACACCTGCAGCCTATTTTTAACCAAGCTCTCACACACAATCCCTGTTCCCTCATCAGACCAGCCAGCCTCAACCAGTTACTCCTAGCCTTCAGTTACCTTGACACCTGTGGGTTCAGTATCTGTTCTCTCTTGTTTTGTGCCCCTCATGGCTTGTTACTTAGCAGATGATTATTAAAGGTTATTGCTCACTGTTAAACTATCTCATCTGCTCTGCTTTTGGCTCAAGCATCCTCTACGTTTCCTGACAGGATGAGTGAACCATCGATTGACCTAGCAGAGTATGAACACACGATTCAGAAGCAGCTTGAAACCCTTGACCATCTGCTCGCCACTCTCTGTCAAAATACAGCAACCCTGCAACTGTTAACCTCCTCCCTCTAACCCCCGGATTCCAGTTCCCGAACACTTCGATGGATCCCCAACTTGCTGGTGTAACTTCCTGTCCCAGTGCATCTTACACTTCAAGCTGCAGCAGTCTCTGTGTTCTACAGACCGAGCCAAGATTGCCTCCGTCACCTTTCTCTCAACTGAGAAGCTCTGACCTGGGCCGCCACTAACTGGGACAATAAAACCACCATTTGCGATGAATGTGCAGAATTCACTGATGAAATGCACTGGGCTTTCAACCATTCAGTGTGTGGGGGTGCAGCTCAGCTGATCAGATACTTCGTCTGCATCAAGGCTCATGCCCATTGCTGGATTACACCATGGAGTTCAGGACTTTCATTGTGTCGTGCCATTACCACCAGGGCCTCTCGGAGTGCTCGAAAAATATCCAGCAGATGCCCACTGGCCTCAAAAAGCCTCATCACTTTGGCTCTCTGAATTCTGATCATCAGCCAGAACTCCAATTCCATTCCCAGACCAATTCCAGCTGCAGCTTCCGCATCATCAACACCTCCAGAATCCATGCAGTTAGGGAGAGTTCCCTTAACTCCTAAGAGTACGAACATCATTGGTGAAACAATTTGTGCGTTTACTGTGGGGCTGCCATTCACCAAATAGCCAAAGCTGCCATCAAATGCCCACTGCATCCGAGAAACCATCAGGTAGTGATGATGGATCTCCTATCTGTTAAGCTCCCCCAAGTCCCCTGATCCAGCACCATAGAGTGTCTCCCCCTCCCCCTCCCTCTGACGACTCAGGAGGCTCCAGTGGATTGCAGCACAGTAGGCAGCTTTCTGGACCAGACTCTGTGTGTGTAGTTTGGACTCCCCACCGAGCCTAGTTCTAACGCCTTCTGCATCATGGCCACTAGGGTTTGCAGTGGTCAGAGCATATGCACAGCTTGTGCACTGCAAGTCCATCGAAGTTCTTCTTACCAACTCACCAAACACTCCTCTTATCCTGCTCTTCACTGACAGCCATCACTTTGCCCGGTCCTACGGTTCACTGCTGACGGGGGAGCCACCTGTCTGCAACCTCAGCTGATATCACCCTGTAAACCCATGGAGATGGAGGAACTGGTCAATCTCACCCCGCTCCCATAGGAAAGCCCTCAGTAAAATGGATGCCAGCAGCCTGCCACCTCACAGACCACACAACTGTGCGATTGACCTCCTGCTAGGCTCCATCCTTCCCTGAGGTCATCTGTTCTCCCGCTTCCCAAGCCATGAATGTCTACATTGCTGAAGCTCTATAGCATGGCTTCATACAACCATCCCAGTCCCCAGCCGGTGCACAATTCATCTTTGTCAACAAGAAAGACCGGGGGCTTTGTCCCTGCATTGACTATTGTAATCTCATCAAAGTCACCAATATAGATCTGCTGCCCTCTCCCACTGATAGTTAGCATAGTCAAAATACTCCGTGGAGCCATGTCTTCACTGAGCTGGATCTATGGAGTGGTCACCGGGGGTGGATGGAAGGCGATGTTCAGAACACCCACTGGCTACCACAGGAACCTGGTGATCCCTTTTGTACCTTCTAACAGTCCAGTCATTTTCCAAGCTTTCATCAACAAGATTCTCCAAGAAATGCTACACAGAGTATGTGTTCATCTACCTCAACAACATCCTCATCTCCACTATGAACCCCCAAGAGCACATCTATCACATTCTATCAGTCTGTCAACATCTCCTCGAAAATCAACTCTACTGCAAATTAGAGAAATGTTAGTTCCAGACCCTAGTCATTTCCTTCCCCGGTTATGTCCTTTCACCCCATGGTTCTGGAGAAAGTGCACACCATTGTTGAATGACACCAGACGCACTCCCTCAAACCGCTACAGCACTTCCTGGTCTTCTTCATCTTTTGCCACCATTTCATCTGAAACTACAGCCAAATTGCTACTCTTTTCACCTCTCCCACCAGCTCACCTACCTCATGGATACCGTGCTCCCACTCTCTGCCATCTGAGCCTTTCAGACCCTTTGTGGTGGAGCCGGACACATCTGAAGTGGGCACCATGCCATCCTTTTCCATGCGAGGAGTAGACAGGAAGACACATCCTAGTTTCTTCTTCTCATGCAAGCTCAACTCTACACAGCACCATTATGGATTAGGAGACAGGAAGCTACTCTTCATGAAATAGGCCATGGAGGAATGGAGACATTGCTGGATGGGAAAGACAGAGCCTTTCCTGATCTGGACTGAGCACTAGAGCCTCATATCTGTACAACAGACCCATCAAGTCAACCCACTTCATGCTTACTGCATTCTCTTTCCTCAGGCAATTCAACTTCACCATCTCCTACTGACCCAGCTCCAAGAACACAAAGGTGGATGCCCTGTCAGGACAGTTCGACCCACCTAAATCAGAGATCAAACCTTAGCCCATTAATCCTCACCTCATTCATCTGGGAAGTAGAACCAGATCTGCCAGGCCCTTCAGTGCAAGCCTGCTCATGACACCCCTGACAACTGCTGGTGGCATGCATCCTAAGGCACTCCAGTGGGGCCTATCCTCACCCTTCTCCAGCCATCCAGGTGCACAATAAACTCTTGATTTTTTGCAATGCTGATTCTGGTAGCCCACCATGATCACATTTTGTCACTGCCTGCCCTCAATGTGCTCCATCCAACCCTCCAATCAATAGCCCTCTGGTCTCCTGTAGCCCCTGCCAGTCCCTCAATGACCATAGTCCCATATTATCATAGATTTCATCACAGGTTTACCACCTTCCAATGGGGCCAAACTGATAGACCAATTCTCCAAGTCAGCCCACTTCATTGCCCAACACAAACGTCATTCAGCCACTGAGACAGCAAACCTGGTTCTCCAACATGAAATTTGCTTCCATGGCTTTCCCTTAGGATATTACATCAGACTGGGGCCAACAATTCATCTCCCACTGCTGGCACGCTTTCTGTTCCCTCCTCCACACCTCAGTGAGTTTATCATCCAGCTATCATTCACGGACCAACAGGCAATCAAAAACAGCTGTTCAGCAAGTTTCTGGGATGCTTTACCGCCTCTAACCATTCTACATGGAAGAAGTATCTGCTCTGAGCCGAGCTGTCCCACATCTACACACCTCTTCTGTCACGGATATGTTACTCTTTGAAGTGCTTCATGGCTCCCAACCCCCATTGTTCTCCACAGATGAGCCAATTGTGGAAGTCCCATCAACCAGGGCTGGAAGGTAGGATTAACTTCCAGTTAAGATGGCACTACTGAACACGTGCAACAGCCTTCTGGTAATCAAAAACTAAGAAATCCGACTAAAAACATCACTAAAAATAACTCTTCTAAGGTAAATTGTGTTAAATTATCACTGCAAACAGTGAAAAGGCAAATGATGGCGAGGTGAGTTGGGGGATGAGCCGAGATGGTGTGTTGCAGATGGAATTCTGATGCCTGTACAGTTGGCCCGGGAGTGAGGTCAGATCACCCTGGATGCCGAGCTGATTTAAAGAGCTTGAGAGCAGTTTCAGGCTTGGTGACAAAATCTGGAGTGAGTCATTGGGTGGCACGGCCTATGTCTGGAGCCTTTCACTGTAGGATCCCACTGCGAAACAAAACACCGTTTAGACAATTTAAACGCCAGCCCAGATCAGAGGTGAGAGCCGATTTCGCTCGTTGTCTGTGATCATCACTCCTCTCTCCAGGATGCTGGAGCCTCTTGCTGTCCATTGTTTTGTCAATTTAAACAATGGCCCAGATAAACTGAAAAGACCGGGTGTCAGGATCTGGGCCAAGAGTCGATTTTACTCATTCTCCGCAATGGTCATCTCTATGGCACTGACACTATGAGGAATGCCCTGGTTGTTGTGTTCCATGCCTGCTAATATAATGAACTGATAAATGAGAATTTGGGCCGACTCAGGGTTGTTCCAGGGTTCAGCTCTGAGGACTCAATTTTGGTTCAGAATGCTGTCGTTTGCTTCAATTGTTTGCATGATCTGTGTTTGTTTTTTCTCTTGAGCTCTTTTTCTTGGTGGTCTTTTATTTTTATTCTTTTCTTAAATTGGGTGCTTTCCAGTTTCTTGCTTTGTGGCTACCTGAGAGCAAGCAAATCTCAAGATTATAATTCATACACTCTTTGATATTAAATGTCCTTAATCTTGGTGGAAATTGGTGCAGCGTACATGGTTTGCCAGTTGATGGATTCATGCGATCATGAACAGGGTGTTTAGTAACAGGTCAGCTGAGAAGGATACGGCCCAGAGGAGAGGTCTTCAAAGTTCAAAGTCCATTTATTATCAAGTATGTATACTATGTACAACCTAGAGATTCGTCTCCTTACAGGAAGCTACAAAACAAAGAAAACCAATAGAACCCATTAAAAAAACGACCATTGAACACCGAAGGTGCAGAAAAAAAACTAATCAAGCAAATGATAAAAGCCACAAAGCCAGTCATCACTGCAGCCAACCCAGAAGCCCGATTGTTCCAGGCCACAGCCTCAGTTCAGCACAGAAATAAGTAAACCTTGCAGAGCAGCAAGCTGAACACCAGCCCGTCTCTCTTCTCCAACACCCTAATCTTCTCAATCTGGCCCGGTACTTAAATCAGCCAAACAGTGGGTCATTGCTCACTCTTGGACCCGAGGCCCTGCTGTTTCCATATGTCCTAGGGCCTGAGCCCCATCGGTTTGATTCAGCCTGTACACACCACACCGCAACCATCCTGAGTACATGAAACTTCCGTCCACACTGCAGATATGCCAGGTCATACAGGCAATCAAAACCTCGTCCAAAAGGGGAGTAACAGGCTATTAATTGCAGTGATCATTTACCAGAAAAAGTGTGATTAATGAAAGTAGTTAATAATTTTGTTTGCTCCCAGCAAGTTGTCGCTGTGCTTCACCAGTGCCACCTTAGACCAGATAGGGTTTAAAGTCTTGGATGCCATCAAGTTTCATCTTGGATTCATCACTCATTGAGAAGTTCCATCGGACTCATTCAGATCATCCTGGGTCATCGGGTGGTGATTGTAGGAGAGGAGTCCTGTCAGGCCTGCATAGGCAAGCTCCACTCAGCTAACAGGAATTATCTAGCACTCATTTCCCACTCATCACCTGCAGCCTATTTAAACCCAGCTCTCATCCACAGTCCTTCTTCACTCATCAGACCAGCCAGCCTCAACCAGTTGCTCCTAGTCTTCAGTTAACTTGTTATCTGTGAGTTTCGTATCTGTTCTCTCTTGTTTTGTGGCATGTTGTTTTGCAGTTGATTACTAAAGTTATCGCTCACTGCTAAACCTTCTCCACACACTGCTTCTGGGTCAAGCCTCCTCCACATTTTACTGACAGACATCAGCATCTTGAACTGACCTCGTATGATAACACAACCTCTTGACCTCACAATCTACATCATTCTGATCCGGCACTTCATTGTTTCTAGCTCACTGCACTGTGGAATGATTGACTGTATGAACAGTATGCAAGTCAAGATTTTCACTGTATCTTGGTACATATGATAATCATAAGATATACTAATACAGGCTGAGTACCTCTTATTTGAAATTACAAACTCCAAAAACTTCCAAAATCTGAAAGTTTTTGTGAGCACTGACATGACATCACAAATGGAAAATTACGGGAGACACTGGGAAGATTCCCAGGTGATGCCCAGGTCTCTGCACAGACAGTTCTGAGAAGTGACCTCACATACATAATGAACCGAAGTTAATGAAAAATAGAAAACACCGCATAGAGTGAAAAATGAAGATCTCGATCTTGCATCATCAGCGTCGAAGTGAACATATGCTGCTTAACGGTATGCTGATCATCAAACAAGCTAAGATCTATCACAACAATCTGAAAATTGAAAGTAATTGTGAATATTCAGCAGGCTGGTTGCAGAAAATTTAAGAAAAAGTGCGGCATTAAATTTTTAAAGCATCTGCTGATTATGAAAATCTTTCACCAGAACAAATCTACAATACTGATATACCTCACACAAAAGCATTGCATTTTTAAAGTGTTGCTGATGAAAATCTTACACCAGAACATGTCTACAATGCTGAGTGTTTTTATACCTTATACAAAACCTAAAAAAGGTAAAATACAAATACAGTGTACTGTAACCTTTTTTTTGTCATTTATTTTTTATTGAAGTTCATCAAACAAACAAAATCAATACAGGGCAACATAGGTGGAGACTGAAATCCTGCCGTTGTTTGTTGCTGTTTAACAGCTGATTCAGGTTTTCTCCCGATGTGCTGAGCTGCTTTTGTTACCCTGCACACATTATGTTTTCATTATACTAATGGTGTGCAATAATTTTTACTGTTAAGTACATATTGGTGATGAACAAGTGCAAGATAAACACTGCTTACCGGTAGCACATAAATTAAAAAACCGAAATGATGATGATGATCCCACTATCTGATTATATATTCCAAAACCTGAAAAATTCCAAATTCCAAAACAGTTCTGGCCCCAAGATTTTGGATAAAGGTCACCCAACCTGTACTAATATCCTGTAAATGGATAAATAAAATCAGCAGAAGTTTGACACAGTAACACAGCTCCACAGGACTGAGAGCTTCAAATCCCTTTGAATGGACATGCACATCGATGCCATGATCAAGAAAGTACACCAACACCTTTACTTTTTCAGGAGCCTGAGGAAATTTGGCATGTCCCCTTTGCCACTCACCAACTTTTAATCAATGTACTCTAGAAAATATTCTTCTTTTTTTTAAAAAAAAATTTTTATTAGTTTTTCAAAACATTTTACAAATTAAAAACCCCAAATCCCAATGAGGAGCATTAATACAGTGCAAAATTAAGCATACAATAACAATATGCTGCAAAGGAAGAGAATTTAACAAAAAAGCACCTAAATTAAAGACAAGTAAGCTTAGTGTCCTCCCCAAGCCCCACAACACAAGAAAAAAAAACAACAATAACTCCAGACCAACCACAACACAATATAAAGAGTATAGGTCAGGTCAGTCAAACTCCCAGACTGTGAATACACTTAGCAACAGAGGATAATAATGCCTACTACCAGAAAAAAAAAAGAAGCTGAGAGCAAGGGACCGAAAAGAAGAAAAAAAAAGAACGAATAAAAAACCCTAGTCAAGAGGAAGGTTGTGAAAGTACTCGATAAAAGGTCCCCAGACCTTATGGAACTTTAGATCCGAATTAAGAACTGAATAATGAATTTTTTCGAGGTCCAAGCAGGCCATAATGTCGTTAAGCCATTGCGCATGAGTGGGCGGGGCAACATCTCTCCATCTAAGGAGGATCAAGCGTCTCGCCAGGAGAGAGGCAAAGGATAGTATTCGGCATTTGGTCGGACCCAGACATAAATCTGTCTCGCCCCAAAAACCGAACAGAGCAATTAAGGGGTTTGGTTCTAGGTGCTGATTCAGAATACCCGATAATGTAGTGAAGACATCTTTCCAGAATTTCTCCAAGCTAGGACAGAGCCAGTACATATGGATGAGAGAGGCCATGCCCCTCTTGCATTTATCACAGAGCGGACTAATGCCAGGGTAGAATCGAGATAGTTTAGATTTAGACATATGGGCTCTATGAACAATCTTAAACTGTAAAAGGCAATGGCGAGCACAAAGAGAGGTTGAGTTAACCGATTTGAGAACTGAGTCCCAGCTCTCCTCAGATAAGGAGATATTTAAATCCTGTTCCCAGGCCATTTTAATTTTATCCACAGGGGCCCGTTGTAGGGTTGCTAGTTTATCTCGGATAATTGATATTAAACCTTTACCTAGTGGATTAATGGAAAGAAGTAGGTCCATAGCATTTTTCGCAGGCATTTCAGGAAAGTTAGGAATTAAAGGAGCAATAAAGTGTCAGATTTGGAGATATCTGAAAAAATGAGTGTTAGGCAGGTTGAACTTAACAGAGAGCTGCTGAAAAGAAGCGAGACGATTATCAATGAAGAGATCTTCAAAATGTCTAATGCCCTTCCTATACCAAACATGGAATGCTGAATCGTACGTAGTAGGTAAAAAAAGGTGATTATGTGCGACAGGGCTAGAAACGGAAAACCCCTGGAAACCATAGCATTTCCTGAACTGAGCCCATATACGCAAAGTGTGTCTAACCAGAGGATTAGCTATTGATCTGGGCAGACTACTAGGGAGTGCAGAGCCAAGAAGTGCAGATATAGATCATTCTTTAGTGGAGCTCAACTCCATTGCCACCCAGTTAGGGCACTCGGGTTGGCCGTGGAAGAAAGACCAGAAGGTAGCACAACGTATATTAGCTGCCCAATAATATAAACGAAAGTTAGGTAAAGCCATGCCACCCTCTTTTTTAGATTTTTGGAGGTGGATTTTATTAATTCTAGAGCGCTTATTCTGCCACAGATATGACAAAGTAATAGAGTCTAAGGAATCAAAAAAAGATTTAGGAATAAAAATTGGGATAGATTGAAATAAGTATAAAAATTTGGGGAGAACATACATTTTAACAACATTAATACGACCTACCAAAGACATAGATAGAGGTGACCATTGTACCAGACTCAGTTTTATAGCATATGAAAGATTGACAAAGTTTTCACGAAAGAGATCTTTAAACTTCCTTGTGACTGTAATTCCAAGATAAGTAAATTAATTATGGACTACTTTAAAAGGGAGATCATGAAATATTAGTTCTTGTGCTTCTTTATTAATTGGGAAAAGTTCACTCTTATGTAAATTAAGTTTATAGCCAGAGATCTGGCTAAACTGGTCAAGAAGTGAAAACATTAGAGGTAAGGATGTAGACGGATTTGAGAGAAAGAGTAATAAGTCATCAGCATAGAGAGAAACTTTATGCTCAACACCCCCTCTCCAAATCCCGGTCAATTCAGGACAGTTTCGAAATGCTATCGCCAGAGGTTCTATAGCCAAATCAAAGAGAAAGGGACTTAAGGGGCATCCCTGACGGGTGCCACGTTTGAGATTAAATACTTGGGATTTCTGAAAATTAGTTAAAACAGAAGCAGTAGGACACAGGTACAGCAATTGGATCCAAGAGATGAAACTTTGGCCGAGGTCAAATTTTTCTAAGACTGCAAAAAGGTAGTTCCACTCTATACGATCAAATGCTTTCTCCGCATCGAGGGAAATAACACATTCAGGAGTCCCAGTTGGAGCTGAGTATAAAATATTAAATAGACGCTGAATGTTAAAAAAAGGGAGATGGTTTTTAATAAAGCCTGTTTGGTCATCAGAGATAATGGAGGGAATAACGGTTTCTAATCTATGAGCCAACACTTTAGCTAAGATCTTTACATCAACATTGAGCAGAGCGATCGGCCTGTACGAGGAACATTCTGTTGGGTCTTTGCCCTTTTTTAAAAGAAGAATAATAGATGCCTCATTGAAAGCGGGTGGCAATTTGCCGTAATTAAACGAGTCAGATAATACTGAAAGTAACTGAGGAGAAAGGAGTGAAGAGAATGATTTATAAAATTCTACAGGGAACCCATCAGGTCCAGGAGATTTCCCTGAGGACAGTGCAGAAATTGCAAAAGATATTTCTTCTGATGATATAGGCGCATTGAGTTTGGCTTTGAAATCAGATGAAAGTGAGGGGATATTCAGATTCTGTAAAAATTGGTCAACAGAGATATTGTCATTCAGAGATTCAGAGGAATAAAGCTGAGAATAAAAATTTTTAAATGCGTCATTAATTTCTAAATGATCCGATGTAAAGTCTCCGTTCTCCTTCCGGATCTTTGTAATATGTTGTTTGGCTTTGGAACGCCTCAGCTGATTGGCTAGGAATTTACCAGACTTATCCCCATGAATGTAAAAGCGACTCTTGCTTTCGAGAAGTTGGCGTTCGACAGGTTGAGTGGACAGAAGGTTAAATTTAGTTTGGAGTTCAACGTGCTTCTTGTATAATTCAGGGTTCTTAGTTTGGGCATATATTTGATCCAAATCTTTAATCTGGTTAATGAGGTCTGATCGATCTGCACGGGATCTTCTGTTGAGATTTGCTGTGTAAGAGATTATTTGACCCCTCAGATATGCTTTCATGGCATCCCAGACAATCTGGGATGGCACTTCAGGTGATGTATTAGTGTTAAAATAAAAGGTTATCTGATCCTTAATAAATTTTACAAAATCATCATCCGATAATAAAGTTGAATCAAACCGCCAGTGTTTATTCCTCTGAGGGAGACCAGGAAAGTTCAGAGAGAGGGTAATTGGGGCATGGTCAGAAATCAGTATACTCTGATAGTCACAAGAGTGGGCAAATGGGATAAGTTGGTTATCGAGTAAGAAATAGTCAATTCTAGTGAAGGTATGGTGAACATGTGAGAACAAAGAATAATCTCTCTCCGTAGGATGGAGGAAACGCCATATATCAGAGATACCAAAATTAGAGAGAAACGATTGGATAGCTAAGGCAGATTTAGTAGATGATCTGGTAACAGAGGACGATTGATCCAGTTTAGGATCCAACCAACAGTTGAAGTCACCACCCAATATAAGAGAGTATGAGTTTAAGTCTGGTAGTGAGGAAAAAAAACGTTCAAAAAAGTTAACATCATCAAAGTTGGGGGCATACAGGTTTGCTAGTGCAACTTTAGTGTTATATAGTTTACCAGAAACAATAATAAAACAGCCATTTGTATCAGATATTTTATTATGGAGTTCAAAAGGAATATTTGAGTTAATAAGAATGGAGACTCCCCTAGCTTTAGCGGCAAAGGATGAATGAAAATGCTGACCCGCCCACTTTGACAGAAGCCGGGAGTTATCAAAACAACGAATATGAGTTTCTTGAAGGAAAGCAATGTCAGCTTTGAGTTGTTTGATATGTGAGAATACCTTCCTCCTTTTAACAGGGTGATTCAATCCCTTTACATTCCAGCTCACGAATTTAAGTGCACTAGCCATTATCAATTACTAATGCATAAAAGGCAGCAGGCATATAAAAAGTCAAGCAGTACAATAGCAGTCTGGGAGCAGAGATGTAAACATAGATTCGTAAAATCAAAACATATACATGTCCTGAGCAATAAAGAAAAACAATAAATACAATGAGTGATGTTGGAACTGGAAAATCCACCCCACCCACACAACCCAAAACTAGATGGCTACCAAAACAAGTAGCTAGCTCTACCAAAAAAATTAACCCAAATACAACTTCCAGATCTGTGTCATTAACAACAGTTCCGTATAAATACTATAGCAAATAGTAACTAGTTTATGCACTGAAAACATAACTACAGATTAGAACACCTTCTGCAGAAATATAAAACTTAATACAGAGAAAATCAGAAGAAAACCAAAACTAACCTACCCACGAAAAATTATAGAAGAATAAAGTAAGAGAAAGGAAAAAAAAGGGGAAAAAAAATAAGGAGAGGAAGGGGAAAATTATAAATTCAAGACGAGTATTTATCAACCATTTACAGAGAGGAGAGAAAAAAATTCAGAGATTAGAAAAAAGGGGTGAAGAAAAGAAAAAAAGATAAAATAAATAAATATTTAAAAAAGGGAAAAAAAATCAGCAATTAAACTGTGAACCAACAAACAGGGAGGCCTTCACTAAAGACTTCGAACCTCCAAAACAAGTTAGAGTCAGTTGTAGAACTCTGTAGATAAAGTTATACAAGAATAAAAATAGATTACACACACACCAAATCCCGGGAGAGATTGTCAACAGCCCTTAGAGTTTCAATGAATAATGTCTGAATGATTCAAGTGAAGTCTGAGTCCAGAAAAAGTAATTTTACTACGAGGAGTACTTATCCACCATTTTAGGAGGTCCGATCAGATTCCAAAGATGACTGGATAGTCGGAAGACTTGCCACAAATGCTTCAGCTTCCTTCACTGATTTGAGCCACTTGTATTTTCCGGTATTAAGCTTGATTCGTAGATCGGCAGGATTGTGAAGAGAGGGTTTAAAACCACGATCAAAAAGCACTTTCATTGCGCCTTTAAACTCAACGCGCATCTTTAAGGTCTGGGGTGCAAAATCTTCCACAAAGCGAATAGTTGTATCCTGGAAAGGAAAAGACCCCCTGCGACGTGCCTCTACAATCAGACTGTGTTTTACCTGGTATTGATGGAAACACAAGATTACTGGTCGCGGACGGGAGCCCAGAATTCCAGGGGGAACGTAAACTCTGTGTGCCCATTCGAGCTCGGGCGGGTTCGAAAGCAAATCTTTCCTGAATATCTCACAGAGAAACTTGGCAAAAAACTTCACGGTTGATCCCTGTTCGGTCACCTCTGGCAATCCAAGAATTCTGAGATTGCAGCGTCTGCTGCGATTTTCGAGATCCACCATTTTGGAAAGGAGTTTGTTACATTTTTCCTCTAAGCTGGAACAGAGAGTCTCCAAGTATCGAACACGACTTTCTAAATCTTCAGAAGTCGAATCGATGCGAGATAGGTGTTCGGCATGCTTGTCCACTTTATCGTTGATCCGATCCAGTTTGTCTTCCAACTGTTTGAAAGCGGTTTTAAATTCCTTTAAAATTTCGTCTTGGAGCTTTCTGAGCGCAACCAGGGTCTCGTCTGAGGGCGCCATAGCTTCCTTTCTCCCGGATTTAGAACTCTTGCTAGACATTGTAAGTTAGATATATTCACAGGCAAGTAAGAGATACCGAAAAAATTCCTAACTAAGGTTTAAAAAATGGAGACATTTAGTGCAAAGATAGCGACAGTAACGGAACAAAAGTTCGGAGCAGCTAAACAATCGCCATCTTACCGGAAGTCCCTACTCTAGAAAATATTCTAACCAGATGTATCACAGTTTGGGATGGCACTTATTCTGCCCAGGACCACAAGAAACCCCAGAGAGTTGTGGTCACAGCCCAGTTCATCACATAAACTAGCCTCCCCTCCATGGAGTCTGGCTACACCTCTCACTGCCTCAGTAAAGCAGCCAGTATCATCAGACACTTCCCTCCCATCAGTCAATAGATACAAAAACCTGAAAGCACACACCACCATGCTCAAGGGCAGCTTCCTGCTGGTATAAAACTATTGAACAGTAACTTAGTACAATAAGATAGACTCTTGACCTCACAATCCACCTCGTCAAATCCCTTGCACCTTATTATCTACCTGCACCTCACTTTCTCTGTAACTGTAACATTTATTCTGACTCTGTTAATGTTTTCCTTTGTACTACTTTGATGTACTGATCTGATGAAATGATCTCTATTGGCACCACCCAAAATCTACTAAAATACTACAATAAACCAACACTAATGCTAATAGGAAGCCCACCCATGGAGATAACTAATTTACCTCAGACCATCAGGAAGTGCACTGCATTTTCTGTGTAGCTGTTACACTTTATTCTGCATTCTGTTATTGTTTTACCTTGTTCTACCTCAATGCTCTGTGCAATGATGTGATCTGCATGAACAGTATGCAAGACTAGCTTTTCACTCTATCTCGGTTTATGAGTCAATAATAAATCCATTCCAATACCAAAACTGTTTGCCTATTATTTAATTCGGGGTTAAGAGAAAGCAGAAGCTGAAAATCTGGAGCAACACACAAATGAGTTGGAGGAAATCAGCAGGTCATTCAGCGTCTATGGGGTATCTACACTGCAGTATCTATTCTGACCATTCCTTCCATAGATGCTGGAAGTTCCATAGAACTGTTGCGTTCCTCCTGTTCCTTTCCGTGTTGTCCTATCATTTTTCCTTTGCCCAACCTTCAAAATCTCTTGACAACCTGTTTTGCTTTGACTTATTAGCCTTACCTTTGGCTCTTAAAGGAACACTTTGTCCTGGACCTTCACTATTAAATTTTTGAATGAATCTCACTAGTTGCATGTAGAGGAGGTTCACCAGAATGCTGCGCAGTTGGAGAGTATTGGCTCTAAGGAGAGGTTGGACAAACTTGGGGCATCAGGGGCTGAGGGGAGACTGACAAATGCTAATAAGATGATAGATTAGATGTATAGATAGGGTGGCTAGCTAGATTCCTTCCCCCAGGGTGGAAATTTCAAACATTAGAGAACATAGATTTTTGAGAGGAAAAAGTTGAATGGAGATTAACAAGGCAAAATTTTATACAGAGAGCGGTGGGTGCCTGGAATGTGCACTGTCAAAGGATGTGGTGCAATGTTTAAGAGGCATTCAGACAAGCGCATGATAGATAATAGAGGGATACGGACCATGTGCAGGCAAATTAAATCAGTTACGATGGCATCAGCATGGATACTGAAGGCTGAAAGTCCTGTGCCTGGGCTATATTGCCCATGTTTTCATCAGAAAACAGGGAGCAAGTACTTGTCTTACCAGTTAGAAATCAGCTTTCAACAAATTCAGGAACTTAATTTCTATCCATTCTTGCCTGTCTTCGTGGCAACTCTATATCTTACAGTTACACTCATCACCTCAATGTTTTGTTCTTGTATATTTCTGCCTCTCCAACAAAAAGAAAGTGAAACCATGGCTTTAAATGCCTTTACGGATGGAAACACAGCTCAAGCGTCAGACAAAAGTAAGCTCCTAGCAGCACATGCAGTTCAGCCTGGGAGTTTGATCCGGATAAATCTTAATCCTAAAATACAGGGCAGGATCATCCTGTTCCAAAGCGTATTTAGTTTAGGCAACTTGTTCCAAAGTTAATTCAGGCCATGTTCGCTATTGAACTTGGAATTCAAGGGGATATAGGATGTCTTTAAGTTTTTTTTAACCACGCAGGGAATGCACTTTAAGACCTTCCTTTTTGAAAAGTGCGATTGAAAGAAAATCACAATTATTTTAAATGGGGGAAATAAGTGAAATGTATTTGGGGACATGTGTAGTGTGAGTGTGTGAGCACACGTGTATATGTTTGTGTGTATGTGAATATATGAGTACGTGTGTATATATGTGTGTGCAGGTATGAGTGGGCATGTGGGTGTTTGTGTGTGCGCATGTATGTACAGTATGTGCTTTTGTGCGTGAATGTATGAGGGCATGTGTGAACATGTGTGTAGGCATATCTATGAGTATGTATGTGGAAGTGAGAACATATATGAGAGAAATATGTCAAGCATCTTGAGATACAATTTATGTGACCTTCACAACCTCCAACCCCCATGTGTTTGTGTGCATGTGTATGTACCCAGTCACCTGTCTGACTGAAGCCAGCTCTGTCAACTGGGAGAGACTGGGGAACCCCATCGTTCGATTCCACTGCCTGTGATACCGTGAGGAGAGACTGGGGAACCCCATCGTTCGATTCCACTGCCTGTGATACAGTGAGGAGAGACTGGGAAACCCCAACATTCGATTCCACTGCCTGTGATACAGTGAGGAGAGACTGGGGAACCCCATCGTTCGATTCCACTGCGTGTGATACCGTGAGGAGAGACTAGGGAACCCCATCGTTCGATTCCACTGCCTGTGATACCGTGAGGAGAGACTGGGGAACCCCAACATTCGATTTAACTGCCTGTGATACAGTGAGGAGAGACTGGAAACCCCATCGTTCGATTCCACTGCCTGTGATACAGTGAGGAGAGACTGGGGAACCCCATCGTTCCATTCCACTGCCTGTGATACCGTGAGGAGAGACTGGGGAACCCCATCGTTCCTTTCCACTGCCTGTGATACAGTGAGGAGAGACTGGGGAACCCCAACATTCGATTCCACTGCCTGTGATACAGTGAGGAGAGACTGGGGAACCCCATCGTTCCATTCCACTGCCTGTGATACCGTGAGGAGAGACTGGGGAACCCCAACATTCGATTCCACTGCCTGTGATACAGTGAGGAGAGACTGGGGAACCCTAACATTCGATTCCACTGCCTGTGATACAGTGAGGAGAGACTGGGGAACCCCATCGTTCCATTCCACTGCCTGTGATACCGTGAGGAGAGACTGGGGAACCCCATCGTTCCTTTCCACTGCCTGTGATACAGTGAGGAGAGACTGGGGAACCCCAACATTCGATTCCACTGCCTGTGATACCGTGAGGAGAGACTGGGGAACCCCATCGTTCCATTCCACTGCCTGTGATACCGTGAGGAGAGACTGGGGAACCCCATCGTTCCTTTCCACTGCCTGTGATACCGTGAGGAGAGACTGGGGAACCCCATCGTTCCTTTCCACTGCCTGTGATACAGTGAGGAGAGACTGGGGAACCCCAACATTCGATTCCACTGCCTGTGATACCGTGAGGAGAGACTGGGGAACCCCATCGTTCCATTCCACTGCCTGTGATACCGTGAGGAGAGTCTGGGGAACCCCATCGTTCCTTTCCACTGCCTGTGATACAGTGAGGAGAGACTGGGGAACCCCAACATTCGATTCCACTGCCTGTGATACAGTGAGGAGAGACTGGGGAACCCCATCGTTCGATTCCACTGCCTGTGATACAGTGAGGAGAGACTGGGGAACCCCATCGTTCGATTCCACTGCCTGTGATACAGTGAGGAGAGACTGGGAAACCCCATTGTTCGATTCCACTGCCTGTGATACAGTGAGGAGAGACTGGGGAACCCCATCGTTCGATTCCACTGCCTGTGATACCGTGAGGAGAGACTGGGGAACCCCAACATTCGATTCCACTGCCTGTGATACAGTGAGGAGAGACTGGGGAACCCCATCTTTCGATTCCACTGCCTGTGATACCGTGAGGAGAGACTGGGGAACCCCATCATTCGATTCCACTGCCTGTGATACCGTGAGGAGAGACTGGGAAACCCCGTCGTTCGATTCCACTGCCTGTGATACAGTGAGGAGAGACTGGGAAACCCCGTCGTTCGATTCCACTGCCTGTGATACCGTGAGGAGAGACTGGGGAACCCCATCGTTCGATTCCACTGCCTGTGATACCGTGAGGAGAGACTGGGGAACCCCATCGTTTGATTCCACTGCCTGTGATACAGTGAGGAGAGACTGGGGAACCCCAACATTTGATTCCACTGCCTGTGATACCGTGAGGAGAGACTGGGGAACCCCAACATTCAATTCCACTGCCTGTGATACAGTGAGGAGAGACTGGGGAACCCCAACATTCGATTCCACTGCCTGTGATACAGTGAGGAGAGACTGGGGAACCCCATCGTTCCATTCCACTGCCTGTGATACAGTGAGGAGAGACTGGGGAACCCCAACATTCGATTCCACTGCCTGTGATACAGTGAGGAGAGACTGGGGAACCCCATCGTTCGATTCCACTGCCTGTGATACCGTGAGGAGAGACTGGGAAACCCCAACATTCGATTCCACTGCCTGTGATACAGTGAGGAGAGACTGGGGAAACCCATCGTTTGATTCCAATGCCTGTGATACAGAGAGGAGAGACTGGGGAACCCCATCGTTCGATTCCACTGCCTGTGATACAGTGAGGAGAGACTGGGAAACCCCATCGTTCGATTCCACTGCCTGTGATACAGTGAGGAGAGACTGGGGAACCCCGTCGTTCGATTCCACTGCCTGTGATACAGTGAGGAGAGACTGGGAAACCCCAACATTCGATTCCTCTGCCTGTGATACAGTGAGGAGAGACTGGGGAACCCCAACATTCGATTCCACTGCCTGTGATACCGTGAGGAGAGACTGGGGAACCCCAACATTCGATTCCACTGCCTGTGATACAGTGAGGAGAGACTGGGAAACCCCATTGTTCGATTCCACTGCCTGTGATACTGTGAGGAGAGACTGGGAAACCCCATTGTTCGATTCCACTGCCTGTGATACCATGAGGAGAGATTGGGAAACCCTAACATTCGATTCCACTGCCTGTGATACAGTGAGGAGAGACTGGGGAACCCCATCGTTCGATTCCACTGCCTGTGATACCGTGAGGAGAGACTGGGAAACCCCAACATTCGATTCCACTGCCTGTGATACAGAGAGGAGAGAGTGGGGAACCCCATCGTTCGATTCCACTGCCTGTGATACCGTGAGGAGAGACTGGGAAACCCCAACATTCGATTCCACTGCCTGTGATACAGTGAGGAGAGACTGGGGAACCCCATCGTTCGATTCCACTGCCTGTGATACCGTGAGGAGAGACTGGGGAACCCCATCGTTCGATTCCACTGCCTGTGATACCGTGAGGAGAGACTGGGGAAACCCAACATTCGATTCCACTGCCTGTGATACCGTGAGGAGAGACTGGGGAACTCCATCGTTCGATTCCACTGCCTGTGATACCATGAGGAGAGACTGGGGAAGCCCATCATTCGATTCCACTGCCTGTGATACCGTGAGGAGAGACTGGGGAACCCCAACATTCGATTCCACTGCCTGTGATACAGTGAGGAGAGACTGGGGAACCCCATCGTTCGATTCCACTGCCTGTGATACAGTGAGGAGAGACTGGGGAACCCTATCGTTCGATTCCACTGCCTGTGATACAGTGAGGAGAGACTGGGGAACCCCATCGTTCCATTCCACTGCCTGTGATACAGTGAGGAGAGACTGGGGAACCCCATCGTTCGATTCCACTGCCTGTGATACAGTGAGGAGAGACTGGGGAACCCCATCGTTCGATTCCACTGCCTGTGATACAGTGAGGAGAGACTGGGGAACCCCATCGTTCGATTCCACTGCCTGTGATACCGTGAGGGGAGACTGGGGAACCCCATCGTTCCTTTCCACTGCCTGTGATACAGTGAGGAGAGACTGGGGAACCCCATCGTTCGATTCCACTGCCTGTGATACAGTGAGGAGAGACTGGGGAACCCCATCGTTCGATTCCACAGCCTGTGATACAGTGAGGAGAGACTGGGGAACCCCATCGTTCGATTCCACAGCCTGTGATACAGTGAGGAGAGACTGGGGAACCCCATCGTTCGATTCCACTGCCTGTGATACAGTGAGGAGAGACTGGGGAACCCCATCGTTAGATTCCACTGCCTGTGATACAGTGAGGAGAGACTGGGGAACCCCATCGTTCGATTCCACTGCCTGTGATACCGTGAGGGGAGACTGGGGAACCCCATCGTTCCTTTCCACTGCCTGTGATACAGTGAGGAGAGACTGGGGAACCCCATCGTTAGATTCCACTGCCTGTGATACCGTGAGGGGAGACTGGGGAACCCCATCGTTCGATTCCACAGCCTGTGATACAGTGAGGAGAGACTGGGGAACCCCATCGTTAGATTCCACTGCCTGTGATACAGTGAGGAGAGACTAGGGAACCCCATCGTTAGATTCCACTGCCTGTGATACAGTGAGGAGAGACTAGGGAACCCCATCGTTAGATTCCACTGCCTGTGATACTGTGAGGAGAGACTGGGAAACCCCATCGTTCGATTCCACTGCCTGTGATACAGTGAGGAGAGACTAGGGAACCCCATCGTTCCATTTCACTGCCTGTGATACAGTGAGGAGAGACTGGGAAACCCCATCGTTCGATTCCACTGCCTGTGATACAGTGAGGAGAGACTAGGGAACCCCATCGTTCCATTTCACTGCCTGTGATACCGTGAGGAGAGACTGGGGAACCCCAACATTCGATTCCACTGCCTGTGATACCGTGAGGAGAGACTGGGGAACCCCAACATTCGATTCCACTGCCTGTGATACAGTGAGGAGAGACTGGGGAACCCCAACATTCGATTCCACTGCCTGTGATACCGTGAGGAGAGACTGGGGAACCCCATCGTTCCATTCCTCTGCCTGTGATACAGTGAGGAGAGACTGGGAAACCCCAACATTCGATTCCACTGCCTGTGATACCGTGAGGAGAGACTGGGGAACCCCATCGTTCCATTCCACTGCCTGTGATACCGTGAGGAGAGACTGGGGAACCCCATCGTTCATTTCCACTGCCTGTGATACCGTGAGGAGAGACTGGGGAACCCCATCGTTCGATTCCACTGCCTGTGATACCGTGAGGAGAGACTGGGGAAACCCAACATTCGATTCCACTGCCTGTGATACCGTGAGGAGAGACTGGGGAACTCCATCGTTCGATTCCACTGCCTGTGATACCGTGAGGAGAGACTGGGGAAGCCCATCATTCGATTCCACTGCCTGTGATACCGTGAGGAGAGACTGGGGAACCCCAACATTCGATTCCACTGCCTGTGATACAGTGAGGAGAGACTGGGGAACCCCATCGTTCGATTCCACTGCCTGTGATACAGTGAGGAGAGACTGGGGAACCCCATCGTTCGATTCCACTGCCTGTGATACAGTGAGGAGAGACTGGGGAACCCCATCGTTCCATTCCACTGCCTGTGATACAGTGAGGAGAGACTGGGGAACCCCATCGTTCGATTCCACTGCCTGTGATACAGTGAGGAGAGACTGGGGAACCCCATCGTTCGATTCCACTGCCTGTGATACAGTGAGGAGAGACTGGGGAACCCCATCGTTCGATTCCACTGCCTGTGATACCGTGAGGGGAGACTGGGGAACCCCATCGTTCCTTTCCACTGCCTGTGATACAGTGAGGAGAGACTGGGGAACCCCATCGTTCGATTCCACTGCCTGTGATACAGTGAGGAGAGACTGGGGAACCCCATCGTTCGATTCCACAGCCTGTGATACAGTGAGGAGAGACTGGGGAACCCCATCGTTCGATTCCACAGCCTGTGATACAGTGAGGAGAGACTGGGGAACCCCATCGTTCGATTCCACTGCCTGTGATACAGTGAGGAGAGACTGGGGAACCCCATCGTTAGATTCCACTGCCTGTGATACAGTGAGGAGAGACTGGGGAACCCCATCGTTCGATTCCACTGCCTGTGATACCGTGAGGGGAGACTGGGGAACCCCATCGTTCCTTTCCACTGCCTGTGATACAGTGAGGAGAGACTGGGGAACCCCATCGTTCGATTCCACTGCCTGTGATACAGTGAGGAGAGACTGGGGAACCCCATCGTTCGATTCCACAGCCTGTGATACAGTGAGGAGAGACTGGGGAACCCCATCGTTCGATTCCACAGCCTGTGATACAGTGAGGAGAGACTGGGGAACCCCATCGTTCGATTCCACTGCCTGTGATACAGTGAGGAGAGACTGGGGAACCCCATCGTTAGATTCCACTGCCTGTGATACCGTGAGGGGAGACTGGGGAACCCCATCGTTCGATTCCACAGCCTGTGATACAGTGAGGAGAGACTGGGGAACCCCATCGTTAGATTCCACTGCCTGTGATACAGTGAGGAGAGACTAGGGAACCCCATCGTTAGATTCCACTGCCTGTGATACAGTGAGGAGAGACTAGGGAACCCCATCGTTAGATTCCACTGCCTGTGATACTGTGAGGAGAGACTGGGAAACCCCATCGTTCGATTCCACTGCCTGTGATACAGTGAGGAGAGACTAGGGAACCCCATCGTTCCATTTCACTGCCTGTGATACAGTGAGGAGAGACTGGGAAACCCCATCGTTCGATTCCACTGCCTGTGATACAGTGAGGAGAGACTAGGGAACCCCATCGTTCCATTTCACTGCCTGTGATACCGTGAGGAGAGACTGGGGAACCCCAACATTCGATTCCACTGCCTGTGATACCGTGAGGAGAGACTGGGGAACCCCAACATTCGATTCCACTGCCTGTGATACAGTGAGGAGAGACTGGGGAACCCCAACATTCGATTCCACTGCCTGTGATACCGTGAGGAGAGACTGGGGAACCCCATCGTTCCATTCCTCTGCCTGTGATACAGTGAGGAGAGACTGGGAAACCCCAACATTCGATTCCACTGCCTGTGATACCGTGAGGAGAGACTGGGGAACCCCATCGTTCCATTCCACTGCCTGTGATACCGTGAGGAGAGACTGGGGAACCCCATCGTTCATTTCCACTGCCTGTGATACCGTGAGGAGAGACTGGGGAACCCCATCGTTCAATTCCACAGCTCGAGACGCTGTGCAGCCATGATCCTAACCACTAGGTCTGCAGCAGAGGCAACCTCAGTGAAGTCTGGTGTCAAAAAATGCCCAGCTCTTCTCTCCACTCCTCCTCAAATGCTGCTTGTCACATCTCATGGGAGCGGAGAAAACCAGCAGAGACGTGCAGCACACTGCTTCAAGCCCGGCCTGTGTGGAATTCAGATGTCCTCCCTGTACCTGGTTTCCTCCCATATTCCAAAGACATCCCAAAAGACAGAGGCACACGTCAGGCTGAGGCAGCTGGGGTCAAGCAAGTCATTTGAGAAGAAATGACATAGTACACCCGTGACAGGCTGAGTTTATAGTCACGTGGACAAGCATGGCGAGGTACAGGTACAATGAAAAACTTGCTCACAGCAATATTTCAGGAACATAGATTCAGCCAACACATAGAACATAAGTTGAACATATGTTATATCTACACAAATTATTCAACAGTGAAGAATAAGTATGCAAAACAAGAGAATGCAGAAACACAATCAGAGACAAGTCCATGCTAGTTCAAGAGGTCGTCTGTAGTATTCCATTGCTGAGGTTGAGATAGGCTTATGCAGGTCAACTTAAGAACCTGACAGTTGTTCCTGAACCTGGTGAAGTGGGACTGTAGACTACTGATGTTAGCAGTGAGAAGAGGGCATGACTTGTATACTGGTGATCATTTGATTATAGATGTCGCCTTCCTGAGGCAGTGCCTCTTGCAGGTGGTGGGGAGGGCTGTGTCCACTACTCTCTGCGCCTCGTGTTCCTGTGGTTTGGATTTGCTGCTCCAGGCCATGATGCAATCAGTCAAGATACTTCCTACAGTGTATCTGTAGAAGTTTGTTGGTGTACTTGATAACATACAGAATCTGCTTAAAGAGGAAACTAGGTAGGCACGAAGGGCCATCAGATATCCCTGATAAAGACCATGGAGGGTCCAAAAAGATTCTATAATTACATGAAATGGGCAGCTAGAGGGGGAGTTGGATGATCATGGTAATCTGTGTGTGGAGCCTTTGTAAATGAGCAAGGTTTTAAATTAATCCTTCTTGTCTTTTTGCCTTGGGGAGGTGGGGGAAGCTGCTGAGTTCAGTGGAGGAAACTGGATATCCCATGGTATATCAAAATAATAAAGGAGGTGGTGATAAGAGGTCTGGAGATGCATAATGGGGATAAATCCCAAGGGCCTGTGTGTGTATTCTTGGATGTTATAGAAAGCAAAGGAGGTGGTTGCTAGGGATCATTGTATTTTATCTAGCCATGGAGAGGACTGGAGCATAGCTAATACTGTATTACATGTACAAAGGCTGTTGTAAATCTAGTCAAGAAGAAAAGAAGAGCTTATGAAAGGTTCAAAAAAAACTAGCTAATGATAGAGATCTAGAAGGTTATAAGGCTAGCAGGAAGGAGCTCAAGAAAGAAATTAGGAGAACCAGAAGGGGCCATAAGAAGGCCTTGGCAGACAGCATTGAGGAAAACCCCAAGGCATTCTACAAGTGTGTGAAGAGCAAGAGGATAAGACGTGAGAGAGACAGGAACAATCAAGTGTGACAGTGGAAAAGTGTGTATGGAACCGGAAGAGATAGCAGAGGTACTTAATGAATACTTTGCTTCAGTATTCACTACAGAAAAGGATCTTGGCGATTGTAGGGATGACTTACAGTGGACTGAAAAGCTTGAGCATGTAGATATTAAGTAAGAGGATGTGCAGGAGCTTTTGGAAAGCATCAAGTTGGATAAGTCACCGGGACCAGATGAGATGTACCCGAGACTACTGTGGGAGGTGAGGGAGGAGATTGTTGAGCCTCTGGTGATGATTTTTGCATCACCAATGGGGATGGGAGAGTTTCCAGAGGATTGGCAGGTTGCAGATGGTGTTCCATTATTCAAGAAAGGGAGTAGAGATAGCCCAGGAAATTATAGGCCAGTGTGTCTTACTTCAGTGGTTGGTAAGTTGATGAAGATCCTGAGAGGCAGGATTTATGAACATTTGGAGAGGTATAATATGATTAGGAATAGTCAGCATGGCTTTGACAAGGGCAGGTTGTGCCTTACGAACCTGATTTAATTTAATTTTTTGAGGATGTGACTAAACATATTGATGATGGTAGAGAGTAGATGTAGATAATATGGATTTCAGCGAGGCATTTGACAAGGTACCCCATGCAAGGCTTATTGAGAAAGCAAGGAGGCATGGGATCCAAAGGGAAATTGCTTTGTGGATCCAGAACTGGCTTGCCCACAGAAGGCAAAGAGTGGTTGTAGACGGGTCATATTCTGCATGGAGGTTGGTGACCAGTGGTGTGCCTCAGGGATCTGTTCTGGGAACCCTACTCTTTGTGATTTTTATAAATGACTCTGTGGTTAAGAAAGCATACGGTGTATTGGCCTTCATCAATCATGGGATTGAATTTAGGAACCGAGAGGTAGTGTTGCAGCTGTATAGGACCCTGGTCAGGTCCCACTTGGAGTACTGTGCTCAGTTCTGGTCGCCTCACTACAGGAAGGATGTGGAAACCATAGAAAGCGTGCAGAAGAGATTTACAAGGATGTTGCCTGGATTGGGGAGCATGCCTTATGAGAATAGGTTGAGTGAACTCAGCCTTTTCTCCTTGGAGCGATGGAAGATGAGAGGTGAACTGATAGAGGTGTATAAGATGATGAGAGGCATTGATCATGTGGACAGTCAGAGGCTTTTTCCCAGGGTGGAAATGGCTAACGTGAGAGGGCACAGTTTTAAGGTGCTTGGAAGTAGGTACAGAGGAGATATCAGGGGCAAGTTGTTTTTTTTAAAACACAGAGAGTGGTGAGTGCGTGGAATAGGCTGGCAGGGACAGTGGAGGAGGCGGATACGATAGGGTCTTTTAAGAGACTCCTGGACAGGTATATGGAGCTCAGAAAAATAATGAGCTATGTGTAATTCTAGGTAATTTCTAAGGTAAGGACATGTTGGGCGCAGCTTTGTGGGCCAAAGGGCCTTTATTGTGCTGTAGGTTTTCTATGTTTCTATGTTTTTTTATTTGAGAATGGCAAGGGCAAAAAGCCTTGAAAATGCAGGGCAGTGATCTAAACCTGAGAGATGTGTAAGTTTCTGAGAGACAGGATCCATCAGCATTGGAAAAGGCGAAGACTGATTGGGGGCGGTCGACATGGCTTTGTGAATGGCATACAAAATTGGCTTGGTGGGAGGAGTTGGGGAGGTGTGGGAGGAAAAGAAAAAGGAGAAGAAGGACGATCCCAGAAGAATTATCCCTGTGGCCATATGGATTTCTTCTTGGTGCTCCAGTTTCCTCCCACATCCTAAAAAGAAGTGGGGTTGGAGACACAAAAGGCTGCAGATATCAGGAAGTGGAGCACCGAACAATCTGCTGGAGGAAGGAAGGTCCTGGTGCACCGACTCGACCTGAATTATCAACAGCTTCTCATGATCAGCATGCACAGGTGCAATGCAAAACTTACTGGCAGCAGCTTAACAGGCACCTAGCATCAAAGGCACACCATTCACAAGAAAAAAAAACATAAACTAAACATAAGTTATACATATATTTTACAAAATACATTTGTAAGAACAAAAAAAACTAAGTCCATTGAAGTGCAAAGTAGGCATAGTGTTGCTGATTAGGGTTGTGCGGGTTGGTTGAAGAACCACGTGGTTATAAGGGTCTGCTCCTATGCTGTATCTCTCTGTAACTAATACAAATAGATCTTTCAAAGACCAGCATAGATTTGATGGCCCGAGTGATCTCTCTCTTTCCCTCATCTCTCTGTGCTTAGGAGACGTAGAAATACTTTTCTTAGATGAGGTGTAAGTGCAGGCTTGACCAAGTCTCACACAGGTAACAACAATCACTCATTTCGGCTCAGGAATGTAACCTATTTCACTGCCTGTCACTCTTAAAAATAAACACGGCCAGAATCTTTAAATAGGTTTGCAATCTATGCCATCCGACAGCTCCCTGAAGTGGGTGGACAGCAGGCTACTTTGACTGCATGCCATGCTTTTAGAAAGGAAATGCATTCGCTAGCAGGGAATGATCACTGGGGGTTCCTCCCAACAATAGGCCTGGATGAATCTGCAAAGATTGGCAATTGAAATTAGGAGACAAAATAGGGGATAATTTAATGCCGCAACATGGGAAAGGGCTAACATTCTGGTGCTGTCAACACTGCTGTTTCATGCTCAGGCTTTTTCTAATCAATTATTTTTAACATTGCCTTCTTACTGGTGATAAAGTAACATCAACTGGATTTCATGGTAAAGGAATTTCAGTGTAGATAAAAGTGAGGTGATGTGTTTTGTTAGGAGAATTAGTGGACACAAATTCCTTGGAGCATTAATGCCTCGACTGTAGAATTCTGTGTGTTTCAATGAGGTCACCTCAAACTAAACTCTGAAGAGGATGGGTGCAATCTGCTTAATTCATCTCACAGAATTATCCCTCTACATTATTATTCAATTTGGTGAGCTTTTGCTACACTTACTGTGCACAAAATTCCAGGTGCAGCCTCAACAAGACCCTACATAATTTCAGTTCGATGTACAAAACTCCCTTACAACAAAGGTCAAGATGCCATTTGTCTTTGTAATTGCTTGATATTTGTACATGTTAATTTTCAGTGAGGCGTATAAAGGCACACACAGGGCACTCCAAACATCAACATCCTTCAATCCCTCACACCTGGAAAAATAACTTGCTTTCCGATCAGCCCTCAAGCAAGTTGAAACTAAAATCTGCATTTTAAAATGGGAGAACAACTAGTTGCTTAGAGGTAGATACTATGTACAGGGTATGGTTACCACTTTTGCAGATGACACTAAAATAGGTGGCAAGATGGACAATGAAGAATGATATCAAAAATTACAGGGAGATCTTAATCGGCTGAGTAAGTGCGCCAAGGAATGCCAAATGGAGTTGGATTCAGATAAGTGTGATGTGCTGCATTCGGGAACATCAGATCCAGGTAGGACTTGTAGATGGATTGGCAGGGCTCTGGAGAGGGACATTGGACATGGGGCATGCTGGTCTTCATCAACCAGGACATTCAGTCTAAAAGCTGAAGATCATGGTGTATCTGCACAGGATGAAAGAGTACTGCATGCAGATTTGGTCGGCCTGCTAAAGGGAAAGTGTTATTAAACTGGAAAGAATGCATTAAAGGATGCTTCAGGGATTTGAGGGACTGAGTTATAGGGAGAGGCTGGATAGACTAGGACTTTATTCCTTAGAGCATAGGAGACTGACATGAGGGGCATAGATAGGATAGGATGACTACCCACAGTGTTTTTCCTCAGGGTTAGGGGAAGTTACAGAATTCAGTTGGATGGATATATGGATTGGCACAACACATAAAATGTTGGAAGAACTCAGCAAGTCAGCCAGCATCTATGGAGAGAAATGAACAAATGACTTTTTGGGCCAAGACCTTTCAAAGGGTGGAAGCCAGAAAAATAAATGTGGGTGGAGAGGTATAAGCACAGCCTAGCAGATGATGGATGAATCCAGGTGAGAGGGGGAAGGTAGCTAAGTGGCGAGGAGGAGGAATAGTGGGAATGATGAGGAGAGCTGAGAGATGGTAGGTAGAAAAAGATGGAAAAAGATGGAATATGATAGGAGAGGTCTGTAGACGATGGATTAGGAGGTAGGCAACCAGAAGGAGAAAGGTTCATGATATTATATAACTCTATCAGGTCACCCCTAATCTCCTACATTCCAGGGAATGAAGTCCTGATGTACGCAACCTCTCCTTGTACGTCAGGTCCCCAAGTCTTCGCAACATCCTGGTAAATCTTTTCAGCATTCTTTCAAGCTTAAGTACATCTTTCCTATAACAGGATGGACAAAATTGTACACACTCCAAGAGTGGACTCACCATTATCTAATATAACAGCAACATAACATCCAATTCCTATTCTTAAAGATGAAGGCCATAGTGCCAAACATCTTCTTTACCACCACTATGCACTTGCACGCCTAGATCCCTCTGTTCCGTAACACTCCCCAGGGCCCTACCTTTCCTATACAAGTTCTACATTACTTTGACCTCCAAAATACAATACCTCAGATTTGTCAGGATTGAAAACCAGTTGCCAATCCTCAGCCCACATTCTCAGCTGATCGAGATATCCCTTTTATTTTTCATAACCTTACGTACTATTTACAACATCACCCATTTTACTATCATCCACAAAGTGCAGGCCGATGAATGAAGTGCTAGGGCCACAAGGAGGCAGACTGGGGGATCAAGACTTCAAGAAAATACACTGAAAAAAAATTAGAAGGGGTAGTTTATCATAGGGACGACAGGCACCCGAGTTTGAATTTCACTAAATAAATTAATTGGCTTCACATGCACCAGTCCATTGAAAGAGATAAGAATCAAAGCCTGTTTTAATATGAGAGGTGCATAGCACATTTTATTAATGAAATGGTTTTGAACCCCCGTAAGGAGTCAAAAGGAGCCCCTATTCATTCCAATGCATCACAGTCCCCTAGCACTGCAAACTAAAGGTCAGCCTCCTCTGTTCACATTCGCTTTTCCTGGTTCACAATCACCCTTCATAATCACCTCCTGTGGAGTACTTCATGAAGAATTGTCTCAGGGTTCTTTGTTGAATTCCCCTGGTTGTTGCCTGGAGAGAGATCCCTTGCTGTAAGCACATCAAAAACAAAATCATTCAAACCTTTTCCAAATTAAGGTTGCCAGTCCTTCCAGGAAGCCCTGGAGACTCTTGGAATGAAAGATTAATCTCTGAAATTCTGCTATGTTCCACACCTGGGTATGAAACCCACAAGAGTATTATAAAAATGTTTTATTAAAATTATCTTTGAACGCTCTGGCTTACTTCTGAAACTCTCGGTGATGGGATGCAGAACGTTTGGCTGAAAGTGAAGCTCCATCCAACCATTTGATAAATTCTACATGCACACTCTGATTGGTCAGTGAAGATGGAGCCATGTGGTAATGGGCAGCCAATGGCCAGAGAGTGGAGATGATGGTGATAAGCGGAAGCCATGTAGGAGGAATTCCCAGGAATGAGCACAAATAGATTGGCAAACTATTCTAATTTGGTGAGTGAGGTTACTGTTTAAGTTCCATATTCCATTTGCAGGAACTTCGTAAAGTCATACTGCACAGAAATATGCCCTTCTGCCTATCCTGTTTACACTAGCCATCTAGTACTTAGCTGTACCAATCCCATTTACCAGCACTTGGTCAGTATTTCACCAAAACTCCTTCAGATTTCTACAAGTGCACGCTGGACAGCATTCTGACTGGTTCCATCACCACCTGTGATGGAGGCTCCAATGCACAGGGTTGTAGATTTGGCTAGCTCCATCACGAGCACAACTCTCCCCAGCATTGACGGCATTTTCAAAAGGCAGTGTCTGAAGAAGGCAACATCCATTACTAAGGGCCCTCACTGTCTGAGGCATGCCCCCTTTTCAATACTGCAATTGGGGAGGAGGTATAGGAGTTTGAAGACCCACACTCAGTGATTTAAGAACAGCTTCTTCCTCTTCACCATCCGATTTCTGAAGAGTCCATGAATTAATGAACACTGTTTTATTATTCCTTTTATTGCACTATTTATGTTTGTAATTTATAATAATTTTATGTATTTGCAGTGTAGTGCTGCAACAAAACATCAAATTTCATATTACACAGTGTAAGACAGTAATAATAAACCTGAAAAAGCATGCATACACAGAGAATAAATACCACAAAAAATAGCTTCTTTCAGCAACCTCACAGTATGTTGCAAGATAAGAACAAACATAAACTTCCATTAACATAAATTATATACAACTTACCCATGTGCAAAAATATTCAACAAGATAAACGAGTGCAAGTTGAGAGAGAAATATAGTATGAGGTAATGTCTGGATTTTTCAAGTCGATTCAAGTACCCGATAATAGTGGGGAAGAAGCTGTTCTTGAATCTTGAGGTGTGGGGCTTTCAGGCTCCTGTACCTCCTGCCTGATGGTAACATCGAGAAGAGGGCATGGTCTAGTTAGTAGGTGCCCCTGATGATGGATGTCACCTTCCTGAGACATTGCCTCTTGTAAATTAACTTGATGGAGAGAGCTGTGCCTGCTGTTGCGTAATATTTGCGTAATCTTATAATTTATTTAAATGATTCATCATCACACTACCACTTGATATGTGCATGCCTCACTTAAAGAACAAACTTAAGACTTACATTCCCGACTCCTTTTGAATTAGTTTAATGCTTTGAAGTTACAAAACATAGCACCTGTGATGAGAATGGCTGAGAGCACCATTCTCTGTAGCCTGATGCATTCCCGTTTGTTGGAGTTTCCATACCAGGCCATGATGTAGCCCGTCAAAGTCTGTTTTAGAGACAGAGTCACGAAGTTATACATCACAGAAGCAAGCCCCTTAGCCAAATCCATCCATGGTGCCCAGCTGAGCTTATTATTAAGTTATTATTGTCACATGCACTGAGATACAGTACAGTGAAATGTTGTCTGCATGCCTTCCTAGAAGATCAGACCATGCACAGGAACATCAAGATAGAAAATGATGATAATAAATGTAATGTGAGGATGTGCTGGGATCAGCTCATAAAGAGTCACCACACTCTGGCACCAGTTAACTGTGTTTGACTTATAGCCATCTAAACTTCTCTTATCTATGTACCTCTACAAATGACATTTAAATATTGTAATTGGACCAACCTCTACCACATCCACTGACTACTCATTCCATATACCCACCACTCCGTGAGAAAAAAATTGCTCCTTTAAATTCTCCTTTAAATCTTTCCCCTCTCACCTTAAACCAATGCCCAGTTAGAAAGTTTATAAAATACTTGAGCAATTGTGATTATTCTTGGGCCCCGTATCCAAGGAAGGATATGGTGGCCCTCAAGAAGGTCCAGAGGAGGTTCACAAGAACGAACCCAGGAATAAGAAACGTAACATATGAGAAATATTTGATAACTCTGGGCCTGTACTCAATGAAGTTTAGAGTTATGACTGGGTTCTCATTGAAACATACCAGATACTGAAAGCCCTAGAAAGAGTAAACGTGGAGAGGATGTTTCCAGTAGTGGGGTAGTCTCATATCCAAGGGAACAGATTGAGAACAAAACTTTAAAACTGCAATGAGGGGAAATTTCTTCAGCCAAAGGGTGGTGAAGCTGTGGAATTTGATGCCAGAGAGGGCTATAGAGGCAATTCACCGGCAACGTTTCGTAGGTTCTTGATTGGTAACAGGGGTGGTTAAGCATTACTGGGAAAAAGCGAGAGAATTAATTTGGAAAAGAAACGGCCATAATTGAATGGCAGACAGACATGATGAGTTGATTGGCCAAATTCTGCAGGAAATGGAATCAGAATTAATTTATGTTCCAAGATACAGTGAGAATCTCATCTTGTATACTGTTTATACAGATCAGATCATTACACAGTGCATTGAGTAGAACAAGGTAAAACAATAACAGAATGCAAGATAAAGTGTAACAGCTACAGAGAAAATGCAGTGAAGGTAAACAGTAAGGTGCAAGAATCGAACAAAGCAGATTGTGAGGTCAATCGTCCAAGAGCTCCGACATTTTATCATCTTAAGGTCTTATTTAGACAAGTACATGAATAGGGAAGGTTTAGAGCAGGGATTCTTAACCTGAGATCCACAGACCCCTCAGCGTTCCGTGGATAGATTCCAGGGATCCATGACTTGGATGGAATAAAATTTACATCTTTATTTTCACTAACCTTTAACTGGAATTTACCACTTCCTTCAATTATGAGTATAAGCGAAAAACAACAGTAGTATTAGCAGTACTTGGGACTTTGTCACCAATAGAAATCACAGATATTTTCACATCATCTTACAGTTGTTACAACAATCTCAAAATATCATTTACGACACTCTCATCACTACTTTGTAATTATGGTGGTTATTAGACCTACTGCTAGATCGATCGTGATTGCGGTCTTTCTGTCTGCAGATGGTCGTGTGACGTAACGTAACTGGCCAACTGTTGGGCAGCCCTGCACCTAGTAGTCATCGGCCACCAAACAATGAAGTTGCATGTTCTCACATTTGTGACCCAGACGTCTAGGTTGCTCTCCATTATGCCCCGTGTACAATTGCTTGTTGATCAATGTGTAGAAGGAGGAGAGTTGTTTTTATTGTTTGCTAAAATTTTGCAAAACTGAACAGCCCAAATGAGAATCCTTAACTCTCTGTAAGGCCAGGCAGCCTTTTGTAATACCACACAACTCTATGCACAACAACAGCCGAATTCCCGGAAGGGTCTGCTGCCTGAGCTACTGCTGTAATCCTCATGTATCCAAATAGCCAAAAGCCATCAAAAGTGTTAAAACTTTGGATAAATTATAAAACCTGCCTTATTTTACTTGCAACACACAAAATGCTGAAGGAACTCAGCAGACTAGGTAGCATCTATGGAAAAAAGAGTACAGTCGGTATTTTGGGCTGAAATCCTTCATCCGGATGGGTTATTTATTTACCTGGCATACAAACTTGTTGAATATCTTACACTTAATTAGCACACAGATTATAGATTTCTTTGCAGATTTTCAAACAAGTTACTTAAAAACCACACAAAAATATTGTTTCAATACTTGTAATAATTAAAACAAAAAAAATCAAAATCGATTGGATGGCCAACATCATATGAGTGTTGCTTTGTCAAAGACCATCCCACAGTTTAATGTTCTCATTCTAGCTAAGCAACAACAACCTTCACACTAATATGTCTTTAAAAAATAAAATTAAACTTTAAGCTTACCTATATTTTAAATGTATAGTCTTGTCACATGGTCTGTGGAAAGTGGCCAGTGAGTGAGTGGGCCAATGAAAGAGTGGAGCTTTGAGGCTTTGACTCGAGAGATTCTGGCCGTTTTGGCAGTTGGACTGTGCAATCAAGTCAATCAAGATTTGAATAGCTCAGACTCAGCAGAAAGCAGCTG